>NC_071397.1:61997861-62622861 GCF_022682495.2 Desmodus rotundus
GTCATGGGGAATAATTGGATTTAAAAGCATCAAGTAACTGAGAAATGGAAGAATCAGATCAGAGAGTGCAAATGAGAGGGAATCACGGGCTCAGGCAACTCCCCACATCGACTGTGTGCTCCTGAGTAGAAAGGGGATGCAGGTTGGTCTCATAGGGCAAGAGCCATAGGTCAGAATCCAGGTCCCTTCTCTCACTTTCCCTGGGATCAGGGAGAAGTCAGTCGAGTGTTTTGAGCACTGTTTCCTCGAAATTCTAACACAATGTACAAATCTAACACGTATGGCAAAGTCTCGGTCAGGTTCTTTTGTTGGTCTGTAACAAAAGCTGACTCAAACCACTGAAACCTCTTTTTCATGCCCTACGAGTTCAGCCCATTGGCAGAAAGAAAGCACTCTTACCAGGAACAGATCATGAATCTACCCAATCAGGGGAAGGAATCTTTTTCTCCTCACAGAGTCAGCTGTTGATATGGGCTTGGAAGAAACTTACTCTCCTTCTTCTTCCCTTCCCTTGTAGTCTGCCTTCCCCTAAGGGCATCCCAGGTCTATACTTGCAGATTTCTGGCCCTGGCCCCACTTACCCCAGGGAAGGCAAAGAGGACTCCAAGGAGGGATAGTCACCTTTGTTTTGCTGATGTGGATCACTGCTCAAAATATAATTTGGATATGTTAATATGTTAAAGGACTCACCTTCTCCAGAGAGAGCATGGGTTAGAATGGAGGGGTGAGGGTAATACATCCAGTATCGCAGAGTTTCTCAATCTCGGCACTATTGCAGTTGGGGGCTGGGTGACTCTTTCTTGTAGGGGCTTTATATTCAGGGGCTGTTTAGCATCACCCCTGACCACTACCTACCAGGTGCTAGTAGGACCCCTTCCCATTTGTAACAATCAAAAATGTCTCCAGACATTGTCCAATGTCCCCTGAAGGCAAACTGTTCCCCGCTCTATCCTGTGACACTAGCTAAACCAAAAAGGGAATTTGCTGTGAGGATACAGAGATACCTCACAGAAGCTGACGGCGGGAGGTGCAGTCGGGCTTCAGTCAAGGCTGAGTCTCCAACCTAGAGCCCAGCTACTCTCTCTGTCTCTGCAATGGCCTCCTTCTGGAGCTGGTATTTTTCACTGCTGTAAAATAGGACATATTTTTTGTTCAGTTGGAATCAACAAAGTAGCAAAAATTGCCCAAGTGCTCTGTGGCCTGGCCAGGCAGTGAGTGGTCCTCCCAGAGATGACCCAGAGGTCCTGCAAGAAGATCTTGAGAGCCTTCTGAATTACTAGAGGAAGGTTTATGCATCCAAGGAATTTGTGTCTTAAGTTTGCATTTATTTTGTGTATGTTAATTTCTTAAAGTTGCCACTTTGGAGTTCCACTGTAACAAAAACATATATCAAACATACATATAGTGACTTACATTTTAAAAAGCACATTCATGCATATTGTTCATATTTGTCATAACCATATATAAGTGATATCCCATTTACAGATGAAGAAACCAAAATTCATAGATATTAAATTACTCAACAGAGTCTCATAGTTATGGACAAAGGACAATGTCCCAAGGCGGACATGTGGTTACAAAGAGCATTTAGATGATGGTTGAGGCAATGGGAGAGAGTTAGAACTGGATGGCTTTTAATGAGTGGACAGAGGAGTCTGAGTCAGTGAGGGGCCTGAGTCTACATGAGGTTGCAGAGAGGAAGAGACTTTCCTGTATCTACCCTTCTAGGTTCTTTCAGCTGGTCTAATAGTCAAATAGAAATGAGACAGGTAAGCTAGACAAAATGACCAAATTACATACATACATATGGGAACCCCACATACATGGGAGGTTCAACGAGGGGGAAGGAAAAATGGCCCTGGCTAGTGTGGCTCAGTTAGTTGGAACATCATCCCGCAAACCCAAAAGTAGCAAGTTCGATTCCTGATCATGGCACATGCCTAAATCATGGGTTCCATCCCCTGTCTGGGTGTATACAGGAGGCAACTTATTGATATTTCTCCCTCGCTTCAATGTTTCTCTCTCACAGTGATGTTTCTCTCCCCTTTTCTCCCTCCCTTCCTCTCTGTCTAAGCATGTCCTCAGGTGAGGATTAAAAAAAAGGAAAAATGAGGTAATAACTCTCTGAGCTAAGGAATTGGGTAAGGCACCTGGGGCTTCAGAGAGGAGGAAGATCATTTGCAGTACAGTAAGTGCAGATGTACAGCGATTAGAAGTTTGTCCTGCCCTACATGTAGGTCATAAAAAGTTTTTCTGGTGATAACTCCTTTTATGGACAAGGCCCTTAATTTAAATTCTTTCAGGGAGAGGTAAAAGTTTCTCATAAGCCCACAGGCTCTCAATTGCCTTCAGCACAAAACAACCCACATGCCGAAGTGTGGAGGACTCTTCTGACCTCCTCTGAGGTCAAAAAGGCAAGAGGAAAAACAGGAGAAAACAGTGGAATGGCAATCAAGAGAAAGGAATTTCAAACGCTCCAGGGTAGCTGTTCACCACAGCCCAACCACAGGGACATCAAGTCCAATAGGATCGAAAAGACCCCAGAGCCCTTCAGTCTTTGGGTGGAAATATCAAGTCCTGCAAAGCCTGCATAGTCCTGCATAGCTGTTACTACTGACGTCCTAGAGCTGATCGCAGGCCACTCTGTCCCATCAGGATGGGCAGCTCTTGACTAATGGCACGGCACGCTGAAACCATGTCATGTCGCTTCTTACAGATGTTCTCCCCCTACTCGTCTTGGCCATCTCTGAGGTGGATGATAACCAAGTTGGCAAATTCAGTTTTTATGCAAAGGAAGCCATCCTTAAGGTAAAGTATTTTAATTCTTTTTTTAAACTAAATTGTATTTAAAAATACACTTTACTGATGTATTTCTTTAAAAATCATGATGTTTAATTTATATATGATTGGCTCTCACATATAAGAAAAGCTCCCGTCTTCATAAGTATTGATAATGACCTTGCCTTGTTTGATGTGCACATTGGCCTGGTTTGAACTATAGAGACTGTAACATCTGTTGAAATAACTTCTGTTAGACGTTAGAAAGAAGCACTTGTAGTGAACCATCTTTGTATCAAGCTTTTAAAATGTACACTTGTTATTGAAGCTTTTATCTGACCTTTTGAAACCTGGTGCTGTTTTTTCCCTGCCACTCAGATTTCTTTGCTTCCATGTGTGTATGTGTGGGTTTGTAGTGTGTGTGTGTGTGTGTGTGTGTTTAAACATAAATCTAATCTTGGCAGTTTTACAAGAGCCTGCCCCTGAGCATATGTTTGCTAGTTCATCAGAGCTTGCTCATCCTTTTCTGACATTTGGGGAAACTTGATGGTGTCCAGCTACGGAGCAAATCGAGCTTGGGGGCTGCTTTTATGGATGAAATGCTGCTTAGGGAGAGAGAGGTTCAGTCTTGTGACTGAGGAACAAGGATCTCAGCTCATCCTGTGGTTTGATTTATGCATATACATGCTGAGTAAGTGGTGACCTCAACCCTCAACTTTACTTTTTTCTTTATGAGAGAAATTCCTAATACCTTTCATATTTTCTTGTTGTAGCTCTTGTTCCACTCAGGAGTGGAAAATATTCAAGTGACCCTTGCATGTCAAGCTGCTCAGAAAAATGCTTTGATGGTGGCTGTCCAGCATGCCTTCTTCTACCACACTCCCTGAGGGGGCTGCCCTGCTGATGTCAAGGTCAGCCTGTAAGGTCAAGGAGCCTGGGCAGACTATACTTCCAGCAGCTGCCCCTTTGTTCCCTACTATCCTTCCTACCTCTGCCTCTCCCCCATCCCTTCTCCTCCCCCTTTCCCTCCTTCACGTTCTCTCTGTTTTCCTTCTTTTCATCTTCTTCCCCTCCCCCTTCCCTTTCTTCCTTCTTTCCTAAAGTGATTCAACATAGGACCAAATCTTTACTGGACCTTTTAATTTTTAGTAATTTGCTAACAATTTTTTCTTTTTACGTAAATCTAGCTAGAATAAAAAAACCTTTTCCTCCACCCCTGACCTTTGTAGATAAATGATTCCATTGTTTTATGTTTTATACTTCCTGTATTTCTTTTTGCAAAAGTAAGCAAATACATTTGTCCCTTCTTTTATCCACAAAAGTTAACATATGACATATATTTCATCTTTTTCTGGATTTATGTGATTGTTATTGAGGTATGATTTACATTACATAAAATTTACTCCTTTTCAGTGTTTAATTCAGAAGATCATGCAACCATCACCACTATCTAATTCCAGAACATTTCGTCACCCTCAAAAGAATGTGCTCATTAGCAGTGACTCCTATTCCTCTCTTCCCCGGCCCATAGCAACCAGAAATCTGCTTTGTGTCTCTACAGACTTGCCTATTCTGGACATTTTATATAAATAGAATCATAACACATGTCCTTTTATGTCTGTTTTTTTTTTTTACTTAGCGTTATGTTTTCAAGTTTTATCCATGTTTTAGCATGTATCAGTACTTCATTTCCTTTTACTGATGAGTAATATCGTATGGATATACTACATATTGTTTATCCATTCATCAGTTGACAGACATTGGCTTGATTTTACTTTTTGGCTGTTATGAGTAATGCTGCTATGAACATTCATGTACTGGTTTTTGTAAAGATGTATGTTTTGAGTTTTGCTAACACTTGTTATTGTCTCTCTCTTTTATTTTAGCCTTCCTAGTGGGAGTAACATGATATCTCATTGTGGTTTTGATTTGCATTTCTATAATTACTAATGTTGAGCATCTTTTCATGTGCTTACTGGCCATTTGTATGTCTTTTTTAGAGAAATACCTATTCAAATCCTTTGCGCTTTTATAAATGTAGATTTTTTGTCTTTTTATTATTGACTTGTAAGAGTTCTTCATATGTTCTGAATACAAGAGTATGATTTGCAAATATTTTCTCCCATTCTGCAAGCCATCTTCTCACTTTTTTGCTGATGTCCTCTGAAACCGAAGTTTTTCATTTTGACGAGTCCAATTTACAAATTCTTTCTTTCATCATTTGTTCTTTTGGTATCATATTTACATAATATTGCCTAATCCAAAGTCACAAAGACTTACCCCTGTGTTTTCTTCTAAGATTTTTGTAGTGTTAGCTCTTTCCTTTAGGTCTAAAACCTATTTATGGTTGATTTTGGTATGTAGAGTAAAGTAGGGGTGCAACTTCATTCTTTCGTGTGCGGATCCAGCTGTCCCAGCACCACTTGTTGAAAAGATTCATCCTTCCGTACTGAATTCTCCTGGCACCCTCGTCAAAAATCAATTCACTATAAAACATAAGAGTGTATTTCTGGACTCAAAATGTTATTTCATTGATCTATGTCTACTTCTATACTACTACCACTATGCTTTGATTACTGTAGAGTAGTGTTAAGTTTTGAAATTAAGAAGTGTGTGTCCTTCAACTTTCTTCTTTTTTAAGATTGCTTTAGCTATATTGGGTCCCTTGCATTTTCATATGAATTTTACAATCAGCTTGTCAATTTCTGTTTTTTAAAAAAGCCATTTAGGATTTTGAGAAGGATTACATTGGCTAGTTTGGGTAGGTTAATTTGGGTACTATTGCCATCTGACAATATTAAATCTTCTGATCCATGAACATGAGATGACCTCATTTATTTAGATCTTCTTTAATTTCTTTTAACAGTATTTCATAGTTTTCAAGGTCTAAGCCTTGCACTTCTTTTGTTAAATGAATTCAAAAGTATTTTATTCTTTTTGATATTATTATAAATGAAATTATTTTCTTAACTTCATTTTCAGAGTATTTGTTACAGGTCTCTAGAAATACAGTTGAATTTTGTATATCCAGCAATTTTACTAAGCTCATTTATTAGTTCTAATATTTTATTTGTGTTTATATGTGTATATTCCTTGAGATTTTCTATATACAAGATCATGTCATCTGCAAATA
The DNA here is from genome assembly GCF_022682495.2 of Desmodus rotundus. Taxonomy (NCBI): domain Eukaryota; kingdom Metazoa; phylum Chordata; class Mammalia; order Chiroptera; family Phyllostomidae; genus Desmodus; species Desmodus rotundus. Next base: position 62,003,773 of record NC_071397.1, read on the forward strand.
GAGATAATTTTACTAATTACTTTCCTAACTGGATTTTTTTCCCCTTGCCTAATTGTCCTAGCTAGATCTTCTAGTACAATGTTGAGTAGAAATGGGGATATCATTGTCTTTTCTTTTTTTTTTAGCCTTGCCCAAGGGCATGCTTATTGATTTTAGGGAGAGGGGAAGGGGGGCAGAGAGAGAGGTAGGAGAGAGGGAGAGAGAGAGAGAGAGAGAAACAATGTGAGAGAGAAATATCAGTCTGTTGCTTCTCGCACATGCCCTGACTGGGGACTGAACCTGCAACCTAGGCATGTACCCTGACTGGGAATCAAACCTGTGACCTTTCACTTTACAGGACACTCCAACAACTGAGCCATACAGGCCAGGGTTATTGTCTTATTCTTAATGTTAGGGGGAAAGCCTCCAATTTTTACACCATTAAGTATGATGTTAGGTATGGATTTTTCATAAATGTATTTTACCAGGTTGAGGACATTTCCTTCAATTCCTAATATTTTTTAATGATTTTATCATAATGTTTGGATTTTATCCATAGGTACAGTGTGGGGCAAAAGTAGGTTTACAGTTGTAAGTATGTGAGTTTATTCTTGTATTATTATTATTTACTAATTATTGTATTATTTTCCATACGAACAACTGTTTTGTACTCTGTTTTCTCACTTAGCAATATATTCTAGAAATCACTCTAAATCAGTTCACAGGTATTTTCCCCCATTTCTCTTGTGTGTGTGCACTGGTGAATGCAACTTAAGTATAAAAATTAAATATTTTATACTTAAACATTCTTTAAGCCTTATGGATTCTATATAGCTTACCACATTTATCCCTTATCATATTTATCTACCTCTACTTATCTTTCTAATCTTCACATTAACAGGAGAGTACAAATGTGTAAGTTAGGCAAGAATATTTCATCTGAAACCAAGGGCAAATCTCCACTTCTGCCAAATATTAATTCCTATAGGAATCAGATACTGAAGTAGAAGACAGGGATAGAGTGAATTATTTTTAAAAATTCAACCACCAAAATGTTAATGCAGTACCTGCTATAATACTGAGTTACAATTCATGCTCCTGAGGAACCTACAGACCAGTGTGGGGAAGGAAGACAGGTCAGCAAGTAGTTCAAATACAAGGCATAGAAGAGGTCCAACAGACTACAGAAGGAATTTAAAGAAAAAAGGGGACACATCTGGGAATCAGGAAGACTAGCCCAGAGAGGGGGCATTTGGGAAAACCGGAAGAATGAGCTTTTTGACAGGCAGGGGCAGCCAGGTGACCATTCTGAGAAAGATCCTTCAGATGCTCAGGCATGGAAGTGAGGACAGATGGGAGCTAGGAAAAAAAGAGCCCCGCTTGACCACCACTTACGGCTTTCATGCGAAGTTGACATATACATTCCTTTACTTAATTAAGTTAATCTTATGAGAATACTAATAATTAAACAGCTATAATTGGGGTTGTTCTGGTTGCAGTGGAGGTTGAGAGGCTTATGAGTCACTCCCTGAGATCCATCCAGGGAGCAGACATTGAGAGTCACTAGATAGGAGCACAGGGCAGGCGAGAGGAGGCATTAAGGGGAAAAGCCTGAAAATACCTGCTACATTAGGGTAAAAAATATATGTGTGTGTGTATGTGTGTATGTATATGTCTGTGTGTGTGTGTGAATATGTATGTGTGTGTGTTTATATGCTTTCCTACAAGTGTGGGACAGGAAGAGGGCTAATGATATAATAAGAAATAAATGATGAACACAGTGAAAGGGAAGAAGAGGAAGGGAAGGAAGTGAAGAAAAAGAGAAGAGACAGAGACAGAGAATAAAATTGTGTGCACTGATACCAAAGCCAAAAGAAGGAAGTGTGTCAAGAAGTGAGTCATGACATCAAACTATATCGCAAGGCCACTGTAATCAAAACAGCCTGGCACTGGCACAAGAACAGACACGTAGATCGATGGGACAGAATACAGAGCCCAGAAATAAACCCATGTGTCTACGGTCAATTAATATTCAACAAAGGGGGCAGGAGCACAAAATGGAATAAAAATAGCCTCTTCAACAAATGGTATTGGAAGATCTGGACAGCTATATGCAAAAAGAAATGAAACTCGACCACCAATCTACACCATACACAAAAGTAAACTCAAGATGGATAAAAGACTTAAATATAGGTCGTGACACCGTTAAAGTTCCAGAGGAGAACATAATCATGATAATCTCAGATATTCCATGCAGCAATATTTTCACTGATATGTCTCCTAGAACAAGGAACATAAAGGAAAGAATAAACAAATGGGACCTCATCAAAATAAAAAGTTTCTGCATGGCTAAAGAAAAATCAGCAAAATGAAAAGGGAACCAACCATATGGGAAAATATATTTGCCAATGACACCTTGGACAAGGGTTTGATCTCCAAAATACATAAAGAACTCATATGACTCCACTCCAGGAAGACAAACAATCCAATTAAAAACTGGGCAGAGGACCTGAACAGACACTTTTCCAAAAAGGACATACAGAGGGCCCAGAGACATATGAAAGGATGCTCAGTGTCACTAGCCATCAGAGAGATGCAAATTAAAACCACAATGAGATACCACTTCACACTGGTCAGAATGGCCATCATAAATAAAGCAACAAACAACAAGTGTTGGAAAGGTTGTGGAGAAAAGGGAACCCTAGTACACTGTTGGTAGGAATGCAGACTGGTGCAGCCACTGTGGAAAGCAGTATGGAATTTCCTCAGAAAACTAAAAATGGAACTGCCTTTTGACCCAGAAATTCCACTGCTGGGATTATACCCTAAGAATCCTGAAACACCAATCCAAAAGAACCTATGCACCCCAAGTTCATAGCAGCACAATTTACGATAGCCAAGTGCTGGGAGCAACGTGAGTGCCATCAGTAAATGAGTGGATCAAAAAACTATGGTACATTTACACATTGAAATACTACAGAGCAGAAAGAAAAAAGGGAGCTTCTACCCTTTGTGATAGCATGAATGGAACTGGAGAGCATTATGCTAAGTGAAACAAGCCAGGAGGTGAAAGACAAATACCATATGATCTCACCTATAAATGCAACCTAATCAACAAAACAACCAAGCAGACAAAATATAACCAGAGACATTGAAATAAAAAACAAACTGACAGTAACCAGAGGGGAGGGGGGAGGGGGATAACATGGGAAAGAAGGGGAAGGGTCATCAAGGAACATGTATAAAGGACCTAGGATCGAGGGTGGGAGGTGGGGGAGGGTGGGGCAGGACAAAGTGGTGATGGGAAAATGGAGACAGCTGTGCTTGAACAACAAAAAAAAAGAAGAAGTGAGTCATTTCAGAAGATGTACAGATGACAAGAAAGCATATAAAAAGGTGTTCAACACCATTAGTCACTGGAAAATGCAAATTAAAACCCTAGAAAAATGACTGCACAACCATTTTAATGGTTAAAATTTAAACAACTGTATTGGCAAGGGTGTGAAGAATCTGGAACTCTCATATACTGCTGAGGGGAATGCAAAATGGTCAATCATATTGGAAAATAGTTTGGGCACTTCCTTAAAAAGTTAAACATACACTTTACCAGATGATCCAGCCATTCCACTCCTAGGTATTTACCCAAGAGAAAGCACATATCCATATAAAGACTTATACAAATGTTCACAGCGGCTTTATTTAAAACAGCCAATAACTGGAAAGAACACAAATATCCATCACCAGATGAATGTATAAGCAAATTGTGGGGTATTCATACAATGTAGTACTACTCAGCAATACAAGATATGAGCTATTGATATACACAACAATATGGATGAAGCCAGACAAAACAAAAGTACATACTTTACGACTCCCTTTACATAAAGCTCCAGGAAATGCACTGTGATCTATAGTTGCAGAAAGCAGAGCAATGGTTACGTGAGTAAGGGGGCTGGGTGAGAGGGATGGCTAGGGTTCTTTTGTTTTGCTTTGTTTTTTGCAGTGATTATTTCAGTTTGTATACATCTACTAGAATTTACCTAATTGTACACTTTAAATATGTGCTGTTAATTGAATGTTAAATGTACCTCAATAAAGCTTTTATTTTTTAAAAGAAGAAAAAAGAATAAGAAGGTGGAAGTTGATAGAGTTAACTCTAGAGGAAAGAACCAGAAGAGCAGAGATTAAAATGAGGCCATTTGACATTCCCCAAGTTCATTGCTGACTCTGACAGAGCAGGTCTAATGAAGGTGAGAGCCAGACTGCCAGAGTTTAGGAGCGAGAAGGTGGTAGGAGTGCAGGAGCAGTGCATATCTACTGCTCCTGTAACCGTCTGCTCCGGTTGCCGTAATGAAATACCATAGACTAAGTAGCGTAAACAACAGAAATGTATTTTCTCGTAGTTCTGAAGGCTAGAACCCCAAGATCAAAGTGCCTGCATGGCCAGTTTCTGGTGAGAGCTCTCTTCCTTTCTCGCATGTGTATATCAACACTCTCACTGTGGCCTCACAGGCAGAGAGAGAGAACTCTGTGTCTTTCTCTCCTTGTAAGGGTACCAGCCCTATCAGATTAGGACTCCACCATTATGACCTTATCTAACACTAATTACCCTCCAAAGGCCCTGTCTCCAAATACCATTGTATTGGGGGTCAGGGCTTCAACATAAGCAATTAGGGGGAGACACACACATTTAGTCCACAATATCTCTTTAAGAAGTTTGGTCAGAATTGAGGAGGAAGCTTGAGGAGAAGGGAAAGTTAAGAATCAAACAGGTGTATCTGTGGAAGGGGCTGGAAAAGAGGAGGCAATCAGGGATAGGAATGAAAGATGGGTTATGACTGGGATGTTGAAAGCAGGTGAGGGAGTCAGAGAGTTAGAAGTTCAATTCAGCTTCTGGTCCAGCAAGGCAGTGAGCTAATGGGTGGATGGATATACATGGGCTCATGGAACCCTCTCAACAGCCCCATGAGATGGGGGGCATCTTCCCCTTTTCCTAGATGAAAAAACAGGTTCTGAAAGGTTAAGGAAAAGAACGAAGATCACCAGCTGAGTGTCAACACTGGGACCTGATTGCAGAGCTTGTGCTCTCTCAGTCTGGGCTCACGCTCGGCGTTTCTAAGGCCTCTCAAGTGTTCTGAACTGGTGTATTCTACAGTGTCCGGGAGACTGGAATAACGCGGGGTCTTCAGAAAAAGTCAGGATGGAAATGTTACACTTTTACCAAGGATTTTTTTTCCTTTTGCCTCACTCTCCTTTAGCAACTCAGATAAGAACTCCTTGTTTCTTTCTTTGAGAAAGAGTGGTCTTTTCTTGAAAATTTAGTATTTCCTCTTAGTATTTTAGAAAAACATAAAAGAGTCCCATCCATCATACTCTACAGTTCCATAACCAATAGGAATATTGGGAAATATGGATTTCCCTTTTTTCTTCTCCATCTTCCTTTTCCTCTCCCCCACCCTCCCTCCACCTCTCCCTCCTTCATCATTGCATCGGGTGGCAGCCTAAATAGCCCACCTTCACCTGCTTAGGCTTCACCAGAATGGGCCCCCTGAAACTGTTCCTCAGATGGTGCAGCATGGAGTCCATCAGCAGTGTCCCTTGCGAGGCCACGCTATTCGAGCACTCCAACTAGCCACCTTGTGGAATAGAGAATTTTTTTCAGAGCACTTTGGACAATGGTCCTCTATCCTGGAAAGAGTTACACTGAGTATCTTACCCTTCATTGTACAAAATGGTAGCTCTCCTCCCTTCTCTCCCTTACTCTCCTCCCCTCCTCCTTCTCTCCATTCCCACCCCTCCCCCTGCACCCAGTCATTCACATGTGTCTGTGGTCATTGGTGGTGGTGAGATGATTTTATAGCCATTACCTCAGGACTTATAAGTCCAACAAATTTAATTCACTTTGATATGAAAAATTTTAGGAAAAAAGTTCAAACCTGCGAAGTCAGGGTCCAACCAGAAGAAGTTCCAGAATTGTAAATGGCACAGAGAGAATGCTGTCAGCCCCGACTCCAAAAGTTCCAGACACCTTTATTCTTCCCTCGGTGAGATCTCAGTCTGCCAGAAGGTACTGTACTGGGAACATAGGGGGATTAAATAAAAGTGTCAATTTTTAAGTCAATGAAGGATGCCTGAACTCCCAGAGTGACCAGCATGGGTTGCATTTTGAACCCTGTGTGAACAGGGTGAAGGCTCATCTCCTTCCAGAATGCTCCAGTCTACGAAGGAGTTAACAGTTCCTAACTGCAGCCTCTTCTCTTCTGTTCTCCCTTCTCCTCCCTTCTCTTCCTTTTCCCTTCCTTTCCTTCTTCTTCCCTTTCTCTGTATTTTTCAGACTTCAAAGCAAGTAGAACAAAGAATGCTGGCCTCTCCAAATTTTCCGCGTCTATCCTAAAGAGCAGCCCAGAACTACCCTCACTATTCTAACAAGGGTTTTGACATAGAATAGAACGGTGTGTCGTCAGAGAGATGCGGCCTCTAAAGAAATACATCTACAGAGCAGGAATGTCCTACTATGTCTTTTGTTAAGATTTCATGTATTTATTTTTAAAGAGAAGGTGAGAAGCATTGATTGGTTGCCTCTCACATGCCCCCAACCAAGAACCTGTCCTGCAACCCAGGCATGTGCCCTGACCCGGGATTGAACTGGCGACCTTTCGGTTTGTGGGACGACACCCAACCCACTGAGCACACCGATCAGGGCCCTACTGTTTCTTGATCTCTTCTCACCATGACAGAGAAAGAGAGATACTTGTATTCTGCAATAACTGTGAATACTCTGAGTATTTTATTGGGACCTACCAATGACACTAGTCATTGGTAGTCATTTAATTCTGGCAAATTTAGAATGAAAAAAATAAATAGGCAAAGCTACTCTACTACTCAAGTTACCATTATGGCCAGAGTTCCAGTGCCCTAAATCTGCATTCCTAATGCGCGGACAGAAGATATAAGACCAATGTCTAGTCAGGCAGACTCTTGGGAGGCCACTTGATGCGGCCAGGAGGATACAGAAGGACCTGGACAGTACAAACACTGGGCCAGACTGTGAAGTTTGGGACTGCTGGTGCATGGCTCGGGCTCTTGGGGTCCCCAGGGAGGATGGTGACAAATCAGCATCCCCAGTAAATATAATCAGAAGTGCTGGAAGCAGCTGAGACCACAGAGACACAGCCATCACTCCCATGCTGCAAGCCCGATACGCAGCCTCAGGTGTCCCTGTCCTTCAGAGAGTTCTCGAGTTGTCTTCTTGTTACATGTCCACTTGCCTTGGGCTCAGATGTCTCTGTTCACTTGTCAGGGCGCCAGAGGCTTTTGTGTCCATTCAACTAGAAAAGGCGGGACTGCGGGGCATGGTGCCGAACGCCTTCCTCCTCAGGAGACCAACGGTGGCTGACGCAGTGGAGAGCCTCGTGAGTGCAGTCAGAAGGGCTCCCTAACGCTCTCGTGTCATCTTTCACATCTGAGCAAAAGAAAACTCTTCACCGGGCATCTCTTGCATTCAGCCTGTTTGGATAGGACCATTGAAAATATGCTATAAAGAACTGAAAAGGGAGTTCAATCGGAAATAGAAAAGAAGCAATTCAGGCTAACTGCAGTCTAGTTTTTAAAACACATGCACTTTTTCCAAGGTCACATTTTGTTTTGTCATTTTCTAAACTGAACTACTTTCAGCACCTGCTCTGGAACATTTGACCTTTCCTGCGTGACCGACTGGTACTTAAGGTGTTCAGACAAGGTGAACAGAGACTTGCCATCTGACTCACCTGCTATTTTGGGTTTTCGGGCACTGCCACCATGCTCCTACTAGCCCATCTGTTGACAAGTGTTTAGAAAACTCAAGTTTTTAAACAGTTAGAAGTGTTGCTTAATTTTGTGAATATCGTTTCATTATTTATTAATTTTTTACGAGGAAATCATTAGGCTAGTGCATCACTGTTTGGGAGAGAAATGGCAGGTTTACAACCTCTAGGCTTTTTCCCAACCTGCGACTGGAAAGGAAAGACTTACATTTACCTAATCCAGTTCTACAAATGGGCTGTGAGGGAGGCCAGACTTCAAGATTACTGCTGAGCAACAGTGGAGACAAAGGACTCCTTTTAATAAGTCATTGACGTGATAAATTACTTTTCTTACTACAATATTCAAAATTATTGACCAAGTGGAAAATGTAATAGCCCATTAACTGCTCTTAGGGTTACCCAATGCTTGGCAGACTAGAAAGGGCTCAGGCAATATACCTGTGAGTTTTGTCCAGGTCTGGGATTGGAGCCTACTTACAAGCCAGGGAGTTAGCCTGTGACTGTCCTGTGAACGCGGACAGAAGACACAAGATCCTGGGTCAGAGACAAAAGACCTTTATTGTTCACAGCAGAGCAGGCAACACGAGCTTTATGTTTGTGTCAGTTCTCCTGGCCGCCCAAGTCCCGAGGGGACAACATAGAGCAGCCTGGATGCCAGCAGTGGGTTGTCGCCCGCTGGGTATTGCTGAGCTTGGGGGAATCCGCCTTTCTCACAGCAAGCCTGCTCTTTTTCCCCAGAGGGAGACATCACCTTGCCCTTTAAAACTGCTTCCTGCAAACATACCCCTGGGTAATGGCCCAGGTAAAGAGTGGTCAGGGCCTTGCATTCTTGACTCACCCAGCAAAATGTACAGGAGTGGGAGAGCCCCAGGGAGGAGTGTTTCCCAGAAGTTGAACCTCAGAAACACTAACCAGCACACTGTCAACAGTGTGGCCTTTTTCTGCATTAAGTTTGCTGTGAGTTTGTACATACATCCTAGCTTGGGGAGTTTTTATAACCAACTGTCTCATAGAGGAACTATCATCTTTTTCTATTACAGGATGAAATTGAGAAAGCCAAGAGAGATGTTATAGTTGAACATTGTCAGAAATAAGTAGAGTATATGTGAACTACACGTGCCGATTGCTCTCACTCTGAATTCAACAGCAATATTACATAGAAATCCAGACAGTGTGTCAGGTGGTTTGCTTTAGGTAAGCTACAGTCCTATTGGATAAAACCCCGCTAAGCTGTCCTCTGACACATAGAAGAAGCAGCTGCAGAGGGGAAGGACAGGAGGGGCTCTGAGGGGCCCATGCCTCTGGCTTCCTGCACTAGCATCCTGACCCCGACAGAGATTTCTTCGTGGCAGAGGTCCTCTGCTCTCTTTGGAAGATTCTCCAGGCAAGCAGGTCCTGGAGCCTCTGTGAGAGACGGAACAACTGGGACTCACCTCCTGGCCATCATCTCTTCTGACTTTTTGGGTTTAACCACATCAGGTCTCACTATGCTCCTCAGGCTCAGATCATGGGATACTGCAACAGCCTGAGAGCTCTGCTGGAAGACTTCCCGACCGTCAGGAACACCTTTTTCATGGTGGGGCAACCACAAGAAAAGAAGGGGTTGAGGGACTCCAAGGAGGGCCTCAAGGCTGAGCCCAAGTGGGTAATTTCCCTTAGAGCTTGTTACTCCCCCTCTCTATCCCACCCCTCCCAGGGAAGAGGTATGTTAAGTCTGGTATGGAAGTCTTGCTCCCTTTACTGAATTTGACCTTGATCTTCTGGTCCAAAAGGGCAAAAGAAAGAGTTAACACTTCAAGAATAAGAGAGTATCTTTGTATTTGAGCCCAGAAGGCGTTCTCAGTTTATGGGCTGTTTGACTACTTTTTCAATCTATGCAGCTTTATTTTCCCCTGGAGAGTCCTAAGGTTTCCATCGGTCACGCCCTTTTACATAAACCAGCATCTAAAATAAGCAAACCAATAAGTAGACTTGATTTTGAGCTGTCCTAGCTTCAAAATTTCACTCAATGGAGTAGAAGAAATATCAATAGAAAAATGGCATATCAGTGCCTCGGATAAATCAATGTTTTTCTGTATTTCTCTGACAGAGAAAAAATATATATAAGTAGTGATATTAAGTAGTGAGTGCAGAGCTGCTTCCATGCTTTGTTATCATGCTTTATCCAGTTTCCCAAATGTTTTTAACTCAGCCAGCCTAGAGTTCACTCACCTGGATGAGGAGTTAGCATACCTGTGCAGTTAGTGACCACATTTCCTCTAAAAAAACAAGGAGGCCTTATACAGCTATGCAGTCTTCAAGGGGGAGGAAAAACAACCTGTGGGATGAGCTTTCCTCCCTCCTTACTCTTTCCTTTCTACATGGAGTTTAGTGCTGAGTATCAGGAATAATAAATACGAACAGACAGATGAAAGGGATCGAAAGTCCATTTGTATCAGAGCACTCTTTCGCTCACGTTTTATTCATGCTTTGTTCACACGTTCAGTGCTTGCTTAGTACCAGGCACTTTGCTGTGTGCTGGGGTTACAAAGGTGATTAAACCACTGACTCTGGCAATAAATTCAGTCTAGCAGAGGAAAGTTCTATAAACAAAAAAGTAACTTCAGAGATTTTAAAGATAACATCTTAAAGTTATGTAAAAAGTTCTGTGAGGGCGTAAAGGAAGGAGTGTTTAACCCAGGGCCTCAGGGAGAAATTCAAAGAGCAGGTGATAGGGAAGTTGGAGTTTACCAAGAAAATGGGGATGATAGAACAGGCTAGAGAATGAGAGAAGTCACACCCTTGGCTGCCAGGCAACTGGCGGCCAGTCCTACCTTGAGGCTGACAAGGCACCCAACTTGTGGACGCCAGTGTTTTGTCTAGTGAGCTCCACTCTCACTTGGGGAGGCTTCAGGATTTACCTAATGAAAGAATGCACTTAAGGGAGGAGTAAGGCACAGAGAGCTCAGTAGACTGACTTGTATAGGGTTTGACCCGTTGCCCAGTGAGGCTTAAGTGTATCTTTCTGTCATGTAAAACATCACAGGATAATCCTCCAAGATTCCCCAGTTCCATTCTCTCATCCATCCCCTAGCCAAGCCAACCATTTGTAATCTAAAAATTGGAGATCAAATTTTTAAAATAGTTTCCAGAAGTCTAATCATGAGTTCACTACATTTGTGTTTAGGATAAAATGTATTCAGGAAGTCCATTTATTGCAGCCAATGAGAGGGGAGGGGGGGCGGAAATCCCTCTAACTTGTAGGTCTTGCTCTGTTCCTTCACTGTTTCTTCTGGATGAATGTGTGTTTCATTTAGATTAAGGGAAACAGTCACTCCAGAGAGAGCCTACAGCCCTAAATCATCTGGTTGGTTAATATGTGGTAATTCCAGGGCAAGCATTTGGTCCATGAAGGGTGAGCAATCATACGGAGCCCGGCTGATACAGTCAGGCAATGGATGAGCAGCAACTGGTAGCGATTCTGAGTTTCTCCGCCATACCCATCTCCTGCTTCCTGAACTCTCTAGATTAACAGTCCCTTTTAATACACTCATATAAAATGGATTACAGAGAAAGGAACTTCTGTCTTCTGTGGAAGTTTGGAAAAGATACTGTATAAGATTCTTTCTAATGTCAAAGTCTATGACTCATTCCATACACTAAGTAAACAAATATTGAACATCAGCCACACAAAGGTACGGGGAGAGGCCCCTGGCCTGGTGTCAGAATGCGTGGACTTTACCCAGCTCAGTCATAAGTTACCCTGAGGCCTCGGGGCAAATCACTTCTCTTCAATCTCTAGACCTCAACTCTTCACTAGGGAGTGAGGAAACTGAAGCATCTCCTTGAAGTTAACTGAGGAAAGACTTCCAGGAAAGGGGCCAGTTAAGTGGAAATCATCCCGGGCCAACTTTCACTAGAGATGAAGGGACAGAGTGGAGGAATGAGGGTCATGGAGGAGAGGGAACCTCACCTCACCCATTAAACAAGGAGTTGGGTTATATTAAAGATAAGAAATAAGTTTTGTCTTAAGTGCCAATTCCAACAATTAGTGCCTTTCTGAGGAGGATTCTAAGCATCCCAAGCATGTGACAGTGTTGCCGTTGACTGGGAATGTCTGCCACGGTCAAGGAAAGGGAGAAAGCTGGCCCCCGGCTCGCGTTTGCCATCCCTTGACGAGAAGGGATGACTTCTATAGGTTGAAAATTCCAAGGTGCTACTTAATCCTTGAGAGGCTGTAACGTCTGCATGTGCTGTGTCCAGTTTTAGCAGAGAACCCCACCCCTGCCCAGAACCAGACCAGAGTCTCTGCAGAAGAGGAGGCAAGGGAGCCCTCCTCCCAAGGAGGCTGCCCTTTGAGGCCTCCATCCCTCCTGGTACCAGAGGAGTCCTAGTCTGCAGACTAGGCTGACACTTGGCCACACTCCCAGTAGCAGTGGCATTAGCTGATAGGGGAGCTAGGAAGGTACAGAGGGAGACACTAGCACCAATCGAACACTTACTATGTGACAGGCGGAGTCACAGCTATCCTACATAGCTGCTTTCTGCGCCTTAGAAGAAGGCACCCCTTCCTCTGGGCAGGGGTAGCCCACATCTGGGTGCAGAGCTTGGCGAGTAAAGGCTGGATCTGGGCCACGGCTGGTTGCCTCGGGGCACAACCTGAACAACAGTGGTACACGGCAGCCCCGGTGCCAAGCCCTGTACAGCAATGGGTTAGACATGGTCCTTGCCCTTTGGGCAAGGGGAAATAGAAAATCACAGTACATTGTGATGAAGAATAAAAGTATAACAAAAGCACCCACTGGGAAATGGTCACTATTATCTGAAGGATTAGGAAAGTGGGGATGAGGCTTTGGGGAACCCGGATCTTAAAGGATGATTGGTGTTTCAGGTGGACAAGGAAAAGAACTTGAGCTCAGGCTGGGAAACCCCCATGTGCAAAGGTACAAAGATGTGAGACAGCACGCAGATTTGTGAGTGGCTCCCATTAGGGCATTGAGGATGAGATCAGGTAAGGTACGCACAGACGGACACACGAGATCCAGAAGTCTGGCATTTGTCCTTCAACAACCAGAGTAAGAAGAACCAGGTGACTGTCAGGGACGTTATTCAGGAAGCTGCGGAAACTGCACAGATGAGAGACGTTGAGGAGGTGGAATGAGCGAGGCCAGGTGGTGGATTTAACGTGGGGCTGAGGGAAAATGGGGACTCCAGGATGTCACCCACAGTCTCTGGCTTGGGGGACTAAAAAGATGGCAGTGCCACTATTACTTCAGGGGTATGGGTTTCCGGTTTGGAAGATGGAAAAAAGTTCTGGGTGGTGGTGGCGGCGCACAACAATGCAAATGTATTAATGCCATGAACTATTGAAAATGGTTAAGACAGTAAATTGTGTGTTACGAATGTTATGTATACATCATGTGTAAATTTTATGTTCTATTTCAGTACGATTTTTTAAATGGGGAAAAGGGGTGGCAGTGCCATTCAGAGGAAGAGGTATGGAGAGAGAGGTGACGAATCACAGCTCAGAAGCCTAAGCTATGAATTACTTTTCCTAGTCTCCCAACACGCCTCAGATGCTTCCTATTCCAGGTTTTCCTCTACACTTTCGTATACATCCATTCCACCATGCTTCTAGCACAGAATCATGTTTGCACATCAGGCTGCTTCTGGAATGTGAGCTCCCTGAGGGCAGAGGCTGTCTGCATTTCATATCCTGGGTGTGCACCTCTGCCTTTGACTGTGGCTGAAAGGGAGGATGAGAAGGGGGTGGGGGTTGGCCCACAGGAAGTGGAGGGAGTTTGGCCAGTGGCTTTTAATTCAGTTATGAAAGAACAGAATATGCCATCATCTGCTGGCAGGAATTCGGTGTGAGGCTTAAAAAAGACTTGGAATTATTGAAAAAGGAAATGGGCATAAAAGCAGATCAAAGGAAAGAGAAAGGATTTTCCCAGGGTGACAGCTCAGGCTGCGATTGCATCAATATAATTAGTGGTGTGATTTCCTCCAGCTGTGTGTGACTGGAAGCAGAAAGCGAAATAGCTGGAGGGATCCAGAGTTGGGGTTTTGCTAGGTAGGTGAGTGGGGAGTACAGAAAAGCAGAGAACCGAAGGTGCCGGTGAGACAGTGGTTCGTGCGTTTGACTTGAGACCCTGTCTGGTAGGAAGGGAATGAGGTCAGAGTGGAACTGGCAGAAGGAGACAGAGGGCAGGATGATGTCAAGGAGCATATTTGATAGGAACGAAGGTTTAGTGGGCGTGAATGAGTGAGAAAACTAGAAGAATAAAAGATTGAGCTGGAAAGTAGGATATTTGAGTTTAGGACTTTGGAGGTGCTATGGTCCCAGGTGATGTTGAGGTCTGGAGTTGATGCTCCTGAGTGGGTGGCTGAAGGGAACTGAAAATGAAGGGCGATGATGCTGAGCAGGTCAAGGAACTGTCAGGCCAAGGAGCTGATGGAACGCTCTCCTTGTGGGGCTGAGAACTGGGCTACAGTCTTGCACGAAGCAGCCAGAGCTTTCTGCTGCCCTCTCTGCCCCTCTTCAGCTTGGCTGCTCCCTGAAGTCAGGTGTGGCAATGGCAGGGAGAAAACGGATAAGGAGTAAAGGATACCCCTTAGCAGAGGGCCCTGTGGCCCCAGGGCACGTGTGGTCTCAGAGGCCAAGGACTGGTTCAGCCTCACTGCTGCCCGTGGCCTCCCGTGTGCTCAGACACATACCTGGCGACCTTTTGTCATTGATATTCAGTGTTTCTTGGGGGCACCTTTGAACACTGTGAACTGAATCGTAGAGATAAAACTAGAATAAGCTAGCTTTGGTCTGCTCCAGAACAGATAGTCTGACTTTGTGGTTGCTGAAATAAAGCCAATTCTCCAAACTAACTCCACACTTTGTTCTGAGCTTCAAATTATCTGTTTAAAACCCTGAGACTTGAAATGTAGGTTTAAGGCCAATGATTCATTCTGTTCACAGTATAGTTTTCATGACCTAAAATGTCTCATTTTCAGAATATTTGATATTGAAAACATTCAGTCCTCAGTTAAAATGAATCACAGTTTACTTTGATAAGTGGAAAGGGTCATCTGACTCTCTCTTAGAAACACAGAAATAATAACAACAGTCAATAAATGCCCCTCTGGTTTCCCAAATACCCCCAGAAAGGTAAGACCCTCCCAACAAAAGTCCTTGCTTTAGGCAGTGGAAGCGGGTGCAAATGTGGGAGAGCAGCGGATTCAGTAGGACCTGAGGAGTAAAGAAGGGGAGGATCTCCAAACAACTCCCTGGTTTCTGGGTTGGAGGAGTGAGGGGTTGTGGGTCTTTGAACATGGGAAGGGGCACAGAACTGGGATGAAAGAGGGTGCAGAGTTCAATTGTTGCCTTTCTCAATTACGGTGGTCGGGCCAAGCAAGTGGGAACACGGGAGGGACCAGGCCTGCGAGTGTGGATTCAGAAGTCTTAGGCAAATAATGGTAGTTGCAGCCAGAAGCATGAAGGAGATTGCCCAGGGCCTGGGAGACTGGGAAGAGCAGAGCAGAGGGCTGAGTGGGCCCGAAGCACACCCACAAGGCACTGTATGGGGTGGGGACTCCGCATCCACTGCATTCCTCCTGCTGTGTGTCCGTCTGTCAGGACTGCCTGGCTAGCATAACCAAGACAGGCCCAAGGTGGCACTAGCCTCTGGCCTTTCCACCTAACCCTCAGTTCTAAGGCATCCTCTCATGAGCTGGTTCAGGTCCTCACTTTAACCAATTACTCCGAGGGTTCCCATGTGCGTCTCTCCTGGGCCTTGTGCATCCCTCAATGCCCGCCCACCCCTGGCCACTTTACCAGATACCCACACCTCAGCATCTTAATAGCAAACTTTGTACAGCGCCTCACTTACAAAAGAAAACTTATAAAATAGTTATCAAATCCTTGATATTCTTTTTAAAAATCATTCCTTATACCAGTACTGTGAGTTAGGAATCTTTATCCCCATTTTATGGATAAAAAGGCTCAAAAAGGATAGTCTGCCTAAGGCCACACAGCTGTGGGTGACAGATGTCGGTCTCAAAGTGAGGTCCTCTGATGCCAGATCCCACATCTGACACCCGCACACAGCCCCACTTTCCACACCAAATGAACACAATTAATTAGACTTGAAGGCACTGACATTATTTAAGGGGGGAACAGTCCTAGTGGGCTGCCTCACCCCTGAGATGATGTGGAAATCAGGTCAGGATGTCGCTTCTCAGTAAGTACAGTGGAAAGATCACGAGCTTCCAATTTCATGAAGGTCAAAAACACACAAAACCCAACAAAATCTCAGGGAAAATCCAGCACTGATTAGTGTAAAATTCAGGACGGTGGTTCCTCACGGGGCCACCAGGGAGGTGCATGACAAGCTTCAACAAAACTGGCGACATTCTCACTCTCAGGCCAGGGGGTGGGTGCCTGGGCTGTGCAAGTCCTTACACCCACAGGTGTGGATTATGTGTTTGTACATAAACTCGCAGCAAAGAGACCACTATACCACTGCCTCAGAGATGAAAGGGCATTTGGAAGTGGAGGAGAGCAAAGAGAGACAAGGAAAAAAAAGAGGGCCAGAGTCTGGAGAACCTGGAAAGAAACTGGGTGGGAGGGAAGGAAAACAGGCTGCTCTCTAGAGCCTGATTCCAGAACCGGACAGATATGCACATAACTCTCAACTTCATTTCTCAGAAGCTCGACGGGCGAGACCTGGGTCACCTCAGTTTTCTCATCTGTGGAACAGGAAGGAAATAGGTGCACCCAAGGGCTGTCATAGGAACTAAGTGAGGAGATACGTGTGGGGGAGGA
Source organism: Desmodus rotundus (assembly GCF_022682495.2). Taxonomy (NCBI): domain Eukaryota; kingdom Metazoa; phylum Chordata; class Mammalia; order Chiroptera; family Phyllostomidae; genus Desmodus; species Desmodus rotundus. The sequence continues at coordinate 62,020,348 of NC_071397.1, forward strand.
AGAAACTCTCCTCTACCATTTTAGGTTCCCCCAGCTGGTGTAATAACCAAGCTGAGTTGAAACAAGAGAAGATAACTCACATTAATTGTATACATACGTATAGGAACCCCACATACACGGGAGAGGCAGAGACCCCGCACCCATGAAAAAGGTCAGAGACAGAAAGGCGAAATGAGGTGGACATGACGTCCTGACCTAAGACCGAGGGGAGGCAAGGCCTCAGCGAGGAGGAAGGCCGTTTGCAGGGGATGAGAGGAGCAGATGTTCAGCAAATACAAGTTTGCCCACCCTATAGGTAGGTCATAAAAAGTTGTGACTGCTGATAACTCTCATTGTGGGCAAGGCCACAAATTTAAATTCTTTGAGGGAGAGATCGAAGTTTCTTATGAGCTGTCAATTGCTGTCACCTCAAAGCAACCCACATGCCAAAGTGGCACGTCCTGGGGAGGCCTGTTCCGAACCCCTTCCCATGTGACATTCCGTGTGGTGCCAGGCACCTCATTCACACCCTTCCTTTCCTGTCTTCCCGCACCTCCCCCTCCCTGTGCGCCCACTGCTTCCTCCACGCAGTTCAGGCTGAAATCAGCCCAATTGCTCTTTTCCCCTTGGAGTTATTTATAACTGTGGCCGCCCAGGAGCGGCCTGCTGCCCTCAGGTTTGGGCCGCTGGGCTGGTGAGTCACCGCAGTCTGGGCCTGTATAAATAGTTCCCGCTGGAGACGCCTCTTTTCTAAGAGGGAAATGCTGTGCTACCCACGCTTCCTTCTGATGCCGCAGGAGTTGCCAGCCCCGGCCCGGTGTTTGCTGTCTGCTGACGGGAAAGCCTGCCTCAACCTATGGTTCATACCTCATCCTCCCAAAGTGCTGGTTGTGTTCAAATCCCTGACAGACGAGGTTTGTATTCTCTGTGTGTACCAGAGTGTGAACTGGCTGGGTTTTTACATCTCACTACTAAACACACCCACTTCAGAGATCATCTCTTGTTTATTCCAGGGACATTTAATAACTGAAAACTTTTCACAGGTCCTAATATTATTATATTGTATTATAATAATTTTTTCCTAATACTATAATTTTTCTTGGGCCTCATTATTTCATGAGTTCTGTTTCTCCCTGGTCATTAATGAGCCCTAATTCAAATTTCCAATATTCCTCATTATTCCTCAATGTCTTTCCAAACCCCTCAAAATAAAAACCCCACCCTGACCCCCTGAAGCTCGTGAGATGTTGAGACCACGTTTAAGCACAGGAGTCAGCTGTGCCTGTTTTTTGAGAGATTGCTCTGTGGGGTAAGTACCTCAATTGATAGAGGATAATACTGGCAACCATTAAAAACAGTGGATGTAGTAATACATAAAGCACTCAAATAAGTATTTGCTAAATAAAATACAATGTTGAAAATGGAAGTTTGGGAACACTCTGATTTTTTTCCTTGTAAGTGAAAACCTATTTAACAACCTAGATTTTTTTACACTTTCTTTATTCCCCCAGCTTTTTTGAGGTGTAATTAACAAAGAAAATTGTTCAATGTGATGATTTAATACACCTATACATTGCGAAAGGATTCCCAAAATTACGTTAATTAACACATCCATCACATCACACTGTTACCTCTTGTGTGTGTGTGTGTGTGTGTGTGTGTGTGTGGTAAGACCATTCATCTACCTTCCTAGAAAATTTTCAGTATTATGTGAAAAATAAACAAATGGAGTTACTTCAACATGGAATCAGAGCTGCCGTCCCTTGCATGTCTTGCTCCTCCAACCTCTGGGATGTTTAACTGGGCAAAAAAACCCTGTGGACTGGGCCTAGAGCAACGCTGTGTTCCAAAGGCTCTTTGCGAAGCTAACAGGAATGCAGACGTTCTGACTCCTGGACTAAACATTAAAGTCTTTCTTCAGAATTAGCACCACCACGTGCAGCTAGAACATAACTTAGTTTATCTGCACCTATAGAAATTCCACCCATGATTCGTTGACAGCAATAGGAATTTCTTCCTTCTCTTCATGTAATCATCCCCCTTCCCTTCCTCATGAAAACTGCTTGCCTTTGCCCCCTGATCAGAACAGTATTTTGGTTTCTGCCTGAATCCATGCTTCCCAAATAGCTATTCTTTTGGATCTCAAATAAATGTTTGTTGCCTCTCACTTTGGCCTTTTTTTATGCTACCATATACAATGCAGAATTATGAACTGCAGGCACCATGCTGTCTGTACATTAGATTCCAGAACTTACTCATTTACAACTGAGAGTCTGTAACCTTTGGCCAACCCCTCCCCATACCGCCCCCCCACCCCAGCCTCTGGCAGCTACCATTCCGTAAGTTTGACTTTTCTCTCCTCTCTCTTTTTTTATTTTTTTAGATTCCACATGTGATTGAAATCATACAGTATGTGTCTTTCTTTGTCTGGCTTATTTCTCTTAGAATAATGTCTTCCAGGTCCATTTATACTATTGCAAATGGCCAGATTTCTTCCGTGTGTGTGTGTGTGTGTGTGTGTGTGTGTGTGTCACACTTTAAAAATCTGTGTACCCATCCACTGGATTCTCAGGTGGTTTCCCTAGCTTGGCTATTGGGAGTAGTGCTGTCATGAACATGGGAGTGTAGATAGTCTTTCCGAGACACTGATTTTGCTTCCTGTGGATGTGTATCCAGGAAGGGACTGCTGGATCATATGCCAGGTCCACATGCAAAAGAAGGAAACTGGACCTCTGTCTTATACCTTTACATCTCTTGCAAAAATTAATTTGAAATGAATTAAAGACTTAAGTGTAAGACCAGAAACTGTAAAACTCCTCGAGGAAAATGGGAAAAGCTCCTTGACATTGGTCTCGGCAATGCTTTTTTTGGATATAATAGCAAAAGCACTGTCAACAAAAGTAAAAATAAACAAGTGGGGACTACATCAAACTACAGAGCTTCTACACAGCAGAAGAGACAATCAACAAAATGAATAGGCAGCCTATGGAATGGGAGAAAATTTACAACCCATATATATGAATCCATACCTCAAATATGTAAGGAACTCATACAACTCAATAGCAAAAAAAAAAAAAATCTTGTTTTAAAATGGACAAAGGACCTGAATAGACATCTTTCCAAAGAAGACATACAAATGGCCAACCAGTAAATGCAAAGGTGTTCAACATCACTAATGATCAGGGAAACACAAGTCAAAACCACACCAAGATATCATCTCACACCTGTTAGGGAGGCGATTATTAAAAAGACACCAGAAAACAAGTGTTGGCCAGGATGCGCAGAGAAGGGAGCACTTGTTTGCTGTGGGTGGGAATGCACTGCATAGCCGTTGTGGAAAATGGTATAGGGATTCCTCAAACAATTAAAAAGAGCACTACCCTTTCTTTCACTGAAGAACTTTTCTGAGTTTGTGTGTGTGTGTATTTATATATTTATGTGCGTGTGTGTATATATAACCTTCTTCAGTTAGATCATAATTTTTCACTTTTCCTTCACTTGAACATTAATTTTTAAGATTCAGTATTTGAGGGCGGCGGCGACGACGACGACGACGACACCACCAACACCAACACCTAAAATAATAAAATAAAAATATATAATGAAAAAAAAATTCAGTATTTGAGTTTTTAGTTGTATGTTATCCAGGGGCGTCCAACCTGCAGTCGGCAGGCTGCGTGCAGCCCAGGATGGCTTTAAATACGTCCCAACACAAAATCGTAAATTTACTTAAAACATTATGAGATTTTTTATGATTAAATGTCACAATGTATTTAATATATGGCCCAAGACAGCTCTTCTTCTTCCAGTGTGGCCCACAGATGACAAAAGGTTGGACACCCCTGGAAATATGTTGATAAATATCTATGCTTTGCCTGCAGCTATTCCCTCAGGGCAAAGTTGTCTGAATTTGGGTCTCTTCTAGGACTTATTTGAGACCTTTGTAATTTCTCAATGGTCATAGAAACTTTTTTTTTAATGTATTGTGACCACCAATGGCTTTAAACAAAGAGAAACACATCGCTTTAAACCCCCCACCCCAAGAATCACCTAGTCCAAAGGCATATAACCCAGTTTATGAATAGGTTTGTTGTTCTGTTTTTCAGATGTTATCCTCTATTATCCTATTTTTATGCTATGAAAATGTTTATCTAAATATTTGTGTTTAAATAAGTCATCTTTAATAATTGCTCATATATTTTATATGCCTCTTACAAATGGCTTAAAACTTATTTCCTTGTATAGATTTTACCCACAGGCAGGTTTTGGAGCCTTACAGCGAATGCCGCAGCTGGCGGCCCCTCGCCATGACGCCGTGGCGAGTCATGGGAATCGTCCAGCAGGTTTTGAATTTTTTCTAAGTTCCAACCCTTTGAGAGGTGACTGGGGAGGAACTGAAGGCATGGGTAACTGATTAAAGGCAATTAAGTCACCTTCAGTGTTTATCTATGAAGCTCTTTTCCACCCCCAGCTTTACTGAGGTATAATTGACAAATAAAATTGTAAGATATTTAACATGATGATTTGGTATACATATACATTACAAAACGTTTCCCTCAGTTAGTAATTACTAAGAAGCTCTTAATAGTTGGGAAGACAGAACTAAAATATTTTCTCATAAATGACAGTGATAAGAAGGGCAAAGGGAAAGTCCCATTACACCTGTCTCCAAACCGATTAAGCTGCATTTGCAGGTTAAACCACAAAGTACACCAAGGCCGGAGTGAGGAAGCCTCTGCCACTTGGTTACTGGAAGCTGGACGCTTTCTATTCTGGGTGTCTGTCTGTCCATCTGTAAAATGGGAATGAAAATACCTATCTCTTAGGAGATGATCTGTCCATTGAAATCTATGTAAAAAGTATTTCATTCCTTTTCCATTCCTGGCCTTCATGAACTAATATGGCAAAGTCAGAGCCAAACACCAGGAAGCTTACAGACAGCCCTTGGTTAGCTAACAGCGGCCCAGCGGTCCTGTAGTCCAGAACGATCCACTCGAGCGCGGCTTCAGTTGTATCTGCCCAGTGCTAACCCTTGAACTCTAACTCCGCACTAGGTTCTAAGATAAACACACAAGGTAAATTAAAGATACTGAAATGCTTAGTAAGATGATTTTATCCAAGGCAGGGAAACTGATCTTGTTATTTTAATAATTTGACTCTCATCTAAATTATGTCATTAGTCATGTTCATTAATAGCAACATATTATAACATAGCTAAGGATTTTAAATGATGAGAAGCACCAACAAAATGAGGTAATATGCCTATTTAAACCTAGGGGTCTTGAATGTACTATAATCTGAATCTTTTCCTCTATGGTCATTGCATAAAGAAAATACGTTTTTGGAGATCCTGACTGGTTTGCCGGTGGAGTTGCGTTGTGCTAATGGACACTGAAGGAATTTGTAAGCGTTCAGTGGGAGACACAGGGAAGGGGGTGAGTGCTGATCCATGAGGAAGATCCTGCCTGCGAGGACAGGCAGCACAAAGCTGGGTGGGGAGCGAGGGGCGGAGTGGGGGGCAGTTGGTGCTGCCTCAGAAAGCACAGAATTGTTGCAAAGCTTCCAAAACTAATAGCATCAAGAGATTAGACAAGTTCCAAAGCGCTCTTAGATCCTTTCCTTTTACTAATTCAGGGACTATTATGAAAGAGGTTTACTCAGAAAACAATTTAAGACTCTCTCAGGGGAGCTGCTGCATGTTTCCAGGGCATGGGGGCTGGGCTTCAGAGGAGGACAGGAGAAAAGAGGACAGGCCAGGGAAAATGCCATTCCTGCCCTTGAGATGGGGAGACAGGTGTTACATGGAGATAAGCTAGAAGCCGAGACAGAGCCAGAGCCATATTTCCAAAGGAGGTCACTGCACAGGAAGTCCTACAGGCCTGCAGGGAAGGCAATATGGGGGGACTTGCCCCCGCTGAATCAATGGAGAAAAATAGGAGGGATGGTCCTGGTAAGACAAGCCAAGGTCACTGGAAAAGACAACAGGCAGGATTACATGTGGTCAGTCCAAAGAATGGTGAACCCAGCAGAGTAATACTGAGACTCAGTAGGAAGTGAGGCCAAATTATTGAGGACCTAGAATTCAGAAGGAAGGAAATTGGTTTCTTATATTTACATGCTTCCGAACTGGAATCATTGAAATATGCAGGGCCCAGGCTTTCCGAGGTGTGAGATCAGGGACACATACCTCATCATGTTGTCAGTATAAACATTTGTGCTCCAAGAGGATGTGCAACGTTTTGCATTACTCTGCTTTGCTGAAAATAGATAAAGAGAAAACTGAACTAAAAATAAACCCCCCCCCCTAAGATAATCTTTTTAAAAAGACTAGGCTGTTCAGTCTCCCAGAGGAGGCAAGAAGAGCTAAGGTGGAAAGATGCACCGGGTCTGTTTATACACTCCCCCAACGCCTGTCAGTCATCTCAGAACTATTTGGAGCTGCACAAGATGACTTTGGGGGTGCTAATATGCTTTAAACTATTTTTTAAAGAGACACTCCGGATTTCAGCATCGGTCCTCCCCATTGACGGAGGAGGCAGCTCTTAGACACAGTTCTGTGAGGACAGGCCCCGTGACCCCTGCCAAATCCTCTCTCCTTCCTTGAAGGCCAGCAGCTCCCCCGGAGTCAGCACGAAGCAGAGGGAGTCATCAGAATGTGGTGGTTTACACTGTGATTTCCTTGGAAAGGTCTATAGGAAGCCAATTAAAGCCCAGATACTATGCACTAAACTTCGTGTTTCAGGAACTCTGGAGACAAACTAGGAGCACTGTGTGCTGGCTCTGAGTATTCACGTGAAGACAGGGCCGCTGTGATTCCTCTCCCCAGCTGATTTCCCACACAGGACCCTCCCAGGGGTGAGCGAGAGAAAGGCTCATCTGTTTCCTGAAGTTTCCTGGGGCGGGTCCACTTGCACCCCTGCCACCAGCACCACACGGCAACCATCTGTCCCATCCTCACAGAGGGGCTGCCTGCCCTGCTGGTCCCTGCCACCTTGCCTCCCACCTGGCAGGGGGACCCTGCAAAGGAAGGGGAGCCTGAATGAGCATTGTCAACTCGATAAGTAACAAAGAAAGGGCATCGCCCACCTCCACATCTGTATGCTAATGAAAATGCCACCTCTCACAGAGAACGGTTTGCCTGGGAAGGGATCATGTAAAAGTGCACACAACAGCACTATACAAACAACAATGGAAACAGTATAAAGAGAAAAATCACCTATAATCCAGTCACTCTAACAAGTGAAATATTTTTATTTACCTTTACTCCTTGCTAGCCCCCACCCAAATATACTTTACACTTACATTTTACAGAGCTTTAATCATAGGGCATATGCAACTTCATATTCTTTTCCCCTTGTCTTCACAGAGGATCATAACCCTTTCCCCATGGTTGCTGCTTAGCCTGACAGAGTGTGTCGCTTATAGAGTGAACACACTAGGTCTAGAACATATAGGGCTCACTGACCGCCCCTCCTCCCATCCACCACTAAAGTTGTTGCACAATTCTCTCTAACGTGACTCCTCTTTTGGTAGACATGTCTTTTCAGCCCAATATTACCACCAAATTTATAGGAGTCATAAAAAGTTTAATGATTAAACTGAATTCATTTGGAACTGAAAAAATACTCAGAAAACATTTTTCTGTTGTGCATAAAACATCGAATGGATATGAAACCTGGACTGTTCCTCTTTTCCTAAAGCCAAGTGCATATATTGCAAGTATCAGCCCTGGTTCTACCCTGATCAGTCTCTTTTATGGGCAGCTTCCCTCACTCCCTTAATTCCTTTGACTTACATGCTGGAGATATGGGAAGAGACCCAGTACTGGACCAGACAGGGCAGAAGCTGCTCCAGTCTGGACAAAGCATTGAGATAAAGTAACTTCCAAAATCCCCGTGGGTCTCCCGTCTCTCTTCTGCCTTGGGCTACACATAGGCACAGTGACCAACTTCCACTGTCTTCCCATAGCAGGGATGTGCTCTCATGTGGAAAGCTATCTCTGTCCTCACAGGAAGTTCATGAGCATTTCAGATCAGCTGATGTTCTGGGATTCCTGGAAGCATGCCCCCCCACCTGCCCCACCAATGCTCCTAGGGCTCATCATTTCCTTGCTGCGCTCTCCCATTCTGACCAGCTCCTTTCCCAGACCGTAACAGAGATGCTGGGACAGCCATCGAGACCCAGGCCAGTGTTCTTAACCCAGCATGGAGTGCCCCCAAAGGCTCCTAACTTAAATTTCCATCCAAAACACATATAAATCTATTTATATGCAGCCTCCTTTGGCAGTAAGAGTCCAGGAAGTAAGCCAATTTAGGATCTCCCACATCTACACTTTAAGTAACAAGAATCTCCTAGAAGGGCTTGTGTGTGTGTGTGTGTACATATATACCTATTTGCAAGCATATTTTTTGCTGGCCTTGGATGGCCTCCAGTCTTCTTTAATCCTTGAGCCAGCAACAGGGTGAGCCAGCGACAGAGAAGGCTGATTTGAATGGATGGCATGGCTCTAAGAAACGAGTTCTGGGTTATAATCTTTAATAATTTTGAGCCCCTAATAGGTCTCCTGAGCCCTATATTTTCCTATTCTTTGTAATTTGTCTTTTTCAATCTATTTAGAGACTGTAGCCTTATAAATTTTAATTTTAAAACTTTCTCTCAAAAGCATGTTCTTATTCTGCTGAAAAACAAAGCCAGTTTTTGTCTTCCTGGGAAAGGAATGATCGAAAGAAGGAAGGAAGGAAGGACACATAGACCATAAGGCTTTGCCAGTGTCGCAAAGCATATGATTGGTCTACTCACAAATAGAGAAGTCCATTCAGGTAAAAAGGTAGCTTGGGAGGTGAAATGATGGCTCACTGGGTGAGCTTTAGTAGCCGGTATTTAGTGCTGTTTACTAACATGTTGTCTGTCTTCTAGTGTCTGAGCTTCAGGAGCTGCAGAAAATGATTGACAGCCTTCGGAGCCCCCAGGACCCCACACAGGTGTCCCAGGCACTCCTCCTCCGCAGGGAGGTTGTGTTTCTGCAGTGCGACGCTGCAGCAAGGCACCTCATCCAGTAAGGGCTGGAGCGCTAATCCCATCTGGTAAATTCTGCCGGGCAGGTGTTTCTGCACGACCATGGACGGAGGTCACTCTGAGCAAGATTAGATCATGAGCTTAAAATAGTCAGGGGCTCAGCCTGATCCAGAACACTGGGGCTGCCAAACAGACAAAGGCTGTCGGTGTGGCAGGTGTTCTTGCTGGACATTAATAGTCTTGATTTTATTCAATGTGATTTTAGTACAGTTAGTTTGCATAACAATTGCTGTTTTCAATATTCAGGTTGTTTTATTGGGAATGATATTTTTTATACTTCAGAAGATGATTCTTTCCAAGAGTTTTGTTTATTGTTTTCAGCCCTTAATTACCTTTCAAAAGAACAGTTTTCACTGCACTTCTGAAGCCAATGGAATTGGCTACCAGAGTTGAATTTACAAATGAATAAATTTGCCTCTGGCCTTGTAGGTACTAAGTACTCTGCGTACAAAAAGAATGTTTACTTCGTTAGTTAATCATGACTGATGAGAAAATTAGTTTGGATTAAGAGTCACCAGGTTTCTAGTATAAATAATACGTTTTGTAGAAAAACAAAATAGGTCAGTCCTGAGGGTCTCTCCTTATTCTTAAATTGCCAATATTAATTAACTTCTTTTGATTAGTTCTCTGCGTGAGTATTCAGCCAATGAGGGAGACCTCAGAGGGCAGGGGCGCTCCTACCTGCGGACTACATCCCCGCCCACGGTTAGTGTGGGCGTCCATAGAGAATGGAAACGTGAGGAGTGTACTGAGCTGTATTTTCTCTTTCAACTCTGCATTTTCTTTGCTGTGAGCATCAGGGGCACTCTGGATTTAGAATGTAGATTTAGCAAGACAAACAAGTCAGGCTAATTTGTTCTCTTTTTATTATTGACAAACAGCTTTCTGAGCGCTAGCTCAGTCTAATTGATGGGGTAGTCATTAGTCCAAATCAGAATTTGCAAGTTGTTTACGCAGAGTGAAGAAATAGGTCTGTACTCCATAAGTGCTTTGGGGAGCTCAGCTTTGTGGGGTTCAGCTTGCTACTGTTCTCCCAGGGGAACCAGTTCCTGGGGGAATTGCTCTGTGGGCCTTTCTTTGTCCCGACTCACTCACTCTGCAGGAGTGGAGGGCACTGTGTCCCTGTGTCTGGTTTCTTTACTTTCAGTGTATTTTTCAGAGGACCTCATAGGGAACCACCCTGGATGGTGCATCTCCATGAGGCCATTCCTTGCATTTCTTCCAAACTGTTTTCTTCTGAGCTCTTCAGGGGTGTGTGTGTGTGTGTGTGTGTGTGTGGAACCGCATAGCTAGTACGTGGCAGACCAGAATTAGAGCCTAGGTGCATTTGACTCCAATGCCTGAGAGCTGGGTGGATGCCAGGCAGCAGTGTGGATTGAAAAGGCGACTCCAAAGAGAAGTCTCCTACTAATCCTGCGTAGCTGGAATCCAAAAAGAACTCCTGGGTTATAGTCCTATTTCTTTGCTCTACGTAAATTCCTTGCAAATTCTGACTTGGAGTTTCAGAGCCCAGAGGTGGGAGAAAAAGAGAAGCTGAATGGTAAATGCAACCCCTCCTGCTGATTTTATTTAGTGCTGAACCTGCAAACAAGGAAAAATCCTTAGATAATCAAAAGAGACAGGAAGCTTGTGAAGTTCCCTCGCCCTTCCCAGAGCTCACCAACTCTGAGCAAGTATGACTGTTTACCCCAGGGAACTTCTTGCTTATGTAAACGGAAGGCATCTCCAGAGTTTGAAAAGACTCTTGCCTAGAATGAGAGCAGCTTGCTTCCATAGACCGGGGGTGGGGGGAGGCAGGCAGGGATGGAGCTCATGGACCATAGGACAGTGGCCCCATAGAGTCACCAATTATCTGGCTCCTGCTTCTCTGTGGCATAGACCAGCTCGGGTTACAGGATAGATACATGTTTCTGAGCATAAAAGTCTCACTTTACTCCTGTTAACCCACCCTTGACTCAACTCAGGGGAAGACCAGATGGAAATTGCTACCGTCTTCTGATGTCATTGGAACCACACTGCCTGGGGCCTATTGTTCACCTCTGGGCACATTCCTATTGGCCAATGTAAGAAGTGCCTGAGGATTGAGTTTATCTTTAATTTCAGGTGAATGAATCATTTGGGTGGAAGGTAAGTGCTTGGGCGGTACAGTGGTGCTCATGGGTCTCATCTGTTTAAGGCAGGGGCTGGTAAACTACTGCCTTAGGCCCCTGCCTGGTTCTGCGCGGCCTGTGGGCTAAGGGTGGCTTTTACACATGTAAATGGGGGATAGTTCAAGAAAAGAATCCCATAGAATTCAGATTTCAGTGTCCATAAAAGAGGTTTTCTGGGAACACAGCCGTGGCCATTCATTTAGGGATTTTCTCTGGCTGCTTTCACCACAGAGCTGAATAGTTGCAGTGGAGATCCTATGATCCACAAAGCTGCAAATATTCACTATCTGACCCTTTAAGAAAAAGTTTTCCGCCTTGTGATTTAATGGATTGAATCCCTTTGCGGTTCAGGAATGGAAGGAGGCAAAAATAAACCCCCCTCAAAGGAACGCTATGGAACAGAGTAAAACCTGTGGCATGAGAAAATGCCGCTAATGCTGATGTTTAGCAGGACCATGGTGAAAAGAAGAAACTTAAGAAGATACAACAACTTCCGGCAGGAAGCCTGATTTAGGAGTATATCGAGAGATCACTAAAGAAAACAACACTAACTCCTCAGTTCTTGAATTTGTGTTGGTTTTCTCCTTGTTTCTTAATTTATTGTTATGCTCATCCAGTGTTAGTGTCTCTAAACATGCAGATATTAAATTGTGCCTCAGGGTTACCTGGGGAATTCTGGGAGATACAGAGAAGGCCTCACGTGAGCTGGGCCTAGTTCGTGACCGTGGTCTTGGTCTCCAGGGTCTGAGTCTCAGCTTTTGCCTGGCTTCCCCAGACCACGTTGCCGGTGTTTTTGTTTTTGCTTTGGTTTGTTGTTGATATCCTCACATCCAGGAACCCCCTGGTTTGCACCAGCTTGCTGCGCGTAGTTCTGTCACGCACAAGATGATTGGTGTTCTAGGAAGCCTTTGACTGCTTTTGACTGCTTATGGATAACTGGTGTGTGGCAGAACGGTTTGGAGAATTTGATGCATCTATTCCAGTATTTTAGTGGGTGTCTGGGGTGACCTGACTTTATCAGAGGCTGGCAGGTGACAGGTGCTGCATTGGCACGAGTAACAAGCTGGCCTGTCCTGCAGATGGGTTTCCCTGTGTCTTTCATGCGGCCGGCAGCTGCCCTGATGAGACACAGCCCCATGGAGGTGCAGGCCAGGCTTTCCCCACTGAGGCTGAGGGAGCTGTCACAGGGCTGGTGAGCCCTTTTCAGTGTTTCTGAATGAGACAAAAAAAGACACATTTGCCCAAAAAATTTGCGGGGAAGGAAAATGTCAAGCTCCTCCCTGTTTTTAACTGGAAGCATTGGAACTGAGTGAAATAAGGGGGGAAAGCTCCCTCCAAGTGCTAACTCTGTGGGAGTTACTCTTTCTACAGTTGAGGAAATAGAGATTCAGAGAAGTTGCATAACTCGCCCAGGGTCCCGGAGCTTGTTGTAGCGGAATTTAAGTGTATACAGTTCGTCTCACTCCAGAGCCCTGTTACTTCCTTTATATCATGTTTCTTCATCTTTTCCTGCAGCTCAGGGCTTGGGCTAGAGGCTGACGTGGCTTTGAGTTAAAAAATGAGAAAATGCTTAATGGATATAGAAAAGTCTTTCAAAATATGGGGCCCATGCAGAAGGAGGAAATAGAAAAGGATCTAGTGCTAAAAATGTGGGGTACCATCTTAAAACCCTGAGAGAGCCCTGACCGGGTGGCTCAGTTGGTTGAAGCATCATCCCATACAGTAAAAGTTTGTAGGTTCGATCCCAGGTCAGGGCACATGCCTAGATTGTGGGTTTGATCCCTGGTCAGGACGCATACAGGAGGCAACCGATCAATGTTTCTCTCTCACATCAATGTTTCTCCCTCTCTCTCTCCTTCCCTCCCTCCCCCATTCCTCTCTCTCTAAAATCAATAAAAAAACCTGAGGTAAGGGGGGACAGGTAAGGGCTGTGTGGAGGTAGGCAAAGGGAAGGAGGGACATGGGGACATTTGTAATAGTGTCAACAATAAAAATAAACCTTTTAAAAACTTTTTTTTATATAGTATTACATTGTACCACTCCCTAATAAACAGTTCTAAGATTAAGGGGACTTGGTCCCTGGGAAGGGCGGTGACCTGAACTGAGGAATTAGGAGAGTGAGCGAAAGGTTAATGGATGATGCTCCCAGTGGTAGTGCCTGTAATTTCACTCTGGTCTCTCTAGAGAGTGTACCATAGTCTATGATTCTGTGGCCTAGAGTAGCAGTCCCATGAACATCTGAACTATACTGATACTTTTAAAATAGTCTCTAAGAGCCCATAAAGTAATGGACCTAATACGTGCACAGAGCTGTGTCTGGGGCTGTAGAACCGCCAGGAGCTGTGGTCACATCAGCACCGGGTAGTTACAAAGTCCTGCACAGACTTGCCAGGGTAAGAGAGCACGTCGGCGCTCTGTGTTCTTTTACGTGATGATCAGTCAGGTGCGGCCACAAGGGGAGACACAGGAGAGACTCGGGAGACAGAGTTTATTATACTCAAGTCCTAGAAACAGGAGGCGTGCCGCCCACACGGGGTTCACGGGAAAGCGTCGGTGTCGGTCAGGAGCGAGGAGAGAGCCGAGGCCTGGATAGGCAGGCAGGGCAGGGTGGACAGGTTACGGGTCGGCAGATCCGATCATTTCAGGGGCTTTGGTCTGTAGGAACGGTCTCTGGTTGCCTGCTAACTAGTCGTGTGCTTGACTGCGGTGGCGTGGGCAGAGAGAGAGGCGGGGCTCTGGGTGGGTGTTCTGCATCTCGGGCTCAGTCCCTGGCTGAGGCCTGTGCTAGCTCTAGAAGGTGGCTAGCCCGGAGGGGGCAGCCTCTCCCCAGCCAGAAAGGTTCTTCTAAGATGTCAAAACATCATAATAAACAAAATAAATGTTAATATATAAACAATACAAAGATTGAACAAGTGCGATGGTAACAAAGCTAGGCCCAGAGGCTGAGGGAGAGAAATAATTCCGTGGCCTGGAGAGAGAGAGCAGCAGGAAAGACGAGAAAGGAGCCAACTAGGGAAAGTGTGTGGGGTGCTGTGTGGGATTTGGGCTGGAAAGGTTTCCTTTAAAATATTCTGCCTTTTGGTCCCGTTGTTTTCAGTCAATATATACAACCTATGAATGCCATCAGAGAAATGTGTGTGTAGAAAGTGCCTTGGGAGTTTAGAGTGTTAAAGAACAAAATTCAACCAAGTAAATTTGAGGATCTAATTGGCTTTATTAAGCAATTCATGAATCGGGAAGCATCCCACCTAGCAACTGCAGGGTCACACAGAAGAGATGTACAGGTGGAAGTTGTCACAGACTGGAAGAAAGTGGGACTCAGAAGTCAAGAGTGGATTCTTCCAGGCAAGGACACCTTCCCTTGAGGGACAGCAGAGGGTCTTATCAGGCAGATTGTCTCATTAGTGCTGACCAGACAATCCCAGATTGATCAGTTAAAATTCAGGCTGAAACTGCCATTGGATTAGTTATTAAGTTTTAGTTTGGTGAGGTAGCTTAGCAAAAGTGACTCCATTTTGGCCTACTGTTTCTTTCTTTCCTTCTTTTGTTCAGTTGGAAGGTCAGAAGCAGCTGGATAACGAACTCTGCCTCACAGGGCCCTACCAGGCTGAAGGTCAGACCCATCTTTGAATCTCAGGCATTTCTGGTCCAGTGCCCACGCAGTGGGGGCTTGATGCCTCCCTGACACCTGTGGGTTAAGTGAGTCGTGGGTCCCTTTGCAGGGCCCTGTGAGAATCTTAAGGAAACAAGAAAAATATGAGAAATGGGAGAAAATGTTTACTCTGTAATAAATTTGACAAGTTCAAGTGACCAAAAGCAATCTCACAGGGTGATCTGATCCTAAATTCTTAACTGGGCAGGTCATGGTGGGTAGTCACGTTGCAAGCCTGTGGCTTCTTTAAAGCTCTTTTTTATCCTCCCCTGAGGGCATGCTTCTTAATTTTAGAGTGAGAGGAAGGCAGGAAGATGGAGGGGGAGAGAAACATCAGTGTGAGAGAGAAACATCGATCAGGTGCCTCTTGCAGGCGCACCTGGACTGGGGACCGACTCCATAACCCAGCTATGTGCCCTGACCGGAAATTGAACCCGTGACCTTTCGGTTTAGAGGATGACGCTCCAACCAGCTGAGCTACACCAGCCAGGGCCCAGGCCTGTAACTTCTTCAGTAAAAGTTTTATCTTTGCCTTAAGCAGGCCTTGTCCATTGTTCTCATGCATTTAGGTTAACACATCTTTAAAATGCCTGAATAATTCTCTTCTCAGATCCCTCCAAGCCATAACCACCCTCAAGGGAGCATGTGATCTTCTCACCTAAAAGCAGTCATAGAGATTTCCCCACCCACCTTGCTTCTCCTACCTTCTCTCCCACTTTTCTGTAACCTTCCTTACTTCCCTCCTTAATTCTAAATGTATAAAAAGAACTGAAAAACTGCCATTCTCCATAGTATTTGAGATCTTGTCAGTTTGGCTCAAGTAAACTAAAAATTCTCAACAGGCTTGGACGTCGACACCTCCACTGAGCAGCTCCGAGCTCCGTGCTTGAGCGGTCAGGGTGAGTCCACGATTACCCTCCGTCTCAGTGTATAACAGTACTCACCCATCTCTATTAACTCTCCTTCAAATATGGAAAGTGTGGTACATTTCTGCTCCAGTGCACGGTTTGATGTGCAAATGTAGAGCGCCTTTTAGTTCATAAGCCCCTACTTCGGCGGATGGCAAAAAGATTAAACTTTCCAATTCCATGTCATTCAGCCACATTTAGAGTTTAAAAGCGGTCAGTTTGATGTTTAAATTAATTAACTCAAAATTATCCCTTTTCTTTTATTATAATGACCTCTTACTCTGTTGGTGAGGGAGGGATTCTGCCCTAGGGGTGTGGGGATGGCACTAGGGTTGGGGGCGGGGAGCACAAGGCCCCAAACACTGGACAGATGAGATAACAGCAATGTATTAGTCACCTACACTCACAGCCCAGGGGAAGAAGACATTGTACACCAGGCAGGGCCACAGAGGAATTGCATTTGGGGACAGAGTGAAATACCAGGGGCTGTGGGAGACTGTGCATCAAAAGGATGTGGTGTCCCCTGACTCCCACAGGAGGATATGATTGGTTCGTTTGAATAATACTGTGGTCTGACATAAGAAACACCCAAACCTGTAGAGAATTTTTATAAGAATTTATTTGGGCCAAACTGATGACATATGCTGGGGAGCAGGATCTCGAATGCTCTGGGAGAATGACAGTTTGCAGTTTCTCTTCTGCATGTGAAATTAGGACGGAAACCAAGGGAGATCAGTGAAGGTGGGAGATCAGCTTACCGGCTAGTTAATGAGATTATGCGCTCTCTTGCACACTTTAGACAGAGGGGTCTGAAAGGGGGCGTTGCAAAGGCGTATTAGCCTCTGTGCACAAGAACAATGGGGAAGGCTGGCTTAAAAACCTTCTCTAAAGAAGTTACAGGCCTGGGGTGTGACTACCCCCCATGACCTTCCCAGGTAGGAATTTATGATTTATTATTACAGCACCCCTTTTTCATCCACCAGGAAGCTGAAACCAGCACTCAGGGGTATAAGCACGGACTGTGCTTGGTCCTTGGGGGGCAGATGGGGGAGGGGAACTGTGGTTAGGCCATTCAAGGCCCTCCTGATCTTACCGGGTGTCAAGGCCGCACACAATAGTGGACCTTAATTCTAGGCCTCACACCACCCCTGTCTTCTCCTTCATTCCTCTCAGAGGTGATCCTTGTTCCTGGGGACGCTTATAAATCATCCCGGCAGTCAGGGAAGAGTAGCCACCTCCCCTCTCTCTGTGACTGATTGGCTGGTCCAACCCCAGATCTCCCCGGCTGGGCTGCTACCCAGCCCCCTGCGCAGACACCCATTTGTGGGGGGCTCAGGCACTACCCCCACCCCGCTTTGATTGTCTGTAGTCTCTGCAGGGTGGCCTCGTTTCCATCAGTACCAACATCTCCCTTAGTCATTCCTAATCTCCTTCTTTTCTATGTCTGATTCATGCAAGACTGGGGCCACACCCAGGGAGGACCCAGGCAAAAGGCTTCCCTTCCGTTCTGGGACACCCTCCCCCGCACCCCAGCTTGTCCCATGTCCGGGTTTTGGGCATCCACTAGCTCTAAGCTCTACAAACAGTTTTTCCTTGCTTGCTGAACTCTTTTTTCCTTTTGGGCAAGAAGTCATTGTAATTTATCATGCATACTTCCTTCTCTACAGTTTACGGTAAAAATTTCATGCTCTAGTCTTCAGGATTTTTGGTTCATGATATGCAAAACCAAGGTTGTTGAAAACAAAGGAAAAATCTTTCTCTTTCGAACCCCAGGTTCTTATTAACATTTGATTTTAGATTATCAAGAATTGTTGTCTCAACTCTTGATCTTAAAATAATCACTTCACCAGACAATCAATATCGTCATTCTAGGGCGACGATTGAACTACCCAAACTGTAGTCCCATGTGGCTATTTAATGTAAACCATAAGTTAATATTGATTTAGATGAAATAACATTTAAAAGTCAACTCCTCAGTCGCTGTAGCCACATTTCAAGTGCTCAACAGCCGCATGTGGCCAGTGGCTACCATTTTGGACAGTCAAATACAGAATGTTTCCACACTGCAGAACGTTCTATTGGCCACTGGTAGTCCAGAGCAGGGATCCCCAACCCCCAGGCCATGGACCGGCACCGCTCTCTGGCCTGTTAGGAGCCAGGCCTCGAAGGAAGCCCTCAACCTGAGCTCTAACTCCTGCTCCCCCACCATTCTTCTGTGGAAAAACCAGTCCCTGGTGCCAAAAAGGTTGGGGACGGCTGACCTAGGGTATGTGTGCCTTCCCTTGAGAGCCGTGAATTGTAAGTGATGGGCAGTGTGTGAAGAAGGGGGGACGGATGCAGTCGCTGAGAAAGAAATCTGTTAATATCTCAAAATGCTGTCTTGCTACAGTAACTTTGAAGAAAGTTTTGAGCTTGAGAAGCTTAAGTAACCTCTTTTAAAGAGACTCCCTTCATTCCTTGCTAGGAGAACATTTCTGACGGCTGGAAACGCTGCTGCCTACCAGTCTGTCACAGACAGCTTGTACCACGGGCTGCAACCTCTGAGCAAGTCCCTGGTGAAGAGCATTTTTGCTGCACAGCTCAGCCTGCCCTCAGCACTGGACCCACAGAGCCCCCAGGTGCGTTGAGAGGTATTTTATACCTATAAAAGCTGTGCTGTGCTTGGGGGATTTTGCCACTTTGTTTTCATTGGTTTCAATATCTCAGGGACTCTCTGAACTCACGCCTTCCAGTCTTGCTTGGCCCCCCTTCTCAGGTGGCGAAGCAGTCTGGTCCCTATGGCCAGCGGCTTTTCCTAGGAAGGGTTTTTGCCTCTCAACTGCTCAGCAGGCTAACTGGGGCAAAGCTTATCTGCTCAGAGCTGGTAGCAAAACCAACATTTGCTCTTTTTCATTTAATAAACAATAATGATAGCAATGACAATACATAAATTAGGTCAGCAGCTGAGTTCTGAACAGCCCTGTTTATAACATGTGTTGTCCGATGTAATCCTGGCTACTATTATAGCCCCTAGACACCAGCAATGCGCCCACCTGCCGCAACTGAAGAACTCAAGGTCAGGAGTGCAGGGGTTAGAGCTCTGGGCAGCCGCGTCAGCACTAGCTCACAAACTAGCAGTCACCTATGGCGGCATAACAAATTACCTTAAAATCTGGCATATTAAAGCAATAAACATTCATCATCTCATGTAGTTACTGAGGCTCAGGAATTTGGGAGCAGCCTAATTGGGTAGTTCTGGCTCAGAATTTTTCACCAGGCTGCACAAGTGTTGGCCGGCGCCTCGACACTCTGCTGAAGGGGGATCTGCTTCCAAGCCCCCTCACTCGCCTATTGGTAGGAGACCCACCCCCAGGCTTATTCACATGGGCTTCCCTGCGGGCCTCACAACGTGGCAGAGGACTTCCCCCAGAGTGAACGGTTCAGGAGGGAGTGAGAGAGAGAACCCAAGATGGAAGTTACGGTCTTTTTGTCACCTAATGCAGACATGCCACCCCATCACTTTGCCATAGTCCATTCATTAGAAGCGAGTCATTAATGTCATCAGACACTTGAGGGGCAAAGAATCAAGCTCCACCCTTAAATGCGAAGAGTAACAAAGAATTGGTGGACATTATCTCTAAAACCACCTCCCAGGCCTTACTTACCTTTTGACTCTAAAACCTTCATCTTCACGTTTTTGTGTAGTGACGCCAACACCAACCCCATGTAAGTCCCACACTTCTTCCTTCCCTAGCTACCAGGCCATGACTGTGGCCCAAGCCTTGACCCTCTTTTAGACCCAGAAGACAAGGTTGGACCATGACCAGTGGGTCTGTTCCTTCTGCCTTTGGGTGACACCCGGGATTAGGTGGATGTGGGGGTCCTGCCTGGCTGCCACCTGAATCAACTCCAAATCCAGAATTGCCTGACGCCAGTACCAGGTCTGGGAGCATCGAGCGGGGTCAGACAGACAGGCCCACTGTGTCCGGCGCTGCAGTGGTGCCGCAAGGAGCGGGGTGCCTCAGCAGTGGGACAACGGCGTGGAGAGGAGGGAGGCCCCGGTGTGACGTTGTGGCGTTGATTTTGAGCTGTTACCTAGAACTGAATCACAACGGCAATTAAGGACAAATTTTTAAGACTCCTAATATTGAGAACATTTGAATACGTTTTCTCTGTTGATTATAAATATGTCGCACTGGTATGGCACTGACCTGGACCTTTCGAACTCTGTGCTGACTAGTTTCACAGAAGTCTTCAGAACCCTTCTGTGTTTAGCCACTTTCTGAAAAATCAATGTAACGAAATAAGATTGTTACCCTCTCCTCTATCATCAGGGACTACACATCAAGAACTATTTCTACACAAGTATCCAGTGTTTTGGGGGTAGACACAGCTATCCTGTTCGCATGAGGGTGTCTGTGATGAACACGGTACAGCATTGCCACGTTTATTACTTGGTTCTTTCGGGCATTTGTGCTGTTCCCTTGGAAAGCGTTCCTGCAAGATGGAGGGCCATGTCCAGTCATGAGTAGCAGCCCAGATACCCTGAAAGGTAACATGCAGGTAGGATTGGTCTTTCCACTTGTCACAGACGCACCCCGATGCAGACTGCAAAGGGAGTGTCCTTGGGTCTACAGGTCAGATCCTCCACACCCTGGCCAGTGGTGAACAATTTAGGAGATAATCAGGTTGTTTCATAATGAGGCGTAAACCCCATGCCTGCAAGGTGAGTCATGCTTTCTTACATCAGAAGAGCATTAAGGTCTCAGCTGGTATCAGCCTTTGCTGTAAACTCAGCTGAAATTCCTGTGGCCAGGAATGATCTGGAAGAGAGGACATCCATTCCTGGCCATTTTTTCAGCCTCTTGGAGGAATACCCAGGCTGGCAGCTCAGAGGCATGTGACCCCTGATCCATCTACAAATAGTGATAGAAAGAGAACTCTTTAAGCAGAACCTGACCCCATGGCAGCATTTGACATAGTATGTCCTTCTGGAAGCCTCTCCTTGGCTCCCAAAGCGCAGCTCTCTCTTAGTTTTGCTCCCAGTTTTGCTGGCCACAACTTCTCAGATTCCTCTGTAGACTCTCCTCCCTCGGCCAATCCCAGAAATGTTCTTCAGGTTTTGTCTCAGCACTGCTTCTCCCAGGCTGCATTTTGACCTCCATGGCTCCAGCACCGCTGTCTTCATGGGCCCCTTCTGCCATCAAAACAATGCAAAGTTACAGCTTACAACTATGTTAATGTAAAGAAAAACATATTAACATCATATATTAAAATATTCTACTCAACCTAAATGTTTTTTCTAATTTTTTAAATAAATTACTTTATTGTTGTTCACTTACAGTTGTCTTCATTTTCTCCCCACTACTCCTTCCACCCCAGCCAAACCCACCTCCCTCCCCTGCTTCCACCCTCCCCCTTGATTTTGTCCAAGTGTCCTTTATAGTAGTTCCTGAAAACCCTTCTCCCCACTGTCCCTGCCCCCCTCCCCTCTGGCTATTGTTGGATTGTTCTTAATTTCAATGTGTCTGGTTATATTTTGTTTGCTTTTTCTTTTGTTTTTTCTAACTTTAAAGGAAATTAAAACATTTTATGAACCCCAGGCATTATGCCTTCTGTGCCTAATCAATAAGTTTGTTCCATATACTGTGAATACTACTATTGACTATGATTGAGATCTGTTTGGAGTGCTTTATTAATTATTAATTTCTTTAATCCTCACAATAATTCCATGAAGTAGGTACTTCGTTATTCTCATTTTACAGTTAATACCAAGGCTTGCAGAGGTTAAGTGACGCTCCCGAAGTCACATGCCTCATGAGTTACATTCGCCTTGGAAGGTTTAGCATAGATTTTAGGAAGTTACTTTAAAGAGATGCAGTAAAAGTTTGCTGCCTCAATTCAGGGTGAGGGAGTTTTAGCAAAAAGCAAGTCTTAAATTGGCCTAGGTTCAATGCAGGCCTGGTTCCCCACGGGAGAACCTATCCATGGGCATGGGTCCTGTGTGCCAGACCTCACTTTCCACTGGCCTTCCTGAGTGGGGGCTGGGCCCACGCCACGCAGAACGACCTCCTATAAGTTTGAAAATGCAATGGTCCACTTGTGCATGGGTTTTTTCACAAATACACAGTCGGCCCTGTATGTCCCTGCGATTCCACCTGCACAGGGGCCGGTGTCCCTGACCCCCACGTCCTTCAGGTGTCAACTATATACTAACAAGGCCAGTCTGCTTTAAAATTAGTATTTATCTTAGTTAGTTTTATTTTTACGATCTGTCTTATTTAAGAGTATTTAACTATTCATAGATAGCAGGAAACACTGGAGCTTATACTGGGTTTCCTGTTTCTGCGCTGCCACCAGTTCTGTGACCTCTTAAGCTTCAGTCTCTAAAACTCCAAAGAGAAAGTGATGAATTAATTAGCTCAAGGCCTTTAAAGCTGTGGCCCCAGGACCCTGGGTTCCTCAGAGGCACGTTGGGGATTTTTGAGCAGAGGGACCAACTCTGTGGCCTGCAGGCTGCCACCCCCTGTCACCATGTTTGGCCTTGGTCTGTCGGATATTGAGGGCCACTGCCTAAGATTCATGGGACAAAAGGTTTCTGAAAGTAAAATAAATCCAGAACTGCACGGATTACCTGGCGGTTGAGGAAGTTGGCGACAAGGTTGAGGGGTTGCCAGGCGTCCTCAGGAGCTTACTCTCGCCCTGGTCTTGTTTGCCACCTGTCCCTCTGACCAGCCCTCTCCTGGCAGCCACACCTTCCTTCAAATATGTTAATAGTGCTGATCTAGGATCGGGTTACTCCGGCAGTTCTTCCTGTTCCTACCCAGGAAACTCGAGCATCTAAGGTACTAATACCTGATTGTTCTCTGACGCCATTCTTGCCCTAACATCACAATCCAGATTTGCCGGCTTCGTGTGCAAAGGGAAGCTCCTTTTCCTGTGACGGAGCTGCTGCTGTCAGGCTGAGAGCCTGGACGCAGGTGCCCATTCTGTCTGTCGCCCTCTGGGTTGACAAGCCCTCAGACCACTGGCCACAGGAGAGCAAGAACCTGAAACCCCTTTCCCTCCACTCCTTCCAGGGCTCATAGCAGCCCCTCCACAAACACTTACTTAAGAAAAACACCAGTGAAATGAGTGAGCAAATCATAATTTTCAAGTAAAATTATCTATTGAATAATAAGTTCCAGTTAAGAGACATGTTCTCTGCCTAACTTTTACAGGATGATAGAAGGAGCAGGAAGTAAGATTAGCTTAAGTGTCCTTTCCCTTGCCCACCCAATGGCTGAAGTCCCCAATTTAAGGTTATGTTACTGCTCTACCACATGGGGAGTTAAATCTCACGTGTGTTGAAAAGCACTCTGCAGAATGTGGAGGCTAGACATGAAAACCTTCATTTCTCAAAGGGAGAGAGAATGTTAGCACCCGAGTAAAAAAGCATAAAATAAGTGGGCCAAGGCTCAGGCAGAAAGCTGAAACTGAGGCCTGTCTCTCCCTTCTGCTCAGGAAGGGTGCTTTCCCTCCCTAAGTCCCCCCGAGTGCTGCAGGTCTGTAAACCGCTCCTCCTGCGGACAAGAGTCATTTCCAGAGCCTTCTTTCTGCAATTCTCCAGGTAAAAGTTCATCCCGTCTGGGTCCATGATCAACAAAGAAGAATTTTTGTAATGCTTTCAGGCAAATTTGTCCAGAGTACTGGGATTCAGAAGTCAGTTCCCAAGCAACCGGGTAGCCCCCCAAACTTTGGGGAGGCCCGTGCACGCCCTTTCTTTGCTGAGGTCATTTCTGGTGCCGTGGAAGCAGCTGGAAGTGCTGAAGGGGCACTGGGGCCACCTTAAGCTGCGAGGCCAGGACATCAGTTCCGTCTCTCTCCACAAACAGTTCTCAGAGCTCTGTGGCTGATGTTGCTGAGGTGGAAATTCATGTGAACCTGGGGTTGGGCAAATCCCAGCCCCTTGCTCTGGGGGTGAGATTTGGTTCATGAATCCTGGTACGGCCTCCCCACTGAGCAAAGAGGGAGCTAGGCAGCATGTCCCTACAAGTAGTCTTTACAGGAAAAGCTGCACTCTGTGGGCTGCAGGGACAGCTCTGGCAACACAAGCAACACTGCTTATCATTTACCCAGAGCTCTGTCCCTGGGAACTTGTGCTTCTGAAGTGTCCCCACCATGCTGACTCTACGGTTTTTAGCTCATCAGTTCCCAGTGAGCGCTGGGTAGGGAGATGCTGCTGCTGCGGATTCCTGCCTACTCTCTGCCCCATTAGACCCAAGTGCTGAGTCTCTGAGAGCTTCATGTGTGGCAGCCAGAATGTATATGGTGCAGAGGTATAATTAGGTCTGCAAGGGTAGGGGGGTGTTTTCTCAACTGCAAGCTCTGGCTGGGATGACTTAGCTGGCAGGAAAGACACATTGCTTTGGCCACGTGCCTGTCACCCGACAAGCATTCACAGAGCACCTACCCACCTCGCAGGACCTTGCTGAGCACAGGAAGGGTCAGTTTGGTGGGGTAGTGTGGATTGTGTATCTGATGAGTTATGAACAGTCAGCTTCCCAGTTACTAGGGAATGAGACTTGTCAGTATTTTGAAAAATAAAGACGGAAATTAAATGTACCAAATGGGAAAAGGCCGCAGGGTTTAAGACTGACCAAGGGAATGGCAGATGTGGTTAATTTACATGTTGATGTGAGCGCCTGTGATGGGTTGGGAGGTTTATATGTGATGACAGGAAACAGAACAGGAATGGAAATAATTGTCAGAGAATCTAATGAGAAAAAAAGTGTGTTTGTTTGTAACTTCTGTCTCACTTTTTTAATGGAACTGACATTTTGTACCCAAGCATGAAAGCTATGGCCAGGAGGATGGGGAAAGACGATGAATTTGAAGAACTTATAATAAGTAGTCAATCTATCCTTCCCCCCAGAGGCGCTTCAGAAATTCAAATAAAAACTCAGCAGGTATGCAGGAGCTGTTTCGAATCTGGCTTTGGAATTTTTCTTTATGCCATTAACAGATATACCCAAGTAGTGTTTTTTCCTATGCAGTGGAGTGTAAATTGAAGGTTGTAAGTCACTGAACAGGCTCAGAGGGAACTAAGTATTTAAAGGCGTTTGGGGCTTTGAATAAGCTAATAACCACCACTTAATGTCTCAGAATTATTAATTTAAGTCTAGATTTTCATATTTTAATTTCCCAAAATTAAGGTGTACCACCACGAAAAAAAGACGACAATAGAAAATATAATCACGAGCATCCGAAACATAAAATCCAGCACAAAGTATCCCCACCCCAATGCACACACCCGTGGAAATGAAATATTTAAAACAGCTCCTGTGATTGTTCTTCTGAGAACAAGACAACACCATCTACGCTCCGCCCACTTGGTGTGTGTTAGCTGGTCTACGTGGAGAGGTTGTTTTCCCACGTGTCTGTCCACCTCGGTCCTGGGACACAGGCTCCGCGCAGCTGTGCTTATCGTGAGAGGTGAGCGAAGCTTCTGGCTCCTTGGGCGTTGATGCCGAGGTGCGCGTCCATGAGCATCAAAGAGAAATCAGTGCCCCGCCCCCAACGCACACACACCAGTCCCAAGCAATGTGTGCTCTGCAAGCACAACGTATAAAGTAAGGGCTCGAGGTCTTGGAACAGAGTTTTCTCTTGGCTGTGTATGGAGTTTTAAATCTTCTCGTGAAATCCTCCTTGGTGTCTAAATCAAGTTTCAGATGTGAGGGCTCTTCATGTAATAACAGATCACAAAATTCATGGCCACATTTAGAGATGCCAAAACACATGAGGTCACCTCAGACATTGAGCCCTTTGCAATTTAACAGAACTTGGCAAAAAGGGTTGTGTTTTATTAGTCAGAATGTAAGCCACGAAGAAAAGATGTGGGTCTCCGAGAGGTGTATCTACCCTCGCAGAAACACTCGGGAGTCCTGGACAGGGACCTGTCCTTCTTCCCCGGGGGGAGGCAGCGGACAGCCAGGACCAGCCCAAGGACCTTCGGCAGGAGTTTGACTTAGAAGCCTCAAGTGTAAACCAAAAGTGGAGACTGATGCTCAAACTGCTTACTCTAGCTTCAGAAACTTCTGGGAAATCTTGAAATTCATATGATCCCGGAGGTATTAAGGAAAGTTACCAGAGAGAGAGAGCACTGGTTGTGTCAGAAAAGTCCAAGGAGCTACATGCTCTGCCTGCAGATAAAGTATCTTACAAAATAACATTCACTGCCCTGGCCGGTGGCTCAGTGGGTTGGAGCGTTGTACGGTGCACCGAAAGTTTGCGGGTGGGATCCCCAGTCAGGGCACATACCTAGGTTGACGGTTCGGTCCCAGTCGGGTACGTACGACAGGCAACTGAGAAATGTTTCTCTCTCACATCAACGTTTCTCTCTCTTGTTCACTCTCCTCCTTCCACTCTCTCAAAAACTCAGTAAGCATAACCTTGGTGAGGATTTAAAAAAATAACATTTACTGTTTTTTCCTAATAATAAAAGCAATCCGTGTATCCATATTCAGAGTAAAAAAGCTCTATAATGCCCAGAAAAATGATACAAAAATTGCCTTTTCACATCCTGACCCACAGAAAAGTACTATTAACATTTTGATACATTGCCTTCCACTTAAAGGGCTTTTAAATAGAAAACATTTGTTGTATGTTAACCGTAACTGAAAAATACATTTTTAAATAAATACATAAATAGAAAACATTTGTTAACTTCAGTCTCAACCCTGCTTATTAACTCTAACTGAAGTAAAGTTGAAATGGGGGAACACAAAGCTTTTCTTATTCCATGTATACATGTAGATAGTACACATATATGACATAGACATGGGGTGGAAGGCAATCAAAATCATTGCTTTCACCTGAGGTCTAAAGTCAGGGTCACCTGGCTGGTGTGGCTCAGTGGATTGAATGTCGCCTGCGAACTAAAAGGTCACTGGTTCTATTCCCAGTCAGGGTACAAGCATGGGGTGCAGGCCAGGTCCCCAGTTGGGGGCGTGTGAGAGGCAACTGATCAATGTTTCTCTCCCTCTCTTTCTCCCTCCCTTCCCCACTCTCTAAAAATAAGGAAATAAAATCTTAAAGTCAGGGTCACTTCATGGGCATATGACCGGCGTGCTCACACAGGCAGGGCCACTTGGAGTTTAACATTCTTTGGGTGCCACCTTGAAACTCCTAGTTTTGACTTAGAATTTCCGTTTTGTAACTGGAATCCAGTGAGTCGATGGAGCATGCACCAAGGGCTTGGAACCTTGGCTCACATAGAGTCCCACCTCCTGCTGCCTCCCCTCCTTGCCAGGTGGGGCTCTCAGCTGCCTGCTTCTCAGCTCTCTGTCTCCCAGGGCACCCCTGAACTTCCCCTCACCATCCCCACTCAGCAATCGCTGCAGCTCTCCACTCCAGTGGGGGCCTGAACCTGGCGAAGGCCCGGTGGGGTGTGTATACCTGGCAGTGTCTCAGGGATCCCAGGCTGACAGCAGCCCAGTGAGTTAGATGGTGACTCAGTGGGGACAAGCCTGTTGCCCATCCCTGGGTGCCTAAAATATCCCAGTTCAGAGGCTGTAATACCCGTGGGGTTGCCCATCTACAGTGGGTTGGGGCGGTGTGCCTGTGGGAAGGGGCATTCCCGGCTCGGCTTCTCTGCCCCTGGCCAGGGAACAAGACCTCAGCCTTGTTCCTGGTGGACCACATGCACTCATGCACCCACTCACGGGGCCGGGTTCCTGGGAGCCTATGAGGGTCGACCTTGCCCTGCAAGTGTTCCTGTGCCCGGGTGAGCAACCCTGAAAACCGAGAAGACCACCATGATAAGTCGAGAGAGAGAGACTGTGATAGGCAAGAAAACTATCTTTTAGTACCTATAATGGTTTTTTTTTCCTGCTTTTTCAACAAGAAGACCTGTGTGTTTATTTTGCATGGGGCGCCACAGATTCCACAGCTAGTCCCGTCTGAACTACAATGTCTATTCCTATCTCCTACTAATTTTGTAGGAAAATCCACAACCTTTGATATACAAAGGAGTTATATGACTAGCAAAATAATCTAGGTTTTCCTCTTGAGGCGACATCCACAGGTTGTAACGTTTATGAATAACCCCCGTCCTCACCTAAGCCATTGTCATTTAATCAGTGCTTGGAGTAGCTGAGTTCTGTAAACAGGGCTCTGGGAAAAGGCTGTGCTGGGAGAAGGCAAGCCACACCCCCTGCTCCCCAGGTGTCTCTGAATGTCACCAGTGAGCTGAGTGTGGTTGAGCTCCGATTACAGAACATTTAACAAGACACAAAGCCCTGTTGTTTGTGCTGAGTTTGCTGCATCCAGTCTGCTCCCTTGGAGAAAATCCACAAGCACGAGGCAGGTGCAACCATCTGCGCCTCAGGGGCTGTGGTTCTTAGGAGACTTGGGGAGGAAGCATCTCTGCTCTGCAGCTGTGCAGCGTGCTGCCCCGTGCGGGGTGCATCTCAGCTGTGCTTGGAAAGGGCCTTTAGTAAGGGGCTGGTGGGAGTCGGGCAGAGAGCAGGGGCAGAGTCAGTTTTAATGGTGGTAAGGTTGATAGTACCAAGTCTTACTTTGGCTACAGTATACGTACTGGCCAATTCCAAATTCTCGTTCAGATTCTGTACTCTTGGCACTTTTAAGATAAATGCCAATGATGAGGGTGGTTTGGGTTTGGGTTTGGATCTGTTAGCCTGACTTCGTGTGGAAGCCTGGGTCTCCTCCTGAACTGACTCCTCCCCATGCAAGTGACAGAGTCCCCACTGCCTGCCGGGGGCGCTTTTATATACACTTCCTCAAGTTAGTCTTCCTAAGACCTCTGTGGGTTGGATACCTTTGAAGAAGGTGATAAAATCACATCCTGCTCATTTCAGCAGCAAGAAGCAGCCGTTGGGGAGGGGGCTTCTAACAGGGGCTGCTTCATGCAAGACCACTGTTTGTGGCCAAGATTAGCTTGGGGCCAGGAGTGTCTCAGAGGGAGTTGGAAATGAAGAGACTGAAACCAGGGGACATCAGAGGCTCCTGTCCTCCCCTTGGGGTCTTCTCTCTCCCTGTCGACTGACTGAGGTGTTTACATTTATACCTGCCGGAAATGCACCCTTGATGCTTCCTTCCGTCTCCTTCCCTCCTCTTCACCTTGTCTGGGAGCTTAATCTTTTGTGAGTGAGTTTTCAGTTTCTCAGTGAATGTGGATGTGAGTTTTCAGTTTCTCATCTACAAATGTGGCAGCCACACCCAGTCTGCAGCTGGTTCTTGGAGGCTGAACCAGGGCTCTCGTGGGAACGTGCAGAAGCAGCTCCGGCATCCCCGCTCAGCCTCAGGGTTCGCCTGGGCAGGGAGAGAGGCCCCACTGAGGCAGAAAGGCTCTACCCTTCTCCACCTTTGACATTTTGGGCATTGAAGTCATTTTTAATTGATTTTCTAATCTTATCCAAGCAGTTACAAGGCCACCAGTCTCCAAAGTAGAGTATATATATCCCAGGGGTGTGGGAAGAAAATATTAGAACTTCTGAGTAGATGAAGTTCAAGTGTAAGAAGTCACATGTGACACTCCCCCCTGAAGTATCCTAATGTGACGGGGGTGGGGGGAGGTAATCCACAAGTAAATACGAAGAAGTAATAGAGCTGATACTTCTGACCCTGGTACATATTATGGCTTATCGTCAGCCATATTGTGAGGTAAAAAAGAACTAATCACAACTAATAAGAAGTCAGACAGACGAATTGAAAGGTAGAAGGAACTACTGGGAATGTGGATTGAGACCCGATTCTCACTGCTCAGGGCCTTCTCCCTAAGTACATCATGCTTTGCAGTATTAGCCAGCGATGGTGTTGTAGGAAATTACACGTACATAAACCTACATATGCTAAAGGTGAGTGAATAAATATGTTTCACTGGAGGGAAGCACAATCCAAATACTCAAGAGAGCATGGTCTAGGCCAGCATGTCCCCAGGGGCGCGCCCTGGGACACAAGTCCCTCAGCATGTTCACGCAAGAGTTCTCCCAACCACCCTTCACTGACAGGCTCATGGACTCCCTGCAGCCTTCCGGTCCCTTGGTGGCACAAGCAGGCAAAGGGCTTGCTAATCACAGTCTTTGGCTTGTGTATGTTTACCTAGCATCATTGATCATTGTTGCTCCAAACCCGTTTGCCACTTTTATTTGTCATTGTGTTTGAGTAATTTAATTTGTATTATGTAAACCAATGAACTAGGAGTACGAAAAGAGAGAGATCTCTTCTGTGAGAAGTAAGCTGAAGTGGATAAACTGCGGTACATCCAGTCAATGGGGTATTATTCAACACTAAAAAGAAAGGAGCCATCAAACCACGAAAAGACGTGGAGGAAAGTTAAGTGCATGTTACTAAGTGAAAGAAACCAGCCTGAAAAGGCTACATATTGTATGATTCCAACTACATGACATTCGAGAAAAGGCAAAACTATGGGGACATTAAAAGTATCAGTGTTTGCCAGGGGTTTAGAGAAGAGAGAAGGATAAACAGGCAGAGCACAGAGGGGCTTTGGAGCCTTGAAACCACTCTGTGCGGTATGTCACATGTCATCATTATACGTTTGTCAGGCCCACAGTTTCTGAACCGTAATGGAAACCATGGGCTTTGGAGGCTAATAACCTGTTGGTGGAGTTCTTCAGCTGGGTCAGTTTACCACGCTATGTGGGATATTGATTTTGAGGGGAGCTGTGTGTTGGGGGTGAGGGCAGGGTATGTATGGGAGCTCTCCATACTGTCTGCTCAATTTTTCTGTGAACCTAAAACTTTTCTTTAAAAAGGATGCATTCGGATTGTTTTACAGTGTTTAAGCTTTCTCCATAAAAGGAAAGAAACACTAAATAAAAAGAACACTCGAGATTGTAGGCCATACACAAATATTATAGTTTATAGAAGAAAGATGGCACAGAACTTCAGTGAGTGCATATATACAAAGAAAAGGCTAGGCTTTGTGTTAGAAGAATGGCAAATGTTTGTATATTGGTGTATTTTTAAGTTAAATAAAATGTTGAAGACGGTGCATGTGATCTTTTAAGCACTCTCTGGTATAACAGATTTCTTGATTTGGATGATCAGCTCTCTCAGGCTTAATTGCTTTAAATAAGAGGATTTCTGCCCATTTTGCAGGGGTTGAGAGAAAAGGGTTTTATTTGGTTTTTGTCACAGTAAGTTTGGGAAATTTGGAGTAAGTAACGTTAAAAAGATTTCTTTACTCCGACTTTCTTAGAGACTTTACTGTCCTATTGTGAATTATAAATCTCCAGGAGAGAGAGCGAGAGTACAAAACATTCTTTAAATTTATTTGACCACTGAACACTTCTTCCCCTTGGGAACATCTGTCATTAACTCAAAGAAGTAGTGTCCTGGGGAGCAGCTTGAGAAACTCAGGAGTAAAAATACATGCGTATGCGTGAAGCAGCAAGGTTCTCCACCTGGCTGGGAAACA
Organism: Desmodus rotundus; assembly: GCF_022682495.2. Taxonomy (NCBI): domain Eukaryota; kingdom Metazoa; phylum Chordata; class Mammalia; order Chiroptera; family Phyllostomidae; genus Desmodus; species Desmodus rotundus. The sequence continues at coordinate 62,051,530 of NC_071397.1, forward strand.
ACCTTGATTGGCAGTGGTGTGACTTTAAGTTTCAGTTCTGCCTCGGCTTAGGGCCCAGGGGCCACTCAGGCACAGAGGGCTGGTGGTTGTGTTAGAGAAACGAAATACTGAAATAGCAGCAAATGAAGAAGATGCCTTTCCTAGAGGGAGGAGGCTACTTGGGGGCGGGGAGTTGTGTTCAGAGAGGGAGAAAGTGGAAATTGGCCACGGAGAAGTTAAAGTTTCCTGCAGTCAAAGAACATGGGAACATGGGGGATGGGGGGCAGGCAGGGCAGGGGAGAATAATGGGGGGAAATGGGCACAACTATAATTGAACAATAACAAAAAAATTTTTTTAAAAAGAACATGGGAACAGAGTGAGAGGGAAGAACAAAACCGGAACTTGGCCCCAGTGTGCTGTCTCCCGCCTACTGCCACGCTCTGTCAAAACCCGCCCACCTTAAAGAAGCCCCAACCACACATGCTGACGACAAGACACATTTAGAGACTGCCAACTCCACTTGGCCAGGAATTATTTCTCTCGGATGAATCCTACTCTTGGCTTCCCTTGCCTGCTTACAGATGCAGATGCACGTGTGAACTTGAACTCATGAGATGTGTGCGTGGAAGTTTTCTCGGCACTCAGGGAAAATACTTCCCCTTCAGCTAAGCCCAGAGCTAAACCCCAAACCAGCTCTGTGGGCATTTCACAGTGATGGTCCCCAAACAAGAAGTGTGGGATGGATGTGGTCCCTCACTAGGCCTCTCTGAGCCAGACACCTGCCCCCGAAGTTTCCTGGGAAAAGCACTCAGTTCCTTGTCTGCAGTGTACATGAGCTCTGTCTTGTCAAAGCTTAGATTTATGAAAGCCTTAAACATCTTAAGAAGTGGGAACTTGTAGGCACATAAACTCTTCAATGTCTACTTGCTTTTATTGTCATAAAGGAAAAGCAAAATCGGATTTATTTGTTTATGATGGAAAGTAGACAATTGTAAAAGAAACGGGGAATCCCATTTTCAAAAAGAGGACCCCACCTCCATAAATAACATAATAAGTGCAAATACCAGAGGCTCCTGCTCTGTCATATCCAGCTCTCTGGGAAGATTGTGCAAGATGCTTCCTCTTATGTGCACTGAGTCTCCTGTCAGGAAAATGAAAGTGTGAATCAGAAATCTCATCTGAAATCAGAGAGGGCCAGGGGCAGGGAGGGGCCCTGTGTGTGCTCTTGCCGATGGCCAGCACCCCTGACCGAAAGGGGAGTGGGGTGGGGCTGGGCTCCTGCCTCTGGCCCTATAGGTCTCTCTTTGGTTCAAGACACCCCAGGGGCCATGCACAGGGAGATAGGACTGCACAGCTAACACACACATGTGCGTTTGCTCTTCCACATGTAAGTTAAGGAATGCTGACATACGTCCATTGTTCTAGCATTGTCATATTGTATTTAAATTTGATTTTGTTTGTTTAACCTGGTTCAAAACTCAAAATGATATCAAAAATACATATTTAGAAGCCTTGTTGCCACCTCTGACCCTCTTTACCACCCCCTATGTAACCACTTTGAATTCACTTTTAACATATCCTTTCAGGGCTTTTTTATATGTATACTAATTCATTCCTCATCCAGGGCCTACTTACTGAGCACATACTATATTCTAGGCCTCTATATTTTGGGCACTGTTTCGAGGATGCATCCTTACTGTTACGGAACAAAAAATCCTTGCCTTCGTGGAGTTTATCATCTAGAACGGGGTAGACAGACAATAAGCAATGAACACAAGCAATAAGAAAATGATGGAGTAAGGAGAATGGTGCAGTGGAGATTTGAAGGGGGCACATGGCGACCTGAAACCGGGTGGTTCCGATAGACTTCACTGATAGAGGGGCATTTTGAGCAAAGTTTGAAGAAAGTGAGGGAGTCAGCTCGATGGGAATGTGCAGGAAGAGCACGGAAGACAGAACGAGGACCCCTGTGAGGTCCCCAAGCAGAGCAAGCCTATTGTGTTTATGGAACAGCAAAGACCAAGTATGGCTGGAAAGGAGGGCGTGACCGGGAGCAGGAGGTGGGTGGGAGAGGACGGGTGAAAGGGGAACGATACACACGGGGCCTTGCAAGAATTTCAGTGTTCACCCTGAATGTTAACGAGGGCCTGTCCAAGGTTTGAGTGACATGACCTGACATATTTTGATAGGATCTCTCTGGCTGCTGTTTTGAGAATGGACAGTGAAGAAGGAAGGGTGGGATAAGGGAGAGACTGGCTGGGAGGCTGTTGCAGTCATCCAAGCAAGAGGCTAGTGCAACAATCCAAGCACAGTGCTTCAAAAGAGGTTGGGAGCAGGGAAAGTATTAAGTGGTCGGATTCTGGGTATATTTTTGAAGGAGTCACTAGTGGGTTGAGAGAGTGACTACTTCACTCTCTCCATAATAACTCCAAGACTTTTGACCTAAGCTATTGGGGAAATAGAATTACCATCAGCTGAGATGGCTAGTTGAGGAGGAAAGGTCAGGAATTCAATAAGCAAAAGTGAAGATTGAAATGCCTTTTAGACATCCAAGGAGAGATGCCAAGTGGGTATGAAACCTGAATTTGAGGGTTGGCAGCATATGGATGCTATGTAGCCGTGAGACTAGGTAAGATAGCCAGGGGACTGAGTGTCAGTAGAAAGAGGTGGACCGAGGTCTGAGTCCCAGGACACTCTCAACTCTAGAGCTGGGAGTGGGGAGTGGGAACAGAGAGCTAGTAAAAGGGACCTAGAAGGAACAGACAGTGAGTCAGGGGAAAGTAGAACAGAGTGGTGTCCAATGTCTAGTGATGGACGTGTCTCAAGCACAAAGAAGTGGTAAATTGTGTGAAATGTTGTTGGTGGTCAAGTAAAACCTTAGGCATGTTGCAGTCACGTGGTGGTATTGCTGTCACGTTGGGGTTTATGACAAAATTGGTTTCGCTGGAGTGGTGGGTGAGTGAGTTTAAGAAGGATTTTGAGAGAAGTCACACATAGTAAGGTTAGGCATCTCTTTTCAGAGTTTTGCTGAAAAGGGAGAAAGGAAGTGAGGCAACAGCTGACAGGGCAAGTGGGGTCCAGAGAAGGATTTTCATGTGGGAAAAATAATGAGGGTTATTTTGAATGGTCCAGGAGAGAGGAGGGAAATGATGATATTGGGGAATGCCAAAATTTTGGAACAAAGATGTTGAATAGGCTTGAAGAGATATCTTCCCACTTTATTATGTTTATCATAATCTTTCTTATAAAAGATAGCATTTTATATCCACTCATCTGCAAGTTGATTTTTTAAGTATATTTGATTGACTATGCTAATACAGTTTTCCCAAATTTTCCCTCTTTATCCCCACTCTGCCCTGTACCCCCTAGCCCTCCAGCATCCCCCCCTCTTAGTTCATGTCCATGGGTTGTACATATAAGTTCTTTGAATTCTGTTTCCTGTATCATTCTTAACCTCTCCCATCTATTTTATGCCTGCCAATTATGCTTCTTATTCCCTGTACCTTTCCCCCCTATTCCTCCCCTCCCCCTTCCCACTGAAAACCCTCCATGTGATATCCATTTCTCTGATTCTATTCCTATTCTAGTTGTTTGCTTAGTTTTTGTTTTCATTGTTTTTCTTTTTTTTAGATTCATTTGTTGATAATTGTAAGTTTGTTGTCATTTTACTGTTCATAGTTTTTGATCTTCTTCAAATTCTTAGATAAGTCCCTTTAACATTTCATATAACAAGGGCTGGGTAGTGATGAACTCCTTTAACTGACCTTATCTAGGAAGCACTATATCTGCCCTTCCATTCTAAATGATAGTCTTGCTGGAGAGAGTAATCTTGGATGTAGGTCCTTGCCTTTCATGACTTCAAATAGTTCTTTCCAGCCCCTTCTTGCCTGTAAGGTTTTTGGGGTTTTTTTTTTTGAGAAATCAGCTGATAGCCTTATGGGAACTCCTTTGTAGGTAACCCTCTCCTTTCCTCTTGCTGCTTTTGAGATTCTCTCTTTATCTTTAATCTTGGCTAATGTAATGATGATGTGCCTTGGTGTGTTCCTCTTTGGGTCCAACTTCTTTGGGACTCTCTGGACTTCCTGGACTTCCTGAAAGTGTATTTCTTTCATCAGATTGGGGGAGATTTCCTTCATTATTTGTTCAAATAAGTTTTCAATTTCTTGCTGTTGTTCTTCTCCTTCTGGCACCCCTGTAATTTGGATGTTGGAACGTTTAAAGTTGTCCCAGATATTCCTAAGCCTCTCTTCACTTTTTTGGATTCTTGTTTCTTCTTTCTGTTCCAGTTAGACGTTTATTTCTTCCTTTTGTTCCAAATCATTGATTTGAGTCTTGGTTTCCTTCCTGTCATTGTTGGTTCCCTGATTATTTTGCTTTATTTCACTTTGGGTATCTTTCATTTGTTCTTTCATTTTTTGACCAAGCTCAATCAGTTCTGTGAGCACTTTGATTACCAGGGCTTTGAACTCTCCATCAGATAGGTTGGCTATGTCCTCATCACTTAGCTCTCTTTCTGGAGTCTCGCTCTGTTCTTTCATTTGGGCCCTATTTCTTTGTCTCCTTATTTTGTAAGGCGACAGGGCCTTCCGTATTCACCAGGGCAGGGCGACCCTCCTTACTGTGCTGCCGCGCTGCCTTTGGGGGAGGGGCCAGAGAGGGAGCAAGACAGTTCACCTGCTCAACTCTAGCCCCACTTTCCAACGGACTCTCGTATGAGACTGGGGCAATGCCACTGTAGTCCACAGTCAGCTCTGAGTCTCAGTTTCCCATTCAGCCAGCCCTGCCCTCGAAGTCCGCTGCCTTTTTCTGGGTTCTCTCAGCCAGCCCCTGCCTTGCCACATGGTCTGGTCTGCTGCCTCCCCTTCCAGCTGGCCCCTTTCAGCTGGCCCCGCCCACATGGTCCACCACCTTGCCTCAGGTCTTCTTTGCCCACCCCTCTGCTCAGCTCCTTCCTACTGGTCTGGGTGAATGTTTCTTTAATTCCTTCATTGGTGGAGTACCATGCAGTTTGATTTTCTGGCACTTCTGGTTGTTTATTGATTTTAGATTGGTTGTTATTCTCCTTTTGGTTGTACAAGGAAGCGAAGGGTTTCTACTTACAACTCCATCTTGGCCAGAACTTGCAAGTTGAATTTTTCACTTAACAATCAATGCTTCTCTTCACTTCAGCATATGGAGCCAGTCCTCTTTTTATAGCTGCATACTATTCCACTGGGAGACTGTAGTGCAGTTTAGGGGTCGGTTCAAAGCTTTCACTGTCCTGAACAATGATATTCCGAGTAACTGTGTATGTGCCTCATCTCTTATGTGTCATCCCTATTCTGGCTTCAATCCAGGAGCTAAAGTTTATAGTCTCTCTGCTCTCAACATTTCTAATCTGTGACTCTTTTTTGTCTCTTTTGGACTTCCTCCTGTTTTTTATTAATTCTATATTCAAATTAATTTTTCCGGCAACACCAGGAATATAATGCAACAGATACAGATCATTGCTCTTCATTTATTTCTGGTAATTGTGTTAAGCCAAAATAATTGTTCAGATACATATAGGCACTTAATTTTCATTGAACATGTCATACAGGATCAATAATAACATTTAATTCAGGATTTTTAGTTCTGGCAGCAATATTTTTCATCATCTTCAGAGGTGCTTTTCCAAATCTTTTCATTAGGAATTTTGTTAGATATGTGTCTTCCTTATTTCCATGTTCTAAAAGATCCTGTGTCCTGAACCTCCTCCTCCCGTCCCCGACATCACCCACTAGTTTTTGTCTATTTGGAAATGACAGCTTGCTGTGTCCAGTGCCGTCTCAGACAGGTGCCGTCTCATAGCCATTAATGGTTGTTCAGTGTTTCATGATATTAGTGTTGGTCTATTTCTTCCCCTTGACCTTTGGAAACACTAAGTCATGAGAGAGAACTTTTCAGTTATCAGACCACAAATAGTGGAAAATTTTATACAGAGATTAATGGGGAATTACCAGGATGGTGGACTAGAAGTATGTATTAAAAATTAGTCATTCTGTAGTGTGTGTGTGTGTTTAAACATAAATCCAAACAAGGAAGACTTTGCCCTAAGCCAGTGATTTTTCAACCCGTGTGCTGCAAGAACTTTTAAAACATGCAATACCTGACTATTTAGTCAGGGGCACTGACCTCTTCCCTTAGATTGTCAGATAAAAACATGACAACACCCAACACAACACAGCCATATGGTGTGAATGATCAAAATTATACCTATATTTTGTTATATAGGCAAAAAATATAATGTGTTTTTTTGGTGTGCCACCAAATTTTAGTAATTCGTGTATGTTGGCCATGATACGAAAAAGGTTGAAAGTCACTCATCCAAACCTATCTCCTCACGCTCCCCTTACTCCCTGAAGACCAAAGATGTAAACACCGAGCCTGAACTCAAAGTACCAGTCCCTTGGTAACACATTAATTTTGAGAAAAGACTGATTTCTAATACAGATGGGAGAGAAATCAGAATATGCATGTTGGCTAATTTCAGATTTGGCCAATTTTAAAAGCAACCTTGGGGTTTGTTTATAAATGAGTTATTTTTAGCAACATTTCCTAATGTTAATTTTTTAGTATAGAATATTTAAAGAGAGAAACCAAAATAGCCTATAATGCCACTAGAAAACCTTTTTTAAATGTACAATATGAAAAATAAAAAACTTATCCCAGAAAAGTAACACTTGTATCCATCCTCTGCTTCGCCATCCCCAGTTTCTTTGCCACAAAGGAAACCAGTGTCAACGACTTTTTCTGTGTGTAGGTATTTGAATCCATAACAACTCTATACAGGATGCATTGAATCACACAATACGCATACACACAGCTCGTGGGGTTTGGAACCCTGTAGTCTTGACAGGAAGTGCCTTTCTAAATCAAAGGGATCCACCAAAAAGTCAAGAGTATATGTGACTATTTGTCCATAACAGAGCTTTTAGGATCATTAACAAATTAAACACAAGTGCATTGGGTATATGAATCCTGTTTCCTTTGAAATTCAACCATTTTTTTTTTAAAGGTGACATAGCAAAATGTGCTCAATTTTTACATGGCAGTGTTTTCTCCAAAATTACGTGTTTAAGCTCTTCAAATATTCCCCATAATTTTATAATCACTTCAGTTCCGAATTATGAGGTAGAGAATTCACAAGCTTGGTTGGGGATCATTTCCCCCCAGCACTTGATGATTTGTACATATTTGCTGGAAGCTTCCAGTTACACCCAGACGTGATACTGTGAGTTCTGATGGGGGGGAAGTGGTTCCTTCTGGGAACCTGCAGCTCAGAGGTTCTCAGCCACAGGCACAGAGGTGTTTATGGAGAGGCTCAGAAGAACATTTGAGCCAAAAAATGTGTGTGGCTCTCTTTACAAAGGAAGGAAATTCTTACACGTGTTTGGTCACGATGCACTTTGAAGACATTATGCTAAGTGAAATAAGCCAGTCACAAAAGCACAACTGCTGCATGACTCCCTCACACGAGGCATTGAAGACGAGTCACATTCATAGACAGCAAGTAGAAAAGGGTTGCCAGCAGCGAGGGGGAGGAGGAACAGGCAGTTAGCGTTCAGTAGGTACAGACTTTCAGTTTTGCAAGATGAAGTGTCCTAGAGGTTGATTGCACAAAAATGTGAATGTACTTAACGTCGCTCAACTGTATGCTAAAAAATGGCTAAAATGGCAAATTTTACATTATGTAGATTTTACCACAATAAAAACTACAGGTTTGTGACCCAGGATCTGCTCATCCCCTATCTATATACCTCACCCCAACATTGAAGACAGGATCTCTAGGAAAGGAATGTAGGTATTAGGAGCCAGGGAAAACCTGTATCAGGCACCACAGAAACTCGGGCACACTGAGGAGACTGGTATCAGCCTGCGGGTGTCTTGGAATAACAGAACTTCAGGGTGTTAGGTCCCTCCAAAGTCTGTGTCTGCTGGGCTTCTGGCCTCTCCTGGATCATCTGCAGTGACAGGGACTCACTCTCCCAAACCCTTCCCACTCCCCAACTGCAGCTCTTCCAGAGCTGGTGTTGGCATCCCCGGAGTCTCCACCATGGATCCTGGTTCTGTCCCTGGTTCCGACCCCTCACAACAAGCCTGTAGATATCTGAGGGCAGACCAGTCAGGGAGGCTCAGCTGGCACCATTGCGAACATACGTGCAGCTTCCATAAAATTACAACCAAGGGCCTGCTCTAGAGGGACAAACCCAAGCAGGTGGTGGATTACAAATCCTTATCCCTTCCTCCATAGGTTGTGGCCCAGGGCCAGGGCACGTGAACTGGGAAATGGAGCAGGGGCCGGGCTACCCCCTCACCTGGGTGCCTGAGCCAGCCTTCTCTGCTTCAGACTGACCCACCTTCACTTCCTTCATCACTCTACGTGGGCACCCCCACCATCCCGGTCAGTCTCCTCTAAATTCAAGGTTGTCTGGCCAGTGAAGAGTGCCCTTGACCTGGGTGTTGTGCTTGATTAACGCCATGTGTGGGGGTTTTAGGCAGCCACGTCAAGGCTGACTCATGAGGCTAATGATCACCCGAAGCCCACATGTTGCCTTTAGGCACCTGGCTACTGCCATGTGATTAGCCTTGTTCTTGTTCCCTTTGAACCTCTTGAAATGCTTAAAAATCTGGATTTTTATCATCCAGCATGCTCCCTCTCCCTACCTGCTCTTTATATCCTCATTCAAGTCATTAATAACAGTGCACTGTTGGGAACCGCCCTGCCTGGTTTCAGAAGCTGTAACCCCCATGGCTAAGGCTGAGTCAGAGACCTTGGGACCATAAGCCACTAAGGAGACAAAGCTTAACTTCCTGGCAGGGGTGCCACCTCTGCCCACTTTACCTTACCCTGCTTGGCCCTGAGCTTGACCAGTTAGCCAATGACGGGTAATTCCTCAAGGAAGGGACGACCTAAGACAGGCATGGTCACGAAAAAGGCCCACAGGGAAGGACTCGGGGGGCTATAGAAAAAAGGGGGTGATGGACCCTCGCCCCTCATCTTTGACATAGCCTCATTCTGAGATAGAGTCCTCATACTGTCTGCAAGAAGTCTCCTAATCTCTTGGCTGCCTTACTTCCCTGGCCTGACTTAAGCCTGAAACAATGACAGAGGGCAGTGCAGTCCTGTGCTGCAAAGGGCGGATTCCCCGAGGAGATCAGGCCTAAAAAAGAATACATAAAACTCTGTGAAACCTGCTTTACTAATACCCTCAATTTAAATGATAAGGGTCCAAGCCTGAAATGAGTTTGTTTCCCAAAATCTTATAGCCCTTTAGCTAACTGACCCAGACTCAGAATAAGCCTTCAGAGTTCTTTGTGTGTTATCTATTGTTTGATCCTTACTGCCTGACAATGATTGATGAGCTTTACCTGTATTCCTGTGCAAAATGAACCCAATAAAAGCCCATTGAGGAAAAAGCTCTTGGCCCTTCTCCTTTGAGAGATCAGCCACCTTTCCTCCCCAAGCAGATCACGTCTTGGTAGACTTATTCCCATCCGTCACGGGGTGGGCGGGAGGGTGGGGCCTGCGGATGGAGCCCCCACAGTGCAGGACAGGACAGGCCCCAAGCCCTGTGCTACCCACTCTGGGTCCCCTCCTGACTGACCAGGTTCTTTGGGCACAGTCTTTCAGTGGCCAGGAACCCACCCCGCTGTACTGTTCTCCACTTGTCCAGGGACATCAGGAGAAACCTTCTCAGATGTCCTGCCAAAATGCAGTGGGCCCGATAAAACCCTGAGACACACAGACACACTCTCACTGATACACCCAGACACACAGAGACATACAGACACTTGTACAGATAGAGACATACACAGAGAGACACACCCACAAATGCACACACACAGTGATATAGATGCACAGAGACACACATAAACGCTCACAGACACTCAGGATCTAACCTTCCACATACTGGCTCCCATTTCCCTCCAGAGACAAAATCTAAGCCTACCTTGGAGGGGTGGACATTCCCTCTGTTCCTCAATGGCCACCTCTTCAATAGGGGACCAAATCTCTTGGAGAAAGGGAGGGAATGGCACTGCTTAGAGAGTGAAGAGTAAGTATGACCATTTAGCCAGAGGAAGAGGGACCCCTGCCATATGCCCCATACTCCAGAGGGCCCTCTGGCCCTCCTCCAGGCCCACTCTTCCCCACAGAGTAAGAAACCACACATCCCAGTGGTCAGACACACTCAGACCCTGGGCCTTCCTTCCAGACCACACTCCAGCGCCTGGGGCCCTGGAATTCCCCGAGTCCAGGGCTTCTTCCCCAGATCACCCTCCCTGGAGCTCACCGCCAGTGCGTACACCCGCGTCTGAGGGGCAGTCCAGGGCAGCTGCGTGGGGGTGTGGGCTGCTGGGCTGCTGTCCGCTTTGTGCACGCAGGGGCCCTACATGGCATGTTGTGAGGCCAGAGTGGGGAAGAGATTCGGGTCACACTGTAAACTGCGAGAGCTACTCCATGTGTTAGGAGCACATGTTGGAGCACGTGAGGCGGAAGCTCTGTCAGAAGGAGCAGGTGTGTTTCCAGAGACCGGAACTGCAATGGGGAAGCTGTGGGTGGGGCAGCCTGGGAGCTATTCCGAAGAGGAAAGTAAAACAGAGGGGGGGAAGAGGTGTTCTCCCGTAAGAACAGAGGGTGAGCTGCACACTCAGTGGCTCATTTTCTTGGGCTGATATTCTCAGCCACAAAGATGATGGCCCAGCAAGAGTGGGCTACGTGCTTTGGAGGTGTCTAACAGGAAATATAAGAGCTGAGCGACAAAGGAGCTGGCTCCAGGGGAAGATGCATAGCTGACCTTCTCGCCCTTGACAAGGCGCCTCATGCGGTTCCCGGTCTAGCAGAGAAGCCAGGGTCCCTGAAGAAACTGACTTTAGGGTGCACATCAGGGGCTCAGGGGTGGGACTTCCTTAAAATGAGACCCCACTGGTGGGAATCCAACAGTCACTTCTTCTGTCCTAGATTGCACATTTTTTGAAATGGATTGCATCAGGGGTTCTGTAATTTTAGTGTCTACCTACGAAAAGTGCAAAAGTCTGAACAGATGAAGCATTCAAATATCAAGTAATGAGTCTTAGCTTTGCCCGCAGTTTGGCTTAGCCCCAGAGCGGGGTCCTCCGCCTCGGTGTGGGTGCCTGGAGGTGGATGCTGTCTTTTGAGGCTGGACTGGGCACCGTAGAGCACAGTCCTGGCTCCAAGTGAGTCCAGGGACCTAGATGAAGCTGCACTGACCCGAATAGGAAGTGCCTGGAATGTGCTGTCCTGAACTGAGCCCCGGTCGGAAGAATAAATGTTTGAGCTGAGCTGTGCGCTGCTCTCTTCTCTTCAGGGATTAGGAATTTTACAAAGATGTCAGAGTCCACCAGAAGGCCATGCTGGTCAGGCAGGTCAGTTATCACTGAGCAGTTTCTCTTCCCCGGGTCTCACATCCAGTCGCAGCTGCAGACATGCGACTGCAGACCCGTGCTGTTCCTGTGCCCCCTTCAGGAGTGGCCTGCGGGAGCCACACCAAGGAAGGTCCGCTGCAGAACCCCCCAGGGACTATGCTTCACTTTTTAAGCAATGAGGGCTTTTTCTGTTGTATTTTGCTTGGGTTTTTTGTTATTTTTATTGATTTGGGTTTTTTTCCTTTTGTTGTTATTTTTGGGGTTTGGGGAGAAGGGGTTGTTTGTTTTCTTTCAAGGGCAAAGTACAATTCAAAGGAGAAGAGGTAGTTTGCTGAAATGTCAAGGGGAGGCCGATTTGGAGATGGAGGCGATGATCAAGTATTTTCTGCAAATGACAAGTGCTTAATTAGTGTCTCTTCTAGGGCCATTCACTCAGCAACCATTTACTGAACACCTACTGTGTGCACGGCGCTGTTGTGGGGCCCTTAAAGCAACCTAGATTCTTCCACCCACATTTGCCTAATGGGATACTCACCTTCTCCATTAGGTTCAAGGCAGAAGTGCAAATTGTAGTGGCAGCGTGGAATTCCTCAACTATCTTCTGTTAAAAAGAACTATCTCTGCTGCTAGGTGGCGGAGCTCAGCCATAATATGATCATGGGAATCACTGCTCTGAGAGCCCGTCTCGCAGACTTGGAAGAGAGGAACCTGAATCTCGAAAAGCAAATCATAAAAGAAATGCAAAAGAGAAGAATACGAAGATTTAGTCAAAACTCCGTTTAGGGAGTGTTTACACATAAAGTGACCTGTGTCGGACATCAGGACAGGCCCGTGGGGAGTGGGAGCAACCACATGGCGGCCACACGCAGCAGGGTCAGTGACACAACAGGCTTTGGCGTCCCAGGAGCTCTCCAGCGCTAAGCTTCCTCTACAGAGCGGGAGTCAGCAGTGGGCTGTCATTATTTTACCGTGATAGACACTGAATTTTAGGTAATTTAGAAATTTGCTATTTTCCTCACTCTACTTCCAGGTGAGGGAAGGAAGGGGGCGCCTTCTTCTCCAGTGTCTATTGTGTATGACCATCCAAACAGGAAAGGACAGTGCCCTGGGCCAGGCCAGACCCCAGAGTAGGGAGCAACGGGCACCTCCTGAAAGCTTGCTAGGTAGATTCGGAATTTGGATCGGCTTTCAGAGATGTTTCCAACCCTCAAAACACCCGCCAGCCTTTCCCTAAAATCTGGTGTTGGAGCTGCGGGCCTGTCAGCAGAGGCCCACCTGGAAGAGCAGCGTGGCATGCCCATGTGATCGCCGTGCTGTGGAAGCCTGTCCCTCTGTTAGGGTGTCCGAGCAGCTGTAGATGGAGGCCCCCGGCCTGAAATGGGCCATCGCAGAGCCTGGGCCAGCTGTCACACAAATATGAATTTCAGTTCAAACGCACTGTCCTCCAGCCCACTGCCCCCTTCCTGACCTTGCATGTCCCCAGCGCCAGCCCCAGCTGGGTCCTTCCCTCCTGTCTCTACCATGGATCCCTGGGCCATCCCCGGGGTCATTATACTGAGAGGCACTTTTACCAATGCTCTGCCCTGGCCTGTTCATTCCAGACAGGATAGGAGATTCCTTCTTGCTTGCGAAGGGCCCACAAAGCACAAGTGCCTACAAATATTAAAGGACCAAAACCAAAATGCGCTGGGCCTGCTGCTGCAGGGGAGGGGTGAGCAGTGAAGGTGGGAATCTGCTCCAGAGGTGTCCAACCTTTTGGTGTCTCTGGGCCACAGTGGAAGAAGAATTGTCTTGGGCCACACATTAAATACACAAACACTAATGAAAACTGATGAGCCGGAAAAAGGTTTTAAGTAAACTTATGACTTTGTGTTGGGCCACATTCATAGCCATCCTGGGCCGCATGAGGCCTGTGAGCCACGGGTTGGACACCCCTGTCCAGCCATGTTTTGGGTGTGAAATTGCTGAAAATGTCTTAAGTTCTTTGTAGCTTCTGCCAAATTCCTAGACAAAAAGTGGATTCTGTACTTCTCCCAGGCTAAACTAGTCTACAAGTGCCCCCCCTACCCCCCACCAAAGTAAGGTATCCCTGCTCTACCCCAGGGCCCCAGAGAGTGGCAAAGCTTTTGCTGGGGCCAGCGGCTAAGCTCCCTACCGTGGCTCCCAGCAGGGCCGTCTCTTCCTGCTTTCCTCTCCAGGGAAGTGGTTCAAAGGTGAGAGGCCACCCTACTCTCACCCCTTACCCCAAAACACTGGGTTTCCAGTAGCACTTATCAGTGATCAAGTCATTTTGCCGTAAGCTGTTAGCTGTAGGCCATTCAGAACGGGCTGTTTCATAATGAGATTTCTGCGGGGGCCTCACCAGGAAGCCAGTCAGCCTGATTCCTCCCTCTGCTTTATCTCTTTTTCATGGACTTCCCTGTTAGTGGTCATCCACGGTGGTCCACCGGGTCAGATTCTGCTGAGTCAACCGGGTAGAAAAATTCCTCAGGTTAAATGCCTAAGTAACCATTTGAGGAGCAGGAGGTCAGTTTTCCACCTGTGACCCCCCAGCACTCAGCCTGCCTTGGCATCTGACAACCTAGGCCGGCTCTCAAATGATGAAGCCCTGCATTGAAGTCAACACTCCAGGGGCTGCTAGTGAGGCATCGGATAACACCTGATGAAATAATTGTTTGGGTGGATGATTTTTTTAAAAGATCTTATTTATTTATTTATGACAGAGGGGAAGGGAGGGAGAAAGAAAGGGAGAGAAAAATCAATGTGTGGTTGCCTCTCATGTGCCCCCCACTGGGTTCCTGGCCCGCAGCCCAAGTATGTGTCCTGACTGGGAATCGAACCAGTGACCCCCTGGTTCACAGGCTGGTGTTCAACCCACTGAGCAACACCAGCCAGGGCTGGGTGTATGATTTTTTTCACGTGAAATCATTTCTAAATGTTGCATTTTAGAAGGCAAAATGATTTCCTCAGCTGCCCTTCCTGAACTTGAGTCTGCAATTTGCAGGAGAAGCTGAATGAGAATCAGCTTAATTTGAACCAGAAAGTGTGTGAGCTCATCAGTGAAGTGAGAACAGAATGGACTGAGCATGTGAAGGATCTAAAGAAAACATGGGGCTCTGCCAGACCCGATGAAGGAATAAAAGAAAATGCAGCCAAAGTATGTGGTTTCGTTTAGCCATGGGATAGCAGCACTTCCTCCCAGCCTCTGACCCCACCACTCGCTCCGTTTGCATTCCAGTCTGGTCTCCCTGAGACAGCAATGCATCAGGCATCTTAAAAGAGCACTGGGGCTCACTGCACAACTGTGTCATCTTCTGGAAGGTGTGTTTCTGATGTTAGGGTTCATGCCCTTCCAAGAAAAGTGTTGGGGCCAGCCTTTTCTGAAACTGAGCCTTCTTAGCAGGAGCAGCTGCAGGACTTGGAGCAGGAGAAGAGCAGCCTGGCTGCCCTGGTGTGCAAAGTGCAGAGCCTGGGTCGCTGGAGGCTGGCTGCACAGCAGGCTTGCTTCCCGTGGCTGAGCAGGGCTGAGAAGGTGAGCAGTGGGGTGGGAGGCCTGGCCCCCGGGGCTGGGCTGGGGTGGGGGCTTGGCTACAGCAGCTCTGGCCATCTTAAAGGATCTGACAGGAGAGCATTATTCCAGAGAAAGAGCAACATCAGAGGCTCGAGAGAAATAGGAAAAAGCTAGAAGCAAATTTTGGGAAAACAGATCAGAGAGTTTACCGTGAGGAAAGGGAAAATATGGAGGAGAGACTGCTGAGGGCTTGAGACAGCTTCTTCAAAATGCTTCAGATCTTTGAGTGTCAAACATGCTTATTTGAGGAAAATGAGGTAACAATATAATACATGGAAAATCCACTCTAAGGTAAACTGAAACCAGGGCACATAGTAGTAGTGGTTTGGAAACTTTTTCTTACTGTTTCTGAAAGTCTTTGCTCTGTCACACTGCTCTCGAGGGAAATGGCAGCGGCAGTGACCCGCAGGAGCCCCTGGCACCACAAGTTTTGAAGAACAGTGAATGGTGAGGTGGTTTAGAAATGGCTCATGAAGCTGAAAATATGGAAAGGACGGTTATTTCCTATCTTATTTGTTTGGGATGTTCACAGGAAGCTACACAAAGTAAAGAAGAGTGTTTAAGCATCAGGCTAATGGAAAAACAAGAAGCGGCTTTATTTCATCAGCAGGTAGTGGCTCTGAGGCAGGCCCTGGCCAGGGCCCAGGCGGACAACCTGATGATGTGTGAGCAGCAGGAGAGCCAGGTATCTGGGCCCAGGAGCTCTTCCTCCCTGACTCTGAGCGCGCCCTGCAGAGCTGGACGTGCTGAGTAGAAGTGGTGGGCACTGGCTGTGGCGGTCACTGAGTGCCACAGTGTGAAGCATGCCGATGGCCCAGACCTTGGCTTCCCTTCACACTCCTTTCCAGCCCAGAAACCAAGAGTGGTGGCCGAAAAGCTTGCGTTCTTATTCATGGTAGGCTAAGATGATGACATGTTACTCACACTTCAGATTATTTAAGATTATTCGTGTGTGTGTGTGTGTATGTGTGTGTCTGAGCATCTTTTCGCCCTAAAGGCACCTTGGGCCCTGGGTCTCTGTCTGGAACACAGTCCTTTCCTCTTCCGAGCACACTTTCCATCGATGGCACCCTCTGCCTGTGCGTTACACCCCAAGCAGACCATCCCGGGTCCTCTCCTGAGGACCCACCGCTAAGTTTTCATTTCAGAAGTTCCTGCTGCTCAGTAGAGGCTGGCACCAAAATAAAAGTGTTTCCAAAGCTAAGCTCTGAATAACTGTGCCGGTCCTCTGAGCATGAAAGAAGCAGAGAGACCCTCAGTTGAGAGACCGGCTAAGTTTAAATGACAGCCTGGGAAAGCTGGGCATATTTAAAATATGAGATATTATTTGTTCCTTTTGGATCCTAATTTCTCATCATTGTAAAGTCTATATACAAGTACAGTAAGTCCTCAAGGTCATTGGTAGGTTCTGTGACTTTAAGCTAAATGATGCGTAACCAAACCAATTTTACCACAAGCTAATTGATATAAACAACAGTTAAGTACCTACGGCATCTCATCAACATTATAGTGAAACAATGTTGAACAAAACAATGCCATTCAAAGACCTGCTGTATTCATTGTTATTAGTAGTACTATAACTAAGGATTGACCTTTGGTACTTATGGTGCTGATTAGAAACATGTCAGAACACAACTAAATTATTACTACTGTTTTCCTTCTTTAACCACCTGGAGTCTGACTTCCCCAAAGCTAGTTTGGAAGTCAAAGCAGAGGCCAGAGTAGACCCTCTTCCCCACTCACATCGCAGCAGCTTGGATCACCGACCCCTCCCCCCACTCCCGCCCCCCACCCCCCAGGTTAACCCTTCCCTGCTCGCTCATGGTAAGTGCTCGGTGACAATGCAGATGCAGTTTGAGATCGATGAGACTCCGGCCAATACGGTAAGCAACATACAAATTTGGGAATTAAAAGACCAAATTATCTGGCCTGGTATCGCTGGATAGTGGCATTGTCACTTCATCACTTGTCTGGCTGTGATTGCTGTGTATTGACTTCGTTTCCTTCCCCCTTTGACTGTTGCCTTGGGGCTCACAGTAAACGCCAGGCTGGCCTACAGCCTGGCCGTCTTGCTGCTGGCTGGACTGTAGTACCCTGAACTGAGGAATACTCCACACAGTTCTGCCCCCGGGCCCTGAAGGAGGTCCCCCAACCTCTAGTTCCCTGCCTTGTGCTGAGAAGACAGACTGTGCCGTCCTCCTTGCCTTCGGCTTTTCCGGCCACAGGCTCCATTGCTGAAAGAATTAGCACACGAAGTGGCGCAGGGATCCGCCCACCGGCAGCAGTCGATTTACTGAAAACCTCCCGCGTAGAGAGGCTCCTGGAAGGCGTGGAGCGAAAAGAACAGCAGCTGCAGCTCCCTGGGCCAGCTCCAGAGGAAGAAACTCCAGGCAGAGCTCCGACAGGTAGCTCCAGGGAGAGGTAGCAGCGGCTGGAAAGCAACAGGGTGTGACCGCCAGAACCCTTTATTTCTTCCCCTGTCTTTTCGGTGCCCCGCATGTCCCCCACAGCAGAGTTTCTTCACCTTTGTCACTTCTGGGCCCACCGGGAAAATGGAAATATTTATATCCACACTGGCTGATTGTGCAGCTGCTAATGGAAAGAACGAAGGCTTGACTGGCTCAAGGCCCAGTATCTCGGCACCCTTGTACCCCACTTGGAAAATGCATTTTCACCTGGCTTTAATCTTTGAACCAGGAATCCTTTAGAAAGTTCTGAGAAGTAATCTGAAAAAGGAACAAGTATTATGGAAGCTAGTATAAGACTTTATTCACGGTGTTTCTGGAACTGCAGAGACAGAAAGGGAGGCAATAGTGATTCCCAGACACAATACATTTTTCTTACATATACCCCACAGCAAAAAAAGAAAGAAAAAGGAAATCATATAATATGGTGTAGATGTGGATTAATGCAAGTTCCAACAAAGGAGATCACGGAATGTAATTCAGTACAAAAGGAAAAAGAAGCAGCCTCTTCCAGAGTAGGCACTTCCCATGTATTCATTGAATAAATGAGTCAACTAGTTCACTGGAGATACTAGAAAAGAGAAATTGGAAAGTTAAATTACCGAATAAGCCCCGGCTGGTGGGGCTCAGTTGATTGGAGCATCATCCCTTAACTGAAAGGCCGCGGGTTTGATCCCCGGTCAGGGCACATGTCCAGGCTGTGGGTTTGGTCCCTGGTCTGGATGTGTACAGGCAGCAACCAATGGATGTTTCTCTCTCACATCGATGTTTCTCTCTCTTCCTATTTCTCTAAAAGTAATGGGAAAAAATGTCCTCGGGCGAGGATAAAAAATAAATAAATTATTGGACAAGTGTTTCAAGTGCTCAAAGAAAAGATCAGTAAGGAAAATTCTACAAAAATAAATAACGAATAAAAAATTAACTGAGGCAACACTTGAGAAAATATTTTTGTAGAAATGGAAAGAAAATGAGTAGCTCTTAAAGAAAACGAGAATTTCACATTTATTTCATGAAAAGTAAACTAAAATATGACTGAATCCATAAGAAAAGTTCGGTGTCACATATGTACATGTACCCTTCAAATTATGCTTTTATAAAAGCCACCACAAAAATACGCTGTTCATAAAGTAGTTTCTCAAAGTCTTCCAGTTAATAATTAATTTTTGTTTAATGGCAGGGATTCTAAAAATAGTCACAACACATGTTTTGAGGCTTCTCTCAATAAATACATGCTTTAGCATTTGTGTGTAGAAACAGTCACTGGCTCTTCCTGAACTGCCCCTCCATCTCTGCTGGCAGCTCAGGTGCCCCTGGGCTCACCCACCCAGACAGCCGACAGCTGTCCATCCTCAGCCAGCAGCAGCTTCTTTAATCCTTCTCCAGCCTTGACCTTTTAATCTTGGAGAGCTAGCCTGTCCTTGCCTGCCTCCTGCTCCTGGGGAAGTCATTTAGAGACTGATTCACAGCCCAGGCCCCCCAGCTGTGGGACTTCGGGTGAGGTCTGGGGCTTCTCCGAGTTCTAGTTCCCTCATGGAGCGAGCAATGGAGAATTACGAACTCACCTCACGGGATTTGGGGGTGGGTTGAATTAGGTAATTCAAATGCAGCACTTAGAACAGGAACTGACACACAGCTCTCTATCAATACTGGCTGTTTGACTTTTTGTTGGGAATATGAGGGTGGACAACTTTGGAAATAGGTAGATAGACCTGGATTCAAACTCTGGCTCTGTGACTAACTGGTTGTGTGATCTTGGCCAAGCCACTGCACCGACCTCTCTGAAGTGGGGGTGGGGTATACTAACACAAGGTCCTTATTAAGTATGTTTCTTCCCTTTGCTAATATTTTTCAAATTGCTTTAGCCCCTGCCTGGCTGAGGGGGTCTTGATATGTTTCCCCTGTCATGAGGATCCCACACAAATAATCCCCATAGAACAGAGCAGGACCTTAGGCCTAATTTCTACAAGGAAGTTTTCCTGACTCTGAGGATCTGATCATCTACCTTCTAACATTTGTAAGACAAGTCTGTGGTCACAGCTCAGAGCCCAGGGGCCTTCTGGTTGGGTCGCTACAAAAGGAGTAGGATTTAAAACACATATATTTTTGAGATTAGCAGGTGTATTAGTTTCCTAGGGCTGCTGTAACAAATTACCACAACGTGGGTGGCTTAAAACAGAAATCTGTTCTCCCACAGTTTAGGAGGTCAGAAGTCTGAAATCAGGGTGTTGGTTCCTTCAGAAGGCTTGGGGGAAGCATCTGCTCATGCCCCTCTTCCAGCTGCTGCAATCCTGTTCCTTGCCTTGCAGCCGCCTCACTCTAATCTCTCCCTCCCTTGTCACCTGGGCTTCCTCCTTATGTCCCTCTGTGTGCATGCGCCCTTTTCTTATAAGGACATTGGATTTAGGGCCCACCCTTACCAGCATAATTTCATTTTAACTTAATTACATCTACAAAGACTCTTTCCAAATAAGGTCACATTTTTAGGTTCTAGGTGAACATAAAATTGGGGGGGGGAGGCACTATTCAAACCACTACTCTATTACTACTTTTTCATAAACTGAAAAATTAAGTGATAATTAAAATGCATTTCAAAAGAAAAAAAATACCCGTGATCTCTGCTGATAAGGTGCACTATGGACCCAGCGACTCTCTGGGTGGGGACTGTGAGTCAGCTGTGCGGGAAGAGCCACAGGAGTAAACACAGAAATTTCCTCCAGGTGTGGGCCTTAGCTCAGGCCCCAGGACTTTGCCTGAAGCTGCTGAACTGAGCTGAGCATGGAGATCTGGGAAGAGATCAAGCCTTTCCTCTGTTAGGAACTGTCCGGGGATGCCTGCACCACAGGTGCTTGGGGTAGGTAGGTGCACGGCTTGCCCTGCAAAATCCTCTGTGAACTGGGCCCTGCCCACTCCCCCACACCCCCTCCCTCTGGTAAAATAAACAGAAGACAGGACTTTTGTGATTAAACACCTGGCTTTTATAAGGTAATAAAGGGTTCCAAGGGCTGTCTCTCCTCCTACTTGGTTAAGTTCTTGGCCTTCCTGGAGCTCTTGATTCTCAGAAGGCTGAGTTTAGCCTGACCAGGACTTTTCGAAGACTAGTATTCCTGGACTGGCCTGGACCCACACTCTCCCTAGGAGCCCCGGGAACTAAGTATGCACGACCAAAACGCATCTCTGCTTCCCAAGCACTTTCCCCTCAGGTGAGAAGCCAGAGCACAGCATGAAACTGGACACGTTCCAGCGCTTGAAAGAGCTACAAAGCCAGCTTACTGACGCGGGGAGCTCTGTCCAGATGAGCTCACCCGGAGGTAAGCAGATGCCCTGCTTTGGCTAGATCAAGCTCCCGGGACCCCCGGGTCTGAATTGAAGTAGGGACCCAGGGACTAGCCATAACATCCCAGGGGTTATTGAGTGGGTGTGCCATGATGTTTGTTGAATAAATGACACGTGAATGAATAAAGCTTAATTCTGATTTGCAGACACAATTTTCTACTTTAGTTCTCCTTTGATTCCTGCAAGCTTACACTGAATGGTCTCAGTCATAAAAACTGGTCCCAGGAGTTATGTCATATACCACTTAAAGAGCATTGGGTACTTCACTGGATTTTGAAGCATCTCAGTGCCTTGGGATATTAATGACCATGTGTCTCAGATGTTATTCATAAAGTCCATGATGATTCTTGGGTGCTGGGGGCTTGAGGAGCTTTATGGAAATGGCACAACCCTCTGGGCTGTGCAGCCCATAAGCAGTGTGGAGCTGAGACCAGGCCCCACGGCATCTCTCCACTAGCATCCTCCCCTGTAAGAGGAGGACTAAATAAATTCCATGTTCTCTTCTAGCTCTGACTATTGAAAATTTCACCAAATAGCCCTGGCTGGTGTAGCTCAGTGGGTTGAGCATGGGCTGCAAACCAGAGACTTGCTGGTTCGATTCCCAGTCAGGGCACCTGCCTGGGTTGCGGGCCAGGTCCCCAGTGGGGGCCACATGAGAGGCAACCACACATTGATACTTCTCTTCCTCTCTTTCTTCCTCCCTCCCCCTCTCTCTAAAGATAAATAAAGTCTTAAAAATATATATCGCCAACATCAACAACCACGATTAGCCTATTGTTGAGATCAGCCAAGCCTCTTCTTTCCTGTTCCGCAGTGTGGCCTTGTGATTGAGTGTGGGGGCTTTGGAGAGGGCAGCCAAAGTTCGAATCCTGGTCCTGACACTTCTAGCTATGTGACCTTAGACAAGTTAATTAGCCTCTCCAGACAGTGGGAGTAGTGTATTCTGACTATTAAGTGAAATAACACATGAGGCAAACAATATAGACACTGAGTGTGCAAATGCTGATTCCTATACTCTCAGACCTGTGTTGTAACTTTGTGTTTCCTTTTGGCTACTTACCAGTGTGAATGATGCAAGAAAACCCAGCCTCTCAGAAGCAGAAAGATCAGTTTCAAAGATCAAGATGACACAGATCAAGTTACTTTGTGTATACTGAGAGCAGCCAGGCTGGGCTTGTCCAGAAGGCGCAGGGGCCCTGCTCCCTGCAGCTGCCTGCTGCCTGGCCCTGCCCGGGGCTGGCACCCCTTGCCCCCAGCCACCCACTTAAAAAAGGGAGAACATCAAGAACACCCAAGGGCTTTATTTTGGCCAATGACTCTGGGTGTAGCACAGTCCTTTCCACACACCCTTGGATTTTTCTGTCTCTCCCCTTCCCCTCTGCCTCCAGCCCAGCCAAGCGTCTTTTTAATCCCTTTCGGGGTTAATGTGTGCATGTAACTGCCACCCATGTCCTTCAACACCTGCACAATTATCAAGGAGAACCACGGGGCAGGAGGGAGGTGGGGAGGCCTAATCCCCAGGACTGGGGGTGTGGCAGGAGTGAAAGAGCAGCAAGCCTCTATCCCAGGAAGCCGAGGTAAAAGTCACTCCCCGGGCTCGGCCCCCACCTGTCCCCCACTGCAATGACAGGAGGAGGGTTTGCTGAGCATTCATGGGAGGGGAGAGACTGGGTCATACCTGTCTATTTAGTAGCCAGCACTCTGAGGGGAGAGGCAGATATCAACTACACTGTTGGTGTTACAGGGTAAATTCAGCGGGAAGGGTAAGGCCACACGCTCCTTGCTGCGGGGCTGACAGCGGTGGCCTCCCTGCTCCCACATCAGAAGCATCAGAAGCCCAGGCAGGGGGGAGGCGGTGAGCTCTCTTTAGTGGGCATTAACATGGATTCCCCTAGGATCTTGCAATTCCTGAGAAACTATCATTTGTTCTAGCGTAGTTATTCTCAAAACGCTTCAGGAGAAAAATGAAATCATTTGGCTCACAAAACTGTGAGATGTTCAGAGGTGGACTGGCTTCGGTTAGTTCAGTACGGGTTTGAACTGCTTCACAAGGGCTGGTTTTTCTCTCCACCTTTGGGCTCGGACAAAGCTGGGAGCACAAAGGGAGTGGAGCCCCTGGGCTGCCACCTTGTAGCTTCCATCCCCTATTCAAGCTTGGGTGGCAGGAGTGGGCTTGGCGATGGTAGGAAAAGAACCAGGCCCTGGCCGGGCCATGTGCCCAATTGTAAACAAGTCACTGGAGACAGAGACGCAGATGCCTGGTGGGCTTAGGCTCCACTCGCTCGCTCCTCTTCACAGCAACCATTTTAACTGTTCTTGGTCTCTTCGGACCTTCAGACACTGTCCTCCTCCCCCACATCACAGAGGAGTTAAAAACCATCAGGAGAAAACTCCCTCTACTTGTTGTCTGCAGCCTACTTACATCCTACATCGATAAGGCTGCTTCTCCTTCCTCCTATTAAGGTGGAAATGGTGCCCTTTTCCTCCCCCCGGCCAATCCTGGAGCACGATTCCATGTGCTCCGGCCTTCTCAGGGACCTTGAACTAATCTTTATCTGCTTCCCATCTGCACATTTACCCATTTTGCACACATCTGTCCTTCTAATCTTGTAACTAGCAATTAGTTGAGTGTGTACGTGCCAGAGTCATAAGATCCACTGTAAAATAAAATTGACGTCTATCCAGTTGCCTGAGCCAGAAATCTGGGAGCTATCCTTCCTCACACTGCAAATCCAGTTAATTACTAAGTCCTATCAATGCGAGTATCTCCAGTCTGTTCACTTCTACCCACAACAGTCCAAGTCACCCCTCATCGTCTTCTCTTTCACTTGGTCATGTGACCCTTAGGCAAAAGACTCTATCCAGGATTTGATGTTTTTGACTCAAAATTAAGGGAGCTGGATTTTATGCCCATTTTAAGCTGTAAAATTTTATGAATTAAATCTAGGCCTGTATATTGCAACCAGAAATATAATTTAACATTTTTAACCTATAGGCCTCATATCCCAGGCTCTGTACACCCTAAATTCTGCTTCCACATCACCCAGATACTCCCAGCAATACCTTTCAAAGACTAATCTAATGGGCAATAAAATAACAAGGAGGATTCAAAGGGCAAAAACTGTAGGTAAGGATAAATTTGAATATATACATATACATATATATATATATGAAACAGTAAAACATGTAGATAAGAAATTATAGGTTTAGGGTCACTTCAAACTTACATTAAAAAATTGTATCGGTATCTTATCTAGGTGCTTGTGTCTGGATTTCTCACAAAAGGGATTTGTCCATGAACTGCTGCTGAATCATATTAGTGGAGGGAAAGAGGGCCCAGGGCTTCCTACTCTGCCATCTTGCCTCAGTAATAAAATTCTGATATTGAAACAATCCCAGAGTGCTTACTCAATTACAGATCAGTGTCAAAGTCAGTACAACACCTTGTTATGTTCTGTCTCCGAATTTCTCCTTTTTTTTCTCCACTCATATACAATCAACTAGCAGTGTCAGATTCCTTATCCGAGCCCCCTGGGAGAGCAGAGTTCCAGATATCTGCCCTCCAAAGAATTTCTTGGAATGCAGATTAGCTTGAGGCATATAGCACGTATTCGAAGATTTTTAAAAAATATTTCAGCTTTTACAACCTTAGTGCCCATCAGTAAATGAGTGGATCAAAAAACTATGGTGCATTTACACAATGGAATACTATGCAGCAGAGAGAAAGAAGGAGCTCCTACCCTTTGCAACAGCATGGGTGGAACTGGAGAGAATTATGCTAAGTGAAATAAGCCAGGTGGTAGGGACAAATGCCATATGATCTCACCTTTAACTGAAACATATCAACAAAAGAAAAAAGCAAGCAAAATAGAACCAGAGACATTGAAGTTAAGAGTAATCTAACAATAGCCAGAGGGGAGGGAGGAGGGGACTGTGGGAAGAAGGGTTTTCAGGAACAACTACAAAGGACACATGGACAAAACCAAGGGGCCAGGGTTGGAAGCAAGGGAGGGAAGTGGTTTTGGTTGGGGGCGGGGGGAAGAGCGGTGGGAGGTAATGCAGATAGCAGTAATTGAACAACAATAAAATAATTTTTTAAATGTCAGCTTTTAGTTCATGTGAAACATTTACATCCTCTTCCACCGCCTTCTCAGTACTATTTTAATACGCATTACACTCTTTGCTCCAGTCTTTCAGGATCCCCCTAGAGAGTTACATACTGATTAACACATTTGAGAATTCCTCTCCTTGTGTTATGCTAAGTGAAATAAGTCAGACAGAGCAAGACAAATGGCATATGATTTCACTTATATGTGGAATCCAAAGAATAAAATAAATGAACAATCAAAACAAACAAACTCATACAGAGAACAAACTAATGGTTGCTGGGCGGGAGGGCGTTGGGGGGCTGAGCTGAAAAGGATTTTAAAGTACAAATTGGCAGTTACAAAACTGCCCTGAAGCTGTGAAATACAGCACAGCAACAGTCAATGATACTGTAGTAACGGTGTGTGGTGCCAGGCGGGCGCTCACCTTACTGGGGTGAGCACTTTGGAAATGACATAAATGTCTGACCACTGTACTGTATGCCTGAAACTAATGTAATGCTGAATGTCAACTATAAGTGAAAGAATAAAAAAAGAATTCCTTCTCTCTTACTCTAAGAAAAATTAAGAGAAAAACATTTTGTCATTCTGTCAGAGAAAACAGGCCATGCTAAAGCCTTTTTCGAAGGTGTCATCCTGCAGCTGATGTCCAGCGATTGGACCGAAAGCTGGCCGCAGTGTTTCCGAGGACGCCGTCCAGAGACAACACACACAGAGGGAAGAAACAGGCTGGGAACAGCCCCGGCTGAGATCCTGGACAGCGTAGGGCCACGCTGCTAGTGCCCACGCTTGCTTGACTCACCAGTCTCCGTGGAGTCATCTTTGACTAACACTTGGAACCCTAGTATGTGTCTGCTCGTTTCTGAAAAACTTTTCCCAAAGGAAGCAGTGTCCGGGTGGTGTGGATGGGGCCACAAGGGCTTTCGAGATCACTCCATCCCCATTTCTCTGCCCCTGTGTCTGCCATGGGGTGTCCCAGCACAGGGTTGAGAAGGCTGCAGAGTAGCGACATGCACTAGTGGAGACCCACGATATGGGAGAGGTTCAGAAGGGTGACATGAAATCAGATTGTGGGACATTATCCTACTACATACATAAATCCTCATAAGTAAGAAAGTGCCTTGTGGGCCCCTGGCTTGGGTGCCCAAGTATAGAGACGCCACATAAGAAACCTAAGGTCCAGGAAAGGCAACAAATTACTTGGAACCTCTTCAACTCTATCTCAGATCTGACTTCTCAAGCAAGGCCTGTGAGACAGGTCAGAGAGTCAGACTGAAGAAATGTATACGTGGCTGGAATGTAAGAACATCAGATTTTCTAAAACAAAAAAATAGCGCTGCACTGACACAAATGATAAAATATTAAGGACTTTTTAGATTAGTCCAAACATGGGTTATCTTTACTTCCTTAGCAGGAAATGGCTTTCCACTGATGGATTCATTCTTCACCAGTTCTTTTATGACAAGTGGCAAAATGTGTACAAGAAGGCCCACTAAGTGGCCTAAACCAGACTGAATGGTGTGATCTTGGTCTCATGAGTAAAAGCGACTTTTAGTGGTGCTGTAACAAGAATTATTCACTATCTTCCTTAAAAGCTCAAAGATCTACTGAATATTAGCATTGCAGGTGCCTACTAAACACAGAAAAGGGATCGGTGATGTTTTCCTACCCAGTGTGGCAGAAGACGTCCAACTTTCAGCTTTGCAAGTTTAGACGGCTCCATCCAGAACCCTATTTAGACCTGACTGGTGATCACAAATCCTTCCCCAAATTTTATTTCTGTACTCATTTAAATAAATAGAAGTGATTCTAGACTCCATTAAACCCTTTATCTAATATTTACTATCAGTACTGCAAAGATAGTGTGGAAGGACTGACATGATTATACCCCAAATGTCCCACGTGAAGTAGGAGCTGGCCCCGGACTTTAAAATAAAAGAGTTCATTTGCTTTTCTACCACCCAGGCCTGCCTGTGGTCAACCAGCAGCTTCTCAACCTGGGTTCTAGAAATACTGGTTACATGAAATAGCCAGGAGAAAGGCATTGCTACTAAGCAGTATTTACTAACCAGTGGAAAACTGAGATTAATCCAAATAAACTTCAACACACTCATTTCTATTTGTTTCACTTAAGAACATCATCCTCTCTTAACAGGCTTTTTATTCTGCCTACAAAAGCCAACACTCTGTTCAGACTTTCAGAACGTCCTAATCCAAGTCTCTCTGTTCAGACAAGAAAATCTACCTTGGGTAAAGTAATAACCAGATGAATGGGACAGAATAGACCAGAGAACATTTGCATGCATAAATTTACATATGACATGTGTAGCTTTTCAAATTAGGGAGAAGTCCAAGTCTCTCTGAGGCAGATTAAATCGCCCCCTCACACTACACACAACAAGTTTTGGATGAAGATCTACATGCACACACGTGCACACAGACACACGCACAAACTCCAAGCCAGGAGGAATTCTGATGACTGATATCAAAGTAAAAACCCAACAGGACAAGGTATGCTACCAGTTACCAATGAACAACCTCTCAGCTCCAAGTTCATCCTTAACTGTCTGCTGTGAAATAATGAATCTGGAGCCTGCAAATATTGCTTCCTTGCCAACTGGCAAGATGTTAAGCTTTATCAGCAGACGGTGCTGGAAGCACCCTGGGGGGTGGGGGAGGCTTTCTGGCCCAGGTCCTGGGGCTCCTTTGGGCAGGTTCCCGCAGTGCCTGCAGCTTCACAGTGGAGTGTCAGGGGCATGGCACCTTCTGTGAGGGGCCTTCCTGCCAGCACCACTTTGGATGTTGCACAGCCTCAGTGAACTTCTCTGCCAAGCAGTGAGCCTTCAGGGGCACACCCTCTCCAGTGAGGTCTGGCCATCAGCCCTGGAATACCAGATATTCTCTAAATCTGCTATCCCTGTATTCTTCTGAACTCTTATCACATACGAGCCAACCCTCCCATTACTTCAATCTCTTATCATTGACAATTCTTTTTTTTTTAAGATTTATTTCCTTTTAGAGAGGGGGAAGGGAGGGAGGGAGGGAGGGAGAGAACCATAAATGTGCGAAATATCCACTGGTTGCCTCTCACCACGCCCCCAACCAGGGACCTGGCCGCCACCCGCCCACAACCCAGGCATGTACCCTGACCAGGAATCAAACTGGTGACCCTTCTCTTTGCAGGACAACACCCAACTCACTAAGCCACGCTCGCTGGTCAGGGCTCATTAATAATTCTTTATAGTAAACTCTCCCTGTTGATTACTGTGTGGTTTCTGCCTCCTAACTGGCCCATGACTGATACAAAGCTGATACCAGTAGTGGGTTAGTCCTAGAGGACAGACACACAAAGATGGGATTTGGGATGTGTTTGGTTGCATCCTTGGACTTGCATGCAGTGCTGAGCTCCTTGTGACAGGAAATGACATGCTAGTGACACACATGTGGCATGACAATGAACCAAGCTAATACCTATGGTCAGTTGTGACAAAGCACCTGCTGAAGCATGAGCCTTGGGAGCCCAAATTTCTACCACATTGACTCATTCGGTGGTAATGATGACCATAAAGCTTGGGGTGGGAGATGGGGGTTTTTGGATGCACTTCAGCACTTACCAAAGAAAATGGCAAGGTCAGGTCTGTTCATTCTCAGCTCATATCATGGTCCAAGAACCAATGAGCTGCCACAAAGAGTCTTTTTAAAATCCATTTCCTATAGTCACAAGGATAATGCTGCTAAAAAGAAAAAACATTTTAATTGTGCAAAATGCTAAATTACAGTGACAGCTAAAGTTACAGTCTCGTTGTCTCCACGGCTGAGATGGGCTCCCTCACCTCCACGGTGATGAAGCCATCCTGGAGCAGCAGAAGCCACCCACCAAAGGTATGCGCATCTGTTATGAAGGCAGGGACATATCAGTCACCAGGTAGAGATTTGGCACACAGAGGTCTTTGGTGGTAGTGAACATGTCCCCATGAGTAAATGAATACACATGGGTAGCCGACTAAACTATTGTTTGATGTATGTAAAAGGAAAAACTCTGGTAGCCAAAACCTGATGTGAGCCAGCACAGTGGAGAGTCACAGACTCGCACCCAGACTCTGGACCTAAGTCAGTTCTCAGACCACAGCCCCTTGCCTGCAGGACAGGCTGCAGCCCCTGGAGGAAGGACCCTACACCCCTGCTGCACGTACAGAACATAAACCTCCCTCCAAACTTTTCCCTAAAGGATCTGTACTCATTTGCTAGAGTGATTTTTCATCAAAGGAAAAGAAATATCCAGACCATCTGGTGATTCCTAGGCGCTACCTCTAAATCAATTCTGATCCCTGGGGGTCCCAAACACCGCTGTGGCTCACCAGTCAAGATGAAGGCACACAGCAAGGTGATCAGAGCCTCAGCTCAGGTCTGAATTACAGTGGGCCCGGTTGATCCATGGACCCCACCACGTGGTTATTGCCTCAGTTCCTGAAGGTATAATGCAAATAAACATAATTAGCAACTGAAAGGATTCCTGTACTGGTTCTCTGACCCCTGAGTTATGGCTTATCATTGCAGGGATTATTGGAAGCCCCTGGAACCTCCCTTCTGTCAAGTAAACCAGAAGCTACATAGCATCCCTGGAGAAGCTGCGGGGATTAATGCCAGACAATGACTGGGAAGAAGCAGGGTGGTGGGATCTATCCCATCACCTCTTGACTCATCACTTTGGCCTGTGTGGAAAACAGATGGCAGGGAAAACGGCTGGGGGCTACCAGGTCCACACCTTAACCAGGCAGTGATTCCAATTGCAGCCGCTCCCCCAGACGCAGTGTCTTCACTGGGGCCAGTGAATCCGGCTCGGGCACTTGTTCTGCAAATGTGCCTTTTGCTCCTTACCACATTGCAAGGACAAGTGCTTTGCTTTTACCTGACAAAGTCACCGTGCACCTTCAAATTCTTGCCTCAAGGCTGTGTCAGTTCTCCGGCTCCCTGCCATGAGTTAATAATTCACACAGAGTGTATCCCATAAAACATCATATGGGCCTACTACATCAATAACATGCTGATTCGGTATCAAGAGTGGAAAGCAGTAAGTACTGAGGTGCTTTAGTAAGACATGTAAGAACTAGAGGTCAAGGGTAAACCCTACATCTCACACTATGTACCATGAAAAAACAGCATGATGCTCAACAGGACTTTTAAGACTTTGAAGGCAACATACATCATGTTCGAGTGTGCTACCTCAGCCCCCGCCCCAGCCAGCATCCGTATGATCAACTATGAGTGGGGACCAGAGTCAGAGAAGGCTCCGTTGTGATTTTGAGTTTTAATATGAGCTGCTTTGCCACATAGTTCCTATGATCCAGCAGAGCCAAAGATCCTAAAAATGCCCCGGCATA
Organism: Desmodus rotundus; assembly: GCF_022682495.2. NCBI lineage: Eukaryota > Metazoa > Chordata > Mammalia > Chiroptera > Phyllostomidae > Desmodus > Desmodus rotundus. The sequence continues at coordinate 62,081,772 of NC_071397.1, forward strand.
CAGAACCCTGCACAGAGCCTCTTGTCAATCGCCAGGAGAATCACAGGCAGACTTCCAAGATTCTGAGCAAATCTATGCCCTCTTCTGATGTTAAATACCCTCCTTTTGCACCTTGGTAGAGACTGAACGCCTAACCATGGGGTAGCAGGTGACCGTGTAGCCCGAGCTTCCCATCATGATGCAGGTGTGGTAGGACCCACCTAGCCGTAAACTTGAGCACGCAGAGCAGCGGGCTATCATCAGTGGAAACAGTGTACAATCAACTTAGCTTGCCGGGCAGGTCTGAAAGGCACAAGTAGCTTCCACCAAACACACGGCTCAAACTCTTTTAACTCCTGCTGCCTCCTCTCCCTGGACTGGGGTGTGTCTTAACAATTAGCTGGCCAAGAAAGGAAAAGGCCAAGCCTGACTTATGGATAGGACCGAACCAACATTTATATGTTGGTTCAAAGCATGACTGTATTTCTCATCCCAGCAACCTCAAGCAGCCCTGGTTTAGAGGTCTTAGTTCCTGAGGGACGCTTCAACCAGGAGCACAGCCACGGGTCTACCGATGGAAGATTCAAGGGAAGGTTGCTGCTTGGCCGTCTTGATTCTTATGCCACGGAACCAACAGGCAGCGAAAGGTGTTACTTTACTGGCTGGAATGTCAATCCTGACTGCCAAGGCTGAGACTGTGTTACTGACCCACAGTGGAGGGAAGCACCGTGTCATGGAAACATGGGATCCCCCGGGTGCTTAACTCCTTCCATACCCAATAGAAAAGGTTAACGAGAAACATCAACCAAAACAGGTAGGACAATTTGAAGACTTGGACCCTTTGGTAATAGTTGGGTCACTCCACTAGGTAAAGAGCCCTGACCAGCTGAGGTTCTGACCAAGGGCAAAAGAATTACTGAGTAAGTAGTGGAAGATCACAAATTTACAGAAACCAGGGCTTTGAGCTTTGAATCCACCAGTTGTTGCCTGCTCCACCATTATAGTGAAAATGGAGCTGGAACATTCGAGTACTTCTATGCTAGGTGGTGTGTTTTGTCAGCAGAGGGTACTGGAGGGATTTTTGTGGTTCTGGGCAAATTACCATAGCACCCTGCTCAAGCAGTGCACGCAGCGCAGCAGTGGAGCGTCCCTGGTGTGGAACCTCTTATGTGTGGGGTAACCTGCCCCACACCCCCTTGGATGGCTTCACAAGTTGCACTGGCGTACCCTCCCTGTGGATAACCTTCCCCGGCACCATCTCAGACGGATGTGCAGCTACCACAGATTTCATCCAGAGGCAAGGTCGTCTTCTATGTGATGCTTTCCGCAATTCAGCCTGAGGGAGAACAGAGCGGCCACTTCTCGTACTTGCTATGCCTGTACTCTCCCGAGTTCTCTTCAATGCTTTGCAGTTTTTATTTCTTCAATTACAGATGCTATGCCCCATCAGTCCAATCCAATCCTAGAGTTACACTTTTATGTCAAACTCTTCCTGTTCATTTCGTGTGGCTTCTGTCTCCTGACTGTACTCTCCTGCTAATACACCATAATCAAAGACAGACTTAAAGAAAATATTGATTAACGGAAATCCATTGACCATGGATTAGCATTCAGGATAGTTTAAGATTAAAAAAAAAAAGCCTACAAATTGTTAAGACAATAGAAAGAGACAATTCAGAGGAAATGCAAATTAATGATAGTAACCAAGTGTAAGTTTTCCTCACCAGAGTACTGAAATTTAACTTGTCAGTATCAAGTGGTTCAGGACAGAGAAAACACTGACACCCTGGCTGGTGGGAAATGGAAGGCAATCTCAGCCTGTTAAAGTCTCCCAAGTGGAAACCCCGCAACACAGGTTTGCAATTCTGTTTACTCTAGAGAAACGGTCACACATAAACAAGGTGGCAAGTACAGAACTGTTTGCAAAATTGTTAGTAAAAACTGAAAATTGCAAACAACCTAACTATCCTTCAACAGGTAAGTACTTAGGATACTCGACCACGTACACCAACATAGAATTTAAGAATCTGGTATATCAACCTAACTAACGTGGAAAGATCTCCAAGTAGTTAAGTGGGGGAAGTTTAACACCAAGCCAGTTCCAGCAATTACCTCTGAAAACTGAAGGGCAAGCAAGTGGGAAGGGCCTGGGAATGGTCAAAGACGACGTATACCTATCTCTAGCAGTTTAAAAGAAAAAACTATGAAGATACATATATATTCACATTACCCGAACAATTACAAATTAAGACTGTAAAATCCCAACTTGAACTTTTTCTTCTGGCCAAGATGAAACGAGACTGGATTAACTTTGAAATAACTAAAACACTGAACCAAATACACGAGACGGTAGTTTCAATACACTGGTCTCAGTCCTGAAGACAGGAAAGAACTGACCCCACTTACTGCCTTGGATTTCTCAGCCACAATGCAGGGAGGGGACACCAGGGCAGAACCTACTGGACTTCCTGAGTTCAGATGGAGGTGAACTCAAGGGAGATGAAGGCAGCTGGGAGTTCCCAGGGGCAGAGGACCAGGGAGGAGTGACAGAAAGAGCAATTCCAGGGATCTGCAGAAGGTGCCCCACCCCACTCCTTCAGCAATGTATCTATCCGTCAGCACATGCGCCTGAGGAAAACTGCCCAACTCTGGGGAAAGGCTGACAGGAAACAGCACCTGCAGCCCACACGAGGCTAGGAACAGAGCCTGCTCCAATTAGCCCAGACTGGAAAGCTTCGTAATCCAGGGGGGCCCTGGATCCTCAGAAGGGTCTTACCTCAGAACCAAGCAACAATTAAGCCATAGAACAAATGCTGTGCTGCTCTCACCAAAGTTTAAAAGCAAGATCTGAAAGGATCAAACTGTTTTCAAGTAACTTAAGTCCCAGAACAAAAATAACCAGCACCCAACAAGTTACAATCTGTCCAGCATACAATAAAAAATGACAAAAGCATGCAAATAAATAAGAAAATATGACCCATAAGAAAAAAAACTAGAAAATATGACCAATAATAAGCAAAAAAAAAAAATCAACAGAAAGTAACCTAGATGGTAGACGTAGCCCATAGGCTGTTAAAAATTGTTACACTAGATGTTCAAAAACCAAACAAAAGGTTGGCTATATAAAGACATAAACAATATAAAAATACCTGAAATTAATTTCTGGAAATAAAGACATCTAAAATAAAAACACACATCGGACATTAACAACAGATTAGACATAGCATTAGTGAGCTCAAAGACAGTAATAATCTAGCATGAAATAGAGTAAGATGTTTTAAAAACCCTCAACAGTACATGGGTGAGCTGTGGAGCAACTTCTAGCGGCCTCTGTATAGAGTCTGTAATGGAGAGAAGGGAGAGGACAGAAAAAAATTTTTGAAGAAATAAAGGCTGAAAATTTCCCAAACTTGATGAAAACCATAGATTCAAGTAACTCAATGAACCCCACACATGAGAAACAAAGAATACAGCAGCATAACACATCACAATCAAGACATTATATTCTCTTCTTAGTCCACGTTCTGTGATTTAATATAGGATATAATCTTGGCCAAAACATGGACCAAAAGTACCAGATTTCATATACTAGCCATGTGGTTTGCTACTAGGTATTTATACAAAGTACTCTAAGCAAAAGACTAATTTTACTTTACATGCAATCTAAACTAAAAAGGCGGTTGACAAACAAGATTTCAGATTTGTAACAATGAATAGCAGTCTCATAAATTTGTTACCTGGTACAGTTTAAGTGGATAATTTCTATGGATTTGTGGAAAATCAATTTGCACACCACTCCCATAAGCATATAAAGTCATCCCTCCAGCTATCATTTCTAAGGCTCTGTTCTCCACTAATGATTACATACTTCAGTTACTCCCCGCTGGTGGTCTTGGGGAGCAATAGAAATTGAGTAGACAACTCACTCTCAGTGACAGGGTAAATTCCCTAGCATTAAATGTCAATCAAAAAGTAAAGACACACTTCAGTTAATAAAAAAAACACATCAATTCAATAAACACGTAGATTTATTTTAAATCAGTTTTGTACATGATACAGATTGGTTTTGCAGTTTTTTATAAACTAAAATAGAAATTTCTTAACACAGCAGTGTCTGCCTGTACAACAAATATCTTAAGGTAAAATAAGCTATTTTGATAGAATTACATCTGCATGAAATAATCAGATGAAAAATCTGAAAAGGTTTCTATATACCTTCTGGATTAAAAAAACCCAAAAATTATTAATGGCTCCAGATACTCAATTGCTACAGGAAGAAGGGGAAAAGTCTGTTGAGTTCTCTTGTAAGATCTTCTTGTAAAATCTAATTTCATATTATATGATACTGTTGTCAGAGAAGTACTCAAAATTACAGAAGATGAGAGGCATCATCAGCTACATTTTCACGGACATTGCTCTGTGTTGACAGTAATGTGTGACAAGGTATTCATAGCCAGCTAAATGACAGTTATACCATTGTAGCCAATTTTTGCCACTTTGGGAGGAACGGAAATTCTGCACACTTTCCAATATATCTTGCATCTTATAGTACTCACTAAAAACTAACAGCCATGGCACCGGAATAAAACTTTTTGTGAGGAACTAGAATATTACTACTAATGAAACACAAAAATGTGAGGTAAACCCACCTTTCCCCCAAAACTTTAAAGCCAGAGAGTTTAAACAATTAAGGCACTTGAAAACATTAGGTGTATGTACAAATGTGCAAGTAAAACAAACTTTAGCTGTACCAGCAATTAACTAAGAAACAAGTAAATCTTCATTTTAAGAACCTTTATTATCTAAATGTAAGGAATTTTGGTTTATGAAATGGACCTAAGCAACTTGCCATTCCTACCATAAAAATATTGAAAACCAAGGGCTAAACTCAGCCACTACAGAATAAAGAAACTAAAACAAAAAAATGTAATGACCTAGAAAGGCAAAAGCTCATTTTAAACTAATTTAAGCCTCTGAACTAATCCAATGTGTCAAAGGCAGGGAAAGAAAAGTATCCCTCTAAAACCAAAAAACGTAGTGCTCCTAAGAAAAATAAATAAAAGTATGCATGCATGCTTACTATACTATGAGAACTGAAACTAAGAAGGCTGGGAGAGAAGGAAAAAGAAAGAAAAAGAGAAAGCATAATCTGTTTATCCAGGGCAACCATTAAAAACCTACAGTACTCTGATCAACCACAAATCCTTAGATTTTGTGAAATTACACTGGTCACACATGCTGTCTCAAAATTTAAAATAACTGGCTCATTTGAACAGTAAATGATTCTAAAACAACTGATTGTTTCTTGCCTCATGAAAGAAGTTACTTTTCAAGATAGCTTGGTAAAAATTCTCTTTGAGATACAATAGTGTTAGGATACTTTTTGAAATACAAAGGAAAATATAATTAAATCAATTTTAATCTATTATATTTTTAACAGCTATAAGAAATACATTGGGAAGTTCAATAGATGAACACTTTCAACTCTGTATAACATCCTTCAGCTTAAGTTACTCAGTTATGAAGTAAAGTAGGTAAGTTTTCAATTAAGTACTAACAGCATGATATCTAAAAGCAGGTTTACTACTGCTCACAAAAAACCTTTTACCTTCCTTAATGGGAAACGACAAATCACAAACATTTTACATTACAGTCTACCTTTCAATCTGTCTTTTAAGGCACTGTTCCTTATTTTCTCAATGATATAAGGTGCTTTACAAGTATTAACAATAACCTGCTACTCTTTAATAGTTTGTATCCTTTCCATTCATTACTTTAAATCTGGAATGTAATTCCCTGGGTGGCCTTGTATTTCTAATGCAGAAAAAATGACTGTTCTCAGCACAAAATTTTACTCTAAGAATACAGTTTACTTTATGGATATTAAGCTTACACATTTATTCCATTTTTAAAATGGTTGCCAAAAATCCACCTGATTGATGCTCACTTGGCACATTCTTCTCAGTTCTGGTCACTAAAGTACATCCTGAGTTAGGATGTAAACAATGCAGCTTTCAGGCTTTAAAATGACTAAATTTAACTGCCCGACGAGTCATGAGGTCGTCTGTGCAGGACAGTACTTCTGTCACTTACAGTTACATTTGGCATGTCAAGAAGAGAACATAATCCCACAGCAGCAGCCATTAAAAATATAAGAAGACAGCCACAAGGATTCATGCAGAGTATTTTAAATATTCCTGTGGAACAAAACGATTTAACTGATTTTTCCTCAAGCACAATGCTCCAAAATACCTTATATGCATCCTTTGAAAATTTAAAGATCCTGGAATAGCGTCTTCCACGTGGGACATCTTGAAAGATAATATTTTGGTTTCATTGAGTTACACGACAGTCCTTGTTTGTTAATCTAGTGGGTCTGTTTACAGAGTGTGGTAGTTTCGTTCTTTCGATTTGCAGAATTTATAGAGAAAGAAAATTACAGCCTGCACACCCAAGACAAGAACAATTCCTCCAATGAAACTGGCTGCATCAAAGGTAGACTTTCGCATAGGCTGTGAAGTCGGAGTTAAAGTGGTATTAGTTGAACCTATTAAATAAGATAGAAAAAACAACAGTAAGTCTTATTAGCTTCTATCACGATTTCAAGGCCCACCTGAGTTTCTACTTTGCCATGTGTTAAATTCTATAAAGTATTTCCTCTTCAGTCAAGTCTTTACAACTAAGATTTATATCTGCTTGAAGATGACAAATTACTTATCAAGCCCATGTTTCACAATGATCAAGTGGTTACTGTAGCTTTACAACTTTACTACGCAAATGACAAAAAACACTCTCCTGGTATATAAATTATGCCCTGGGAACATGTGAAGCACTTTTAAAATTTGCAATTTCTTCAGACTATATACAGAATTGCTAAATAAAAGTATTAATTTGTGTTGAAAATTCACACATTTTGAATTTTACTAAACATATAATGTAAATTAAAAAATTTGGTTGCAATTTTTCAATTTACAAAAATCTTAAGTATCTGCAATTTATAATTCCATAAGCGAAAGAACTTGTCAATAAAATTATCTTAAATCTTATTCTGCAGATTTTACATATGAGATAGTCATTATAAAGTCATGGGTTGGGGGGAAGGCACAAAAATTTGAATTCCTTCTCACGGAATTAAATGATTCAAGCGAAGCACCACTCACTTTTTAATAAAAAGCAGCTTCTTATTTAAAATAACTTTAACATTTTTCTTAAATAGAATATCAAATAAACACTGGTTCTAGTGGCTTTATATAGTAAGTAGACCAGCTTTAAAACTAATTACAAATTTTCTGTATTTTTTCTTGTGAAGACAGAATGGCTTCATTAAAAGTGAAATAAAGGTAGTATAAGAATGAAGCCAAAACTCAGATAATTATAAAAGATTAATCAGAAACAATGGTATTTTAAATATGGATAGAAAGAAGGGTTCCTAATATGTGTATCTACTATGTCTAACTATAACTTAGTTTGTAACATGTCAAATCATTAATTAAAAAGTTAATTTTCACATGTACTTTCAAGAGTTATTACAAAGGAATTTGAGAAATAGTAAGAAATATGGCCAAGGTGCACACTAATAAATAGTGAGCTTGTCTTTTTAAGTGTTTCTCAGTAAAAGGATGGCTTTATTATCTTCACTCAAACCACTATGGTCTAATACAGCACATATCCAATTCCTAACAGTAATTAGTATTTAATTTCTAAGTTATAAGAAATTAGATTTCATGTACAAGCCACACTGAAAGGGTTTTGGAAAAACATTTCATACTAATGTGTCACGCCAAATGTGATTACAGGTGAAAAACCTAGGTAAGGGCCCCCAGAAAACCTGCCGTTACTGCTTTAACAGCCTATGCCGGTCTTCTAAAGACGTATGAGAGATTCGTTTCTGTTCATAACCATTCATGGGTGAACTGGAAACGATGGCAGGCGTGGTAAAAGGCAACAGCGGTGCACACACATCCTGCTTCTCTGTTAGTGTGGAAAGTCTCATTACCTGGCACAGTAGCTGTAGAAGAGGAAGGCACAGTTGTGGTTTTAGCTGGAATACAAACACAACATATTAATAATTTAAATCTCTAAAGTTCTGTTATCTAGCATCTACCTTTTTAAAATAATGCTGTCAACTTCCACGTTTTCAATTTTTTTTAAGAGTAAGGCCAAATTTCAGTTAATGGTTCACTATCTACATATCCAAAATACTAGCTTTTAAATGTATTTTAAAACATTAAGCAATCATAAATTGTAGCTCTGCTAGTGTCTATGTGTAAATAGATAATGTAAAGCATTACATTAACAAAATTTTTTTCCTAAGTAAGTCCCTTTAACACATTTCACATAACAATATGTATACATCCAGATAAGGTTTGCAAAAAGACATACAGAAGGGTAAGAATTAGAGTTCATGTGAGGGAACTATAGGTTCTTTGTAAATAATATTGCTTCTAAGACAAAAATTAACTTAAAAAGTCAAGGTAAGAAGGGCAACTCAGTATTTCTTACATGTGTATCAAGATCTGCTTATCGTCTTCGTTTCAGGAGGTTGGCCAACTTTTCTTCAAGAGGCAGATAGTAAACAGTTTATGCTCAGTGCACTGTGCAGTGCAAAAGCAGCCAAAGACAACATGCAAATGAATGAGCATGACTGTTTCAACAAAACTTTATTTATTGATAACAGGTGCCCTGAGGCCACAGTTCCCCCAATTTAGAAGAGCCCAGTGGAAGCTCTAGTCTACCCCTCAAATAATTACCTGATGATGCCTCTCAAGAAATAGACACTTGAGAAGAATTACATTGAACATAACGTTTGTAGGAACTAAAGCACTGTATTACAGACTTGTTAGTATTGATACTATTGCTGGATAGCAGCAAATATGTTAACGCTGATAGATATCTCCATACTTCGTATCCCTTCTCTCTCACCAGTGTACACATTTCGCCTACTCTACTCTTGGTTGCATTTTACCTACTCTGCTCTCATTTCTCCATACTATGCTCATCCTACAGGGAAATATTTGATCTCATCTCTGATAGGACTGATTCCTATACAGAATTCCCAGATTACAGAGTATGATTGTTTTAAGATTTACAACTCCTCCAAAGTTTTTTTGTGTTGCTTATATATTCTAACTTCAAAAAATACACTTTACAATTAAACATGTATCAAATTATTTTTCTATCTTAAAACACTATTACCAGTTTTGTCTGCACGTTTACTTTTGACCAAAGTAATACATTAACAGAATTTTTTTCCTAACTAAATCCCTTTAACACATTTCATATGACAACTTGTTGATGATGAACTCCTTGAGCTATTACCTTGTCTGGGAAGCACTTTATTTGCCCCTCAAATTTAAATGATAGCTTTGCTAGATAGAGTAATCCAGGTTGTAGGTCCTTGCTTTTTATGACTTGGGATACTTCTTGCCAGGCCCTTCTAGCCTGCAAAGCTTCTTTTGAGAAATCAGCTGACAGTCTTATGGAACTCCTCTGTAGGTAATTCTTCCCTTTCTCTTGCTGCTTTTAAGATCCACCCTTTATCTTTAACCTTTGGCTTTTTTTTTTTTTTTTTAAAGATTTGTTTTTTTAGACAGAGGGGAAGGGAAGGAGGAAGAGAGGGAGAGAAACATCAACATGTGGTTGCCTCTCATGTGCCTGTAACCTGGGAACCTGGCCTGCAACCCAGGCATGTCCCCTGACTGGGTACCAAACCAGCGACACTTTGGTTCACAGGCTGGCGCTCAGTCCACTGAGCCACACCAGCCAGGGCTACTAACCGTTGGAATTTTAATTATGACGTGTCTCAGTGTTGACTTCTTTGGATCCAACTTATTTAGGAGACTTTGTGCTTCCTGGACTTGTATGTCTATTTTCTTTGCCAAATTTGGGAAATTTCCTCTCATTTTTTCAAGTAAGTTTTCAATGTCTTGCTCTTCTTCTTCCAGCACCCCTGACTCAGATGTTTGTACATTTGGAGATGTCCCAGAGCATTCTCTAAACTCCATTTTCTTTTGAATTGTTTCTTCATTTTGTTCTGGCTTAATGTTTATGTTCCAAATCACTGATTTGAATCCTGGCTTCCCCCTCCCTTCAGTGTGGTTTCCTGTGAATTTTTCTCATTTCTTCCCTCATGCTTCTGCCATATTCAGTGGGATCTCTGAGCATTCTGAGTATACATTTTGAACTCTGCATTTGATAGGCTGGCTACCTCCACATCGCTTAGTTCTTTTTCTGGGGTTGTTTGTTCCTTCATTTGGGCTGTATTTCTTTGTCTCCTGATTTTGGCAGCCTCCCTGTGGATGTATACTAGGTAGAGCCACTCTGATTCCATTTGAGCGCACGTGTTAGGTCATATGGGGCAGAGCCCTGGGTATTTACCAGGGCGGGGCAACCATGGCTCCATATGTGAAGGAAGGGTTGAAGAGGGGACACTGCTACTGCTGGCTAACTTCTGGGGGCTTGCCTGGCCCTTGCCCCGTTTCCAGTCACTCACTTCCCATATGAGACTGGTGCCCCTCAGCAGCTGTCCTGGTTGTGCTTCCCAGGGTGGGTATGTTTAAATGTGTATGTATGGGCAGTTTCGTCCACCACCCAGTCCCTGCTGGGTTTATAGCCGTAAGTTACACAGCTTTATTTTTCCCCAGTGCTGGAGCCCTGGGGCTGGCTTGCTCACAAGGTGTCCCCACGAGTTTTATCCACCAAATGTGAATGTTGGGTTGCCCGTTCGCTGGTCGCCGCTGCCTCTCCACACCTCCTACCTGTCTGGATGAATATAGCTTCTTTAAATCCTTGGTTGTCGGACTTCCGTAGAGTTCTGGGTGTTTTTCAGGGTGATTTTCTAGCCATTCTTTATTATTTTTAAGTTAGTTATGTTCCTTCTCATGTATGGTTGTGCAATGAGGTGAGGCATGTCTACCTGCGCCTCCATCTTGACCGCATCTCAAATTGGTGAAGATTTTTAATAGGAGATGTCATCTAACGCCACTGAGTGTCATGAAAAACTTTCCAGTTGATGAGAAGTAGTAGTCTATCTTTTTGGAAAGCAATCAGCATTGAGTGTCTTAAGACAATCATTTAGGAATGTTGTTTGAATCAACCCAATCAGAGATGACAGCAAGTATTTCCATATAAGGTATTCCAATCTAACTATTTAACCAAAAGCACAGAGTGAAAAGTGCGTACGCCGCCGCCTGTAGTAAAAGGGAAACAACTCAAACGTGTAGGTACGTGTTATCCAATTCCATAATAAGCTTATTTATTTAGATACACACATAGAAAAGACTGGAAGAACTCAAATCACTTAAAACATTTTGGTATCTCTGGATGATGTGAATTATAGGGAATTTTAATTTCCTTTACATTTTTTAATTTACGAAGATTTTCGCAAAGCCCATAAAAAGCGGTTTGTGGACTCAATGTACAAAGCTACAGGGAATCTGCTTAGCTCCGTGAATGTGTTGCTGTCACAACAGCACACACTAACATCAGTGTGGTGGGCCACACCTAAGTATGTCTACAAGTTTTAAAATTAACAACTTTTAGGTATTTACTAAAATGTTATCCATCAAAAGAGCTTAAAAATCCTGAAAGGAAGAAGACGAGAGAAACAGTTGATTATATTACCTGTAGAATTGGTTGGCAATGGAGCAACAGTGGGCACTATTTAAAAAACAAACAAGTACGTAAGTCAAAGGTGTCTAAAAATCACAATCTGCTAACACGACTTCCTAACCTGCAGCCATTTGAGTGCCACTTTACAACTGTTACATTTTAGTACCATCTACCTGTGAAGGAGACTGACAGTTTCACCCAATATTACACCCTCTTCCTTAGAAATAGGAGCACCAATTTTCAACAACACTTCCCTTCACCCAGCAGACATTTCTCCACTTCCCCTGCAGCTAGGCAGCCATGTGTAAGTTCCAGAAAGCACACATAAAGTAGATATGGGCCTTCCTTTAAAAAATTTTTTTGATTGATTGATTTTTGAGAGAGAGGGAGAAAGGAAGGGGGAAAAGATAAAGAAACAGTGATTTGTTGCTCCACTTTTTTATGCATTCACTGGTTGATTCTTGTATGTGCTCTGATACGGGGTCCAACCTGCAACCTTGGTATATAGGAATGATGCTCTAACCAACTGAGCTATGCAGCCAGGACTGATATGGGCCTCTCTTTCCCTTCTTCCTGCTGGCAGGAAAACCAATGACATGGCTGAAACATGAGAATTCACCTTGGAGAACAAGGTCAAAGCCCACTTTTGAGGAATGACAGTAAAAACTTAGGAGGAGCCTGGGTCCCTAATAGTTGTAGAGCTGCTATACTGTAGCCTGCTAGCTGTACTTGAGCCCAGGCTTCCTTTACTGGATGGCTAAGTGAACTTACTTCTTAAACCATTCTAATCTGATACATCATCAAATAAGCAGAATTATTTGTTCAGTTTTTCTTTACTCTCTCTTAAAATGTCACTTAATCTTTTTTATAGGCAATATCATGAAATCAAAAGTATGACACAGTTATTGGTTTTTCTAACAAACATTAAAATAACCTAAATGACGTTATTGCACTCTACATAGAGCATAACTGATCTCATGCTAATGAAATTCTAAGTTACAAAGTTCATGTTGGGAAGGGGGAAGATGGGAAAACTCCTACCCAACAAAATTAGTTACAGGTAGGTAGTCTTTTAAGATTATTGATATTCTGCAGAAAAACCTTTTGCTCAATTATTAGTTATGCACCAAAAGGAGTTTGACTTTCCTATTAATTTATAGTCTTGTTATAAAAATCCACTGTTTCAGCTAGGAATTTTACTATTTCCTGAGCAAAGAGTAAAGGTTAAAGAGTGATCAAGTTCCTCAAATTAAAGTACAGAAAACAGATGAATAAATAGATTTACTTAACCACAGCACACACTAGCTGGACACTATGACATTCACCAGTACCATAGCCAAGAAATTGTCACAATAAGACTGTCCATGCCTATAAAATACAAATAAAGAGAGGTCTAAACAGCAGTGAGATTCTAGAAGAGTGAAAAATTATAATGAGAGGAGGAATCTGTATTTATAACATTCCCAATATAGCCAAATCACTAAACCAAGCTTCGAAACACTGTTCTTTTAGCAATCAATATAAATGTTATTCATATTGAAACTTATAACAAGATTAGAACTACAGAAATACTTCAAACCAAACACGGAAATAAGGCTTCCTGAAGCAGTGATCTTCCTCACCTCTCTGTGACCGCTTTCCCCAGCAGCCAGTGTGAGTACTTACCGTGACAGAAGTCTGTATTGTTTACCACCTGGCAATCGTTAACTGTTGAATTCTGTGAACAGTAGCTTTTACCTGTGATGGAAGAAAAAACAAACACGGTAAACAGCATCAATCACTCAATACTATCTTTGACTTTATTACTCAGCTCCAGGACAGCTTCCAAAAACCGAACTTAGGCATAAACACTATAGAAGTCCATTCACACACCAACAAAATACTGTTATTCTTTCCCCCATTATCTTAGCAATATTATACCGCACCTTTCCAAATATTATCCTTTTAAAATCCCCATGAAAATATGTAACAGATAACCCAGAAACACTTAGCTTTTAAAACTGAGGTAAGACTGCTGTCCAAGGAGGGCTGCTTGAATGCACATGAGGACCTTGTCAGTAAGGGAGAAGCGGTCAGGATCGAAAAAGGCTTCGGAAAAAGGGGAGGTGCCACCAAGGCAGCAGTAAGTCCTCTGTTCCTCATCTCTGCCTCTTCTACACTTTCTAAAACCAGTGGCTGATGGAAGACTTATAGCAAGAGTAAGGGAGTGCTTTCCCCTACAAATCCCACGGAAGGGTACTTAAGCTTTGAAACTTGCCAACTCTGCCATACATATGAGGGAGGGCTGCACTTTTAAATTCCATTTTATGAACTTAAAAAAAAAAGTGACTCTTATACAAGAGTAAACAACCCCAAATTAATTTTACTAATACCTTAATTTTAAAAAGGTTTTTATATTTTGTTACCTATTGATACAATATTCAGAACTCTTAATTTTTTCAATGAAGAGAAAAGAAGCTTAACATGTACCTTTGGCTCTTTTATTTTTGTATGTAAAAAAACCTGCTATATTGATTAAGAAAAAAAATGCGAGCACCTTACATTTAGAAAACAATAATTTATGCTGTACTCCCATGGTTCTAACAAAAACCTAACTGGCATTTCCAAGTATCTCCATCTAACTCTATTTCTCAAATTAAAGTAACTTTAAAACTTAACAAAAGCACAGCAAAGAATGAACTGACTCCCCACCTCATCCTTCTCCCCTATCTTAAGTTTCATAAGGTCTCTCTCTAAGTTCATCTAGCCGGACACATGGAGAATAAATGCCTCCAACATTTTTCTGGGGAAGTTTTCAGAGGAAAATCTCACAACTTCCTTTCACAGCTATCTTCACTGTATACTACAAAGATCTATAATCTCTCTTCCTTTGAAACTATTAAGCTTTAATTATCAAGTCTAAAGAATTAAAGGGGGTAGGGGAATGGGCGACAACAAGAGATTTTAGGGGGGAGTGTTAGGTAATTGGTACTGTGTAGGAAATGTACTTGACTTGCAGAAATAAAGTGCACACTGACATAAATGTTCTACATAATTTTCGAATGTTCGATATCCTGTAGTATTTTTTAAAGTGTAACAAAACAGTTTTGCATTCTCAAAATTAAAACAACCTCAAAGTTTCTTACCTTTACATTCCATCCAAAAGCAGGTAGTATTAGCAAGAGTACTGCTAGCATTAACACAGGAAATGCAGCTGTTGCGGTTTTCACAGGTTTCTGGGGTAGGGAAGAATGTATGCAATCAATTAATTGGCAGCTGATATTTTGTATTACTTTTTTTTTAAACACAGTAAACATTATATACAAGACTTACTAATTCAGAGAAATGATAATACTTTATAGCCTATCAATAGATGAAATGCTAACAAACATGTATTATACATACACAGTGGAACGTCAGTCATTGAAAAGGGGAAATCCTGTCATATACTGCAACACGCATAGTCCTTGAAGACATTATGCTACATGAAATTAGCAAGTCATAGGACAAACACTGCATTTCCATTTTTATATTATCTAAAATTGTCAACTCAGACAAGATCACCCTGGCTCAGCTGGCTGACCCGTCATCCGGCAAAGGGAAAGGTCCCCGGCTGGATTCTTGGTCAGGGCACATGCCTGGTTGTGGGCCTGGATCCTGGTTGGGTTATGTGCAACCGGCAACAGTTCAATGCTTTTCTCTCTCTCTCTTTCTCCCTCCCCACCCCCATCTCCAAAAGTAAGTAAATAAAATCTTAAAATAAAAGAGTCAAACTCAGAAGCAGAAAGTAGAATGGTAGTTGTAAGGCATGGGGGCAGAACAGAGAACAGTCCAAAGACTATAAAGTTTCATGCAAGAGGAAAAGTTTTAGAGATCTGTATATCGCTGTACTTATAGTTTATACTTACAATACCCTTAAAAATTTGTTAAGAGGGTAGATCTCGTGTGTGTGTGTTTTTTTAGGTGCGCACACACACCTTTATAAATTGGCTAAGAAATTCCAATCGTTTTAAATGACTTATAAGGCCCGAGTCAACTCAAGAGAAAGGGGGAAACACAAGTTAGTGGAACACTGAACACTTCCTGGTACCCATCTAAAACAGCCCCTTCTTACATGGCAACTCTTTCACACACACTCAGGATTTCGCGATGCATTTTAAAGCATCCTTAAAAAATAAAAATATTGGAGAACAAAAAGGACTGTTACAAGGCCAACAATACAGACAAAGAAATCATTGCCCCAAAACATCAGATGAGACACTACAGTTTGTAATGGTAATAAAGGTTGAGCCCAAGATTTAATGATGCCCATTCTGAAAAACCCCAGAGACTTGTCATTAATAAATGATCCACTGTTTCCAAGGTCCTCTATAACTGAAGAATAAGAGATAACACATTTGGAGGGCGCTACAGCCATGTACATGTAATTTAACAAGTTAGTAAGATCTTTTTTGATAATTTAAGCCAAATATCCTAGAAATAAGACTTCAAAGGAGGCTAATTACAATTCAATGTCTGTACAAACTAGACTACAGAACTGGGCTTGCGTTTCTATACTTCATCATTAGTATTTATTGGAGACAGAGGACACATGTGGGGGGAGGGGTCACAAAGCAGAAATAAGTCTTTCAGAGGTTTGTACACAGATGAAAAATGCTAGTTGTTTCAACTCTTTTGTGTTTGATGAGGAATGTTTGGGTAGCATAGTAATGATACAATGAACTGAACTTGCCTTTCAGATTGCAGCCCACCCAACTACCACTTACAGAAAACACAAATCATCTCCTTTGCATGCATTTAAATTACACAAAGTCAATTAATTTCGTATTTCCAAGCTTCTCTTTAAAAAACAAAAAACACAACGAAACTACAATTCTGAGAGGAAACTGCCAAGTAATTAGAAGATGAAACATATGCCGCTTTATCATCTTAAAAATAGGGCAGGTTTGAACTTCCAGTATTGAACTGCAATTTCCTTTCATTTAAAAAATTTAAAATGTTACCATTACATTGCTCTAACAAATACTTCTAAGTTCACTAATATTTTATTAAGCTTTTATAAAATACAAAAACTAGGGAAGATACTGTACAACAGTATGATCGACCTTAAGAAAAACACTAAGGCAAAAGCTAGAGATTATTCCATCAAAATGCCAGTTACTTACCCACTATTAACTAGACTAACCAGCCACACTAGACTGCAGGTTTTATATATCTAGTTCTTCACCTTACTATCTCAAATTTATCTTCCCTTCTTTTTCGTATTGTCACGACAGTGAGGTTCAGTGTATGCTTCAACCAGTAGGCTGCAAAGACTAACATAAGGTGTGTTCCCGATCGGAGTCTAGAAAATCAACAGACCTGGTTCCACTCCCAGCTTCACAATCTACTATACAAACGGTCCCAGCAGTTACTTCTCTACTCGCGGTTTCACCACCTATCTTCCAGTTTAGTCTGAGACAGACGTACGCCAAACACTGGCTACACGAATGGGTACTTTGCGTCGTTTGCACGTAGCACGGGGTGTAAAGTTTTAATTAAACGGCCAAACTTAAGGTAAATCTCGTAACTATCCGCAAAATTAACGTAATTAAATCTCAGGCGACTTATTTCTCAGACCCAAGTGTCGACACACAAGCGAAAATTAATGTCTTCAGTTTCCCCTTCCCCCTTCTGCAACTTCTGGAGAAGCCTCCCTTTGGACTGAAGACCTGGGTGGACAAACAACTAACCTTAGGGAGAGGGACCTCGGTCTCTTCGCCAACTTAGGGGACATGTCGCCTTGCCCCATGATCAACCCCACTGCCTCCACCGTGGAAGGAAGCCACGTCCCTTCTTCCCAGCCCACGGCAAGCTGGAGATTTCATAATCTCCACTTTTATAAAGCACCTCGGACTGGGACACTGGGGTTATAAACTGTGTAAGGGCCCCGCCGCCCCTTCTCACCATGGCGCTTCCCCACTCCGGCTACCCCGCGCCCGGCCCCGACCGGACTCGGACGGGCCGCCATGTTGCCGGAGCGCGGACGGAGGGCAAGAAGGGCAGCTCGCCCGGGCGGGTGAACGAGAGAGCGCAGAAAGCCGGCCGGGCCGGCACCCACCTGGTGCTGGAGTGGTGGCCGGAACGAGGGTGGTCAACGGCGTCGAGAGCGTGTGGTTGGTGGGCGCTGAAGTCGTATTCGGGGCCAGGGTGGTGTTCTGAGCCACGGTCAGCACACAGAGCACGGCCAGGCAGGCGACGGCCCAAAGCAGCAGGCGGGAGAGCCCCGACATCGCGACCTCAGTGTCAGTCTTCTGCCCAAGCTGCAGCGCACAACGCTCGACGGGCAAGTCCGTCTCCTGCGGCACCTCCTCCTACACTCCGCTCCCCCAGCAAGAACGCGCTGGGGTCACGTGAGGGGCCCCAGGCCGCGGCGTGCGGGGGCGTAGCGGGGCGGAGACCGGGTGTAGTCGATACCAACTGGAATACTACGGGAGGGGGAACACAGGCATCCAGAATAAACCGAGGGAGTACACCGTTGTCCCCCAAAGAGACTGTAATATTGCAAACCACCCGAAGTATTATACATATGAAACTATTTTTTTTGCCCAGTGATTACCATACAGGACGTAACTTGGCTTTTCTTTTTCCTGCAATATGGAAAGCTCCCACCCTGGCTTGGATGGAACAACCTACGTGACGTAGCGCATGGCGTCCCCCAGAGCGACCAGTGAGGCTGTGAATTCCGCAGCCCCACGTGACCCCAGGGCCTCGCTTTCCGGACCTGAGTCGCCGAGGGCGGAAGTTGTCTCCGAACGGTGCTTTACGACCGGATAACATTTAAATGTGGGCTGCGCTTCCGCCTTAACAAGGTCTTGCGCATATATGTATTTAACAGGACCTGTGCTTTTTACCTTAGAAGTCGATTTTTCTGGAAGTCACCCCGTGTTGGGATTCCCTAGGGAAATGGAGACCACGTGGTTAAGGGATTTCTGCCTCGCCGCCCCTGTAGTGTGAGCGGCGAATCACCGAAAGTGGTCTCCTGCCTTCTTGCCGGAGCCGCACACGTCTCTTTCACACTTTCCTAACATGACTTTCCCAAATCTCTTGCCATTTCAGCCAGCGATAGCAGCGGCCAATAGTCAGAAAATCGAAGACGGATCTGAATTGGAAATCCATCTGATGGGTTCCTATCCCAACTTTACAGGTGAGTGAACAGATTCATTAGTGACTGGACCAAAACACACTGATTGCTTGGCGTCAGGGCTTCATTTAGAAATGTCTGTTAATTTTCCGTCGCTGCTCAGGCTTTTATTAAGGGTGAGCGCCATCTGATGTCCAGTCGCATAGAAATATTCACAGGTGCAGCCATGCTTCCATCAAATGTTAAACATTGGATTGTAAAAGCGAAGTATCTAATGTCGTCTGTTTTCAGCTATTTGTGTTTATCATGATAACCTTAATCATGCACATTTACGCTAATAAAATATACACGGGCAGTAATTGCTTTTGTGAGATCTGCTTTAATATGAAAGCACCAAAAAGAGACGACTGCATAAGCGCTGTTAAACAAAATCTTTGAGGCCAAAAGTTGTCCTGAAAGGGTTTGTTGAGCCATACGCTAATCAGGAAAAGGACCAGGTCCTGGGACATGCAGTTTGAACCGTCAGCAGCAGCAGGGCTTAATGGAGATGATGAACTTGTCCACCGCCTTGGGGTTGATGGGGAGGGAGGTGATATTTTATACAATGAGTTTGAAGCAGAAAGATGAAAAGTTTTGAGAGAATTTACACTGGTTATACATAAGGGATGAGCCCCACAAGTCTGTTTTGAAAGGCTCAAGCACTTCTGATGCACATTGAGGAAAATGAACCTATGATTTAGCACATTTTCAAAGCCCCCTATCAAATACCAAACTTCGTAATTTATGTTGTGTATGTTACTGTTGAGATTGTTACAAATGTTTTGTATGTTGTATAAAGTTTATTTGAAATATGGACTGACTAGATTTGCAAGTTTTAAGTTGTGATTCCATTTTGGGAATGGTAATAGATAGTGTAATCTCTAAAGTACTGGTTTAAAAAATGTGTTTCCATACAGGAGAGAGTATCACAAGGTTTTAGAGATCAATTTTAATTTGAGTATGAATTAATTCAGTCAGTTGAAAATTAGTATGATGTTAGAATGGCTAGTACTGAACGTAACAGGGATTTGATGTTTATTGATGATGATGATGCTCTGTCGATGGCAGCTTGACTGTTTTCTCATGAGTTAATATTCCAGAAGGGAAACTAATTTTTATTTAATATCTGCTGTGGGTCAAGCACCATGAGAAATATCTTCACATATTATCTCAGTTAATCCTCAGACCATTATGAGATAGATATACCCTCATTTTACTAAGGAAATCGAAGCCCCAATATAATGATATTGTTAGTGATTTTATGAATTTATTAGTGGAAGGGAGCTGACAACTTTTTTCACTTCTCTACTTTTCACAAATGAGGAAAGTTAAAGGTTAAGTAATTTAACCGCCACATTGCTAGATAGCTGGGACTAAAACATGGCTAATTTCAAATATGTATAAAGTAGAAAGACTCAGACTGGGATCCTGAGGTTAGCAGACTAATCATTCATTGACAAATAACTGGCTTCTTTGCAGTTGGGGCAAATTCTTTAGATAGAATTTAAATGTTTTTCAAATGTCCTAAAATAAGAACGTCCATATACCACATTCTTATTAATACGGCTTAGTGTAAGATACAGCCTTGTATTTGACTGTGCCATATCAGCAATTAGGGCAAGGCCACGTAACTAACATTTTGCATAAATCATCAGAATGACTCTACTCTCATAGTTGTAGACTTGGAAAAATCTAGAATTCCTTCTGTTTAATCAAATTACAGTTTTCAATTTGGTTAAATCAAAGTCTTATATTTGGAGTAAAGTGGGATAAGCTTTTGAGTCTTTTGTAACAATCAGTTTCTCCAAATGTGTTTACACATACAAATCATTCTAATACATACTATGTTCTGATAGAGAGGTATTACTGTGTATACCTTTAAGTGGGGGTAATAAGAACCACTGAATGTACAAATCAGCAAAACTTCTTATACAGCCTCAGAGTGGAAAGTGAGAGGGAACGAGTGGACTGTGAATGTGCCATTCTTTAGACAGTTTGCAGTGTTCTACCTTCACATTGCAGCTAAACTGAAAGATAGGGGAGCTAGAATGTTTCTTAACACCCATGCAGATAATCCAATTCTTTCACATAAAATATTTAAAGTCATGATGTACAGGTTCATTGCCAGTAAGAACTACTCTGTTGCCTGTTATTACATGACTAATTCTTGTAATGTGTTTTAACCAGGATCTCTGCAAAGCATTGGTTTCATTCATCACGTGCTTCACTAGCTGGTGAGCCCACCTCCCTGCTTTGAGACATCCCCGGTGTGACCACAGGATCCCATCCAAAGGCCCAGAGAGGATCTGGAGGCTTCAAACAAGCCTGAGTTGTCAGGTTGGCCCAAACTTAGGAAGAGGAGATAGCTTCCTCTTCAGTGATTCCCAAATCTGGCTGTTAGTCAGTCATCGAGGAACTTTTAAAAATACAAGTTCCAGACCAGAGGCCACCCGGACAGCCAGCACCATGTTCGGCTCCAGCCGAGGTGGCGTGCGGGGTGGGCAGGACCAGTTCAGCTGGGAGGATGTGAAGACTGACAAGCAGCGGGAGAACTACTTGGGCAACTCACTGATGGCCCCAGTGGGCCGCTGGCAGAAGGGCCGTGACCTCACCTGGTACACGAAGGGACGAGCAGACTGCACGGGGATGAGTCGGGAGCAGGAGCTGGCGGCCGTGAGGCAGGCGGAGCAGGAGGCACTCATGGCGGCGCTGGGCTACAAGAATGTGAGGAAGCAGCCCACGGGCCTCAGCAAGGAGGACTTTGTAGAGATCTGCAAGCGTGAAGGAAGTGACCCTGAGGAGAAGGGAGTGGACCGTCTCCTGGGCCTGGGGAGCTCCAGTGGCTCTGCGGGCCGAGTGGCATTGTCCCGGGAAGACAAGGAGGCAGCTAAGCTGGGACTCCCAGTGTTCACACACCACCGAGTGGAGAGCAGTCGGCCTGGGGCCTCCCCGGCCCGGAAGAAGCCCAGGCCAGAGGAGAAGGTGGAACCGGGCCCCCAGAGTCACAAGAAGAGCAGGAAAGAAAAGAAGAAGAAAAAGAAGCACAAGAAAGAGAAGAAGAGAGAAAAGGAGCACAGGACCAGGGCAGCCTCCTCGCCATCGCCGGCTCCGTCTGGGACCCGCCATCGCAGGCACGACTCTGACTCCTCGCCATGCTGCAGGAGGAGGCGTGGGCATGACAGTGACTGAGGCCCAGCCCAGCAGGACCCTGCCTACCCCAGGCAGGCTTCATTCTCAGTGAAGCCTTTGAGCATGTGCCCTGCCAGGCCCAGGGAACTGCAGGACGGGCTTGTGGGAGCCCTACCAGGCCCCTGTGAGCAAGCAAGGTGTCCAGGTGGTGCCTCACTCCCAGATGGGCCCCAGGCCTACCAGGGGAGGACACACCTGCCTTAGGCTGTAAGAACTGCTACTTCTATTTTCTTTGTGAAGACTCACCCTTTGTGCTTAA
Organism: Desmodus rotundus; assembly: GCF_022682495.2. Lineage (NCBI taxonomy): Eukaryota > Metazoa > Chordata > Mammalia > Chiroptera > Phyllostomidae > Desmodus > Desmodus rotundus. The sequence goes on from NC_071397.1 coordinate 62,103,950, forward strand.
ATAAACTTACTTTTAGCTGGAAAAAAATACAAGTTCCTAGACAACACCCTGAAGGCTATACACTGGTAATTTATTGAGCACTCACAGTGTAACAGGTCCTATTCTAGGTCCTGTACACAAGGTATCGATTCCTTGAATCCTCACAACTCTCTGTGGTGGTTACTGCTATTTTGAGATAAGGAAGTGGAGACACAGTGAAGTTCTTGCCTGAGCTTTTGCAGCTAGGGAGCGGCAGTGCCAGGATTCAAACCCAGGCTGTCTGCCTCTAAGACCCACATCCTTAACACTGCTGGGTCAGTTGAGAGTGTGACACAGGCAGTGTACTTTCTCCCCATCCCCTCCAGTTCTTAGTATAAAACCATATGCTGTATTGTAATGAGCTATTATAAGAATGTGTGTGTATATTAGAGTGCGTGTGTGTATAAATATATAAATATGCCACTTTTCAGGAGTTAGGGATGGTGGAGGGCAGGGCAGTAGATAGAAGTACAAACGGGTGGCCCCAGGGAAGTCTCTATAGCACTAGAAAAGTTCTGTGTGGGTTGTGTCAGTCACATGAGTATACATGTGATGGAATGACTGTATGTTGTACCAGTGTCAGCTGCCTGTAGGTGTACTGTACTGTAGTTGAATAAGATACGCACATTGGGGAAACTGGGTGATCGGTAGATAGGACTGCTCTACTATTTTTGCAACTTCCTGTGTACCTATAATTTTTTTAAAAAATCACGCTTACCTTTGGCAAGCCCTAGGACACTTAGAGACCTGTCTCTATAAGATTGGCTGAGAGAGAGATCACGTTTGAAGACAAGCCTGCTAAGGGCAAGAAAAGCACAATGGCTCTGGGCAGAGCAGGAGTGCGGTGGTAGTGGTGGCAGTGGCAGCTGAGCAGGGTCACCACTAAGTCAAGCACGTCACTGAAATGGGGGCTGAAACCATTACTTAGGTCTTGCAGTGATTCCCAAACAACTCGTGCCCAGCGTGCTAAATAAGAACCTCTGGGGAGAGCCAGATGAATGCACAGAATCCCTGTGTCAGATGTTCAAGACTGAGCAGGTCAAGGATAGGATCCAGCAGTCGTGTTGAAAAAGTTCCCTGGGTGACAGGGATTTGAAAATCTCAGATTAAGGAGCAGCTGATAAAGCTGGATCCCCAATCACGTCTCAGGAGTCAACCACCAGGGGGACTATAACCCAAGCCCTTGGTATGACTAAAACAAGTATTCACATCCCTAAAAACATCCACAGATGGCCTTTTCTGAATGTTATGTATAAACAGGGAAATTGAACAAAATTACTTTTTTCTATTGTCCCTCCTACTTGGGTATTTACTGAGTTTCTCATGGCAGACAATTATAAATATTTTAGAGTTCAAAGTCCATTCATTAGGTACTGCTATAAATGAAGAATGGTTTTGGCTATAAGCAACTACTCTATCAACGGTAACATAAACAAGGGCCTATTTGTCTCTTGTAGTAAGAGGTCCAAAGATAGACACTTGGTTGGTGCTGGTTGCATGATTCAAGAGTTGGGGCAGACATCTCTGCAGTTCTCTTGGCCTTTTTTTTTCCCTAAAGATTTTATTTCTAGGGAGGGGGAGGGAGGGAGAAAGAGAGGAAGAGAAACATCAATGTGTGGTTGCCTCTTAGGCCCACAACCCCGGCTTGTGCCCTGTGGGACTCAAACCAGCGACCCTTTGGTTTGCAGGCTGGTGCTCGATCCACTGAGCCACACCAGCCAGGGCACTTGACCTTTCATTCATGGCTCCAGCCTCTTTGCATTTAAGACTGGATGAAGGGGAAGGGGCAGGATCACTGGCATTCTACTCCTGTCTCACTGGCTAGAATGGTATCCCATGGCCACTCCTGGCAGTAAAGAAGGCTGGGAAATTGAATTTTGTGCTCTTACAGTTTCTGGCAAATGCACAAAAGGAAAGGGGGGGGATACTGGGTGTTGGGTGAGACAACCTCCAGCACCTGCCACAGCTTTCACATGAAATTTTATTAAGCATGGTTTAAATCTAGAAACAGCTGATCAGATAATTATTGGGAAATATTGATATGAAAATCAAGCATAAAAATTTCCACTGTCAATAATTGTACATTGTTGTATTGGTCTTTCATTCTCTGTTGGAACTAATTCTAGTTGTTGGAGAACTTCTTTTCCTTCAATTAATTGCCTAATGTAGGAGAAAGGGTGGAAAATTTAGTCAGTCATACATTTTCACATTTAGCTTACGTTCTTAAATTGAGTCCTATCTAGCTTAGCTAAGGATATTTCCTACAAATTAAATTAACATCAGTAATAAATATCTTAAAACAGCTCTCAGTGTGTCTGTGTTGCCAGGGCTCCCCTACACCTCTCTGGGACCCTTACAATCTGTCATTCTCACAGCCATCAGGATGAAGTTTTAAAAATGCAAATCTATCGATCTTGCTCCCCTGCTTAAAGCACTTCAATGCTTCCCCATTATCCCTATGCTAAAACCGAACTTCCACCCTGGCCAGCCTCCCCACACCTCTCCGGGGCTTCCTGGCAGCATGCTCCCCTTGTGCTCTCTGCCCCAGCCAGACTGACTTTCAGTACCTCAGCAGCACCGTGAGCCCCTCCTGCCACAGCTGTCTCCTTCGCTCTTGTCCCTACCCCAACCCCTCTGCCTGGTCACTTCCTGGCCTTCAGATCTTAGCTCGGTCATCACTTTTCTTGTGGAAGTTTCCCAGACCCTTTTATAGGAATTACCAGGGTTAAATTTGATACTTATTTGTATGTTTCTTTGATTCATTTCTGATTCTCTTCTGAGGACAGAGATCGTGCCTTTGCTTAGTGCTCAATGCCTAGCACAACACCTAGCACATAGTGGACACCCAATCAACATCCACTGGATACATGAATAAAAACTCAAAGCCACGCTAGTTAGAGTCTAGATATTCACTAGCCATGAGGTGGAACTCTGATGGTTCAATTAAAAGAGAGAGAGAGAGCCCTAAGCATAGGACCAGTGCCCTCTACCAGTGCTTGCTTGGGTTGAGGTGTGGCTGAGGGGAAGGTACAATCTCCATTTCATGCACCTTTGGAGGGACACAGTCAGTGCTGACACTGATCATGCTCTAGTCATCTTTGTCATGCTCTATTTTTGACATCCCATTCAGAAACTGACACAGAAGGGGCATTGTGAGGATGAAGAGCAGGGGAAAAGGGACAGATTCACCTCTCTCCAAAGAGGTGACACCTAGTCTCCAAATTGGTTTCACAAATACTGAGGAAGCACCTACTGTGTGCACCTGTCCACTGTGATAGGTGTTAGGGCACAAGATGAGTAAGACCCAGTCCCTACTCCAATTGTTCACAGTGTGCCAAAGAGGACAACAACCAGCTTCATCTTGGTAATCAGGTTGGTTTCTGACCTCAACCTTGAACAGAATTTCAGCAGATTGAAGGGAGGCAGAATGAGCAAACAAGCAAAGGCCCAGAAGTTGTTTTAGGAGTGATGGTACTCTGCTCCAGCTGTAGCTCAGCTGCTATGTCGACAGCTTCCAAAATCTACATCTCCAGCCCTTGTCCAGCCTGAGCACCTACTCCTGGTATTCAGAAGTTGCCACCTGCTTGTTGTGTCTTAATCCAAATCATAACTTGCCCATCCTGAATTCATGATCTTCTCTCCCATATCCTTCTGCTTGTATTCTCTATCTTGGTGAATGGCACCAACCATTCAACAGGTTCCAAAATCCTAGGAGTTCCACTAGAACTTCAGTGCCCAACGTGGGCATGTGTGGCTATTTAAATTTAATTAAAATTAAATAAAATGTAGTTCCTCAATTGCCTTAGCCATATTTCAAGTACTCAATGGCCACGTACAAAATCTGTGGTTAAAATGAGCACTGGCATGAAATTTTTCCATGTAATGAAGAGTTAATCATCCCCATGGAGTGGCTGGAATAATGTAATACTCAGAAAAATTCTAACACTTTACATCATTTCAGGGCAGACATTTAAATAATCAAGTAGAGATATGAAACACATGATGAAAAGTATATCATCCATTTTAGGTCCACATGCCTATAAGCATCATGCTAGTAATATTTTAGTAATAATTACCTAAGATAGTTCCATATTTTAAATTGCTCAATAAAAAAAAATTACTTGTGGCCTGGCTGGTATGCCTCAGTGGATTGAGTGCTGGCCCGTGAACCAAAGGGTTGCCAGTTCAATTCCCAGTCAGGGCACATGCCTGGGTTGTAGGCCAGGTCCCCAGCAGAGGGAGTGCAAGAGGCAACCACACATTGATGTTTCTCTCCCTCTCTTTCTCCCTCCCTTCCCCTCTCTCTAAAAATAAAATAAAATCTTTAAAAAATAAAATAAAAAAGTTACTTACAAATTGGCTAGTTTTCATCTATCCCCTCAGTGTTCATGGACAATTAGTTTCACCTCACTTCTGCATGTAAATATAGCTACATTATTAAGCACTATGGTATTATTCATAGTAATTAAGAAGTGATACCCTTGAGGCTGAACGTAAATGGATGGATGGATGAACATAAGATTACAATGGCTGTGCCTCCTAAATGGTTTCTGTGTTTATTATAGATAGAAAGTTTCTTACAAAATATTTCTAAATATGTTTGTATTATTTTTGCTTTTAAATTCTCTTTGCTTCTAAATTCTCTTAGCAACTAAAGAAAATTTAGAACTAAATTCTCTTAATTACTCATACAATACTTAATCAAATTTTTTGAACCACACATACTTCACATATATGACTATAATATACACAAACTTACAATACACATACCCAAAAGCCACATATTTTTTATCTAGGTAGGGAGTCGCTTGTAGTGTGATGTAGAACTGTGAACCATTGCTGTGACGGCCTTTGTTGACCATCCCAAGAACTCCCCTTTTATCGTGAGGAATTGAAAAGTTTTCATCTAGAAAAGACAAACAGTAGTAGGTCATTAAAATATTTCTATTATCTCGATGGATGGTAACACGTAAAGCAAAGAGAACCCTTGGTAACAAGGGTTCTCAATCACCCTTATCAATACATCCCCAATGGCAAATATTCTGTTTGTTTCATATTACTTTCACTCAAGTGGGCTGTTAAAAAAGACAAACTGTAAAGTCTTATTTTATTTTCATTTTTATTTTTAGATCACATAACAGGCATAGACTATCAATAAAACGTAAAAGAAAGTTAAGGAAATTCAAAGGCTATGGTACAAATCAGAACCCTTTCATTATATTGGGACTCAGGAGTTCCTGCCTGCCTCTGCCACTTATAGGAAGATATGGAGTAGTAGTTACAGTTCTGTGGTTAAAACTGGTTTTATTTGTAATATACAACATTACGAGTGAGAACTGCTTGTTTGAAATAGAAATCAGAATTTATGTGAAAAATAACAGTTTCTGAATTTACTTAAAATAAAGCTCATCCTCATAAAGAGAGCAGAAGGGAGAGAGTATGAGAGCTGAATGGTGTGATCTATAAAGGACTAGGACCAGGTGGGAGAAGTGGCGGGAAAGGATCAATGGGGAGCAGGCTGGGGGGACGTGGGGGTCTGAAATGTACCGAGTATTTCAATTCCAATAAAAACACCATAGTTCAGAAACATAAAATAAAATAAAGCTCATTCTGATACTACAATGGAAGCAACTACTTTAAGTGTGGGAAACTGCATTGCATTCTCTCTGGTAAAAGTATAATCAGACAGTTTGGGAATTTCCATAGAATTTTCTAAGGACTGTTGTATCAATTAGAGCCAGGGGTGTCCAACCTGCGGCCTGCAGGCCACATGCAGCCCAGGAGGCTATGAATGCGGCTCAACACAAAATTGTAAATTTACTTAAAACATAATGAGATTTTTGTTGTTGTTGTTAGTGTTTGTATATTAAACGTGTGGCCTAAGACAGCTGTTCTTCTTCCAGTGTGGCCCAGAGATGCCTGAAGACTGGACAGCCCTGATAGACAATCTGATCTCAATCCTACAATATCCATTTTTAAAAGCTACTGCTATAATTTTACCATCAATGTTCTAATAACAGCTATTCACTATTTCTTGTTATAGAAAAGTAAATGATGTGTGATACCTAACTAGCATTTTTAAACTGCCGCTTTAATGAAATAGTTAAACATGTTGATTGTGTGTGTGAACAGCCAAGTATTTATCAACACTTGACTGGATAAATATTTACTTACAGTATATTTTTTTTATTATTGTATTTTTTCTATTACCATTTATCCCCCTTATACCGTCTTCTATGTCTACCTCCTCCGTCCTCCCCTCCACCCCATTTACGGTATATTCATAACATTAAACAGTTGTGAAAAGGAGAGAGTTGCAGCTACAGATAACATGGGTGAATCTCATAGACACTGATGAACCAAAGCAGCAAGACATGAAGAATGTCGACCATATAATTCCATGTTATATAAAATCAAAAGTAGGCATAACTTAACTATATTGTTTAGGGACCCATATGTGGGTAGTAAACCTATCAAGAACAGCAGGGGGAAAGTCAGGTTCATGGTTACCTCTGACAGGGAGATGGAATTATTGAGGATGGACAGATGGGGGGCTTCTGGCATGCTGGCAGTTTTTCTTGACAAGGATGGTAATATGAGGGTTTGCTTTATAATTCATAGTGTTTTTAATCCTCACTTAAGGACATTTTTTTCATGGCTTTTAGAGAGAGAGGGAGAGAGAAAGGAAGGAAGAGAGAGAGAGAGAAACATCAATGGGAGGGAGAAACATTGATTGGTTGCCTTCTCATATGGACCCCAAGCAGGGATCGAACTTGCAACCTGGGCAAGTACCCTGACCGGGAATCGAAGTCATGATCTTTTGGTCTGTGGGACAACACTCCAACCAACTGAGCCACACTGGCAAGGGCTATAATTATTTTTTAATTGTACATGTATACCTTCTATACATAGGATAAACCTCACAATTAAAAAAAAGTCCTTAAATAGCTACCCAGATCATATCTTCAGTTCTTGTTTCTAATAAAAAATACTTTTGTAAACTTTCTGTTGGATCATAGAGCCTGACGGCACCTCAGGCTCTGTGACTTTTATTAATGTCCAGTTACATTTAAAGACAAGTAGATCTAGGGTTAGACAACCGGTATTTATGTGATGTGTCTATTAGGGCACGAGCTAACTTTAAGAAACTGGTCTGTCTAATGTCACGAGGATAATACAGTATTTTAAAATATATGCCTTTTTTTCCTTTGCTTTTCATATAAATGACCTCTTTTCTAGTGAGCCCAAGCCATCTAGTCACCAATCCTTCAAGGGTGGGAAGGATTAGCATTATTATTCGAAGAACACAGGGAGAAGAAAGGGTGGATATTCATCTTCTACCACTCAACATAGGATTTGGGAGGACAAAAAACTTGTGATCTGAAACAAAGCAAAACAGGCTTTCCTCAAGTAAATCAAAAAAGATTAACCAGTTTATAAAATAGTCATCTAATTAAATTATATATGATTTATTTCATTCTTTTAAATTCACTGTGTTACGCTTAATAAAAGTGAGTTTTGTTGTTATAGTTGTCTTTTAACAAGCCCTGGGTTTTCACTCTGCAGCCCAGGGAAAGAAGGTCCCGTGAGAGAATTTCAGAGGGCTGGTGGGCTGATGTATTATCAGTCCGCCGTGGGGAGGAGGAGGAGGGAAAGCCATGCTGTGGCTGTTGTGGGTGCTAGTCACGGCCTCTCTTTCACAGTCACTCACCCTTCCTTGTGGAGCATCTCTCTTTAACGGAATTAGTTGCTGGGTCTCTAATTCTGCACTGCCACAAACGGTAGCAGATTTCCCTAAACACGCTGCGCTTCCCTGGGCACCAGAGAAAAGCCAGGCCTCCATCTAGTGACCAAATCCCCACAACAGTCTAAGGGTGGAAACAAAAGATAATCAACAGAGGCCCAGAGGGGCAGGTGAGGTGCAAAGAGATCAGCCTCCTACTCGGACACGTGGCCCAAGTTGTCTGCGACTGTGCCCAAAGCAGAAAGACTTTGGGTGCTCTGACAACAGCTGTTGGGTGCAGAGGTAGGGTGGATTCTCATCAGGGAATAAGGATGCCAGGAAAACTTCCGGAACATCCTTCCCATCTGCACTGTCTTACTTTAAGACTAAACTCATAAGCTGCTCTGGGCCACTGCCCCCAACTCCCAGGTAAGTTGTTCCTTCTTGTCCCACAGCACTCAGCTATTCCCTGGAAATAGCAATTAGTACTGCGCCTGTAGTTTATCTGTTTAAACATCTGCTTTTGCAAAGACACTAAAATCCTTGAGGGTGGAAACTTGTTTTCAAAAACACACATCCCCTTTGTTTCAAAGGCCCTGGCACCATGTAGGCACCCAACCGAGACTCCCCTGATTTATGAGTAAATAAGTGAATGGTGTCACTTGCAAGGTTTCATTTAATAAAGCTGCCTCCACATGAATTTAGAAGCAAACTACCTTTCACTTTTCCTTCTCACTTTTGCCACTGGTTCAATACTATTTTTAAAAATCTTTTCATCATATTAAAATACAGACACAAAAAGCCACAGAAAACCAACGTATAGTTACTTATTATTAATTACTATACAGCAAATGCTCTTTTAACTACCACTAAGGCCAAGAGAAAGAATTTTGCCAGCCTCCCCTGAAGTCCCTTGTGAAGTCCCTCTTCACATCCCCAAAGTCGCCATTCCCCTGACTTTCACAGTCACATACTTAATGTTTCCTTAAATTTTACCATCTGAGTGCGCACCCCTAGGTAGTACAGTTTAGTCATTACCATTTTAAAAGATTGTTATGCCTTTGAAATCTCTTTCAATCTACAGGTTCTTCCTCGAACCCTTTCTCTTCCTTACACGTGATCTGTTAATGAACCTGTGCTATTTAACCTAGAATTTTTCCCAGTCTGGAGCTTGCTCCTCACACACACGTGGTGCAGTCGGTATACTTATTTCTCTGTCCTGTCAGTTTGGCTATAACGCTTGTGTTGAAAATGCACATTTTTTTCACCTTGATTGATAAATTAGGGAAGGACTTGAGCCTAATGAATTGCACCCTGCTCAAGTGCAGTTTCCTCCAGGAGAAACACCCCTGGGTGAATGCAGAACTGCTCCCAGCTGAACTGAGCTGGGTTGCAGAGGAATACACACACCTCAGACATCCACCAGCTACCTCAGGCCACTGCATTGTGCACCGCCTCCAACCACATCTGGGGGCCCAGCTTGCCTCCAATTTCAGAGAACACTCCTTCCACCACTTCAAAGTCACTCACAAGCTGCTACTCTTCCCATGCCACCTCTACAAACGTCAGGGAGTTTGCAAGGTAGACTACCATATTTATTATACTGTTTATGGGTTTCTTATCCATATCATGTATGTAAAAAATTGTGTTACTATTTTTATTAGGTTACTATCTTATTTCTTAATGTGTCACTAAGAAAGGTTTTTTTACCTTATTTTTGCCACAAGTCCTGTGCTTTTTAATTACATGATCAAACATAGCACAGAGATCCTTAAGAACACATTATGGCAGACTTGGTTGTATTTCTTGCAAGTTGGCAGCTGGGTTCAGAAGCTTAATCAGACTCCTGTTCTGTCCATTTAGTAGTGTGTTCTCTAAACAGAGGCTCATAAGGTCCTGTTGTCTGTTATGTTTTCGTGAACGTAGCAGATGCTGATGCAGCAAATGCTTAGATCCACTGTTTCACTTGGGGCAGCAAAATGGTGATATTCTAATTCTTTTTATTTTTAATTGGAATTAAAATACTTTTATAATGAGATGATTCCCCTTATCTACACTTTAGTCCAGTTCACATAGAAAAGGCAAGATAAATGCTTGATTCTTTCCCATATGTATCAGTTTTCTTTTCCTGAATATATTTTATTGATTATGCTATTACAGTTGTCCCAATTTTTCTCCCTTTGCTCCCCTCTGCTCAGTACCCACCTTCCCTCCGGCAATCCCCCCTTAGTTCATGTCCATGGGTCATGCATGTAAATTCTTTGGCTACTCCACTTCCTATACTATTCTTAACCTCCCCCTGTCTATTTTGTGCCTACCAATTATGCTTCTTATTCCCTGTACCTTTTCCCCCTCATCCTCCTTCCTACCCCTCCCCACTGCTAATCCTCCATGTGATCTCCATTTCTGTGATTCTGTTCCTGTTCTCCTTGTTTGCTTAGTTTTTGTTTTTATTTTTTAGGTTCAGTTGTTGATAGTTTTGAGTTTGTTGTCATTTTACTGTTCATAGTTTTGATCATCTTCTTTTTCTTAGATAAGTCCCTTTAACATTTCATGTAATAAGGGCTTGGTGATGATGAACTCCTTTAACTTGACATTACCTGGGAAGCACTTTATCTACCCTTCCATTCTGAATGATAGCTTTGCTGGATACAGTAATCTTGGATGTAGGTCCTGGCCTTTCATGACTTTGAATATTTCTTTCCAGCCCCTCCTTACCTGCAAAGTTTATTTTGAGAAATCAGCTGACAGTCTTATGGGACCTCCTTAGTAGGTAACTATCTGCTTTTCTCTTGCTGCTTTTAAGATTCTCTTTATGTTTAACCTTTGGCATTTTAATTATGATGTGTCTTGGTGTGGTCTTCTTTGTGTCCATCTTGTTTGGAACTCTCTGTACTCCCTGGACTTGTATGTCTATTTCCTTCACTGAATTAGGAAGTTTTCTTTCGTTATTTTTTCAAAGAAATGTTCAATTTCTTGCTCTTTCTCTTCTCCTCCCAGCACTTCTGATTCAGATGTTGGTACATTTGAAGTTGTCCCAGAGGCTCCTTAACCTATAGTTGTTTTTTTAGGATTTTCTTTCTTCTTGCTTTTCTGATTGAATTTTTTCTTATGTTCCAAATCATTGATTCTCAGCTTCATCCATTCCATTGTTGGTTCCCTGGAAATTTTTATTTCACTGATTATAACCTTCATTTCTGCCAGGGTCTTTTTTATGTTGTTGAAGTATCCAATGGGTTCCTTCAGCATCCTAATAACCAGTGTTTTCAACTCTGCATCTGACAGATAGCTTATCTCCATTTTGTTTAGTTCTTTTTCTGGAGTTTTGTTCTGTTCTTTTATTTGGCCCATATTTCTCCATCTCCTCTATTTGGCAGTCTCCTTGTATTTGGTTCTGTGTATTAGGTAGAGCTGCTTTGACTCCCTGTCTTAGTAGCATGGCTTATTGCAGAAAAGAGCACTGGTAAGTTGGATGGGGTGGAGCCTGAGCAGTCTCCAGGGTGGGGCAACCCATATGAATCACGTTGATGAAGTCTCCAATATGGTGTCACTGCTCTGTGGCTCTATGTGGGAGAGGGCTAAGAAAGAGGATAATGCTGCTGTTGCTGCTTGGCCTCTGGAATTTTCTCCAGGATGAAGCTGTCCCTTGACACTTGCCCTAATGCCAGACACTTCAATTTCTCCCCATATGCCACTGGTGCCTTCTAGCTGCTGCCCTGGTGCTGGAGCCTAGAGGGAGTGAGTCTGTGTAAGTTCTTAGACTGTTGCGGGCCCTTTAAGAGGAGACTCCTGAGAATCCCACAGTTTCTTTCACCACCCCAACCCCTACCAGTTTTTAGAGCCAGAAGTCATGGAGACTTATCTTCCTGGCACTGGAATCCTGAGCTGGGTGGGCTGGTGTGAGGCTGGGATCCCTCACTCCCAAGGAATCCCTCCCAATTTTTATCCACCACATGTGGGTGTGGGACCACACATTCCAAGTTCTCCTCGCCTCTCCATGCATAGTCGTGTCTCTGCCCCTCCTACCCATCTGGATGAATGTTACTTCTTTCGTTCCTTTGTTGTCGTACTTCCATGTGGGTTGATTTTCTGATTATTCTGGGTGATAGTTGTTTTGTAGTCTAGTTGTAGTTTTTGCTGTGGTTGTGTGAGGAGGTGAGCTGTGTTTGCCTATGCCTCCATCTTGACCACGAGTCCTGTGCTGCTGCTGCTCATGGGCTCCGGTTTCTCAGCTCCCATAAGACCCAGGACCCAGAGCTCTTCACCTTGCTCCAGCTGGGAGATCAGCTCCGGGTTAGGGACAGGAAGCCCCACATGCCCATAGTTCTCCGGCATCATGTCCCTGTACAGTGCCTCCTGGTCTGAGCCCACCTGTTGCCCCTCCTTGTGAGAGAAGTACATGGCCATGTCTTTGAAGTGGCACCGCCTCCTGTAATGACAGGTGGCCGCTGCCCCAAGGCTGTGCCCACTGGGGTGTGGGAAGCCTGAGTGTGGCTGCCATCCTGGGGGAGCAGGATCTGGGAGGAGTGGGGCCACGGGGTGAGGGTGGGGCCCCATGCCCTATATTTATCAGTTTTCAGGACAATAAAGTCATTCCAAATCATTCCAGATGGGCAGGTGAGGAGATGAGAGATCAGTCTCTTATTGGACAAAAGGACAAAGTTCTAAGCAATTAGGCTTCATTTATAATATAATATTAATATGAACTCATGGATTTAAAATGTGTTGGGTTTTAATCATCGCAACTACTATTCAAATTACTCCATCTTTGGCCAGTGAGAATCTTTTCAAATTGTCTCTTAAGGCCTTTGACATCAGCCTAGTAAATTTCATAGTGCTCCTGCTGTCTGATGACAGTGTGACTGAACAGGAGGTGCCAGGCTCGTTTTGTAATTTCCTGCCCCAGAATGGGATTCTGATATTTCTCCCAGAAGCCCTGGTGCCTTTAAGTGAGAAATGACATTTCAAAACAACAATGTAAATGCTAGGAGTGAGTATCACTACAGGATTGGTTGTTGTTTGTAGACCAATTCAGTGGACACAGCTATATATAGAGAGAGAAGATACTTCTTGAGTTTAAAGGGGTATTAACCATTCAAATTCAGGACAATGAACTATTTTTCTTATTAGCCTCTATCATATTTCATCTTTCCCTCCTTCCTTCCTCAGTGAAAATCCTGATTCTGAAGGATGCAGGAAATAACAAAATTAGAATATCCCTTAATTACTTACCTTTTCCCACATTACATATACAATAATCTCAAAATATCAATATTAATAATACCATCACCAGTATGACTGAAAATAGTTAAAAATTTTTAGCATGTATTCTCCCCATTTTTCTTTCATTTTTTAAATAGTTAGACTAAGTATATAGTCATTACATATCATACTCTCACCCATTTTTAAATTTTAGTTTTACAAGTCACTATACAATTAACATTCACCACAGGTTCTTAGAGCAACATCTGTATGTACTTGGGTTCTGGGAACTTTACCTACAGTCACTACTCAGGAAGGGCTCGTGGCAACACTATTCCCTAAAGTTTGACATGTTGTTAACTCTGTGTGCTCCTTTAAAACTCAAACTCAGTTTGGCCAGACAGCAAATCCACAGCTCACATTTCCTTTCCTTGAGCATCATGAATACATTACTCCATTTCCTTCTGCCATAAGGATGTGATGGTAATCTACTTTTCTTTCCCCTGTACATCACTTGCTCTTTTTGCCTAGCTGACAAAAGAACTTTTTTGTTTTTCCTTAACGTCCAGTCGTGTTACTAAAATATGTCTTGGTATTGGTTGTTCTAGTTCAATGTTGTCAAGTAGCAGTGTACTTGAAAGATACGTAGTTTCAAGTTGTTATACATATATTTTTACTTAAGGTGTAAAATTATACAATAAAATGCATATATGTTCAGTTTGATGTATTTTCACAGTTGTATATAGTCGTGTAACCATCACCCCAAACAAAATATATTTTCAAATCCTTTTTTATTTTAGGAAACTTTCTTCAATTATAGCTCTCAGTGTTTGTTCTGTTCCCTCGTATTGGTTTAGTTCCTTAGGAACAGTCAGTCATATATTGGGTCTTCTCTCTCTTTAATAGTTGTTACTTTCTTGTAAATCCTTTTTATCTTACTTTATCTCTTTTTGATTTTAAAAAACGTCCCCCTTCTGCCCTGGCTGGTGTGGCTCAGTGGGCTGGGCGTCATCCTGCAAACTGAAAAGCCTAGAGTTTGATTTCCAGGCAGGGCACCTGACTAGGTTGTGGGTTCAGTCCCTGGCCAGGCAAATGGTAACCAATCCATGTTTCTCTCTCACACAGATGTTTCACTCCCTCTCTCCCTCCCTCCCCTTCTCCCTAAAAATAAATAAATACACTCTTTAAAAAAAAAAAAAAAAACAAAACCCCTTGTCCTTCTACTTTATACTACTTTTAAAACATGTATCTGTTATGTTTATTTCATCTGTGTTCCTTCTAGTTTATTTTTAAAAGTTTCTTTTTGTGATTTTCTTTTATTGTTAATTCTTTCCTCAGCTCTGAAACCTCATGCTGAGTTTTCTAGTTCTGATTTATGAGTTCCTTCCTGTCTTGTATCATTTTATTATTGTCTTCTAGCTCGCTTTGAAATTGGCACAGGTTTGCTCTTGTTTGTGAGCCTGCCTTTCTAGTGTGCTTTCATGATCTGTAGTGATGGCACTCTGTTCCTTTTTCTTCTAACACCCACGAAACGTTTTGCTGCTCATTTTTATGTAAAATTAGCTTTCCTAAACATTTAGAAGCAGGTGTGGTTTTAGGAGGAAAGTACCTTCTCCAACTTCACAAAGCTCCCTTTTGGGCTGTTTTCACACAGTGTTCAACAATATGGCAGCCTGCTTTCTGAGACTTCCTAGTCCTGTTCCCATGCCTTCTTTCTCACTGTTGTCCGTCCCTACATCCTGCATAATTTCGATTCCATTCCCAGCCACACCTCCTCATTGTGCGCCTGTCCTAGAAGAGAGCCATTTCAGATCGTCCTCAAGAGTTCACAGAGGTCAGACTGCCCCAGCCACTTCAGACCTTACTATGGGCCCCATGCCTACACCAGCTCTTGGCTATTGTGGGGTTTGTTATTCTCAGGTCCCTCGGACACCCTGCTTTCTCTACCACAGATTTCATGGCTGTTGGCAGACCGTGGCCATGGGCAGTCTGTCCTCACCTGTTCATACTTTGGAATTCACGTAACTTAGCTTGTCACCTCATTTTGTTGTAAGTGTTATCCATGGGTTTTCAGTTTTTATATCTAATTCTCTTGTCTGTTTTTATGTTGGAACTTAAAAAAATTAAAAACTACGCCACCACCACTACCATCCTCCCAGGATCCCAGACAGCCTAAACAGGACAATAGTCAAGGGGCCCATTCTGAGAATGGCAAATTACAAGCTTTAAAAATATCAATTCCCTTTGACCCTATAATCCTCATTATAGGAATTCATCCTAAAGAAATAATATATTTAGGAAAGTGAAAAAATGTGTGCACAAAACTGTTCTGGACTAGACCGGGGTGCCATTTTTAACTCCCACTTTTAGTGTATTATCCCAAACACTATCTTATTTGAGATTGTGAATTGCTCTGTCCTGTTAAATTTGAATAATCAACCAATATATGACTAATAAAATTTAAAGATACATACCTTCAAATGTTGGTCCATAGATCGATTCTCCACCATTTCCTTTTCCAGCCACTATATCTGCAAAATAACAATAAATAAACATTAGAATTCTGAAACTAAAAAGGAAAGTACAATATTGGTAGGGGAAAAATGCTTTAAATTATCATTTCCCTTATACCAATAACTACGGTAAGTTTTATACCATGAAAATATTGCTATAATGTTCTCACTTGCATTTTTTAAGCACTTTTACATTCAAGACCCTATTTTTTTCTCCTAATAACTCTTGGAGGTAGGTTAAATTATCATGCAAAACTTTGAAATGATGAAATATTAAATTATAATTTGATAATGCTTTTTAAGAAGGTATTCATATAAATTCTGCTCACTTCACAAGTTATTCCATAGTCCATCTTGTTTTTGAGAAAAATAAAAACCAAGAAGATAAAATAGAAATGCTAAGATCTTTTTAGAGCAAGAATAAACACAGATGATTTAAGAAGAATTAATGTTTCAATTTTCATTCCTTGGAACCCCAGTATTTAGGAAATGAAGTTCCTTTGTAATATATGAGTTTTCTTTTTAAAGTATGTATATGACCTGTTTTGCATTATATACATGTTTTGGCTTAGGCAATGCTCCTAGTATAAAACTCCTCCATCTACAAGTTAATCTACCCACAGCTAAAAGGGAAGCACAGCTAATTCTAGTGAAACTAGAGGTTGCTGATGCCTGACTTCTGCGCCTCCAGCCTCCCCTGAACCTCTTCACATCCTCAGCTCTCTAATCCACCCTCCTTGAATACAGTGTGCAATAAATATCTAATGAAGGGCTTTGCCTTTTTAACTCAGTATGAACAATTTATAAAATATCTGTGCCACTTTTAAAGATTTCTGATACAGCAGCAAGATGTGGAGAGAATTTACGCAGGACAAGGTATGTAGCATTTAAATTATACTATTTACAAAGCTGGTTCAGAAGTTAATTGATAAGCTTCAAACCTCCAACCCATCTCTGCCGGATACTGTCTCATGATTCACCCAGGGCCCTCAGGAGCTCTCAGAAGCATGCTGGAATGGCTGAAGGCTGAATCCGGGAACAGGGGTCCCCCAGCACCTATTCCCTCAGATCCCAAAGTTCGCTTTGCTCAGACAGATCTGTCCGGGTGGCTCCCCTCCCCTACTAACACTTAACCACCAGTGATACTCCTTTGCTCTGTCTGTACACACTCCTTGCGCCCTTTGCTTTCAGATCTCTCAGGTGAATTTTTTACATTGATACCTACCAGTATTTAACACTTTTGTGACCATAACCCACCCCTTGACTTCAGCCTTGTATATCTGGTATTCTTTCTATACATCTGAAAACAAATTAAAGGTAAACTTTAAAGTCAGATGATTTTAATTTCAATCTCAAATCTTATTTATCTTTTCCAAGCCTGGTTCCTCTTCTGTGTAGACATGGATAATGGGAAGTGCCTCCCAAGCAGCTCTGAGGGTGCAATGAAATCATGGAGGTGCAGCACTTAGTGCAGTCCCTGGCGGAGCGTCGTGCCCGCTCATCGGCGGCTGTTACTGTTATGCGGCACCACGTGCTTGTGGAATGCACCCTTTCACTATCATCACCTTCACCATCACTGGGATCATTATGGTGATGAGGATGATGAAGTTGTGTTAAGCAATATCTCAAGAGATCCTTCTAAAGACAGTAGAACTTGTGGCAACCACAGATAGAGAATCCTACCAAAGTGGCTTAATGACTTGATAGCTTTAACTTTGTACTTTAGAAATGAATAGCATGTATGTTTCCCATTTAACTATCTGTTCGTTCATTCATTCATTCATTCATTCACTCGTTCAACCTAATTTTAAAATGATTTTTTTTTAGAGAGACACGAAGGGAAGGAGAGAAACATTGACCGGTTGCTTGCTCCCCCCCCCAGCCCCCACCCTGTATGCACCCCAACTGGGGATCAAACCTGCAACCTTTTGGTGTATAGGATGATACTCCAACAAACTGAGCCATCCTTCCAGGGCTCAACAAATACTTTTTAAGCACCTATTACATTCCAGGCACTGCTCTTGAACCTGGGGTACAACAGTGAGTGAAATAGATAAAAATCTCTGTCCTCATGGAATTTATATTTTACTGAAGAGAAACAGACAATACATTAACTGAGAATACAGAACAGAATGCCCAGTGGTGGGAAAAAATAAAGAAGGAATAATAAAGAAGGGTAAGGGGACAGGAAAGCAGCAGGGAAGGAGTTAAGGAGAGGAGTGTGTGTGGGCGGGGAGAAGGTGGCCTTTTTAAATAGGGTGATCAGGTAAGTTCCTGCTAAGATGAATTCTGGGCAAAAAAACAGAAACAGATCAGGGGGTGTAGCAAGGGGATATCTGGAGGACTAGGTGGTAGAGTGTGTTCCAGGAAAAAGAAATGACAAAAAGACTCAAGGCACATGTATGCTTGATGTGCTTCAGAAACAGCAAGCAGCTCAGTGTGTGGAGCACAGTGAAGGACAGAGATGTCAGGGGATGTGAGGACTGGGGGCCGGGGGTGAGGAGTGAAGACTATGTAGGGCCTATTAATCCCAAAGGGCAAGAAATAATGCCTGGAAGCATCCTAAGGCATAGCACAAAACCACATTTAGCTCCCATACTACAAAATTCGACAGAGCCCTGTGGAATTCTAACATCCGAAGGGAGAATGTTTACAGAACTTGACACTTTCAATATACTAGGCCATTGAATCCTCACCATATCCTGTGATATTATAATTACCTCCATTTTATAATTAAGAAACCAATTCAGAGATGCTAAGTGACTTATTCAACATGGTACAATTGCTCATAACAGTTTGGATTTGAATCTAGTAATCAGAATTTTTTTTTCCAAACTGTCATTAACATTGCTGCTTTGCTATTTTGAACACACGACTAAGATCTAGCCCTGGCCAGGTAGCTCAGTTGGTTAGAGCGCCCTCCCAATACACCAAGGTTGTAGGTTCGATCCCTGGCCAGGGTACATAAAAGAATCAACCAATGAATGCATAAATAAGGGAACAACAATTCCATGTTTCTCTCTCTCTCTCTCTTTCTCTCTCTCCCCCTTCCTCTCTTTCCAAAATCAATAATTAAACATTTTTAAAAAGATCTGTACACTACTATTAATATTTGGAGATTTTACGTCAAATAAATAAGCATGACCCACTTTTCCCAGATCTTATACTGGGGGTGGGGGGAATTTGGGGCGGGGGAAGGAGGTATAACCAAAAAGCAAAACCAAGACAAAAAAGAACATAGCAACTGGGAGCCCAGCATGTAAGAGTCAACACTGAACTCAGTGCCAGGATACTGAGCCCCTTGAGGACTGTTTTACACTAACAAAAAATTGAAAACAACTACATGTTCACCAACGGTGAGTTAATTAAATTGGTATAGCAATATGATGAAAAATTAGGCAGATCCTAAAATTTTATGTTTATGTATACTGACATAGGAAGATGTACAGCATGTAAATGAGTGGAAAAATAATGAGGTTAGGTAACAGTATTGGTGATCTGGCGATCTGATCTCCTTTTGCAGAGACTGAGGGGAAAATAGCTGATTTATATACAACATACTCAGATTAAATCTACATTTTTCTCCTCATCAGCCTCAGAGCGTTCCAGATTGCAGAAAAATAATTAAACATTATCTTAAACCTCTGCATACTTCATCAAGTTCAAGCAAATCTCCTCCCACACTAAGCCAATTATTTTTCCATTTTGTGTTTATATGTTATACGTGTTTTTCATTCTTTCACCTTCAACCTTTCTTTTTTCTTGTTTTAATTGAATTTATTGGGGTACATTGGTTAATAAAATTACATAGGTTTTGGGTGTACAAGTCTATAATATGTCATCTGTAAGTTGTATTGTGTGCTTACCACCCCAAGTCAAGCCTCCTTCCATCAGCATTTATCCCCCTTTACCCTCCTCTACCTCCCTCACCCCTGCTTTCCTTCTGTTAATCACCATACTGTTGTCTGTGTCTGCGAGTTCTGGTTTTTTCCTAAGTCAATTATTTTTAAATTGCTGATTGATTGCTTCCCATGGGTTATTTTCCAAAGGGCCTCCCAAATTTAATTTTGTGTTGTTAACCAGGCACCTAGTCTGGTAAAAGCCAAAGGACTGACCTGGAAAGAAAGCAAAAAGGAAACCAAAATACTGTACATCAGCCATTTTCAACTAGTGTGCCTCCATAATTTTTAAAGCATGCAATACCTGATTATTTGTCAGGGGCACTGACATCTTTTCCCTTAGATTGTCAGATAAAAAAATGACAACAGCTAAGACAACCATAGCCATCCAGTGTGAACGAATCAAAATTATGCCTATTTTTTTGTTAGATCAGCAAAAAATACATTTTTTGGTGTGTCAAAGAATTTTAGTAATTAGTTTATGTGTGCCATAGGATGAAAAAGGTTGAAAATTGCTGCTCTAGATCTTACTTTTCAGTTGTTACAATGTAACATCTTTGGTAAGAAATAAGTTGTTTTCCATTTATTCTATTTTCAAATTCTCACCTTTAGTATGTTTCTTAAAAGCACTGTATTTTCTAGGTACTCTTATTTATTTAGGTAAGCATTTTAAACTACATTTAATTAAAAATATGCTATCCTACTTTATTGTATTACTTTATTTTAGACTATTCCTAGTAATATACTTTAAATTTGTTTAATAATTAGGGAATTTTTAAAGAATATGAACATCTTAACTCATCATTTGGTCATGTGAAATATCCTTTAAATATATAGAATATCTTATATTAAATATAGCTAATTCTATACACTGTATTTTGCTGTACATAGTGCATACCAACGTTTTTGGCTCAAACTTTAAGGAAAAAATCTTTTGTTTTAATTTTTTAATTCAATTATGTATTTATATTTAAAAGCAAAACCGATTATTGTATTCCAGGGTATTATTTTGCATATGGATATCATTATTGCTTTCTAGAGTTACACTTTTAATGCATAAGCATAATCAAAAGAATTAAAAATATTTATATAGATACAGAATTAGTACTACCCGTGTATAATGCACATCCTTATTTTTCCCTCAAAAATTTGGGCAAAAAATGTGCGCATTACACACAGCACAATACGGTACGTTTCACTAAGGTAGATGAAATTTTGGACACTCTGATTTGATGTTACAGTTAGATTGTATTTAAGATTTCAAACTCACCCCCTCCTTGTATCCAACCATTCTGTACTATTCGATGAAAAATTGAACCTGCATAATGTAGCTTGACGCCACTTTGAGAAAATCCTGCTTTTCCTGTGCATAGGACCTGAAAATTTTTACATGTTTTGGGACATGCATCGTTGTACAGCTAAAAAATAAAGATTAAAGGTTTCAAAGGTTAAATATTTAACATTTTAACAATT
This sequence comes from Desmodus rotundus, assembly GCF_022682495.2. Lineage (NCBI taxonomy): Eukaryota > Metazoa > Chordata > Mammalia > Chiroptera > Phyllostomidae > Desmodus > Desmodus rotundus. Next base: position 62,124,778 of record NC_071397.1, read on the forward strand.
ACCAATTCCCACTCCCCCCAACTGACCTAAACAACAAAAAACTCACCTCAAAAATCAATCTTCCAATTGGAGAAAAAGCAATAGAAACATCCAAGAACACAAAGTCATGCTATTAAAATTCAGGAGAAAAAGATAATGCAGGTCAGTGTCTTGGAAGAAAATTTTAGAAATGACCAAAAACCAAACAATAATATTTTTATTGATAAGATGTCAACAGCATTAACAGTGGAGAATGTAACAGCTAAAAGAATAACTTAAACAATTGTTTCATTTTATCAAGGTTTTACAACCTAAATAACATGCTTTTTAAAACCCTTCAGCAGCAAAGCTTTGGGTAACATTAACCTGTCCCCAAGCCTGAGAACACATGGCCTAGATATCCACTACATTGCAAAGTAGGTGTGGAAAGGAACACCAGTCAGTCCCTTGGGGAAAAGAAGGAGACTGGGAATTCTTTTTTTCTGAGTATTTTCAGGAAAAGTGCCAATGAGAGCGCCATGGATTTGGTTACCGTGTGGTCTGGATTTTTACAGACAGCTCAGATTCCAGGCCAGCCTTCCTGAGTGGGAAAATAAGGCTGCTAAATCCATAGCAGGTGTGATTCCAGGGCTGGGGAGAGATGCTGTGCTTTTGATGCTGTACAATCACGTCCTCATGTTCTCAGAGGTTCTCAGCTCTAGTTTTCGATTCACGTCCTTTCTGGTACAGACAGCTAACATTTGTGCGATCTTGTCTAGCCTTACAAAGAGGCAACCAAAACGAAAGCACTGGTCTCTGTCACAGTGGCAGTCACTTAGGGAGCAGGGCACATCTGACAGAATACATTTGAAGTCTTAGACACGTTCTCGTACATAAAAATGCCACCTGATTTAACAAGGTCCATAATTTGCCCTGCCCTATTTCTTAAGAATCCAGGAAACATAAATGAAATCACTATTAAATGTATCCCTATCATTAATTTTATGGTACTCTAACCTTTTCTTTTTTAATTAAAAGACTGAAATAATATTGTACATTCCTGCATCCATACTAATTATAATTAATTTGTGCCTCTCAGCTTCTATACTACAATTTCTTAATTATAAAAGATTATAACAAGAATAAAAGACATAATATTGTAAACTTCACAGGCTTAGGAGGAAAAAGAGGATCTACTGAAAATCATGATTCCTTGTGCAACAACATCTTATCTTTACGGGGTTGTCAAGAGTAGATAATTCCGAAAACTCTGCTGAAAGGAGGGCAAATAAATGCAGCACAAGAAATGTCACCTAGCAGCCAAACACGCAAACACGATTATGTAGCGTATCAATCCAACCCAGAAGTAAACAAATCCCTGCCTGGGTTTTACTCAGCAACAAATACCTACCATTTGGGGGAAGAAAAAAAAAAACAAAAACTAAGGATTTCCTCCAGAATCTAGGTCCCCTCTCCTCACTGCCCTAATTATTCAAGCTGTCATTATCTCTAGCCCATGCTAGTACTGCAGCTTTCCAAATGGCTGTTCCTGCATACCCCTGAAAGTTTTTCCAAAAAAGCGAAGAGATTATATCATATTCTTTATGAAAGTTCTGTTGGCTTGGCTTCCTTAGATAAAATCTAACTCCTTGATTCAGAATGGATGGTAAATTCAACTTTCTTTAATGGGTCTGTTAGGGTTTTCTTCCTACTTCACAGCTGAACAGGTTCCTATTTGGGCCACTCTCTGTAAAACCTAAAGGGGCCAGATGCTCCCTCTCCCCATCCCGTGAGCACCAGGGTGCAGGGGTATGACCTGGGCTCCACGAGTTAGCTGCTCTTGCCTGCTCCTTGGCTCTCCAGAGAGCAACGACAACACAGGTCAGCCGAGCAGTTATTCTTAGTGAAGGTGGCAATTCAAACTCAGGCAGGGGGCACCCATGGCTGCACATTCCTGGGGTATGGCTCTGCCCATGTTTTCCTGTTGTTGGGCCTCCCTTGGTTACTGCCTGCTTTCCCAAGGGGTTCCCCAGCTTGCCTGTCAATTGTGAGGTTACCAGTATCATGTCAATACATACCTTTTCTCCTTAAGCTAATCAGAGTAGCTTAGTATGACCGAGACTCTCATTTCCCCAGCCTTGTTTCTCCACTAATCCTGGTCTCCGTGCTTTTCCCAGTTGTTCTCAGACTACGCCACGTACTTCTAGACTCCTGTCCCTCTGGAATCGACTGCTATGAACGTTCAATTCCTCCTCACACACCAGACTTTCCAGCATTTTCCAAGTGCATTGTTTATTCAACCAAAGATTCACTGAGCACCTACTATGTCTCTGATTCTCCTCAAAGCAGCGCTGACACAGCGATGCAAGTTACTAGTCTTTGCCTTTGCCTGGCTCAGAAAGACAGATCTTTGTGTGGGCCCAGCTACGACGAGCAAGAAGTGATTTTCAGCATGTGGTAGTCGTTGCTACAAAGTGTCTGAGCAAAATGACAAAGTACTTTTGTCTCTACTGCCGTCCCAACCCGATGTCTGTCTCTCACTCTTTGGACCTCAAATGCCAGGACTGCCACGGAAACCCCAGTGCCACAGCTTGTCCACTCCTGCTCTCACCAACTGTGCCATGCTTTAAAACGTCACCTTTCTTCTCCAGCTGTCTGTGCTCCAGTGCAGTAGCTGTCACTAACTAATACCAGGTGTTAGAAGTATTACTTAAAATACTCACTAGCCCTGGCTGGTGTGGCTCAGTGGACTGAGCGCCAGCCTGTGAACCAAAAGGTTGCCGTTTCAGTCCCTATCGGGACACGCGCCTGGGCTGTGGGCCAGGTTCTCCAGTTGGGGGAGAGAGAGAGACAACCAACTGATGGACCTCTAGCACATTTCTGATGTTTCTCTTCCTCTCTTTCTCCCTCCCTTTCCCTCTTACTATGAAGTAAATAAATAAAATCTTAAAAAAAATAAAAAATACATATTCACTAAAGGTGGATGAATGACAGGCTTGACCTCTGAGGTGGTCTTTATATTTTAAAATGAATGATAATAAACCTCGCAGGGGTGTCCAACCTTTTGGCATCTCTGGGCCACACTGGAAGAACAGTTGTCTCGGGCCACACATTAAATACATTGTGACACATAATCACAAAAAAAAATCCCACAATGTTTTGAGTAAACTTACGATTTCGTGTTGGGCCGCATTCATAGCCATCCTGGGCCACATGCGGCCTATAGGCCACGGGTGGGACACCGCTGCAGGGGAGTGGAAATGTTTGAACAGGGATGCCCCTGCCTGCTGAGGTACAGACTTGTTTAATGCACCACCAAGCCGAGCCCTACCACATTATGTAATCCTTGGCAAACCTGGTCTCCTACTCTTTTCTATTCCCTTCATTAGGATATCAGTAAATAATGCTGAATGGACTTCTTTAAAAATTAGTGTAACTTGCCTTGGTGTCTCTTAAGAATTTAGCAGAATAATCCACAGTAAGTGCCTCATAAAGTGCAGGAGGCTTAAAATCTACTACATCCCACACCTTGTGGGCCCACTTCTGAAGATCAAGCGCATCACCCAGGAGCAGATCATTAATAAAACACATGACGTAGGCAGAATATTCCCAGACTTCATTCTTAAGTTCCTGTAAAGGAAAAGGAAAAAAGGTAACAAAGAAAGAAAGAAAAAATCTTGCTAACCCCACAAGCCAGAGCTTGGGTTCAACTCGAGGACTGAATCTTTAAAAAAATATGTTTCTTGCCACTTTTCAGAATTTTGCTCTCAAAAAGAGTGTAAGAACATTTTTCAAGACTCTGACGTCACTGAAAGCAAAGAATGACCTAAAAGTAATCTTAAAAAGGGCACAATCATAGAAAATACACGGTAACCTGGTAATAAAAATCTCTGTGTGTGTGGCAAGCTTGTCATAGTAACCTGAAAACAAAGGGCCATCTCTGGCGTCACATCTGAAGCACGTTTTACTGTGTGCATACATGGAAAGGTGAGGGGTTCTGAGCAAGACATGCTTTTCAGTGTGACGGATGGAAAGAAAGTTTTGTTGACAGAGGAGTGTGGAGAGTGAAGGCACGCCTCCTGAGAGGGCTGACAGGAATTTCTGGGCACCCCAGGTCAGTGAGGAGCAGGACTCACCTTCAAGTACTTTCAACACTTTCAAGTACTAAGCCCTTCAAAATGAAGTGTGTTCGTGTTTTCATCCACCTGACACTGGCAGTCAACCTCCTGGGGCCCAGTGTGTGGCCACTGAGTAACGTCCCCTTCAAAGAGATCTGGTTTATTATCACCCTGTGCTGGTCCTGGCAAAACCATGGCCAATTTGGAACAGCTGTTCTCTAATTTTAGAGGGCAATCGGAGTTACAGATTCCTGAGCCTCTCCTGAGTTTGTGATTTGGGGGTGGGGCCTGAGAATTTACATCAGAAATGTAATGTGTAACAACATCCCAGGAGATGCTAATGCTGCTGGTCTGGGACTACACTTAGAGAAGTGCCGGTTTGGGGGAACAGCCTGCCTTCAGTTTGCCGACTTGCTCTACTTTCAGCTCCTCTCAGATTTCATATCCGGTTGCAACCTGCTTCAAGGAAGAGCATACAGTTCATGCCCAACTGTAAATCACTGATAGAGCTTATGAGTCAATACTCCCTGGACTGTTTAAATTTACCAGTGTTATCACATTTCACAGGACACAAAACTTTGAAAAGGGGAGAGAAAGTTTAACTGTGGGTATTTTAGTTCCCTTGGCGGAAGGAATGAGGTAGAAGGTGTACTTTGTTCCAAGGCTGTTTCGTCTCTGCGTGTCTTCCGTACATGAGGACACGTCCTCGCCTGCCTCAAGATAGTGGCCGGACCCGATGGCTTCTGGGCTTTCCAGCACTATGACGTATGATGCTACTTTTTTTGAAAAGGAGAGAAAGGCATTTCAAAAGCCCTGAAGCCAGAGCAACATTCTGCTGAAGCACAAGGCCCGCCTGGACCTAACCTTGAATGCACTAAGAAACACTGCGTCGAACACATGACACAACACTTACACTCAAGGACAAAACACTGGCCTGAAAAGGACGAAGAGGTTAAAGTGAGGAGTATCCAGGAGAGGACGGAGAGAGAGGGAAGGAAGGATAAGGAATAAAGAATAGGTGGGAAGAAGCAGCAATGCTTATCTAGAAAGCCTCATTCAGGCCCTGTGAGAAAGGCAGGGGAGAAGGAACACAAAACATGTCAAGGTCAGTAACCTCGGCTGAAAAGGGTGGGAAATTTCTCTTTAAGAGCACAGAGGGAACATGTAAGAGGAACAGGTGCAAGCCAAAGCGTAAGATCGTGGCTCTCTTGGAAGTGGAGAGCATGATGCTGGTACACAGTAGAGTAAGTGTGATGATAAAAATGAAGAAAAACTTTGTTTTACGTTAGAGTGACCAACTGTCATGGTTTGCCCAGGACTGACCCAGCGTTAGTATTGAAATTTCTGTATCCCAGGAAACTCCTCGGCCCCAGGTAAACCAGGGCCATCGGTCACCCTAGTTGTAAGGATTAGAGTAAATATACGTTAGGAGCTATTAGAATAGTGTCTGGCATACAGTATAAGCATCACACGTGTTTGCTATGGTTCTATTTGAATGCCAATGAAAATGCGTTATGGCTACGAAAGTGGTATGAGACTTAACAAGTGGTATCCATGACTCAGTCCTGCACCACTTAGGTGACTGAAGAGTGAAGTGGTCTCAGGTAAAGTGACACTGTCTACGTGATAATCACAAGACCACAGGACCTCCTTGTGCAACCAGGCACAAAGCAATTGAAACTGCTCCGGTTAGGCGAAATGGGATTTCATCAGCCACTGGTGAGATGGGATGGGGCAGGGAAACCAGGACTGGGACTCTCTACAGGACTGGGCCCGGGGGGGTCTGGCAAGGGGCATACACCATTCCACCTCTCCCCCAACACGAGATGTTGCTGAGCTAGGATGCCACCTCAGAATCCTTCATATCATATGCTGCAGACAGCACTACCAACTTATCAGGGTTGGCACCAAAGGGAAAACTGATCTGCCCTCCCTGGACAAGCTCCACTAGCCCTGGGGTCACTAAGGGAACTGTGAGGGGGGAGATGCAGAGAAGCAAGCTTCAATTGGAGCAATGCTACCCTGTGGGAACTTGGTGCCTGTCATCAGAGCTCCCCTAGGCAATGGCCCAACACAAGCTCCTCACTACATCTGTGCTCCACAACCAAAACCTTCCGGAGTTGGAGTGGCAAGCTGTAGCAACCTGAGCACCAGAAAGTGTAAGGGATGTGCAGGGAAAGAGGGGCAGCCACCAGCAGGGGTAAGTAGCAGCATTGAGAGTTTAAAGCTTACCTTTATCACATGCCTTCCAAAAGAAAATCCTGTAAATGTTTTACTTTTTCTTAAAATCAGCCTGGTAAAATGATTGAAATAATTTAGGAAAAGTGCATAATTTAAAGAAATAAAGTTTAGTTGCACTAAAATTAGTACTTCAGTTTTCCCAAAACAATGCATAAATACTTCAGGCAAAACTTCACTCATTTCCACCACCCCAAATATCCTTTACCCTTTTTTTCTCCTGTAGATATCGATCCCATGCAAAATCTTGAAGAGGAACTATTATAGGATCTTCAAATTTGGATGGAAAATTACTCTTCAGACTCTAGGTTTCAAAATAGAATAATTATTTTAGAGTAAGTGCCTTTTCAAAGTAGTAATCATTTGCCCCAATTTTCCTGGGGTCTCCGAGAAATTTTATACAATGCATACCCAGTCTGCACAGCACTCTGAGGTCCCGTGTGTTCACTTCCACTGAGTCTCTCCCCAGCCCAGGCTGGGGCTCTGTCTTATTTGTTTCTCATGTGTAGAGCATAAGCCCCTTGAGGGCAGAGACTGTGTCTTATGTTTCCTAATCTTCCACTGGCACACGATGGATCACTCGTACATAGCAACTGGATAAACAAGTGAATAAATGAGTTTGTGCCAATAGTTCTGTGATCTATCATTTCTTTGAGGACCAGTTTTTTTCCTGAATTCAACTCTTACTAAACCTCAATAGATCTATGGATACTTTTAACTAAAAGAAATAAATGTTACTGCTTTAATTCACTGACATATGGAGAATCGCCAAAAGGATATTGCTATGGTTACAACTCTTGGGAAAGAGGTAAGTAAATACTAAATATGTTTAGGTTTAGATGAGCATGTTTTGGTTTACCATGCTCTATATGAACTGTCTATATGAATCAGAGAAAATTCTTAGTGGTTAATAATCCCTGTCAAAAATAAAATATTTCGGTTCCTAGTATGTTATACTTTCCCTCCTTCTAAAGCAAGAGAAGGTAGTTGAGGCAATAGCAATTAGGCCTGTTTTCTGAGTGGGTCTGAGGAGCAGATGGGCCAACAGGGAAAAGTGACAGCAGGCCTCTTCTGCCATCATCTAAGACAGGGGTGTCAAACTCCTTTTCACTGGGGGCCACAGCAGCGTCGCTGGTTGCCTTCAACGGGCCGAAGTAATTTTAGGACTATATAAATGTAACTACTCCTTAACTGTTCAGGAGTTGAAATTACATTCGGCCCTGTGAAGGCAACCAACGAGGCTGATGTGGCCCCCGGTGAAAAGGAGTTTGACACCCCTGGTCTAAGAGAACACTGATCTGGAATGCTCCATCAAGGATAGATATTTCAAGGGGAAGAAAGCCGCCATGTGAGTGCATGTTGCCTTAGAACCAGGGACAGCAGAAGAGGGCAACAGCAATCTGGCCATTGCCTTCTTAGACTACTGTCCCCAACCAACAGATGATGTGTCCTTTTCTCTCAATTCCAGTGTCTGTGCTCACTCTGAGGCAACTCTGCGGGACGCCTGTTTCGAACTGAGGGACCACCTAGAATGACTGATAAACCCAATAGTTTTCAAATTAAGCATACGTAATCATATTTTCTTCCTAATTTAGTGTTTGTTCTTGAATGGACTACATCCAGATTAGAATATGTGTAATACTCTTTACAAATCTGAATCTTTGTCAGTTAATTAGGCATCTGGGATTGCTCACAAATGATCATGTTGGGCATATTTTCTAGGATCATTTATTAAGTAAAATCTAGCTGAATTCACATTGATGTTTTCATAGTCACACAGAGCTATAGTAGGCAAAAGTGTATGAGAGGGAAAATTATCACTACTGATATAATAAAGACATTGTTTTCTTGACTTAGCGTGTTCTATGACAGAGACTGGCAATCTTGGCCAGCAGAACAAATCTGGCCCCCAGCCTGTTTTTTGACTTTAGAGCTAAGAATAATTTTTAGCTCTAAAAAACCAAGTAAGTTGAAAAACCACTAAGTTGGAAAAACCAAAAGAAGAATATTTCACATCATGTGAAATTACATGCAAGTCAAGTTTCAGTGTGCATAATACAATTTTATTGGAAACCTGCCATTCATTTACATACTGTGTGGCTACTTTTGCACAAGGATAAAACTGAGTAGTGGCCATGGAGAACCTACGGCCCCAAAGGCCTAATAATTTAATATCTGGACTTTACCCCAAAACATTGGCAACACCTTGTATACAGTGTGGAGCAGGCACAGAAAACATGAGCCTTCAGAAAAGGAGCTAAGAAAAACAAAGGGAAAAATAACCCCTCAAACATATGAAATACAACTTAGGTTATAAAACTATGCCAATCCCATCAGCCCAACTAACACAACCCTCAATTTCTACATTAGATGACCCTTATATCGTTTCCACAGACTTCTGGTCACCTTCATTTTGATGTAACTTTTACCTATTTCATAAGTTAGTTACTATTTCCTGATTTGACATAATTACAAACTGTTCTTTAACTCTGTGGACTTGGGAGTAGGTGAGGTGGGAATTTAAGATTTCTTCTATTTGGGAACATTTTGTGTCAAGTATCCAGCTGGGTATTTTGCCAGATATATACATACATAAGGCTGGTGGGGTTTTGAAGGAGAGAAGCTTGGCATAATGTTAGAGCAACGTTTCTGGAGCAAAGCGCTGAATTCTACATTTCAACATTTCGGATTTCTACATTTCCCCTGCATTGGGGTTGTAGGTGTGCTGCAACGTTACTGACCTGGCCACAGTCTTTCAATTAAAGTGTTTTTCCTTCTATATCATTCTGTGTGTTTACAAAGAAATATTTGTATTCTCGGAAGCACCTCATGGTCAGTCATTTATTAAGAAATCTGTCCTGGCTGGTGTAGCTCAGTGGATTGAGTGCCCGCCTGTGGACCTTTGGTTGCTTATCCCATTCCCTGCCAGGGCACATGGTGAGATGCGGACTTGGGGCGTGGGAGAAGCAACCGATCTATGTTTCTCGCACATATTCATGTTTCTCTCCTTTTTTCTCCCTCCTTTCCCCTCTCTCTACAAACAAAAAACCTATAAAAAAAGAGAGAGAAATCCCCTTAAGCACATAATTCGATTGGAATGCAGTGACTGCTATAGAAAATTTAAATTCAAAGCAAAAAAACCTTCCTGAATGAATAGTTTTCAACAATCACTCGGAGTGGGAGTTTGTAAAAAATCAGCTAATTATATGATAACACTTTTTCCTAGACATTTTTTCATAAATTTTTAAAATCTATAATTTAAAAATTAATGTGGAATAAAATGTGTGGCTAGGTAGAGGGCAGGAATTACCTTTATTCCCAGCAAGGTTCTGAACGCTTACTGCACTCGGAAGGCCCTTTAAAGGCAGCCCTTCTCGAAGTGGAATGCCCGCCCTCAGAACCCGCACTTCCCTCTTCTCGCTCAAATCCCACCTGACCAGCCGGGCTCAGCCGGGACCCTCCCCTCCCGGAGCCTCGACCTCCGCCACGAGGAGGCGTGAGCCTGGGAAGTGGGAAGAGCCTCCCGCACTTGTAGTTTCTTCGCCGTTACCTCAGCTGTGCTTTTCGCAACCTGAAAGCTAGAGCTTTTGAAGAGCCCCACCACCTTCACTTGCAGCGGCTGCTCAGGCGGCGACTGCGACCGGAACGGGACCGACCTCTGCCCGCAAGGTTGCTGTCCCGCCATTACTGCGCTCTGGGACTACTCGGAGCACAAACACTGCGTGTCGCCAAGACAACCGCGAGGCCCCTCCCCCGACGCTCGCATGGAGGAGGGAGGCGAGGCTGGAGGCGGGACCGGAGGCGGGACCAGGGGCGGGACCAGGGGCGGGGCGGGAGGCCGCGGCCGCGATTGTTCGCCTGTTGCTGGTGAGCCGGAAAAAGCCACGGCAGGGCGCGCTGGCCGGAGCGGGAGGGTCCTCGGGCCGCCGCGGACAGCAGGGACAGGATTCGGGGGAGAAGAACCGGGAGTCCCGCGCCTCTTGTGTGTCAGTGCGCCTCACCGCTCTTCCGGGCCCCCTCGCGCGCGGCCCTCACCTTCAGTCACCTCCCGGGTTTCGCCGCAGATCGCCTTTCCGGTTTGGTGGGCAGCCAGTTTGGGCCAGCTAGTCAGTTGCCGGGGTAACGCGGGAGTCTGTTTCGGGTGCAGTGCCCCGGCCACTGGCCTGAGACTTCGGGACTTAGGAGATACGGCCTTCGGGGCCGCGCGACTGCGGGGCCGACCACCTGTGCCGCACCTCCCTGGGAAGAGGCGCCGCCCGCCCACACTCGTCCCGGCCGCTGCGGTCACTGGGGAAGCCGAGCTGTCCCTCGATCCGGAACCGTTACCGCCATGAAGCCCAACTTCTCCCTGCGACTGAGGGTCTTTAACCTCAACTGCTGGTGAGTGGTCCTGCAGAGTGGGATCTGGGCCACAGCTCCAGTTGCACCCACACAGCCAGAGGAAGGAGGCTGTTCTCACAGTCGGGCGAGGGCTCTACCCTGTCCTACAATCTCGGGTGTTGCTAGAACCCGTACCGCCAAAACCCACACCTGGCTCCCAGCTCCAGCGGTGTCCAGAGGGCTGAGGACTCCCAGTAGTCACCTTCCCTGGTCCTTCTGTCCTTAGGGGCATTCCCTACCTGAGCAAGGACCGAGCAGACCGCATGAAGCGCCTGGGAGAATTTCTGAACAGGGAGACCTTCGACCTAGCTCTACTAGAGGAGGTGGGCTGTATGGAACTGGTGTGGTGGAACCCCGGGCTGGGAAGCGGGAGGAGGGGGGAGTAGGAGGAGACTTTCCCTTTGGGGAAGAGCCAGGCAGACATCCTCACCCCTTCCCCCAGGTGTGGAGTGAGCAGGACTTCCAGGACCTGCGACAGAAGCTGTTGCCCACCTACCCAGCTGCACATTACTTCAGGAGGTGAGAACCCTTCTGGCCTGCAGGCTCTTGGCCCTGCCAGCCCTACACTATCCTCGGTGCACCCTCCTTCCCGTCCCCCAAAATCCTCTCCTCTGGGTGTGAGAGCTGGAAAGGGTGGAACCAGGAAGATCCTAGCTCTTCAGCTTATCTCAGCCCTGTCATCAGGTCACCCGTGCTGTCCCACAAAGGTCTATTGCTTTGAGCTGGGTTCCGGAGCTGGTCCCCGCAGCAGAGATTAAAAAATAGCCGATAAGTGCTGGGAGACAAGGGAAGGGAAGAGAACTAGGTCTCTCCCTGCTCTTCTGGCCATTAATCAGGATTTGTCTTCCAGCGGCATCATTGGCAGTGGCCTCTGTGTCTTCTCCAAACACCCAATCCAGGAGTTCACCCAGCATGTCTACAGTCTCAATGGCTACCCCTACATGGTATGCCTGATCTCTGACCTAATCTGCCTCCTTTACCCACCCCCCACTAACTGGGTAAAAGAGGCAGCCTTCCTAGGGTTGCAGGGGTGGGCAGAAAGAGGATAGCCATGCTCTGAGTTCCTGCCCCCTCCTGCCTGTAGATCCATCATGGCGACTGGTTCAGTGGGAAGGCTGTGGGGCTGCTGGTACTTCATCTAAGCGGACTGGTGCTCAATGCCTACGTGACCCATGTGAGTGAAGCTGGCGGTGCTGAGGGCTGGGACAGGCAACCTGGTACTGGGAGGGAGAGATGGAATCCTCTAGCTGGGCTGCCTGTGGGTGAGGTGTGGGGGCAGGATCTCCTAAAGTCAGTAGGCGAGGTTCACTCATTTTTTACCAAGCATCATGCCAAGTGACAGACACGAGCTTAATTTAGACCTGCCCTTGGGACCTTCAGTCTCACATGCTGCAATCTCATTTATCTTGTTCAGCTCCACGCAGAGTACAATCGACAGAAGGACATCTACCTAGCACATCGTGTGGCCCAAGCTTGGGAACTGGCCCATTTCATCCAGTGTGTGAGCCTGGGCTTGACAAGGGATGTGGGATGGGGTCCAGGGGCTGAGGGGTGGCCAAGGCCCCACTTACAGGGCAGAGCTGGCTAGGGAAGAATTCTTGCCTCACTTACCTGGTTCCCCTAGCCATACATCCAAGAAGGCTGATGTCATTCTGTTGTGTGGGGACCTCAACTTGCATCCGAAGGACCTGGGCTACCGCCTGCTGAAGGAGTGGACAGGGCTGCATGATGCCTACCTTGAGACCCAGGACTTCAAGGTGAGGACCTGCTTGATTGTTTCCCCATCTGGACACCCAGCTTCTTTCCCTTCTTCTCCCACATCCTAGCACAAGCCAACTGTTCACCTAGGGCTCTGAAGAAGGCTGTACAATGGTACCTCAGAACTGCTATGTCAATCAGCAGGAGCTGGAGCCATTTCCCTGTGGCATCCGCATCGACTATGTGCTCTATAAGGTCAGGCCCCTCCCCGCCATGTGCCTTCACCTACTGTGTCTCTGTCTCTCACTGACCTGTGCTGACCCTTTGTGCAGCTACTCTAGTCTTAGTTCACTGATGCCTGGGGAATGGGACAGCTAGGAGCTGGTTCCCTGGGAAGATAAAAGTTTCTCTGTGGCCCTTCCTTTTCCCAGGCTGTTTCTGGGTTCTACATCTCCTGTAAGACTCTCAAAACTACTTCAGGCCACGACCCTCACAGTGGCTCCCCACTCTCCGATCACGAGGCCCTGATGGCTACTCTGTGTGTGAGACACAGCCCAACCCAGCACAACCCCAACTATACCAATGGTGAGTCACCCACATCCTCTGCCTTGGTCCCTCCCCCCAACAAGGCAGCCCTTCCACTCTGATCCTCTCTCTTGCCCCACTGCCCTGCCTTGTTCTAGGACCAGCAGAGAGGTCACCATTGATCAGTGTGCTAAGGGAGGCCTGGACAGAGCTGGATCTGGCTGTGGTTCAAGCTCGTTGGTGGGCCGCCTTCGCTGGCTACGTGATTGGGCTAGGGCTGCTGCTCTTGGCATCGCTCTGTGCCCTGATCGCTGGAGGAGGGGTCAGGGAAGTTGCCATATTGCTCTGGACTCCCAGTGTAGGATTGATGCTGGGGGCAGGTGCAGTCTATCTCTTCCACATGCAGGAGGTCAAGGGCTTATGTAGAGCCCAGGCTGAGCTCCAGCATGTGTTGGGAAGGGCAAGGGGGGCCCAAGACTTGGGCCCAGAGTTTCAGCCAGCCTTGTTGCTGGGGCATCAGGAGGGGAACATGACTGAGGACCAATAAAGCTTGACACTTTGGTGGCTCTGCCTTTTCCTTGGAGAGGCAGGGATTGGGGCCCGTGAGCACGGTGATTTGTCACAGTGTAGACCTTCAGGCTCCCACACATCTCTTAGCCTCCCCACACACTCCCCACCTCCCATCTGCAGGCAGCCTATGCCTTGTGTGTGGCCGAAACATTTTTATTGCAAACACTGAGGCCCTCTCCCAGGCAGCCCAGATGAGCAGGGTGGCACTGTCCTGGGTGAGGTGGTCTTGTAGGGAAGGGGGCAGGCAGCCTACCATCTTCTAGCCCTAGGCCCCTGGCCCTGATGCCAGCTCGCTGAGCCTGCGTTCCTCTTGGAAGCGGATGAGGGCATCTCGCTGGTTCACCACATTCACCAGCTCCCTCAGGATCCGGTCCTCAGCCTGCTGATCAGCAGCTGTCTTTTGGATTTCTGAAGGGAGAAGATGATGCTTACAGAACTAGGCGGGGAGGCAGGAGAGGCACACCTTAATCCTGGCCCGTGTGATTTCTATTACCTGACTTTCGTTTCCTAATCTGTAAAATTAGGTTTGTCAACACCAGCAGTTTTCTAGCATTGTTCCACAGCAGCACCATTTGAAAGGAAATCCTGCATGAAGGCCTGTATGTAGAGCTCTGACTGAACTGCAGGCAGAAGAGGGGCTTGGAGCCCCTTCCTCTGGCCTCCTGCCACATTGCCTCAGAGGAACTCTGACTAGAGGACTGCGTTGCTTAGTCAGTACCCGAGATCACGAGGCTCACGCAAACCCCAGCCCCGTGATGTCTGCCTCCCACATCCTGCGTACCGCTTCGGTTCATGTAGCTGCGTAGCTCCTGGTCCAGCTGCAGCTGTTTCTCCTCCAGGCTCAGTTCCTGTACCCTGTGGAGGGCAGGGATAGAAGGCACAGTTGTTCTCGGTGCTCAAGGACCCGACTGGGACCTGGCTCACAAGCCACTGTCACCTCCCTGTGTCCCTTACGTGATCATGAGCTCAGCCTCCTCAGCCACTAAGCTGTTTTTCTTCTGAACAAGGTGTAGCAGTTGTTCCAGCCATAGTGCCTTTTGCTGATCTGGAGAACCTGATAAGAAGGGGGGTTTCATGGTCAGGCGGCCTCCAGCCAGGGTCCTAGGAGTCCTGAGCACGAGGAATGGAGCCTGCTGTGGGCCAGAGCCCGCGGGTTTGAGGGATCACGGGGGGCTGACCACAGTGCTAGGAGGCAAAGGGGTATCCTCACTTATCCCTCCCCTGTCCTCACTCACTGCTCTGGTTCCTCAAGGCCAGCTCCAGCTTCATCCCCTCGGCCTCCAGCTCCCTCAGAGCAGCCTCAATCTCGTTTAGTCGCCGCTGGATGGCCTGAGGGGTCCAAGACAAGAGGCCCAGGAATCTTTGGATTGTTCACGAACAGAGCACTAGAGGCGCCCCGATCCCCAGTCTTACAAATCTGACTCCCTCGGGACTTTTGGCAACCCCTGGACCTCACCTGGGCCTTGCAGAATCTCTTCATCTCCTCCTCCTTAGCACGGCGCAGCAGGGTCCGCCGCCATGTTGGGTACTTGCCCATGGTGCCTGATTGCTTGGCCAAGGTCAGCAGAACCTGTGGCAGGGTCAGACCAGTCAGGGGCAGGGCCTGGCATCTTGGTGGACAGGGGTTGGGGAAACTTCAGTTGGAAGAGGCCAAAAAGAACCTGGGCTGGAAGTGGGGTGTGTTCTGGTAGAAAAGATGGAGGCTTAGAGAAAAGAACAAGTCAGATTGCAGGAGAAGACCTGAGACCTGTGGGATGCACGCTGGCTTGGGCAGAATAGATGGCCAGGTTCCTTCCACTCACCTGTTCCATGTCTGAGTCCAAAGGCACATCTTCCTCTTCCTCCTCTTCCTCTTCACTGGAGGAGGGACTTCCTCCTCCTTCTTCTTTCTCCATGGCCATAAGAACTGAGCAGAGAAGTAGACATGGCCTGGGACCTCCACAACCTCCCTTCCTATTCCCCTTCAGGAATCCTAGTACCACCCGCCCCTCCCTGCCCTGGCTTAGCACATCTGGGCAGAGTCGTTACCTTGAGAGCTCTGGGTTGGTACTCCCCATCCCACAAAGCTGGCCTCCAGGGCCTGGCGGGCCAAGGCAGAGCAGCTGCGGGGGGGCTTGGGTGGAGGCTCCATCTCCGAGGTAGGGGTCAGGTTAAGGGAGGACAACCGCTGGCGTTCTGGGCTGGACAGGCGGATCAACTGACGGGTGGGCTTGGGGCTTGGGACAGGACTGGCCCCCTCCCGGGGGGCTGTGGGAGTCAAGGGGCTGGATGGCATGTTCATCTCACCGGGTGTGAGGGGGTCCTAGAAAAACCACCATATGGTTTGGTCAGTGACCTGCCCAGTGTGTGTGTGAGGCTGCCTCTTTAGACAAGTGTAGGCCCCGGAATTCATTCATTTTCTGGACAGTGTCAGACAGTGTACTAGCCGCTTGGGCTACAGCAATAAGTGAAACAACAGAAAGTCCTGCCTTTGTGGAGCTTACATTCTAGCAGAGAGCATTCAGTTAACCCCGGCAAAGTCTGCTGGGCTTGGTGAGACCCCTTTCCTTATTCCCACCCCTAACACACACTTCCATGGCTTTAACCTGACTCTCAGGGCCGCTGTCCTTGCCATCCTCTTCGTGGTCTGGCTGGGGCAGGTGCTGGAGGCAGTAGAAATGTCCTGGGAAAGGTGGGGAGGGGGAAAAGATGTCGGGTATAGGCAGCACAGTGCCCCAAGACTGCTTATCTGGGAGGGTGGGGGCAGCAGGACTTGCAGGTGAGTTCCTGTTAGCCTCCTGGTTCCTTAGAGCCCCGTTTGGGGCTCTGGAGGAGATGGGGGATGAGCCCAGAGGAAGACGGTGCTGTCCTGAGCCTGTTTCCGCCTCCCGCCCAGCACCCCAGTTCCCCTCCACCTTCCAGTTCCTTCAGGCACTGCTGGCTGTGCCCTGAGTTCTCTTGAGGCCTCCTGGGCCTACTCACCATCTCCTGGATGCTGTCCGTAGCCACCTGGCCACAATGTGGCCTCACAGATACGGCAGCAGCAGCAGCTCCGGTGGTAGAAACGGCCATTGGCACACACGCGTTCCAGGATGTAGAGGTGCCCTCCACAAAGTGCGCACAGGTCCTGGCTACCAGCCTGCACAGATCCCCGTGCCACAGGGTCACAGGACAGTTCTTCCCTACCCCTGAAACTCCCTTCCTGCAGGCAGGGCCCCCATTCTCACCTCCTGGTGGTGTGATGGGGGTGTCAGGGGAACACCAGACTCTGGGACTAGTGGCTCCTCAGTATGTGGGGTCTCAGCCTCTACCTAAGGAGGTAAGTGCTCAGGCCGGAGGGTAGAGGGGCAGGATCAGCTGGAGAGTGGGTGCATGCAGATAAATGGAAAGGGCTGGAAGGGAGGGGGAGTGAGACTAGGAAGGGACATTGGATGGGGGGTTAAAGGACTGGACCTTGGCGGGGTAAGTCCTGGGAAAGTGTTCGGGGAAGGGACCAGAACATGGGGCGGGGGCTGTGTGGCCCTTTCACGTATTTACCTCCAGGCGTAGCTTCTTGCCACCTGCATCGTCCCCATTTTCCTGTGACAAGTCCTACACTCAGCATGGGGCTCAGCCCCCAGGCCTCGCCCTCAGAACCCACTGCTCAGCCCCAACCCTGCCTGGACTTCACCTGGGCCCGGGTCCTTTGCAGGGTCCTCTGCAGTTTGCCAAGGAATAGAACAGCACTGGGGGTCACTGGAGAGCCTTGGCTGGCAGGGCCTGCAGGGAGAGTCGGAATGTTGGGGCAGATGGGGGGCCCATGCTGTGCCCCTGGAATAGACGGCTACACTCCAGCCCAAAGGGACACCTCTCCCAGGCTGTCCCTCAGAGGGCACCCTCTCCTCATGCGTGCACAAACACACACCTTACCCCACCGCTGCCCCAGTCTCCAGCAGGTTACCTGGGTTGTGGGGCATGCTCTTAAAGGCACTATGAAAGTGGCTGAGGTAGGCGATGAGGCCCAGTGGGTCACTTCCTGCCACCACTGCCTGTGCGGACAACACAGGTGTGATGCCCAGCTCGTGTTCTGCCATCTTCAGCGCCCAGCCCGTTGCTTCCAGAGCCCCCATGCCCTGCAGCTCAGAGGGTTCCCTATGGCATCAAAGGGGGAGAGGGTGGGTAGAGAGCACTGTGGGAGGGGTGGGGGGTGGGGAGCACAAATGCAGGAGAAGGCAGGAAGGGTTATTCTGTGCTGTACTATCACCAGCACTACCCAATGACAGCCTGCTGGCTTTGGGGATCTCTACTGCTCACACAACTGTCTCTACTGAACTTATTTGATTCTTACAATGTCCCCAGGCAGGTGGGCATGCAGGCAGAGTAAGACAGGAATACTGTCCATAGGGAGGTGAAGTGACTTGGGCAAAAGTGGTGGCACTGGGACTCAACTGGGTGTGCTAACTCCTACCCAGTGATCCCCCCACAGTTCCATACTGCCCAAAGGAGGGGGAAGGGACCTGAAAGGGAGGTGTGGTCTGCCAGGGACCCCAACCCTAATTTGCAACTCACAGTAGGCCAGGCCGCAGCCGGTTTACCAGGGCACAGAGAGCCAGACCATCGGTCCAGGAGGAAGAAAGGTTGGTGACATGGACACCAGGGTACCCAGCAGTCTGCTCCTGGCACCAGTGTAGCAGTTCTTCCTGTGTGCCCACTGACCCTGGGAAGAAAAGCTGTGCTGCGCCCCAGGCCCCCGGGCTTTCAGAGAGCTCAGTTGCCGAGTGGGGGGTCTAGGTGGGAGGTAGAGGCAGGGCCCCACTCTGACTGGGGCACCAACCTAACCCTGTCAGCTGTACATCCATCCCAGCTTTCTCTAAAAAAAAACACCAAAAAACCCTTTCTGGAATAAAGTGAGGAAATGAATCAAGTGAGCTGAAATCACTGCCAAAGGCTCAAAGGAAAGGTGGGTTTGGAGTCTGCGAGTCTGGAGGGTCAGGGAGAGCAGCTGAGCACAGAGCAGTGCGGCTGCCATTCAGCTGCTGTTTACATAGCAGTTGCTGAAATACTGAAATACTTGCCCACCCTGGCAAAGAGCTGCTGCTGAGTGTTCCGCTGGCCTTCCATTCCCGGGACACCCCAACCATCCCAGCCAACCAACAGTGGGCCAGCAGCCTGCTCCTGGCCCGAGGCGGCAGCTGCTCCCTAAGTCGGTGCTTGCACCTCACCGGCTGGTAAATAGGCTGGACGCGGCCCTGGAGGAAGGCCTGCTTACCAGTGTCAGGCTTTCCTGAGTCAGTCTTGTCACTCTTCCACACGGGCTCCTTGGCCATCACGTCATACAGGTCTCGCACCTAAGGCAGCCCCTTTCAGGTCCGGAGGCAGGCTGACCATGCACCCCCATCAACCCATGGGGGAGGGGCTTCCTAGGGCAGGGCTAGAGGGAAGGCCTGACCTGGGAAGTCTGGTGGGGGTGGCAGGAGGTCTAACCTGATTAGGGGACACAGCCCGGAGGTTCAGGTTGGGGTAGCGGGTGGCTGGGTCCAGCCCGTACTGGGCCACGTTGCGGTGCATGTTTTCCGGGGATGTCTGTGACAGGAGCTGGTACAGGCTCTCCCTGGTGGGGGAAATTGTGAAGGTGGGGGTCAGGGACACACATCAGAGTTCACCCATCAGCACCCACCCCTCAAGAACTGCCAGGCCTTTGTTCTATTCTCTTTTGTCCATGCCCCTATCTATTCACCCAACACCCCCACCCCCTACCTGCCCCTCGTCCCTATAGCCAGCCCTTACCCGTCCCACCCCTAACTCAGGCCTCACCGCTCTGCCAACACTTCCAAGGGCTCAGTGCCCTCTGCCCACCGCTTCACCATCCAGGCGGCATCAAAGGCTGCCAAGAAACCCCTGGCCACTCCAGTGCCCAGGGGCCAGAAGGGCTGCAGGGTGAGAAGGATAGGAAGCACCTCAAGGTCAAGCAGGAGTGTCCAAGCCCAAATGCCCCCAGGTCATGGCAGAGGCAGCCCCTCACCACATCAAGCCCTTAGCTCCTTCTCACGACAGGGAAACCCTTTTCTCCCCTCCTTTCCAACCACAAACCCTTGTGCCTCCTTAAAAGGAGTCCCTGTTTTTCGAAGTACCAGAGAGCCCTTCACCCTCCCCCCAACCAGGGAACCCTGACCCCTCACCTCTACCAGGCAGTCTCCCACAAGCCCCAGCAGCAGGCGGGTGCCATGCTTCTCTTGCACACGAGCAGAGCTATCTGCCCGCATCATGCTTGTGAAGTCAAAAGCGGAGACGTCAGGCCGCCCATGGGCATCTTTAGCAAACTCCAGCTTCCCGAGCTTGCCATGGGTGGCGAAGTCAGCAGCTTCCTGGGCAAAGTGCTGCAGAGCCTCGGGCACCACATTGGCACTGCCCAGCAGCCGGTCTGTGTCTGGCCAGTCCTACAGGGCCCACAGATCAGAACAAGCATCCACTGGGCAGCCCTATCCCCTTGAGGGTAAGAGGTGCACATACATACTAAGGACCCAAGAAGGGGCTTCCCCAGACCTCACAGCAGTTGAAGGCTGAGCTGCACCTGGAATTTGAACGTCCTGCTTCGCAGGCTCAAGCCCCTTCCTCAGCACTCACCCTCCTTCTGGGGGTCCCAGGCCCCACCTTTCCCCCAAGGCCCAGAACCATTACTATTATCATACACTTGCTCTGGACAAGTCCCTGAACTTCTCAGAGCCTGATTTAAAGAACACACACCTAACATCTCAAGGTACTCATGAGAATTTGGTGAGGATGCATATAAAGCTCTCAACAGAGTACCTAGTATATAGTAGGTGTTCAGCTAGTTCATTCAGCAAATACTTATTGGGTGCTTACTATATGCCAGGCATCATTCTAGACACTGGGAATAATCAACAAGCAAAAGAGACACAACACTCCTGCTCCCCTGGAGCTTACATTTGTAGTCCCAGGGCTGGTATAAGGTTCAGCCCAGAATGTGATTCAGATTACCATGTAAATCCCAGCAGAGGGGAGCCTTTTGGGGTGGAGGAAAGGGCAGGGCAGGGGCAGGACAGGCTCTCTCCACACCAGGGGTGGAGGTGGGGCAGACGATGTCCAGGTCCGGCCTCCCCTCCCAGGGCCCACTGCCCAGCACGCCCTGGCCCAGGTCTGCCTCACCTGACGTAGCACCCCCAGACGCAGCAGACACTGCTTCTTGGCTGTCATCACGAAGTAGTGTGTGTCGTCCTTGTAGTACACAATGTTTTCCAGATCGATGCCTGGGGGGGCAGGGTAGGGGCAGGACATGTGTCTCCTCCTCATCATGTGTCACCTCTCCAAACACTCCAGCCATGCCTGCCCTCTTAGACTATAGTGGGTGCCCCACACAGGAGCCCAGGAGTTCTGATGGCACAACAGGCCATCTGTCCCAGGCCTAGGAGGCCTGAGGATATGGAGCAGAGAGAGGATCTTGGGTGGGGCAGCAGCTGGGAGACCTGCACCACTTGGTCACATGCTTGTGGAGGACAGCCTGGCTTCTGGAGCTAGAGTGTGCACACCCCAAGGGGCGTGGCAGTGCAAAGTCGAAATAAACGTAGGGCATCTTCCTGAAGTTCCTATTTCATTTTGAATTTATATCATGTACATATTAAAGCATACATAAAAAAGCACAAAGCAAAATTTCACACATTCTCTGAAAGGTTTCCAAGACCCGCCATGTTTCATGGTGAAGCGGGGCTGCGTCTGCTGAACGCCCTGGGGCTCAGGTTCTCTGCTGCCAAGATTCCTCGGACTGAAGACATGTCTGTGAGGGCAGGAGAGGGGTCCTGACCTGTGGCTTTGAGCAAGCTCTGGAAGAAGCTCTGGTTGTAGATCCTGGCCACACCGCTGATCTCGGGCACCTGTGTCTCTTCCACGGTGCGTTTGTTCACAAAGTTGGCCGTGATGCCAATAGCCAGTTTGCCTCGCATCTCTCGCACTGTGAAGCCTAGAGAGGGTGGGGGCAGGTGGGCAGTGGTGGGAGGATGAGGGCTATAACAGCCTAGAAGGGCCCAGGAGAAGCTCAAGATGCTGACTCTTCTAGGAAAGGGATCACTCACCTTCAGGGATGAATTTACCTCCAGCAGCAGAGATGAGGACATCAAATTCATAGTTGGCCAGCTGGGCAGGGGGACTGGGCTGGAGCCGGGCACGCCAGCCACTCCCTGGGGCAAAGGGCGCAAGAGGCACAAAGGTGTAGAAGTCTGAAGGGGCCTCAATGTTCCCAGGACAAGCCAGTGAAATAATAAATGTGTTGAAGGGCATTATGGTTTAGAAGGCAATGACTGCTTATCAAATTATACCTTCACAACTTCCTATGGAAAGTAGGGAGGGAAGGGAATATTACTCCCATTTTACAGATGCTCCAAATGAGGCACAGAGAGGTTTGCACAAGGCCACCTTATTAGAGAGGGAGACTCTGCTGACTCCCAACCCCACATTTTTTCTTCCCACAGGCCAAGATGTACTTGGCAGATGGTGGTTCTCAGGAGCAGAGAAGTACTTACCTTTTTTGGAAGGGGGCTGGAGGCCAGTGAAAGTGATACCCCAGTGAATTTTCACCCCTAGCAGTAATGCCACTTTCAACAAAAGCAGCTGAAGCTGTCGGATGCCTGGAAGGGAGAGGACATTAGGAACAGGGACCCAGGGTCTCCTCAAGTATCAGTGTGCACCTGGCCAGAGCTGGAAGTCTTAGGGATCACTCTATCCAACTGCCCATTTTACAGGTGAAAAACCTGAGTCCTAAACATCACCTAGGTGAAGTGAACCTTGTCCGCTCTGCCTCTTGGCTGGCCCAGCAGCCCCCCACTGGCCTGTCTCTAGACCCAGCCCCTCCAGGCCACCAGGTGGTGCTCACTGATGTGGTCCAGGGTGCCTGTGCAGAAGCGCCCACAGAACTTCTTCGCACCGAGTGCCCGAAGGTCATGGATGGTGAAGGGCCAGAGGTGGAGCACATTGTGGCGAGAGAACTTGGTGCGCTTTTCCACCAGTACCACACGGGCCCCCAGCAGTGCCAGCTCCACAGCAGCCCGCAGACCACAAGGTCCAGCGCCCACCACCAGGCACTGTGAACACAGGAGGCAGCGTGGGTGTGGCATCCCATCTCCCTTCTCTGACTCCTCCCCCCCATACAGGAATCTCCAACCCCCATCCCAGCCACTGTGTATTTACCTTCGTGTTGGTGCAGGCCTGGCCCTGCTGGTAGACAGGCTGGCCTGCCCGCTTGTCCAGCTTGGCCCACAGAGCCTTGGCGCTCCAGTAGTTGAGCTGGGCCTTGATCTTGTGGTACTGGGACAGCCCTCCACCAGACTGGAGCCCTAGGGCCTGGCATAGCCCCTGGAAGCTGCTTAGCACGTTCTGACACAACTGGGCCTGCAGGAAGCTCTCAAAGTGGGCATGTGCTGGATTGGTGGAGGTGGGTGAGGCCATGGTGGCCCCTGGGTCCTTCAGGGAAGGGAGCAGCTGGGCAGAGGCACGTGGCTGCTGGAGAGGAGGGAAGAGAAGGGGAGAGGAGACTGGAGAAAGGAAGAAGGGAAAAGGAAGGGGGAGAGAGGCAAGCAGGCTGGTGCCCCCAGGGAGTTCCGGGCCAACCCTAATTGATTCTGCTCCTTTCTCACAGCCCACTTCCTATCTGCTCCAGAGACAGCTGCTATCCCTTCCAAGTGAAATCTGCCAAATTTGGAAATGAAAAATCAGCAGTCCTGGGCACACAAGCAGCAAGGGAGCCACCAGCTCGGTCTTCCCGTCCAGGGATCTCCAAGCCCTGTGCCATCTCTAGAGCCCACAGGGCAGAAAACAGGGTGTGGGGTAATTTCTCGGACATGGAAATGGCAGGTTCGCCAGAAAGAGAACTTTCCTTGTGGTGCAGACAGGGGCTACCCTAACCTGCAACCCATTGCCCTACCTCAACCTACACCTCCCTATGTCAGGTGCTCCTTGATGGCCGCGGTGTCACGCAGTGTCACCCGGTGTGGGGTATGTCTCACACCAAGGGCAAATGCTTCCTCCTTAGCACACTGGTGATTTCCTCCTGACGACGGGAGAGGCAGACTGTGACTGTGACGGTTCCACTTCTCACCACCCAAACTACCTCAACAAAGAGCCGGAGGATGTTGCATGTTACGACTTACTGGGTGAGGGAGTACTGGGTCTATTTCTGACTCACTGTGGTCAAAAACACTTCCCCTGTGAGCCCTGCCATGTCCAGGGGACCTCGAGGGCGGTCGGGGGCGACAGCAGCCGGGTTTGCCCCTCCCAGGTTCCTTCCACCCGCATCCAAGACCCGCCCCATCCCCTGTGGGCTCGGGCTCGCTCTCCCAGGAATTTCCCGAAACAAGGCCTCCCTTTGTCCCCCTCTCCCTCTCTCGGGCCCCCACGCAGATTGAGGGGTGCTGGAGGGGGCTTTCTCATGCTGGGACCTAGAGGAATCAGAGGGTATGGAGGATGGGTTGCCGCTGGTGGAGTTAGGAAAGATGCGTAGCATCGTTGCGCAGAGGTCCCTGGGACCGATACCCCCACCCCCTCGGCCGCTCCACGGGTCCCAGCCGGAGACCAGCAAGCCAGACCAGGGGAAGGAGACTAAAGCTGTCTGCTACAAATCACCTGGACAAGGGCCGACGGACCGTCAGGAAGGGCAGAGGTCTCTCAAGGGTGGGGGAGTGGAAGGAAGAAGATCTCAGCGACGGGAGAGGGAGGGGTGACCCAGCCTGGAAACGCCAGGACTAAGGATGTGCGAGGGCTGGAGCGGTCTGGAAGGACGCAGAGGAGCTGGACCACTGACGGCGGGGGTGGGGTGGGAGGTACTCACACTCGGGACCAAAAAGTCTGCAGAGGGGCTGAGCGGGGCGTGGGCGGGGGAGAGGGGCGGGATAGGCCAGGAGGGGCTTCCGAGCGCCTGGGGTCGCGTTTCCCCCAAAACGTCCCCCTACCCCGGCTCCACCGCGAGCAGGGGCCCACAGCTGGCTCAGCTGAACAACTTACCCGGAGGCTCCGGAGCCGAAGGGGCCGCTTCCTGCCCAGCTGGTGGGAGGGCGAGGGCGGGCACGGGGGCGGAGGAAGGAGCGGGGGAGGAGGAGCGGGGGAGAGCGCGGGGCGGAGGGGCGGCGAGCGGGGTCTGCCTGGCCGGGTGTTAGTTCTTCGGGGTGCGGTCTTTGGCGCCGGGGCGCGCAGCACTCCGCGCAAGGAGGCTTTATTCGCGCTCATTAGCATCTCATTATCCCGCGTTCCCCGGCTTGGGGCGGGCAGGGGCCCGCCCAGGCCTGCTGAGTGGTGCCCGAAGGCGTGGCACCTTAGATGCCGGGTTTGGCTTGGGGGCCGGAGATCCAGGGCAGGGCCTGGGGGGTCCGAGAAGCCCGGGATCGTGGGGCGCCGAGCGCCCGGCAGCGCACCCGCAGCACCGGGCTCCGTGCCGGTGCCTGCGCCCGCAAAGCTAACCCTTCCTGGGAGGGCGAGGCACTGCTCGAAGTGCGCGGGCCGTCTCCGAGCGCGGAACCAGAAGTTTGCTGGAGCTGGCGGGTCCATAGGTGGCGCCGGAAAGTCTGAGCTGTATTCATCTCTTACCACTGCCCCGGCACCCCACGTGGGATTCCAGCTCGAGGTCCCGCTCCCCTGCGACGAGTCTGCCCCGGACCCGGCGTGCGGGCAGTGGGCACGGACTGAGCACTGCGAACTCCGCAATCTACAGCTTCCACGGCGGCATGAGAAGTGAGGGGGCAGACAGGGTCTTGGGGGTGGAGGGGGCGGAGTGATGGTGGTGTTAGATCACTACTGAGAAAGGGGCAAGTGGGAGGGGTGTGTGGGAGAGACTAGATTTCCAGTAATCAAAAATGTCTTGGACTGAGGACCTACTGAACGGTCAGTGCGGAAAGGAGCTTGAGAGAACTTTGGGCTCAGCTTCCTCATATCCCAGATAAGGAAACAGTCTGAATGTAGAGGCACTAGTCCAAGGTTAATATTTTAGCTAGTTAATAATTAACTAGTTAATATTTTTATACATTTATTTTTTAAAGATTTTACTTACTTTTAGAGAGAGGGGAAGGGAGGGAGAAAAAGAGGAAGAGAAACGTCAATGTGTGAGGGATTCATGGATCCATTTCCTCTCACACACCCCAATTGGGGACCTGGCCTGCAACCCGGGCATGTGCCCTGACTGGGAATCGAACCAGCGACCTTTCGTTGGAAGGTCGGTACTCAATCCACTGGGCCACACCAGCCAGGGCCATCTAGTTAATATTAACAAAGCATCACTTCTCATTTACTGGTTGTCGACTGTAAGCACTCCCCCAGTCTCAGTCATCACAACAATCCCACTTTATGGCATAGGAAACAGAGAGGGAGGTTCTGTGTGACCTGCAACAAGTTACACAGCAAGTGGTGTGACTCCACCACACTAGTGTTGACACAACGTGACAAACTGAAAGGCTGGCATTATAAGAAGCTGTTTTTTTTATTTAGAGCAAGCGGCACTGTTACACTGGCAACACCAACAGAACAGAGGAGTCCTTGGGAGGGTTGCTGTCCTTGACACGCAGGGATCAGGGAGAGCGGGGTGTCCCCTGGCTCTCCCTTTCTCTGCATTCTCCCTTTGCTTTTCATCTGGAAACCCTCCGAGACCCAGTAAGACTTGAATACTCACTGCTGGCTGCTTGAACTGAATGCCAGCTGGGGAAGAGGGGCAAGGGGAAACGCCTGCTCTGCCAGGAGAGGCAGGGAATGCAGCCAGGTCACGCTCAGGAAACTAGGGCAGCCTCCCAGCTGGGCCTGTCGGGGCTCTTGAGTGTGACTGGTCACTTTGAGATGAACTTGCCAAACATCAGACGCACCACGTTTAAGTACATACTGTAAGAAGCCTTCTAAAGCCCACTATCAATGGGGTTACCAGACTCTTAGAAAATCCCCATCTCCCTTTCATGAACAGCTGGTAAACAACTAGCTGCTTGGACTCAGGGCATTTGCAAAGGCCCAGCAGACTCTGGCCCTTGGCTCAGTGACTTGCGGTTGCAGCTAAACGGCAGCTGGCATTATGTGACTCTTGAGTGACGAATGCTAAAATTTGCCTTTAAAAAGGATTGCAGAACAATAATGACTTCATCAGTACTAAAAGCTGACTTGGTGTTTGATTTATGCTAATGAAAGATATATACAGGAGCATAAAGTAATGAG
Source organism: Desmodus rotundus (assembly GCF_022682495.2). Lineage (NCBI taxonomy): Eukaryota > Metazoa > Chordata > Mammalia > Chiroptera > Phyllostomidae > Desmodus > Desmodus rotundus. Next base: position 62,151,411 of record NC_071397.1, read on the forward strand.
GAATATGTTGATCTGTAACCTAGGCCTGGTCAGATTCCAGCTTTGCTTCACACTAGCCTACTGTGACCTTGAAAAAGTCACCAGCCACTATGTTTCAGTCTTATCATCTCTGAATGGAAACTATAATTACTCAACCTCCTCAGCCCATGTTGATTCTAAAATCCTGTTATTCAATGTTGGTGACTGTAAGAAATGCACAGTCTAGAAGACCCAAAGCAAGTTCTACTTAAAGAGTTTCTTCAAAGAAAAAAAAGATGACCTTTATTAAAACTAAAAGAATAAATTTATTATTTATCTACAAATATTTATCTTCTTAACTACAATCTTGAGTCATGACCTATATTATATGTGTTGTATACAGAATTAAAAATACTGACGCAATAACATCGGCCAGTTCATATTATTACACCAAGTAAGTGGCTGATGCATGAAAAGTCTGTTTTAAAAGAATCCCTTTCTAATGTTTTTGCAAATAATACTACCGGCAAGGGCCTAGGTCAAAAACCTGAGCCATTAAGACAGGATCCATTTCTTCTAACTCACACCATGTTGTGTCTCCCTTCAATGTCATCCGTACCTCACTCCCAGCCTCTCACTTCCTGAGCCTGAAGCCAGAAGTTAGGTCCCTAGCACCGCAGGTGGCGTGTTTAAGACACCCTGCACCTACCTGTAGGTCAGTGCGGTCACACACACCCATAGTCCTGGGCTGGGAGCTGTGGTGGCAGGGCGACCAGACACGCACCGTCCTGATGTAAAATAGTTATGAACTGAGCCAGATGTGTAGAGTGCTATTAAGAGAGATGACAGGTGGATGACTGAGATTAGAGGGTCAGGGAGGGCCTTGCACCGATTTCTGATAGACAGACAACAGAAATTAGAGAATGTGGGCGGAAACCTTTCAAGGCTGAGAAAATGCCTGCCTCAAAGCCCTAAGGCAGGAAATTGGGGGTGTGGAAAGGAGGGGTGGTGGTGGTTAGATAGCAGGGAAGCCAGGGTGGCTGGAAAATGGGAAAGGGGCCCGAGAGGGAGCTGGATTGGGAATTTTATTACGTGCAATGAGAAACTGCAGAGGAAGTTTAAATAGAGCAGAGACATGATCATATTTGCCGCGAAAACACAATATCCAATCATTAGCTTGATGCTAAGGGCACAATGGTGAGCCCAAATCACCACTTCCAGGGAAGAAAGGGGTTGGGGGAGGGTGGAAAGGATCAGTCAGGCCTTGCTGGAGTCCAGGGAAGAGCACATGGTGCAGCGGAGGGAATGGGGAAGTGGACAGATTCAAAAATAGAATTTGAGGTGAAAACTGATGTAACTTGGTGATGGGGTGGGGGTGGGGGTGGTGAGAAGGATTCTATCAATAGTGACTCCCAGCTTTTTTGGCTGTAACATGAATGAATCACAACAAATTTGAGGGCCTCATCCTTTCTCTCTCGTGGCAACCTTACCCCCCTTTATACTGCTTGAGAGGTTTTATTTAAGTACCTTCCCCAGAGGTCAAAAGCGGGACGATTGCATAGACTCCGAGCTGACCCAAGGGCCTCTCCTCTGAGAGGCTGCCAAGATTAAAAATACAAATAGACTGAGGATCAGTGTAAATACTTTTCTGTATTTTTGTCATGAGAATGCTCTGCTCATCAAACACTAAGATTATGGGAAAAACTTGTCCGCTAGCCACTTAATCATACTATAATTATCTGAGATGAATTTTACAAATGTATTGTTTTTAATTCCATCTTAGCCTAAGGGAGCTTCTGTTTAACTTTTCATCTAATAAGGATAAAAGTATATAAATAAACTAAAAACAATTAAAAAGAACCTAACTATTCTTTTGGAATATCTTCAAATCCATAGTTAAAGGAATCTAATATGGGTATTAAAAATTCAAAATAATAAGTCCATGCTCTAAAAGCAAGAAAGTTCTCTGACCTAACTGCTGCTCACATTTCCCCTTCTATGTGGATTTGGTACATTTCACTTTAAAAACAAAAAAAAGGCAAGCTGTCTTGTGAATGTTACCTAAATGTGTTCAAGTTCCTCCTACATTTGTATTCAAAATGTGATTGAATGAGCTTACAATTTTAATGTACTGATCAATTTTAGATGGTGAGGGGGAGGAGAGAGAGACATTGACTTTTTTTTCACCTACTTATGCATTCATTGGCTGAATCCCGGACGTGTCCTGACCAGGGATCAAAGCCACACCTGGTGTAGGTGGAAGATGCTCTAACCAACTAAGCTACCTTGTCGGGGTGCATGAGCTTTAACTGCTTTCCTAATGTGAGTTTTAAAAGTGAGAATGATTATACTGTACATAAATAGAAATATATTCCAGTTAACAAATGTTTGTTGCTTAATTACATGTAAATAAGAAAGCAAGATAAACTATCACAGTGACATTGCAGCTTCTTTTTAGGGGTCACTCTTCGATACCTGCTGTTTACAAAAAGAAGGCAGGGGAGATTTTTAAAGAGGGTATTCCTACAAGCGTATTTACAAAATTAAGACAGTTTTCTTTCAATTTTTAAAAATGTAGCCTTACTTTGGTTTGGAAACTGAGGATGAAAATTTACCTCGATACTTTAAATTAGAATAGCAAAAATAAAAATCTGCCCTAAATGTAAAATGTCCTCAGAAGACGGATAAAACAGCTCACTGACAGAGAGGTTCAAGTTAGTTAAGAGACTTTCATTGCAGTAGTAACTTTCATCTATTTGATAAATTTCAATAAAGCTTTATTTTCAATCAGTGGTAAATACTAACATTAATACAGTAGTTATTGTGTTGCAGGAGAAAGACTATGTCACTTTTACTGTTTTATGTGTACAGTTTATGATTACATGCTGAAATTTCAGATGCAAACCCTCAATTTTTAGTCAATAAGGTTCTGTTACATTAAGTGGATCATATGTAAAGAGAAATCCAGTGGGAAGTTTTAGAAGACCGGTGAAGCCCATCTGGAGGAAGCACCGTAGCGGGCCCTGTGCCCCAGTTCTGGCTCTGCCACTTGCTGTGTGCCCTTGGGCAATGGACTTCACGTTTGGGTTTCAACATTCTCATCTGTAAAACAGCCATAGTATTACTTACCACATAGGAATGTCGTGAAGATTAAGTAAATAAGATATGCTTCAAATAGGTTACAGATGTGTCCCAGACACTGCTTCCCAACACACTCTGGATGCGAGTTATGGTCTGAATGGTGCCCCATAAAGTCAGTGATGCCCTAACCCTCACTACCTCAGAATGTGAGTGTATTTGGAGACAGGACCTTTAAAGAAGTAATTAAGTTTAAATGTGGTCATTGGGGTGGGCCTTAATCCAATATGAGTGGTGTCCTTATTAGATTAAGACAAACTCATACAGAGAAGACCACGTGAAGACACAGGGAGGAACAGATGGCCAGGATGCCTCAGAAGCAGCTAATCCTGCCAACACCTTGATGTAGGACTTTTAGCCTCCAGAATTGTGAGAAATAACTTTGTTTTTTTAAATCAGTCTGTAGTATCTGTTATATCAGTCTGATATATACTGTTATATCAGTATCAGTCTGTAGTATCTGCCCTAGATGGTTTGCTAGGGCAACCATCTTCCAATGGTTGCCCTAGCAAACTAATATTCCAGTCAAGGCCAGGGGTGACTGGAGTCCTCTAACTGCAGGGTGCTGTATAAAGCCTACTTTTTGTGCACTGTGACATGGAAGAAATTTGAGAAACATTAAGATAACATTTAGACCTAATGCACCTGGCTTTGCTCCTGGCCTAAAGACTTGATATGTAGCAGAAATTATCATTCCAATTTATGAAAATCTTGATGCAAGCATCTAAAATGATAGTCTCTTACTCCTCAGCATTATTTAACTGGTTGTTCCCCAAACTTACAAGAACCAACTGCAGAAAATACAGAGTAGAGGTAGAAAAAGGCGTTTCAAGAAACACAGGCAAGCACAAGAATAACATTTTGATGGCAAGAGCTCTAGTCTTCCCAAGGATAGACCTCTACTGAGAGAAAACCAGATTCACTTTTGAAAGTGACAAGGTCATTTCAATAGTCCAAAAGCATAATATTCTACGATTTCCTAACCAGTACAATTTGTATTTCTGCACTTAAAGACAATTGAAAAAAGTTACACGTTTAGTAAAAATGAGTTGTGAAATACTGAGCCAGCCAACTTCTCAAATACAACAGAAATGTTGTTAATGTACAAGATACTTCCTTTGGGTACAGTCGCTGAACTTTAAAATTCTGGATTTCATTCAAAGGGGCAGAATGTATATTTGAGACACAGAATAAAGGATAGGTTTATACAGCTATCATTTCTCATTTCCCTTTCACAGCTGGTCAAATAACCCAGAACTCTTCCAGAAGATATTTTTATGGCTGATACTGGTTCTCAATCTAGAAACAGGTAGGCCTGTGCTGTACAATGGAGCCACTAGCCACATTTGGCTACCCACAACTCACAATGTTGCCCAGGTTGGTATAGCTCAGTGGATCGAGTGCCAACCTGGGAACCAAAAGGTTGCCAGTTTGATTCCCAGTCAGGGCACATGCCTGGGTTGCGGGCCAGGTCCCCACTTGGGGATGCGCTCACGCTTCCGTGTGTGTGTGTGTGTGTGTGTGTGTGTGTGTGTGTGTGTGTGTGTCGGGGGGGGGGAGAGAGAGAGAGAGAGAGAGAGAGAGAGAGAGAGAGAGAGAGAAGCGACCAATAAGATGTTTTTGTCTCTCCCTCCCTTACCCTCTCTCTAAAAGTAAATAAATAAAATCTTTAAAAAAAAATCACAATATCACTAGTGTGACCATGAAACTGCGTTTAAATTTTAATTAATTTTAATATACTTTAAAAACCAACACTCATTTCAGTTATTGAAAAAAAGGTATGACCGCAACTACCTGAATATATAGTTTCAACTGTAAATTGCATGAACTCTAAATACAGATCAAGCATGTCCAACATTAGCATCCAAACTGAGTGCCAGTAGTATATAATACACACTAGATTTTGATGACTTAATATGCCAGAAATGATGTAAAATATCTTAATACATCTTTATATTGATTACATACTGAAATGATACTATTTTGCAAATGTTGGATTAAATAAACTATTTTATTGAACTTAATTTCATTCCCCTCTTTAATTATGGCTACTAGAAATTTAAAATTACACACGTGGTTCACATTAGATTTCTCTTAGCACAGAGGTAGACTGTCATAAAGCTAATCGTGACTTAGTCATGTGACTGACCATATTTCCTGAATAATTATCCAGCTATCTAGAGTGAGTAGTTAAAAATTCATTTATTAGGTTGGCCAAAAAGCCTGTTCAGCTTTTTCCATAAAAGACACATTTTTCATTTTCACCGGTAACTTTATTGATTTGGATATTTTGAGGTGTCAGCTATCTCTCACTATTGGCTTCTAGTGGGTAGAGGCCAGGGGTGCTGCTAAACATCTTCCAATGTGTAAGACAGCCGCACAGCAAAGAATTATTTGGCCAAAATATCAGTAGTATCAAGAAACTTTGCAAATCACTTTTCACACATTTCATCAGTTACAGCACTTTGTCCATATACTGCACAATCTTTTTTTTTGCATTTCAGTTGCATTTTTACCTTTCTGTAAATAATAAAGTGTAATAGGCTGAAAATGTTGCATATTTTCTTCCATCTTCAAAATTAAAATGGCTGTACAAAAGTTTACCCATTGTTGGTTTTTTTTTAATGCATGCTGATATGACAGCTGTCACAATGCAATCTAACAAAACTGCTTCCAATGAGGTTAAGAACTAAGTACTACTAGAGCCATTGTATGGAAAAACTAAACGAACTTTTTGGCCAACCCAATAGTGGAATATTATTTATATCCAGGAGAAAATGTGGGCCAGTGGGCTTTGAAAAGCTGGGAAAGGCTTTGCATTTTAAGAATAAGGTTTAAGTAAATAGTTTAAATGACTAAGGCAAGAACCTGAAATAATATTTAAGGCATAACTGTATTTGCAAAAATCACACTTTTACTCTAGTCAGGTCTGATTTAACATTACTTTGGTTGATATCTAAGATAAATCATTTTGGAAATTTTGTGAATTATATACAACAAAACATATTTTGGCAAGTATGTTAGAAAACTGGTTTCATCTTCTCTCAAACTTGAACCATTCTGTGTTACTTCAAACTCCAAACTTAATGTGATTCAGGTGGAAATCAAAGACATCTAAAACAAGAAAAGAAGTAACTGATGTGGTGACCCTGTTAATTTTAGGACAGATAAGCCCTACTCTCCACCAGCATTGTTAATTTACATGTAGCAGTACCCACCATCTTTTCTCAAAAATACTCTACCAGTTTTCTTGAGAGAAAGCAGCTGAAGTATTTAATAAAATAAAATATGCTGGGCTCGAAAAACCTAAACAGAACATCATGTAATCTTTGACAGTTATCTAAAGTCATATGGTAATAATAGACACATGCTGGCTACTAATTCTCTGAGGATCAAAGATTTTAAGATTATGAGGAAACACTTACTTTAAAAATCATGTGTCCATTTTGTGGGATTTAACCTGCTTTGCAATAAAAACAGTTTACAGGTTCCTGTCTCCAGAAAGTTATCAGACATAATACACAGATCACCATCTTTGGAGGTCAATTAGAATTCCGTAGAGTATATTTAACATAAATTACACTGATTAGGTTTTTATTCCAGGGCAATTAAGAAAGCTCGAACTTTATCACGAAGATCAAACATCACTGCAGGTCCGAGTCTGACTTGAGGAGGCAAATGTGCTATGAGAAATGAGGAAGTGGAACTAGCCATTCCACCCAATTCAATGTACGACTTTCTTTGTCTGAAACACTAACAACTGAAAAGGTCAACAAGATTATAACCTATGGCTGTGAACATTTAGTACTTACGGAAAAGTCCAAATCAATACCCCCACATAAAGACAGTGAAATGCTACATCCCTGTAAGTACTACGTATGGGGCATGATACACGTATCTTGCTGCCTGGATGGAAAGCATTATGACTATCAGCTGGTTATCACATCTCTGTAAGGATCTGTAAGTGAGCATTTCAGGAAGCCTGACTTCAAGCACATAATTCAGTTACAGCTGGCTTATGGAAAGAGACCAGTAGAGCATTCAAACATGTTTCCAGGTCAGCTCTGCTCCTGGCTCAGCGGTGTGGGCTGGGGCACGTGGTGGCTGGGTGGAGGTGGACCAGACTCCTGTGTCAGCTGCAGGTGCTGAGCTGGATGGGCAGCACTTGTTAAGTGGAGCTCCCCTGTTTGCTCTTGATGGGCGTGCAGATGCTCCAGGGTTTCCTTGGAGAGGGCGATTACGTGCACAGGCTCACTCTGCGAGGGTTCCATCTGGCTTTCGATCACATTGAGGCTCTGAATGTGTTCTGTTTGCTCCTGTTGAGCTGAAAGAATTAAATTCTGCAGCTGTTCTGGCTGTTGTGTGAGCAGCGTGAGATTAGCAGCCTGGTCTGCAGTCATGTTCTGGGAGCTCTCTGCAGTAACGATGCTGATTCCTTGGCTAGGACCAGGCATGAAATTGATGTTATGTACAGAATCAGTTACCAGAAGCTGGATTTCCTGCTCTCCGGAGGTAGAGAGTTGATAGGGCTGCAGCTGAAGAATATTCCTGACCTCTTCAGTATTATTGTTGCTAGAAACATTGCTGGCATCTGCCACATGTTTCTCTTTGCTGTGGATTTTCAAGTGAGCCTTCAAGTTGTCTAAGCGAGCAAACTGTAAGTTACACTCGGGGCAGGAGAAAGGCTTTTTGCCCGTGTGTAGAATGCAGTGTCTCCTCTTGGCACTGGAATCAGAGAAGGATTTGCCACATATGCCACAGGAGTATGGCTTTTCTCCTCTAAAAGGAAACATGTTTTACATTAAAAACAGATCTATGTATTACTTCCTGATATATAGGGAGAAGCAGTCAAAGACAGAGGAAAGCTAGACTGAGTGTCATAAGTCATGGGTTCTCCTAACTTAAGGACTTGGAGCAAGTCACAACTTCCAAGGGTTTCAGTTTTTAATTTTTTTTAAAAAAGGTGGGAGTGGTTTCTCAGGAAGGGCAGTCAATGGGGTTGGGCCAGATTTGATAAAAATTTATGATCCCACAGTATCTTTTTCAGATAAGAAAGTATTTATATATTACATATATAGTTCCTTTTCATTTTGTTTTAGTTTTCACAGCCAGTTTTTTATTCTAATGGCCAAGTAAGTACATACAACTAATTTCATCCTTAAAATGAGTAGCCCCTGTGGTGCTGTTAGAAGACCTACTAAATCCAATGTAGAAGTAAGTTTGTGAACAAAAACATTCATTCAGGAAACATTTAATACTTATTTTGATTGAAGATTTAAGCTTTGGACCAGTCCCCTGACAAAATTAAAATTTAAGAAAGAAAATCAATAATGCAAACTTTTGCTGGCTAGCATCAGTTTTCCTGATTTTGCCTAATTGAGGAATTTCTTTATTGAACAAATTTAAAAAATTTTTAAAAGTAGAAAATTCTATCAGAGTAACAGTGTGGGGAAAAGGACTACACAGGTAATGTATGTCACCCTACTATACAGGTAACATATGTCACCCTACTGAACACCCGGGTTGAAGGAGGACTCCACGTGGGAGACATATCTGCATAATTACCGATGGATTCTGATGTGGGTCTGAAGAGAACTCTTTGCTGTGAATGATTTGCCACAGATTTCACACGTAAATGGCTTCTCACCTAAAAAAGGGAAAGCATTTAGAATTACACACTCAACCTAAAGCAAAAAGCAAAAATCACTTCATAGTTTCACAATATAAACAAAAAAAGAATTAAGGCAATACCACTTGAATCTTCAATAAGCACGAATGCATTGAGCACTTACCAAGCACCTACTATGTGCTAGGTGCCAAGAGGATGCAGAGAAAGGGTAAGTATGGTTCCTTCCCTTAAACTTAAAAACTGAAACAAGGTAAGCGAGTATCCGTAGGAAACAAAGGAGCGCACCACACCCTCTCCTGTACCCTCTGCCCTTGGATAACTTACTATGCTGCACTGCTTGGTTAGGCAGCCTCGACCTTTGTAAGGACACTTGTGCACTAGGGTGACTTTCGTATTATTTGCACGTATATCTACCTTCCACGTGTATCCCAGCATGAGTCACTCACCTGAAACCTCTGCTCAAATGTCACTTTACAAGGAGGCTTGTCACCACTTAAAGCACTACCCAACCCCAACACTCGTAGTCCACTTCCCCGAGTTAGTTTTCCCATAATGCTATCATGTTGTTTATTATCTATACCCCCCCCCATTCTTACGTAGGGTAATTTATGGGCATATTCACTCCCAGCACGCCACTCTGGAAATTCTTGTTGAATGAACTAATTTCACAGGATGGGGACTAAGACTCACATAAGATGTGACTGCTCCAGACCCCGTAAGAATTAATAAAGCTTTGACAGCATTTATTCAGCTTTAGTTTGTACACTGACATACAGTGACAGACTGCCATACCCTCAGGAAGAAAATTAATGCAGGCAAGGGCACTATAAGTTAAAAAAAGGAAAGAAAGAAGGAAAATCCAATTTAACTAGATAATGGCAAGGGAGGAGCAAAATCTGAAGTGGAGGATGGTCAGGTGGCTGCCCTGTCACCAGGTGGAAGCACCCTGTAGACAGAGGACACTTGTCACAACTTGGATGAGTGTGCACCTTTGCATCAGTAACTCTACCACTCCAAAGGTTAAAACCGGGCCACTGCCGGCCCTGGCTGGGTGGCTTGGTTGGTTGGAGCATCGTCCCACACACCAAAAGGTTACCGGTTCAATCTCCGGTCAGGGCACCTACCTTGGCTGTGGGTTCGATCCCTGGTTGGGGCGCATACAGAAGGGAACTAATCGATGTCTGTTTCTCTCTCTCCCTCCCTCCCTAAAATCAATAAATATATCCTCATGTGAGAATTTAAAAACTAAATAGCAAAACAAAACAGGCCATTGCCACTCTCTCTCTTCATAGCTTTCCAATTCAGACCCAGTGCCTGCTCTGCTCTCAGTTCCTCTTCTCCCTCTCCACATTCAGAGACTGAGGACCTGCTCTGTGTGCTCACCATTCAATTCCGTCCAGACTTACAACATCTCCAGTCTTTCTGTTGGCAAATGTTTAAAATAATGGAAGTTCTTTCCAGGAACACTCTTCAGGTGGCACTCCTTGAGGGAGTGAGCAGGACAGTAAGAAGACAAGTTTTCTAGCCCAGGTGAATCTGAGGAAAGTTTCCCTACCCTCTGGTTTATGATCTGTAACAGAGCCACACAGCTCCGCTGCCTTCCGGGGAATGACCTATTATTCCTTGATCGGTTTATTCACTTCTAAACCACGGCAGATCACCAAACAGAAAGAAAAAAAGACATGAGCACTGCTTCAAAGAGAATATACAGTCTAACTGAGAAGATAAGAGACATGTAATAAACGAGAGACGTGGGCTGTACGGGACCAGACATTCGAATGAGCGGTATCAATAACACTGAGCGCAGACAAGATGAAGGATGTAGAGGAGGGTCTGGCTGGAGTGGAAAGCAGCCTGGGGACTAGGATAAACAGCAAGACCAAAAGGCAGTGTTGACAACGACCACATGGTGTGGCCAAGGAAGGACGAGGACTTGCTCTGAGGTATGGTAGAGCTAAAAGGTGAAGCCAGGCCACAAAGAGCCAGACGTTTTTGGCAAAGAACGTGCTGGAAGTTTTTAGCAGAACAACATGACAAAAGCACTAAGAAGCCATGGGAATCATGGGAAGGGTGGGCTGGAGGCAGTAGCACCTTGCAGGAATTCCTGTAAAGTCTAGACATGAAGTGCTGAGGCCTGGACCAGGAAGGGCAGGAGGCAGACAGCGAGGAAGAAACAAAGGTGAAGTGATAAGCCTTGGGAGGCAGTGGGGCCGGAAGGAAGTTGGTTACAGGATTAGACAGCAGTGATGGAACGATGGAGCAGAGAAGGGAGTGTGATGCTAACGGGTCCACCCGGAGGGAGGCCCACAGTGATACTTCAGGGTTTCCTTCTGGGAGAACTGTCTTCTCAGCAGTATCCATCACTGTCCCCACCCACCCCCGATGACTTGTACTCCCATCCCAGCCCCAGACAGTACCGACTGCCCAGGGCTCTTAAGCTGCCACAGCTTACTTCCCGCTGCCACTGGTTCAGACCTGGAATACCGTTTTCGGTAACAGCAGCGCCAGCCAGGCCCTGCCCCGGCCAGGCCCAACAGTCAGTCACATGACATGTCCAGCTCACTGTGTTCACGTCCAACTGACAATCCAGTTTTATACATTCTAACTCCAAAAGAAAACAGTTATGTTTTTCTTTATTGATCACCCATGTTCAGTGTAAAAAAAGATTCAAATAATATCAAAAAGGAAAAGTATGTAGCCTTCCCCATAACAGGAGTTATCACCAGAAATAACTTTTTTGACCTATCTATGGGGCAGGGCAAACTTCTAATTACTGAACATCTGCTCTTCTCATTGCCCTGCACATGACCCTCCTCCCCTCTGAAGCCCCGAGGCTCTTCCCACACCTCTAGCTCAGAACGCCACTGTTACCTCATTTCCCCTTTCTGTCTCTGACTCTGGCATGTTACGTGGGGACCGTGCAGGTACGAAGGTAACTAATTTGGTCATCATCTCTTATAAATCTGTCTCACGCCTATTTGACTGTTAGACCAGCCAAAAGAACTTGGACTGGTAGAGGAAAGTTTCTTTCCTCACAGGTGGCGCTATAGACAGGACACCTCACTGGCTGGGCCCTGCTCACCCTGAAGCTGCTGCAGGAGGAAGGTCCTGGGGCCCCTAGCACGAGCCGGCAAAAGGCAAAGATCCCTGCCATGTCAGACTCCCAGATCTCTACCTGCAGAGTGGTGAGAGTCCTTTTGTTCCTTTTCTAATGCTAGCAGAAAATATTTATGGAACTAGACCCTTGGACTGACTCTTGGTTATTTGGTATGGCATTCTTGGTGTTTCCTGATCCTTTCTTTTGACGGATGGTCGCTGTTTAGTCTGTTATGTCATGTCTTCTTCCATGTTTTGAGAGCTTGGTTTTGACCTCCTCTTAGATCCTGGTCATCCAGAAGACGCACTTACTGGCGTGCATTTGGCAGCCACAGAGCCTGGGGATTCCTGGCAGCTGTATCTCTGCGTCTCTTTGTCCAGTCTTGCCAGCACTCGGGAATTTCATGAGGGGTCCAACTCCATAAGGGGCCTTAGTCATCTTAATCTTTGTAGCTTCACTGCCAAATGGGTTTCTTAATTAGAATACTCTGTGAGTGAACTTTCCGGATCTTGTGAGGGCTGAATTTTTTACACTCTTGTGTGGCCTTTGGTTAAGCCATAAAAAGGCTTACTGGTTTGAGTTACTATTAAAATCCTTCTTGTCAAGGCAAGAGGGTGGACTCTCTCAACTGGAAAAACATCTAAATTAGAAAAATTTTAGAGCTTTTATCATAATAGCTGTTTTATTGGTATCTATGGAAAGACCAAATTTTAAAAGTGAACACAAAGACATATAACACCTAGTCTTAAGAACTCTCTTAATAGAGCTTTTACCCTTCTCAACAGCATGGATGGAACTGGAGAGCATTATGCTAAGTGAAACAAGCCAGGCGGTGAAAGACAAATACCATATAATCTCACCTATAAGTGGAACCTAATCAAGAAAACAAGCAAGTGAGAAAAATATAACCAGAGACACTGAAATAAGAAAAAACTGACAGTAACCAGAGGGGAGGGAGAAGGGGGTAGTGGGGGGAAAAAGGGGAAGGGTCGTCAAGGAACATGTTAAAGGACCCATGGACAAAGCCAAAGGGGGTAGGATCCAGGGTGGGAGATGGGGATGGGTAGGGTGCAGGGGAGTAATGGGAGGAAAATGGAGACAACTGTACTTAAACAACAATAAATTTTTTAAAAATTTAACAATTAAAAAAAATTCCCTTAATAAAAAGCAAAAACATCAAATTTCTAGTCTCAGCTTCTCCTCATGGGTCTTACGTATGCAAATCAAAACACTAGGTTAATTAACAAGAGAGTGGGGAGAGGCCAAGCAAAGAGTCCTGGGACTCTTCCCTACATGGTAGAAATTTTTAAAGGATTATTAAAAAATAGGTAAATAGGGTGGGGTGGAGGGATGGGGAGAAAAGGCATACAACTGTAATTGAGTAACAATAAAAATTTAAAAAGAAAAGAAAAAATAGGTAAATAAAACAAATATTGATGGGGTGAAACAAAAAAAAACAAAGGAGAGTCACAGGACTAGTCTTAGCAGGGTGGAAATCTTCAGATGATTACTTTAAAAAACTGGGATAAATATGAAAATGGACATTGACGGAGTTAAGACGAATGCTTTAATACAGCCCACCAAAGGCTGGCGGGCTGTTGGTCCCCCAACACCAACAGGCCTGAACTCTCTATTCGCCTCATTTTGAAAAGTTTTTAAAGGCTGGAAGACAGAAATTATAATGAGAAATCTGATCAGCAACCCTTGAGACAGCAAGCAGACTGGTTAATCAAGTTAAATAGTACCAGAGTCCCTTGGCCTGACCCCTTGATAGGGACCCAAAGTCTTTTTACATGAAGTAGGTAATATGGTCAGGGGACAGAACAGAGAAATTTTCAGAACTATGGGATGACAACTATGGCACCAAAGTCCTTTGGTGAAATAACATAGAAATACAAGGATTGATAACCTTGTGAAAACTGGAATGTTTACCCAGGCTTTACATAAAAAGGTTATGTTGATTTTACCTGAATATTTCACGGGGATGCGGATCATGTCTGGCTGTAATCACTTCCCCTACCCAGTACTGTAAAACCAAAACTTAGTGATGAAGTCCTAATGGAGGCTACAGTTAGGTAGCAATGTATGAGTTGATGGAATTAAAGGAAAAGTTTATAGGAGAACTGGTATATATTCAACAGACCATATGTGACGTGATTGCATCTCCTTTGCCAGACTGTATTATGAGGGTGGATGTGGTGTCTCACTAGGAAACATTCCCCTGCCTAATATAAACAGAAGGCATGTAAACCCACCCTTGAAGCAATATTAATCAGACATGCTAAAGAAAAAAACGATATAGCAAAATCTTGCTAGAGACAACCTAAAAATATTAAAAGAAAATTTTTTATCCTCGCCTGAGGCCATTTTTTTCATTGCTTTGAGAGAAAGAGAGAGAATAGCATTGATGTGAGAGAGAAACATTGATTGGCTGCCTTCTCATATGTGCCCTGACTGGGGATCAAACCCATGACCTTTTGGTCTACTGGACGATGCTCCCACCCACTGAGCCACACTGGCAAGGGCCAACCTAAAGATTTTGTGTCCTAAGAGCCTGGGATGGTGACTGTCAGGTTGGAAGCTCCAAAACACGACCAGACAGAATGTAGGTTGAACTCCATTTATGGCTAGGGTCCTACAAAACTGCTGCCAGCCCCCAAAGAAATTACAAGCTATGAGGAATGTTTCAATTAGATCATTTAAAAGTTTCATTTATGATGCCCTTAAAGGCAAGGGCTTCCAAATCAAACAAACAGAATAACATACCTATTTTTAATTGGTATGCAAGAGCCAACATAAGACTTCAAAAATATTAAGAAGCTTCATTAAAAGATCTGCTGTAAAAGATTTGTTTTAATAGGCTAATGAAAAATTAAAAATATAAGAGGTGTCTAAAATAAAGGACTGTAAGACTGATGTTACCCTTACAGGTGACTGTTCTCAGGCATCTTTCATTCCTTGGTGTAAGTCCAATATGAGAACCATAATTAGAGAACTTCTGAAACCTGAGGAGGACCCTCAAGTTTTTATAGGGTGGTGAACACACAATACAATAAACAGATGATGTATTAGAGAATTGTACACCTGAAACCTATACTTTTATTAACAAATGTCACCCCAATAAATTCAACTACGAAAAAAGTTTTTTAAAACAGATTATCTCCTGAGTCCAGTGAGAGAGGGAAATAAAATTTCACCTGTCCTTTCCTTCCTTCCCAAATCCAGACCAAACGGCTATTGATCCTTTCTCCCAGGGGTAACTGCTGCCTGTGTCTGGGTTTGGCTGTCTGCCTGCCTGGGACCCGTGGGCTGTCAGAAGGAAGGGCTCTGGAAGGTAATTATCTTTGCGCCCTCTTGATTCGATTTAACACTGCCAGAAATAGTTATTGCTTGTACCAGTTGAAACATGACATTTGAGAGGACTGAATAATCACAACTAGAAATAAAACTATGTACCCAGAGGGTAAGAAGCAAGTCAGGGATGATGCAGCTGGACAGGAAGCTAACCTGTGATGTCACTGTGCTGTCGCAACTCAGTTCTTTGGGAATTGGAACCAACTGTCCTTATTTTACAATGTTTGCAAGACCAGAAATGAAGCTCTAGAGGGAGTTCAAAGCCCACCCATTTTTATCATCCTCAATTCCTAAGAATGAAGAAAATAACAAGGAAAAAGTTAAAAAAAAAAAAATAACACCCTTGCCCCAAATCTAGCCTATAACCTCCATAAGATTGTCTTCTCCACAAATTTTAATAAGAAATCTTTAGTTTACCTGAGTTGATAAACTTATTACAGGTCTCCTGACTAAAAATTTAAAACAAAGCCTAGTCTGTTTGCATCTGTGTATGTTCATGTAGGGTGAGTAGCATTTTCTCTCTCTTCATGGTATTGCTAATCTGTAAAAGAGCTCTGTTTAATTGGCTTAAACAAGCAAGTGCTTATATTTAAAATTCTCAAAATGTAATAAAAATTAACCCAAATGCTTTTTAGGATCATATGATGTGAGAAAATATTTGATATAAAAGGTGGTTTGAGTTTGGTTAAAACTGGTCTGTCTTTAGAGTTATCAGAATTAAATGTAAAACTTTAAAATAAAGTGTTTAAGTGAAAATTTATCAATAATTACATGTATTATACTCATATATACTTAAAAACAGTTTTTCAAAATCCTCTGGTAACTTGAAACCTTAGAGTCTTACCAAGTTAAATAACGAAAATTTTTATTGAATATCTAGATCATTTCCAAGAAAGATAAAATACTGAATCATTAATTGTTAAATAAGTCTGCTTACTTTTGATTTCTTGTAACAGAAAAATTAAGATAAATTTGGATCTGATAATACGTTTTGCTTTGTTGAGGAAGCATATGTTTCTAAATATTACGAAATATATTTGCCAGTAAAAGTACCTATGTTTCTAGAGGTTATGAAATATAGTCATAAGTTTGCCAATCTAAAGAATGCTAATTGATTACTTTCTAGCTGTCATTAAAAATTAAGGTTTCTGATGGTTAAGAATTCCTTTTTTTTCAATTACAGTTTATACTCAACAATATTTTGTATTAATTTCAGGAGTATAGCATAGTGGTTAGACAATCATATACTAAGGGTTAAGAATTCTAATTAATATGAGAGGAAGTTAATATGCACTTTTAGTAAAGGAGGGTATATGGTATGGAAATGCATTTTTTGTTTGTTTTTTTGTTTTTTTAAAATTTTTATTGTTATTCAATTACAGTTGTATGGAAAATGCATTTTTTAAAAAATTAAAAGACAGTGGTTTGTCATAAAATGAGCTGTTTATTTATGAATAAGAGGAGACAAACTAAACTGGACAAGAAAAGTTGTAGAAGATTTGTGGAAAAGAATTTTGAAAAAGAAAAATTTATATACGGCTAAGCTGAATAAGATCAGAATAAATTTAAGTAAATGAATTTTAGTATCAAAAGCTAGCTCTGCAAAATTAAGAGTTTGGTGTGCTCTCTCATTCTCTCGTGTCTCTCTTTCTCTCAAAAGGAAAAAGTACTGTTGGTCAGCTCATGATAAGATACTGTGAAAAGCATTCTGCTTAGAAAGCAAATATTCTGTGTTTTATCAAATTAATTTCCTGTTCTGCTTTGGCTAGTGTGGCTCAGTGGATTGAGTGCCAGCCTGAGAACCGAAAGGTCACCGGTTCCAGTTCCGGCCAGGGCACATGCGGGGGTTGTGCACAGGGGTGTGCAAGAGGGAACTGATGAATGGCTCTCTCGCACATCGATGTTTCTCTTTCTCCCTCCTTTCCCTTCTCTCTAAAATCTTTGAAAAATTAATTTTGTTTTAATTTTGTCATTTTAATTGGGTCTTTGATTACTTAGGAAAACGGAATCTTCTCAATAGTAAGAGCTCCCTTCTACATTTGAACCGCCCTAGCTGACTGGGCATTCAATGGCAGCAGCAACAACGAAATTTATAGACTGTGGATATGTATATAAAGATTGTGGTCTGCTTCTGTAAAAATGACCCCTCAGTTCCATGTTTTTGCCATGGCAACTGTCTGTTCCTTAATCAGAGAAACTAAGATGGATAAACAATGGCTATAAATTAAACCAATAGTTGAGCCTATGGGAAACCCAAGATGGCTGCTTGGTTCTACTGAGCTTCCCGGCAAACCCCACTTTTGGTTTTTGCATTCTTCCATCCACCACAGTACATTTAAGCTGGACTTCATTCAACTAACACTTAGTATGGGCTCAGTATGTTCTTGTTGTATGCGTGTTTTCCAGACGGGTGGAAGCCTTTCCTTTCTGTAAGGCTGACCTCTCACAGTGGCAAAGAAACTGTGTTTTCCCATGTAGGGTACACGTTCCACAGTCTCGAGTGACCGAGGTACCCACTTCACTGAGAAAATCACATGAGCCTTGATGAAGGCCTCGCAAACTTCTTGGAATTGTTGCTGACCCTACTGCCCTCAATCATCAGGTAAGGCTGGGAAAACTTATGCAAAAACTTGATTAAAGCAGAACAAGTTTTATTTACATGGGACTGAATAAACTGATGAGGATGATTTTATAATTTTTATGACTTTTTGTCTGAAATATTGATGATTTTTAAAATCTTTTGTTTTCCAGATATAAAGAAACTTGCTTCTCTTAAACTACCTAAGTCAACAATTTGGTAAGTTACACCTTTGTGGGCAGAACGGAAACATTTATCTTTTTCTCCCCACTTGACCCTTCCAAAATTCAGAAGCTCTCAGTGAGTAATCGTACTTTCCTGGCATTATTGCCATTTGCACAGGTCCTGTAAGGATCTGTTCTCCTTGTAACAGGACACAACTGGAAACATTGGTTACGTTACCAAGGCTTTGACTAGAATGTCATATTTGAGACAGATACACATAGACTCAGACATGACCAGACATCTTTAAGGAATTAAGATTAACTAACGGAAGCCAATAAAACCGTTGGAAATTATAGGCTCAGTGAGCAAAGAAGGTCACTCCTGGCAGGTACAGGAACCTCAGGATATTTTGTGGACCCTGAAAAGAGAGAAACTAACCCAAATCTATATAGATAGGTATTGCAGGCAACAGTCTATATAACCTATATATAGGCACTGCAGGCAACATCAGACAGAAAGTCCTTACCTTGGCTTTTCTAGCCCCTAGAGACCTTTTGAAGTTCAGTCTGAAAATTCCCTATGAAAAATTCCAGAAAAGTAGATTTAAAAGAGCCTTTAGGTTAATTACCATTTTTGCTATTCTTATGTAAGTAACAAGCAAAACTTATTGAAACTACACTTATTGTACAAATTACTCTTAATCTGGCTATTGGTGGAAAAAATGTTAGAAGGGGGGTAGTTGCTGATTTTAGAAAGATTGTGTTTGAGCCCTGGCTGGTGTGGCTCAGTGGACTGAGCACCAGCCCATGAACCAAAAAGTTGCTGGTTCGATTCCTGGTCAGGGCACGTGCCCTGGGTTGCAGGCCAGGTCCCCAGTTGGGGGCCTGAGAGAGGCAACCAATTGATATTTCTCTCACACGTCAATGTTTCTCTCCCTCTTTTCCCCTCCCTCCCCCACTCTCTGAAAATAAATAAAAGATTGTGTTTTAGTAATATACCTCTGTGGATATCAAATTCTAGTGCTGTTCACTGTCATTTGAGGTTTTGTTCCTACCTGTAAATTGGATTGAATCCTGAATTATTCTACTTTTGTCTAGTATCTGTCTATGACTCTCCAAACTAACATTCCAAATTTTTCTCCGATATTTCTGACTTGGAATCATTAAGATCAAAAACTGCCTTCCCCCTAAACCCATTAAGCTAAAGTGGGACAACTTGCTATAAACTTCAGAGAAATCACCACAATAGTTCATACACGGACAACCTTCCTGACTGGTACAGAAAGATCACCAGACATCCAAACTGCAGACCATGAACATCCATCACATTGTCACCACCTGCCTCCACTCCATCTGAGGATGCTTCAAACCAGACACCTAGAAATCTTCTCAACTGGCTGCTGCCAGAGCTCAGAAACAAGGATTACAGTCTACTCCAGGCATTAATCATTATTTTCCTTTCGTTTCCACCAATGTGCCTCATTAAATACCTGACTGCCTGCAGCACAGACCTAACTTTGGGAGCCCTCCTGCACCACTATCTCCTGAAATGAGATACAACTGTTTAACTGAACAGACCTATTTTTGAGACCATGACGGGTTAGATGAGATATGGAACAATCTAGCAACACAACATCCGGAACATGAAGCTTCCCAGAGGTGTCAGAGGTGGGACTGAAGTGATTCCGAACAGGCCTCCCCGGAGTGTGCCACTTGGCATGGGAATTATTTGGGGCTGAAGGCAGTGGAGACCCACAAGCTCACGACTTTTACCTCTCCCTTAAAGAATTTAAATTCAGGGCCTTGCCCATAACAAGGGTTATCACCACAGGTAACTTTTTATGACCTATGTATAGGGCAGGGCAAACCTCTAATTACTGAACGTCTGCTCTTACTTCATCATCCTGTGAATGGCTTTCCTTCTCTCTGAAGCCCCGCGGCAGCTCCCCTCATTCCTTGGCTCAGGACTCCATGGAGATGTCATTTTAACTTTCTGTCTCTGACTCTCCTGTATGTGGGGTCCCTGTATGCACATATGTAATTCAATTGTTTTTTTCCCCTTGTCAACCTGTCTCGTGTCTATTAGCGTAGACCAGCTGAAAGACCTAGAAGCGCGGAGGAGCTCCCTCCTCCCCCCGAATGTCCAGCGCGCGCTGCTCTGCAATGTCACAGCCACACCACCGCTGTAAAAGGCTGTGCTGTGTCTCGCCGCGTGTCCTGCCCCAGCTTTACCTAACTAATCCTGTACTGACGGACGCTGCCGTAGTTCCTGAGCACGTGACATTATAAACAATCCTGCTCACGATGAATATCCTTATGCAAACATCTTTTCACAGCTGGGCAGTTTACATTTTGATACACACTGCCAAAGATCTTTCCACAAAGTTTCTCAAGTTATATTCCCAGCAACAGAACATAAAGTTCTCCATTTCCTCACATATTTGCCAACCTCATGGACAAGAAGTGCACATTTCTTTTTTCCGATAATTAATGTAGTTAACACCATTTAATACACGTACTGGACATTCCTATGTCTCCTTCTGTGATGTGCCTTTCATGTCTTCCGCCCAGTTTTCCACTGGGGTACCTGTATTTTCATATTTTGGTATCAACACTTCGTCATGTTCACAGTGACTTTTTTTTTCCAGACAAAACTCTTAAATACATCTTTTCTTTCCACTCCCTTGACCCAAAGGCCTTCATTTATCTTCGCCAAAGAGCCTAACTGGTTCCCTCTCTGTCCATCCTCCTGGGGTTGCCTGAGTTCTTTTCAATACACCAATCAAAATATGCCTCCCCTCTGCTCAAATATCTCCCCTGAACCCACCTCACCCCACGTGCCCCCCTTGTCAGCCACCTCACCCTAGGTGTTCACCAGGGAATCCCTCACCGCAGCCTTCAGATGCCCTGCTCCTCACGTCCTCAAACTCTACGGACCCTGCTCCTGTCTGGAAACACCTCTTCCACTTCCTGTGTCCATCCAGCACTTACTCTGTCTTCAAGCTCCAGGCCTTTCTTTTGGGATGCTGCCCCAGATCTTCCCAGGGAAAGTGAATCATGTCTATCACTGTTTATGTATCAGTGTTCACAGCTCTACTAGGGCCTGCATCATGCTGAGACTCTTACTAGATCACACACAGATTCTGTGAGGGTGGGCTACAGTGAGGGGTCCCCAGATCTCACTAAGATGGGGACAGGCAACATTAATAGATGGTCTGGACATACATGACTGAGATTTAAGAAGCTTTAAATCCATTCCAACAAAATGAAGCTGTGAATGAAAGCTGGGACTTAACTGGATGATGTGCTTCTAGGCTGGGCATCTACATGAGAGTGGGAGCCTGTCAGGTAGAATTAGTGTTCATCCTAACGTCACACCAAGGGACAGGAACACCAGAGGGCTGTAACTGTGCTGTAGGGTATGATATCACTCACCAGGCTTCTCCATGGCCTGGGACAGTTCCCTGAACTTGCCCCTGGCTCACCAAACAATCTTCTGATCACTAACTTGGTGTTCGGGTACACCAAGGTACTGGTTTAGGTACACCAGTGTGGGCAATAGAAAGGTATAGTCTCTTTTTTAAGTTAACACATAAACTGGTTTATCAGTCCCGGGACTGGCTTGGCTTGCTCAGTCCCTGACAGCCTGACTAGCTCCAGGGAGAGGGACAAGGTCTGAGTACAAGAGCCTGAGCTGTGGCGACCTCACGGGTACTGCCTACCTGCCTGGTGCCTGCCTCCATTTCAAAACGCATCCAACTCCCTCACTGAAGATGTTCTTAGGAAAAAAGCATTTCTTATTTATCTGACTTCTTGGGTTTGGCACAGGACGTCTAACCCAGAGAATTTTGCACTTCAAGAGCTGAGATGACAGTCACAGTTTTCCAACTGAGTGTGCCCCACACTGTTGCAGTCGGTGCTCCTGCCTTGGCCCCCACCAGCTACAGTCTGTTCACACCACCATCTGCAGAGGTGAGCGCCAGCTCCGCCAGGCAGGCCTCCCTAAGCTTTCCACTCTGCCCAGGGAGCAGGGATGTGGCACACCAACTCTTTCAACAGCACTGTGCAACTGTGCATATTTTCTGTGCTACAGGCGCGTGGGTCTTAATCCTGCCCTCAAAGAGCCCAGTGTTTTGGTGGGTTTGAATTTTTTCATTGTGCTCTTTGGAAGGAAGTTATTCAGAGCCCACATTTAAAGAGTGAGGAGTTATGCTCTACCTCCATTGAGAGTGGACTATCTTTTTTTTTTTTGGCTTTATTTTTTTTTCTCAGTTTTTGCCATTAAAATTCTTTTATTTTACATTTTTTTAACTGTATTTTTTCCAGGTGGGTTTGATTTCTTATTTTAAGTCATAACAAACCACTGTGGAGAGCCCTTTTGGTCTTCTTTTTTACCCATCATGTATCTTCCACTTCCCTCTTCTGCCTCTTAAAGGAGAGAGAGAAGAAGAGTTTGCTAGGATTATGGAGAAAGGACCTCTGTTCCTTTTTATCCCCATTTCAAGGTGACATCTCAAAAAGACCGGAAGCCTCACTAACTAACACCTTACACGCAGAAGACAAAACCAAGAAGAAGCGCCTCGTTTCTGGCACTATTCAACAAAACCAAGGTGCCTCAGTCCTCCTCCCCCTCCCCCTCTCCCAAGGTCTTCCCTTCACGGCTCCCAAGCCACTTACAGACGGATGTGTAAGCACGGAAACTTCATCTCTGCTAGCATGTCTCCCCTGCACTCCCGACCCAAGCAACTGTCCAGCTGCCTCCACATCTGCACTGAGATGTCGCATCGACATCAGAGCCCACATGTCCAAAATCAAACTCTTGATTTGTTCCTTCTGCAGTCTTCCCGTTTTTCATCCTTACAGTTGCTTCTGCCTCTCCTTTCTCTCAACCCCCACATCCAATCATGAGTAGATGACATTGACTCTTGCTTTAAAATACATCCAGAATCGGACCACTTCATCACCACTTCCACTGCTGCCACACTGTGCCAAGACCCTGATTACTGCAACAGCCTCCGATGGCTCTCTCCCCTCCTAGTGGGTGCCTCCACCCCTGCCTTACCGCACCCCACCTGGTAGCTGGAGCGATCCCATTAAAACTCTTAGTCCCAGCACATCAATCCTCTTGCCAGTCATCTCATTCAAAATAAAACCCAAAGTCTTTACTGTGGCCACACAAAGCCCTTAAGCCCGAGTGCAAAACAGAATCACCTAAAAGAAAACTTAATGCCAATTTCAATTCCAAGGCCCTACCTCAGGTTAGTTCAATCAGGATCTCTGGGGTAGGATCAAATCTTTTCTTTTTAAGATTTTATTTATTTACTTTTAGAGAGAGGGAAAGGGAGAAAGAGAAACATCAATGTGTGAGAGATACATCAATTGGTTGCCTCTTGTATGCCCCCAACTGGGGATCTGGCCCACAACGCAGGTATGTGCCCTGACTGGGAATCAAACCGGTGTGTTCCAGTTTGTGGGCTGGTGCTCAATCCACTGAACCACATGAGCCAGGGCCAAACCTTTTCTTTTTTAAAGTTTTTCAGGTGACTGAAACACACAGGTAGGCTGAAAACCCATGCCTTACACGAACCCCAGTTGCCTCTGAAGGCACCTACCGCATTCCTTCCTATTCCAATCATCCTGGCTCTGCCACAGCCACTCTGCCTTCTGGCATTTCTCCAGCATGTCTGAAACTCTCTTGTGTCGGGGTCTTGTACCCTCCATTCCCTCTTCCAAGGACGATCTTCTCATGGATAGCCACATTCCTATCTCCATTACAGATGTCGCCTCGTCCCTGAGGCCGTCCCAGGTAAGTCCCCACATAAAAGAGCAGTTCCTTTCTGAACTCTGTCCCTTTAGCCTGCCTTTCCTTCTTCATTGCACTTACCCTCACCTTACATGTTACACGGTTGTTCTTTGTCTCCCCTTTCGAATTTTAGCCTCTCAAGAGCAGGGGCTCCACCCACCTCATTCACTCCTATATCCCAGGACCCAGAACAGTGCATGGTACTCAGTAACTGCTCAGTAAATATGTGTTAAGAGGATGAATTAAATTGCACAGAACTTATTAATAATGAAATCTGTAGAAAAATGGTATAAAGATTCATTTTCATTAAACTCATACCCTGTATGACATTTGCTTTAAGAAAGCAAATGAAGGAGAAAAACTTATATTAAAAAAAAAGGTCCAAAGCAATATAAAGCAACCTGTTATTTAATAGACAATTTAACAGAATTATTAAATAATTAACCTACACTAGAATATTTTTCTTACAAAAATTTAACAGTTTATTTAACGGTTTATTTTTAAGTGCTCCTACCCAAAGGTCTAAAAGGTCCACATTTTCACTTTTCTGATCTCAAATGAAAGAATGTGACCTGCCCCATCTGATCCCGAGTCCTCTTTATCCCTGAAGCTGGTTTTTCTGGAGCTGACAATGCTTAAGTTGTAAGTGCTGGTTCTAGAAGAGAAAGTGGGAAAAAATCCTCTGCCTAGGTTACCTTGGTATGTTTCACTTTGCTTCCTTTTCTGAAAAGAGTATCTTGACAATCTTGAATGCTGCGGTAAACTAAGAGTGAACCATGGCACCGCACTCAGACTTGCCCTATTCCGTGCCAGCAGATAAATTTCCCCAGATCCAAGTGCTCAGGAAGTAATCTCTGTTTTGCTTTCTACAAAGTGTGATTTCCCCACAGATGCCGACAGCATTCTGCTTGGGCTTATACAATTATAAAATTCCCACCTACTTCACAATGAACACCCGAGAAGAAGACTGCAAGCACTTCGTTCCTCACTCTCCTGAAAACATCAAGTACACCGGAAAGGAAGGATCAGATGGAGTTTTACCTGTGTGGGTTCGTAGGTGTTTCTTTAGCTGAGACACGTCCATAAATTTGCGATGGCAGTGGTTGCATTCCGGTAATGAGTGGCCTTGTCGCAACAATAAAAAAAGTGTCAGTGCGTCTTTCCGCCATCGTGGAGCCTGGGGGGCCTGCTGGGAACAGGACTTCTATAACAACCAGTATGTCTGGAAGGCTGTGGTCCAAGGCCATTTCTGATGGCTGTAAGTGAGGTCTCCGGTACCAGAGCGAGCACACAGCTCTTGTTAAAATTGAAGGTGTTTATGCTCGAGATGAAACAATTCTACGTGGGCAAGAGATGTGCTTATATGTACAAGGCGAAGAGCAACACAGCGATGGCTGGTGGCAAACCGCACAGAACCAGAGTCATCTGGGAACGGAAGCTCGTGCTCATGGAAACAGTGGACGGTTTGTGCCAAATTCCAAAGCAACCTTCCTGCTAAGGAATCTGTAGAATGCTGTACCCCTTATAAACTTAAGCATATTGACAAGTAAATAAATAAAAGTGGATTTGTTCCCTTGAAAAAAAGTGTCAGGGCATATATGCTCCCCCTGCATTTCTTCAGTGATTTGTCACAGCACTTCCCTGAAAAATAATCACTTTAAATATGGTACTTTAATAAAAGCACTATAATTTTTAAATTAATTTGGTAACAGTTAATATTTTTGCTATGCATCTCAATTTATTGTCTCCTAAGAAAGCTGGGACCTTTCCAAATCCTTAAGTATATTCTTTTCCCTGGAAGCACTGGTATGACTATGGCCAATTAATCTCACATGACACTCCCAACCCCCATTCATTCCTATCACTTCTAACGAGAGGGGAAAACAAAAACAAAAACAAAAACAAAAAAACAGCCAGTGGGCGGAGCCAGGATGGAAAAAGCCTGGACTGACAGCTACTGAGTGGCCACATCTTTCTCCAGGCACCACTAACATCATAGTCTAGTGGCACTTTTGAGATACCAGTCCGTAGGGTTTTTGTGTGTGGCACCAAAACTGTAGTATAGAAATTAAATACAAATCACAAGGTAGTGAGAATTAACACAAGAACATCTAATTTAGATTGTTTTTGAAGACTTTTTCCTAAATACTCATTTATCTTCTACAATATAACCTAATGTTTCAGAAATAATTTGTATTTGCATTTCTCCCCCACCAATCCAAATTTGCTCTCACTTTATTGTACCTGTATGAACTCGGTAATGGCTCTTTAGTTGTCTTTTCTGGCTGAAATATTTTCCACACTGATCACAGGTAAAAGACTTCTGTCCTGCCAAATAAAAAACAAAACACTAAAGTATGCAAAAAACTATGAAGAACAAGGATGCTCGCAGTTGGGCCCAGGTCCCCATTTTCTACAAATGATACAAGTGGCTTGTCTACAAACCCAAATGCCTTCACAGTCTACCACAGTAACATAATGTGCAAAGGCATGTAGGGCAATAGGGAGTGGTGGAGACTGTGGCAGACCTGGTGAATTCAAGTTTCCCCTAAAGGCATCCAATGTAAAATTCTAAGTTCAAGTGGTTAAACAAAACATGTTTGCAAATTGAACTCCTGACAGCCAGTTTATAATATGCCCTAGTTTAAGGCTCCATGCTGTGCAGACTCTAACCTTCACTCTTAACAGTTCTGTAACTTTGTCTCTCAATGATACCAGGCTGGTAAGACTGTTTCGATCATGGTAACGCCCACCCCGGGAACAGGAACCTGGTGGTAGTTGGCTTTCTGGTCCAAGTCCGGCTACCTGAGTGCAGGCTCATGTGCTCCAGCAGTGAGTGCTTGGTGGTGAGAGCTTTGCTGCACACGGTGCATGTATACGGCCGCTCGCCTGTGTGTATCCGGGTGTGGACCTGTAGGGAGTGCTTCTGGGTAAAGCCTTTTCCACATTCATTACATTTGAAAGGTCGCTCCCCTGGAATAAGAGCCCCAGAAAATTGGTATAAGCAAGAACGTGCACACCTTTCTGTTCACTTGCTAATTAAAATGACAATAAAGGCACATATCCAAAAGGCCAATGAACAGGGAAACAAATACCAGCAATAAAATTTTGCAACCTGGAACAGATGAATCTGATGCCAGCAGTAAGGAATACTGAGATACGACCTAATTTTTAAGACAGCTCTCCATAAGACTCAGGACTTGGTGGCACATGTTATCTCCAAAAATGGGGGCAAGGATGATAAATGACAGTCTGTTTCAAAGGTAGTTAGACCCCTCAGATCTAGTCTCCTACTCCATGGAGCTGGGATACCAGCCTTTCCCCAAAATAAGACGGAGACTGTTCTCTGGGGAGAGTAAAACAGAGGGTCTCTGGACTAGGGGGACTTGGATTAGAGGTATCCCGTACAATGGGGTGGGATGACCACAGGGAGAATTGGTCAAAGGTTACATCTGGGATGCTGACACTCCCCCCAGCCCTCCTCTCCCTTCTGCCGTAGACACTGGCAGCGAGGAGACTATAGCCTTCAGGTGAGAGAGTGGAGTCTGCCTAGAATGTGAAAAGCCAGAAGTAAGAAAGCATCAGCAAGGAAGTGGGGGCCATTCTTGCCACCCCCTGGAGGCTGTTGTCTACAGTCTCTCTCCATACTGGCAGAGCTGCTGGTAGCTTTAAAGAAACCATTTTTACAAGAGTATGATTTTTAAAAAATGTTTTAATCATTTAGCTGGCTGAAAGCAAAGCAAAGTAATTTAAAAAAATGTTTTTAATCCTCGCATGAGGATATTTTATTATTGATTTTTGAGAGAGAAAGAGAGAAACAGACAGACATCGATGTGAGAGAGAAACACTGATTGGTTGTTCTCTAGGTAGGTGTCCTGACTGGGATTCAAGCCCACGAGCTTTTGGTGTACGGGACAATGCTCCAACCAACTAAGCCAACCAACAAGGGCAAGATTATAATTTTTAAAAAAATCATCATTGAAGGGAGGCCTCTAGTAGTTGAAAAAGATAGATGCCAAAACAAGAAGAAAAAAGGCAACTTGCAGAAAACAGAAACTGCCCAAGGTGAAGAAAATGTTAAAAGCTAACAAGTAGATGTTATTATTAACATGCTTACAGGGGCGAGGTGTTACATTGTGAAATTTAAAAAAAAAAAAGGATTGTAGTAAATTTTTTTGTAGAGAAAAAAGAGGGCCATGAAGTGAAAAAATAAGAGTGGAAGTAGAAAAAATCTAAGGGCTGAGAGGATAAGTGGAAATCTCCCAGGTGGAAAACAGGAGACAAAAGATAAGGAAGTTAGAGGACGGGCCCAAGAGGTTCAACAACCAAGTAACAGCTGGCCCAGAAACAGAGCAGAGCAAACGGAGAAATCGTCTATGAAATAATTCCAGGAAACTTTCTGGATCTGAAAGACAGGAGTTTCCAGAGACACCCAGTGGAAACTTTCAGAATACCGGGACAGAAGGAAAGCTCCTACATGCTGTTTTCCTTAAACAATCTTGTAGACTAACTATTTAACTCTTGACACTATGCTGTATTACAGCTCAACAAATATTAAGTGTCTCCCTTGTTCAAAGAACCAGAATTCAGGGTTCTCACCTATCTTAAAAACACCAAGGCTCCAGACAAATCAGAACCTCTGGGGTGGGGCCCCAGGCACTGGTAGTTTTAGAAGTTCTCTAGGTGGTTCTAAGGTGCAGCCAGGTTCAAAACCACAGTGCTGGGTGCTGCTGGGTCAGAGCACAGCAAGCTGCAGGATGACAGAAGACTCAAGCACTAGTCCCTATACATAAGCTTACAATTAAGTTGAGGGTATTTAAGTGGTAACACAACTGAACCCAGAGCGGAGTGAGTTAGTGTATGTATAAGAGAAGGTTCAAAGGAAGAAGGGATTTCTGGCTAGTGCTGCAGTGTCTAATATGGTGGCCATTTAAATTAACTTAAAATAAAATAAAAAATTCAGTTCCTCAGTCACACTTGTCACATGTCAAGTGCTCAG
Source organism: Desmodus rotundus (assembly GCF_022682495.2). Lineage (NCBI taxonomy): Eukaryota > Metazoa > Chordata > Mammalia > Chiroptera > Phyllostomidae > Desmodus > Desmodus rotundus. The sequence continues at coordinate 62,180,131 of NC_071397.1, forward strand.
AATCCACATGTGGCTAGTGGCCACCACATTGGACAATCCTGTATCTGAGGATGATATTACCACCATCAGAGAAGGGTCTCTTGGCCAGTACTGGACTAGAGACACCAGAAAGAAGACATTTACAGCTAGATTACAGCTAGCTGGCTGCGTGAGAAAGCTGTCCACATAGACCAAAGGCACAGCTATGGTCAAGATGAGGAACATTCAAGAGTTGGAAAGCAGATAAATTTGGCTAGAGTTCAATACCTGGACATTACAGCCTTGCACCAACAACTAGAGAGGTTCTGGAATCAGGCTACCTGGGTTCAAATTTAAGCTTTCTAGGACTTGGTCTCTTCATCTATATAATGGGAATAATATAACTTATCTCACAGGGCTCTTGTGAGAACTAAATGCAGTAACAATTATAAAGGCTTTATTGTAATACCCATGATCTAGAAGTTGCACAATAAATGAAATCTGTCATTATCGTTACTATTGCAAAACACATTCCAATAAGCTGTGAAAGTGTAATTACCTGTGTGGCTTCTCTGGTGGATTGCTAAAAAGTGATTGTACTTGAAGACTTTGCCGCAGTCTTTACAACGGGCCTCAGGGCCAAGTGGACGCTTTCTCCTACCGCAGACCCTCTTGGCTGAACCCTGGTCTTCTTCATCCCCAACAAGTTTGTAATCTTTAAGTTTGATGGATCTCTGAATCCTCCGCTTGCTGAACCGAGTCTGGTGGTCCTGTCCATCCTGGGTCTTAGGATCACAGTTCTCATCTTTTTCAGCGGGGGTTCCCTCCCCTCTACCTGGCTCACAAGCAGGCTCAGATTCTTCCATTTCTTTTGCTGCAGTCTGTTCATTCAGTATACCATTGTCTACCTCTTTAACCACAAAGTTTTGTCTGTTCTGAACTGAATTGTTTATTCTCAGCTGTATTTCCTCCTCTGCAGCCAGTTCTGATCTCCCCTCCTGCAAACCATTAACTTTTCTTGGTCTTCCTCGTTTCCGCTTTGGCGGATCATTTTTCTTATTAGAAATAACAACCACTGGAGCACCAGGCGTGTTCAAAGTCGTGGGCTTTGGGGAACTACGATTAATTTGAAAGTCTGTATATGCCTTCACCAGGTCATAGACTTTTAAGAACTGAGCAGTAGCCAGGATTTGTTCTGTACTTTTCTCACTGGCCTGGAGACAACCTGTGTAGATGAACTCCAGCAGGATACCAAATGTGTCGGCTACCATGCCCTCTAGCATGTAAGTGGACTGGCCGATCTCCCCCTCTTCAGCAAACATCATGCAGAAGTATTCGCTACTAGCGGCCAGTAAGGCTTTGTGGGCCCGGAAATGCACATTCTCCACGATTAAAGTAATGTCACAGAGAAAGCCTTTCCTCCTCTGGTCCTCGAAGCTGGCCAGGACAGTGTTACTGTGAGTGTCTGAGTGCACAACAAGGTGCCCCGAAGGCTCTGATGCTGTTTCCGCCATTGTCTTTGGAAGACAAGAAAAATTAAGCCTGAAATGAGAAAACAATGTTGAAAAAGGAGTCAGCACTAACAAGGTTAATCCCAGACCACGTGAACCTACCATTTACTTCACGTTGTTAACTGAAATTTACCACTTACAACTTTTAGAAGTGTATTTAAAAACTTAGCTTTGAGTTCTTTTTCCTGTTGTACCATTATCTAGGTGGGTGAACTTCCAACATCCGCGTTACCTTTCAGGGTCTGTTTTCTCCTTTGCAAAATGAAGGAACTGGGTGCAAGCACCCCTAAAACTCATTCCCAGCGCTCACTTTCCATAGTTGCACAAAGAACAGAATGAGAACTACAGTGTCTCGATTTCATACATTATTAGCCATTTTTTAAAAACAAATATGAAAAGCGCGAAGAAAATGTACATGTGCTAATAAGTATCTGTAATTAAATAATAATAACGCGAGGCGCAAGGGGCCTCGCTTTAAAAGGGCGGCGCGGAATGCCCAAGGCTGACGCCAGACAGCACCCCTCGAAGAAGGGAGGACTGACGATTTCCGGATCCCGGGCCGCAGAGTTGAGAGTCGGGCGCGGAAGAGGCCCCCACCTCCGGGCCCGAGCCGCACGGGCCGGACCTGGGAGCAGAAGGCTGAGGAGGGGTCGAGATGGCCGCGGGTCCCGCACTCCCGGACAGTAGGTCTGGGGTGGACCTACCTCTCACGGCTTCCGGCGACGTGTGGATCGCGGCCAGCCCACCCAGCGGCCTGGCGGGCGCACCCGCGCCGGGCTCTCCCTGGTCTCCAGATCCACTGGGCCTGCCACTGGGGTTCCCGCGACGCCCGTGCTTCTGCTCCTCCGCCGCCTCAGATGCTGCCAACCCGGAAGCACCGGCGCGGGGCGCCGGACCACGTGGCCCGCGGGGACGCCCACTGGAGGGGCGGGGCGGGGCGGGGCCTGAGGTCCCCTGCGGCGCCCCAGGAGGCCGAGTGTTGGCAGTGGAAGACAGAATTGTGTTGGAGAGGTAGACGGAATTATGTTGTTACTCTGCAAATGTGGAAATTTTATATCACACCGGACTTTTAGCTCATCACCCCAGATGCCAAAGCTCCTCCCCCTCCTCTATTATTGTTATTTGCCTCCTCATTGTTTTCCAAATCTGCCTTCTTTTCTCCACTTCCATGCCTTAGGCCAAGGCAGTGGAGAGAGCGCTCTGGCCAGACTGATGTGGGTACTACTGAGTGATCTTGGGCAAGCTGCTTATCCTTTCAACTTTATTTTTCACCTTACCTATAAATCGGAGATATAAACGCTAGTTAACACGAGGTTGGGTTGCTGTGGGGTAAACAAGATTATATAATGAGTTTAGTAAGTACCTGGTTTAATTCTTAACTACTATGAATAAAATTATCATTATTATTCTTCAGACGTTCATACTCTTTCTTCAATAGACTATTAAGCGTTTCTATATACCTTCCTGATGAAGACCAAGCTTGTCGATATGGCCTACAAGCCCCACCCAAAGGCAGTTGCCTCCCTCCCTCTCTCTCCAGCTATTTTAACATTTTCTCTCTCTGTTTTTGCCTCGCCAACATACAATTGCTTATACTTTATCCACTCCTAACAGATACTTCCAGGTCCCCACCATACCATCTATGGCCTCCAAGATTTTCAAACTGGAGGTATAACTACCAGCCTGGCTCTTTTAAAATTTTACTAGTTTTTGTTAAAAGTAGTCTTTTCTCTGAGGTTTCCTTCCCCCTTCTCTGGAATAGCTTCTCAACCCCAGAATTTGTGGGGTTCCAAATAGAGGGCGGGCCCTGCCGGACTTCTGCACACCAGCAGGAAGAGAAGTCAGTGCGGGGAGCTGACTGCCCCATGGTGTCTCCCTGCCTCAGCAGTAAAAACACCGGTCCTCCACACGGCCTCCCTCTAACAGCTGAAGATGACTCAGTGCAGAGTGAAGCCTGGTATTCCTACTCCTCCACTGGGTCATTGCTCACCAGGGCACAAGCTCTGAAAGGAAATTCTGGGGCTGGAGGATCTTCCACCACTAGAAACCAGCCGTTTCTTCAAGGCAATTTTGTTTAGAATCCATGTGACTTTTTTTTTTTTTGAAATGTTTGTTGCCATTATTTTTTGATTGAGGCCAGCTGGTCTGCCTGCAGCAGATCTTCATAACTAAGCCCTTGCAGAGAAGGGTTTGGGCTGCCTATTTATCATTCATCCAAAAAATGTTTACTGGGGGCCCACTATGTGCCAGGCACTGTGTCAGGTGCTAGGGATGGATATAGCAACTAACAAGGCCCTTGCCCTCAGGAAGCTTACATTCTTCTATGGGGAGGAAGGGGAAAAATTACAAGTAAACAAATAAATAATTATATTTCAGAGAATGTTAAGTTTTATAAGTAGTGATGGAGCCTGACAGGAAGTGAAGTCAAGATAGGTTCCATTTAAGCTGAGATCTACATGATAAGAACTCCGCTGTGTGAAGATCTAGAATAAGAATGTTCCAGGCAAGGGAAAAGCAAGCAGAAAGGCTCTGAGGCTGGAAATCAGGCTCTGAGACTGGAAAAGGCTCTGAGGCTTGGTGCTTTTGAGGGACAGAAAGGCCTGTGTGGCTGCAGCACAGTGAGTGAGGGGGAAAATGGCAGGAGATGGATCAGTGATAAGGTGGCCAGATTTTGCAAATAAAAACACAGAACATCCAAGTAAAAATTTGAATTTCAGATAAACAACAAATAATACATCAAGGGATATTCTTATACTAAAAAAAAAAATCAATGTGATATCTGAAATTCAAACACAGCTGAACATCCTGTGTTTTTTCTGACAACCCTCACTGGAACGGATCCTGATTTTGACAATATGGGAAGTTAATATTATGAAAAACCTTTCCACAACAAGATAGCTAGAAATGACAACAGAAAAATGCATAATTGAGCTTAAAGGAGAGTAAAGAAAACCCCAGGTGCCTAATAGAATTAAAATCAGGGTAGTAAACTAACCTCGATGTCATGGAAATCCTAGGGGCGCATTTTATTAAACCAGCACCCAGAGGCTTAGGTGTTAATGAGTAATTTGGGACCACTAGACCAAGCCTTTGGTGTGTCTGAAGTAGGGGGTTGAAAAAGAAAACCTTCTACAGAAGTCAGGTTCTGTGGAAGGGCTACAATCTCCATGAAAGGGTGGAGTAGGGAGGAAAAAAATCTTTCTGAGTTCAAGGGGAGATAGCGAGAAATCATGTCTTTCTGTGTTGAAGGAAGAGACTCTTCCTTCTCACCCAGAGCCAACACAGAAATTTTTGTGACACCCAAAATTTGTGACCTGTCAGAATTAAAAAAAAATACCCCCCCAAATCCTCTAGAAATTAAAATTAAATTAATGAAATTTAAAAATCAGTGGATAACATTTCAATAAAATCGACACATAACCACACACAAGACTCTGCAGATAGGTCCAAGAGTTGAAGACAGAATTTGTGATTTAGAAGGTGTATCTGAACGAACTGCCTAGAAAGCGAGTCTGAAATAAGGAGATGGAAAGTATGGAAGGGATGTTGAGGGACCTGAACAGAATGAGAATGATTTATCATGTAATTGCAACTCTAGATGCAAAGACTATTGAGAACGGGAAAGAAACAATATTTAAAGATAATGATGAGAATGTTCCAGAACTAATACAAAACACAAAGCTACAGATTTGGGAAGCACAAGTTCCAAGAATGCTAAGCAAAAAAGAAATCTATAGCTAGATATATTGTAATCAACCTGCAGCACATCAAAGATAAAGAGACCTTAAAAGAATATAGAAAGAAAATACTGATTACCTCTAAAGGAAACCCAGTTGCACTTTACGGATAATTTCTTGAGAGCAACAGTGGAAGTCAGAGTCTTTACTGGAATGGTATTTTCAAAATTTGCCTATTTTTCCCTTTTAAACATTATGTTCACAGCAAAATTGAGCAAATAAAGAGAGTTTCCATATACCTTTTGCCCCACACATGAACAGCCTCCTCCACTATCAACCTTCAACATCAGAGAGGTACATTTACTGCAACTGATAAATCATTGCCTGGTAATACACAGACACATCATCTCCCAAAGTCCATAGCTTACATTAGTGTTCACTCTTGGTGCTGTGTATTTTACGGATTTAGACAAATGTATAATGACATGTATCTACCATTGTAGTATCACACAGAATTATTTCACTTCCCTAAAAATCCTCTGAGCTCTACCTATTCATCCCTCTTTCCCTGCTAACCCCTGGAAACCATTGATCTCTTTACTGTCTCCGTAGTTTTGTCTCTCTCAGAATGTCGTATAGTTGGGAATCCTACAGTGTATGTTGCCTCAGATTGGCTTCTTTTACTTACTAATATGCATTTAAGGTTCCTCCAGGTCTTTTCATGGCTTGATAATTCATTTCTCTGTAGCAATAAGGAATATTTCATTGTCTGAATGTATGACAACTTATCCACTCATCTAATAAAAGACATCTTGGTTGCTTCCAAGTTTTGGTAATTATGACTAGAGCTTCTATAAGCATCTTTGTGCAGGCTTTTGTGTGGACATAAATTTTCAATTCATTTGGATAAATACTAAGGAGTGTTATTGATGGATCATATGGTAAGAATATGTTTGGTTTTGTAAGAAATTGTCCCAAGTGTCTTCCAAAGTGGCTTTACCATTTTGCATTTCCACCAGCAATGAATCAAAGTTCCTGTTGTCCCATATCCTTGCTAGTGTTTGATGTTGGTGGTGTTCTGGATTTCGGCAATTCTAATAGGTGTAGTGGTATCTTGTTTTAATTTGCGTTTCCCTAATGATATATTATGTAGAGTACATTTGCATATGCTTATTTTCCATCTGCATTTCTTCTTTCATGAAGTATTTGTCAGGCCTTTTGCCCATTTTTGACAGTGTTATTTGACTGAGTTATAACAGTTCTTTGTATATTTTGAATAATAGTCTTTTATCAGTTATGTATTTTGCAAGTATTTTCTCCCAGTCTACGGTTTGTCTCCTCATTTTCTTGACAGTGTCTTTTGCAGAGCAGAAGTTATTTCATTTTAATGAAGTCCAGCTTATCAATTATTTCTTTCGTGGATCATGCTGTAGTGTGATACCTAAAGTGTTTAAAGTTGTCTAGGTTTTCTCCTACATTATCTTTCAGGAGTTCTATAGTTTTGTATTTTACATTTTAATCTGTGATCCATTCTGAGTTAATTTTTTTGTGAAAGTAAAAGTTCTATCTAGTTTCATTGTTTTGCCTGTGGATGTCCAGTTGTTCCAGCACCATTTGCTGAAAGACTGTCTTTGCTCCATTGTATTGCATTTGCTCCTTTGTTAAAGATCAGTTGACTCTATTTATGTGGGTATATTCTGGGGTCATTTCTCTGTCCTATTGTCTATTTGTCTATTCTTTCACCAATACCACACTGGTTCAATTTCAGTGGCTTTATAGTAGGTCTTGAAGTCAGGTGGTGTCAAGTTTTCTGACTCAGTTCTTCTCCTTCAATAGTGTATTGACCATTCTGGGTCTTTGCCACTCTAAATAAACTTTAGAATCAGTTTGTCAATACCCACAAAATAGCATGTAGGATTTTGATTGGATTGGATACATAGATCAAGTTGGGAAGAACTTATATCTTGACAATACTTAATCTTTCTGTTCATGAATATCTCTCCCTTTATTTAATTCTTTAATATTATTCATCAGAGATTTGTAGGTTTCCTCATATAGATATTATAGATATTTTATTAGACTTATACCTAAGTATTTATTTTGGGGGGAAGCTAATATAACTGGTATTGTGTTTTAAATTTCAAATTCCACTCGTTTATTGCTGGCATATATGAATTAATTGACTTTTGTATATTAACCTATTCTGCAACTGTGCTGTGATCACTTATTAATTCCAAGATGATTTTTGTTGATTCTTTTGGATTTTCTACATAGACAATCATGTCATCTGCCAACAAAGAGACTTGTATTCTTCCTTGCCAACCAGTGTACCTTTTAGTTTTTTCTTCTTATTGTATTAGCTAGGACTTCCAGTATGATGTTGAAAAGAGTAGTGAGAGGGGACATCCTTGCCTTATTTGTGATCTTAGTGGAATATCTTCTAGTTTCTCACCATTAGGTATGATGCAAACTGTAAGTTTTTGTAAATGTTCTTTATCAAGTTTAAGAAGTTCTCCTTTATTCCTAGTTCACTGAGAGTTTTTTTTATCATAAATGGGTGCTGGATTTTGTCAAATGTTTTTCTGTACCTATTAATATGACGATGTGATTTTTCTTCTTTAAACTGGTAATGTGATGGATTACACTAATATTTTTTGAATGTTGAAGCAGCCTTGCATACCCGGGATAAAGCCCACTTGGTTGTGGTATATAATTCTTTTTATACTTGTTGGATTCAATTTGCTAATATTTTTGTTGAGGATTTTTGTATCTGTGTTCATGAGAAATATTGATCTGTAGTTTCCTTGTAATGTCTCTGTCTGGTTTTTGTATTAGGGTAATGCTGGCCTTATCGAATGAGTGAATAAGTTCTCTCAAAGAGATTGTAAAGAATTGGTATAATTTCTCCCTTAAATATTTGGTAGATTTCCTTGGTGAACCCATCTGGGCTCAGTGCTTTCTATTTTGAAAGGTTATTATTTATTGATTCAATTGCCTTATAGATATAGGCCTATTCAGATTGTCTATTTTTATTTTTAAGCCATAAAATTATCATAAGGAACAAGGGAAAAAATTGGACAAACACTGAAAACATTAACCACCAACAAATTTGTACTATAGGAAGGAAAATAACCCTAGGAGGAAAGTCAGAGATGTAAGGAATGGTGAGAGAACAAAACAAACAACCAACCAAAAACATGAGGAAAATCTAAACCAACACTGATTATGAAAAGAAAACATCTAATACAGATAGTAAACACGTAGACTAGATCTAAAATATTAAATAAAACTAACATTTAAGATGAGAAGCTGGTGACTGGTATTAAGTGTTTAAAGGATAGAGATATTGATTCCCTTCAGACTAAGTCTGCAGGTTAAGAGTAGTGACAGCCACTAAAAGGATATAAATAGAATATATAACTTCAAAAAACTTCAGAGGATAAAATTAAATTAAAATGTGCTTAATCAATCTAAAAGAAGGAACAAATAAAAAGAAATTAGAGAAGATATTGAAAATCTAGTCAGGGCCACATCATGTAGTCTTTTATGCTGTATTAGAGGTCTCCGGAGAAATAGAACCAGTAAGAGATATAAAGAAATTTAGATTTATTATAAAAAATTGGCTCACATGATTATAGAGGCTGGGAAGTCTAAAATCTGCAGTGTAGGTCAACAGGCTTAAGACCCAGAACTGATGGTACAGATGAAGTCTGACGTTTGAAGGCAATCTGCTGGAGAATACCCTCTTGCTCAAGGAGGCCAGTCTTTTTGCTCTATTCAGGCCTTCAACTTATTGGGTAAGGCCCACCCACAGTCTAGATGGCAATCTACTTGCTTAAAGTTCACCAATTTACATTTAATTTTATCCAGAAATACCCTCAAAATTAACACACAAAATTAATGAAAGTCATGCCAAAGTAAGGAGTTTGGATTATAACTGAAATAGAAGGTCACTGGAAGGTCTTAAAAAGGGATGGAGAAAGTCTGTTTACATGTTTAAAGATTAGTCCAGGTGCTCTGTGGAATGCAGACCTTAGAGGGACATGAGTAGAGGCACAGAGACTGGGTGAGAGCAGTAAAAACATGAGACAAGCCCAGACTTACAGCTTATTTTTGAAGTAATTCTCTTTGACAGGACTTTCTGAGAGAGTGGGTGTGGAGAGTGAGGGAAATAAAACAAGGCTGATTTATAGCTCTGGGGACAAATCAATGGAGTGTATGATATTTTGTCCTTAAATGATCTGGGGGAAAACTGGAAGAAGAGAATTTGGGGGAAGTGTGGGACAGACATACTAAATTTGAGATGTCAACTAGATAATCAAGTAAATATATACAGTAGGCAGTTGTAGGCAAGGGTCGAGTTCAGGGGTGAAAACGGAATTTGAGATGTTAATATTGGATTTATCAGAGTATAGGTTAAAAACCATTATAAGATCGCTTACAGAATGAATATTGATAGATAAGAGGGCTATCCAGCCTTTTTCTCTTTTCCCTCCAAATCCAATCTCCACCCTTCTCCTCATTTTTTTTTGGCCCTGAGAGGGTGCAAAGACTTCTTCATAAGAGCCCAGTACCTGTTGGCTTCTGGGTGGTCTAGGTCAATGGAGAACCTGGAAGGATTTTGAAGGAGAGCAGAAGTTCTTGGAAGTCCTTTGTCATCAGGAAGGGCATCCAAAACATCCTTGTAAGCTGGTTGACTGATAACTGTAGCTAAAGCCCAAGGCTCATTATCACTTAAAGGGATTTGAGGGGAACAGAAGGGTAATTGACAATGTTCAATGTCAGTAAGGCATCTTTATAAGGTCCATAAAGCACTTTTTTTTTTAAGAGAGAGGGGAAGGGAGGGAGAAACATCAATGTGCGAGAGATACATGGATCAGGTGCCTCTCGCATGCCCTGAACTGGAGACCTGGCCCACAATCCAGGCATGTGCCCTGACTGGGAATTGAACCAACCACCTTTCGATTTGCACACCAGCACTCATTCCACTGAGCCACACCAGCCAGGGCCATGAAGCACTTTATAGGGATTTTATAGCACTGATTCTGTGATGTTTCAGTTTCTAGGCCTGTATCTCTTGATTTTATTATGACATATATTATACAAAATATATGTAAAACAGGCTTCTAGTTTTTAATTAACATTGTTGAAGTTATAAGGATCAATAACAACATGGATGAACCTGAAGGACATTACGCTAAGTGAAAGAAGCCAGGCAGAGAAAGACAAATACTGTATGGTATCACTTTGTAGTAGTTCAGAATGAGTCAGCCCAAGATGTGTATTATTTTGAGTTAAAGGTAACCAAAACCCTGTGGACTCAAGAGAAACTTCTGCTACCCCTCCCCACCACTAACTACCTAGAAGAATTTAAATTAAGAGCCTTGTTCATAATAATAGTTATTACCAGAAATATCTTTTTATGACCTACATACAGGGCAGGGCAAACTTCTAATTACTGCATATATGTTTTTCTTATTGTCTGGTGAATGATATTCCTCTTTGAAGCCTCAAGGTGTCTTACCTCATCCTTAGCTTAAAATGCCATTTATAACTCATTTCATTCAACTTTCTGTCCTTGATCTAGGATCTATGACTGTCTCATGTACATAGGGTTCCCATACATGCATATGTAATTAAATTTGGCTATTTTCTCTTATTAATCTGTCTCATGTAAATTCAATGACTAGACCAGCCAAAAAGAAACTTGAGGGTAGAGGAAAGTTCCTTCTTCCCCCCAGACTTATATGTGGAATCTAATTTTTAAAAAAGGTCAAATTCATAGAAGCAAACAGCAGTATGGTAGTTGCTAGGGGCTGGAAAGTGAGAGAAATGGGGATATATTGGTCAAATGGTACAAACTTTCAATTATAAGTTGAGTAAATTCTGAGGATCTAATCTATACCATGGCGACTGTAGTTAATAGTGTACTGTATACTTGAAATTTGGTTCTTCAATGTTCTAACTAAACACACACACAAACACAGTAGCCGTGATATGATAGATGTATTAATTGACTTGATTGTGGTAAATATTTCACAATGTATTCCTACACCAAAATCACCATGTTGTACACTGTAAGTATGTATGATTTTATTTGACAATTATAACTTAATAAAGCTGAAGAGAGCTAACTCACTAATTCTAGAGATTAAGAAACAAAGGCTCAGAGAAATTGAGATTTACCTAAGATTATACAGGTTGCATTTTTTATTTTTTAAAGAGACAATCTTGCTACTTCATATTCTAGATTTCTTATGCTGCTGCCAAAAAAATTGATAATCTTATTTTAAAAATCTCTTTCAAATTCAATTTAGTAAGTCTTCCTCTTGAATATACTACTTGATAATGTCATATAAGACTCTAGATTTCATCCTTCACAAAACCCCAGGTGATTTCTAATTACAAAATAATGTATAAAGCATACTTCATTTCATACTCAAAGAAAAAGAAGAGAGACAGCCATTTAGTTATCTCAAAAACCATTTATTTCTTTGGGAAAATGATGAAGTATCTTATGTTCATAGTTTACAAATAACTCCTTATTTCAAAAGTATAATCAATATTTCTGTTTTATTGATATAAATGTTAATTTTGTTTCTTGAAGCTTTCTAACATTTGCTGAGTAATTTTCTTTAACAGAGACTGATTGTTCTACTGAAAATGTTAAAAAGGAAAATGAACAATAGATTTATTAAGTAAAATGAATTACCTAAATATTCTAAATGGTAGTCTGAATAATCATTTCTTACAGAATCAAATCTCAGACAAAGAGCACTAAACTTTAAAATTATATTAAAACTTATGCTTACAGAAGAGCACTCCTCCCTGGATGGCAGAACTTTGAGTCCTTTGAGCCATGGGACATCACTCAGAGAGGGCCGACTTTCAAGTTCTCTTTCCTTCTGTGTCTTTCAGAAAACTCTTGAGATTCTGGTTGCAGGAAACTAGCATACTATTCATTAATCGGGTCTATATTTTTAAGAGAGATAAAGGTCTGTAATTTATGATCAAAGTCAATTTCTCTAAACTGAGGTTCCTTGTATTTTCTGGTCATCTTGGCACCCAGGTATGTAATGAGTTCACATCTCTCTATAAACTGCTCCATCTTCTTCTTATACTTTTTTCTTGTATATGCAGAACCTTTGGGATTAAAGGCTGTAGAAAATTTCACAGACTTGTGAATGTTTCCTGTTGGGTTAGTAAATCACTAAATTACAGAGAAAGAACTGTGTGTGTGACTGAGCTGAGAAGATAACAAAATCCCAGTAAAATTTGTGGATTTTCTATCTTAGATCATAATTGCCTTTTTATCTTCCTTTGTGGCATGAATTTTTGAGAGCTGACTATATTACTCAGAGTCTCTGCTTTAAAAACTAGGAATTCAGTTTTGGTATTTTCGTTAAAATATTTGCACACACATACACATATGCACACACACCATTCAAGAGACGAGCCCAGCTCAACAGTCCTATTTATCACATATACTACAGTTAGTGTTAAGTTACTTCTGAGTAGTGTGTCATTAGAAAAGACATACCTTTTAGGTGAAACGCTATATAGAGCAGTGCAGATTTCTCTAGACTTAAGAAGGGAAATTTGGGCTTTAAGCATCCTGCTGCATTCATTGCTTTAATTAGAGAAGTTGCAATACCCTGCAGGTAGGGAACAATTTAAACATGTACATATTTGAGTTTGATTTCTTTTCTTAGTGCAAATAGAAAAAGAGGCTATTCTTGGCCTCTAATAACCTCCTGGGGCTGAGAATGGGGCTTACGAAGATGGTTAGATGACCACTTAACCAACAGAAAAGAAAGCCCAAATTCATCTGATTAGGAAAAATGAAAAGCACAGATAGGATTAGTACCAGTTATGTGATGGACACATGGGCTTCATCACACAATTCTCTCTGTTTTTATACATTTGACATGCTAAATAGCAAAAAGTTGAAAAAGAAGGAAGGCGACACTGGGCTTTGAGCTGTCTTGGCCCATTTTGCCTCTGCTGCTCAGAACTGGCCAGACTGCCTCCCACTATCAGGATCCCTGGCCACCTGACAAGGACTTTCAGAGAACGCAGAGATCACTGCGTCAAGATTCTGCAGCCCTGAGCAGGCAAAGGAAGTGGGAGGCTCTCCTGCTGGAACTTGGCCGCTATGAGAATACCCTCTCTGGGTGGGCTGCGGCTTGCATTTTGTTACTAAGTGAAGGCCAAACATCTAGGAGAGTTGAAAAAAAAAGTGGTTACAACTTTTCATGAGAAAGGTATGAAATTGGGCCCTGGGCATTTATTTATAGAATTAAAAACAGTGCGTGGCTACTGTTAAGCTTTACTATGTGTAAAAAGAGTTATATTTAGACAAATAAAATGTCACTTCAGTAGACGGCTTCAGTGACAGTGTAACCCAACTCTGAAGTAAGGAGTAAGCCTATCGGACCCAGAATCTTACATTTCAAAATAAGACAATGTTGTACAGACACTGAAATTCAAGATATGAGCCAAACTCCATGTCAAATGTAAATAACTTTATAACAATCTATTCTCTTCTCACTTTAGTGCAGGTATTTGGGAACTAGCTGTTTCACATATCTTATTTTCATAACCACCCAATAAATAAAATAGGTTAAACGTGGATTTGCAGCTTAAAATTAGAAAACTCTTCCTTGAATTTCATTGTTACCAAAATAAAAATTACTGTTAAAGAAGAGATTGTTGTGCTCTTCTAATGTGTGTGTGTGTGTGTGTGTGTGTGTGTATGCAGAGAGAAAATCGTGTAACTGAACCTGTTCCAGATATCCAGGTAAAGGAAGACTGGTGAGATTTATTGGTTCCTTTAACGGGGGAAGTTTGTATGGAAGCTTCTGATCCCAGTACTTCATTGGCGACCTAAGAACACAAAGTTCATTAGACAGATGCTCTCAGATATACTCACTGTGTGAATATAGGAAAGTAGGTATACAAGAGACAACTAGAAGATAAAGTTCAGTACCCATTTTCTCCACGGGAGAAAGCGATCCAAGTGGGAAGAATGGTGCTCCTAGAAATCCTTGGCCATCATGTTTGCCTCGGTCCCTAGCCCTGCTTGCCTACTCTCTTTACTTTTCACAGCAATTATATAAAATGGTCTTTGTTTTCTGCAAACTTCTGACTCTCCCAAATAACCTCCTACATAGATGCCATGCTATACAAGGGAAGTTCTCTACAAGGAACTTGCTCAACTGCTTGTCACCAGCAAAGCCCCATAGGGGCTCCTCCTTCCATGGCACCATTTACCTCCCCTGCGGCCCTGTCTCCAGGTCCCTTATATAGCATTTCTTTCTCCCTCTCACCTTTGGCATTTCCTTCCCATGTATTGGATGTCCATGGGAAAGTGTCTTTCTTTAACAGAGACTGACTTTTCTACTGAAAATGTTAAATGCATCTGCCTTTAAACGTGCTCAAACTTCCCCCATTGAAAAAAAAGAAAAAAGAAAAACCACCTTCAGTCCTTCGATCTCATATCTCTTCCAGCAACTCATGTCTTTTGTTTACAGTTAAACTTCTTCAAACAGTGCGCTTCACTAGAGATCACAGGCTACTGCACAAACCCTGCCTGCGGATGTGATTTGATTCACACAGTATTTTTAAATTTGAATCCGTCACAAATATGTTAAAAATCAGAAAAAAAAATGAGGAGATTGGGTTTCCAACCCGTGAAAAACAGAAGTGTCTGGCAGTAGACGAGTAGCTGCTGCCCCTTTAGTTGGCACATGTGCGCTCCAGGATGCAGCGGTCCCCCCACTTCTGTTGTTTCACATCCAACCTGCTTCCCTAACTTTACCTTCCGGGCACTATAGGCCTCTGTGTTTGTAACCTCTGGGCTACAGGCAAGGTCTCAGTTTCATCACCCCACATCCACTCCTTGGCACTCCGCAACTGACTACTTACCTCACTCGACTGAAATCATTCTTGCCAAGGACACTGATGACCTGTTACAAACTAAATTTGACATACTTTTCAAATCTTGCCTTGCTTCACCGCTGAGCAGCATTTAAACCTGTTGGTACACCCTCCAGTGGGGTGTACAAACTCTCTCTCCCCTTCACATCCCAAGCTTCCCCTCCTGGGTCTCCTTTCACCTTTCTGTGGGTTCTTTCATTCTCCGTTGTGAGCTCTTCTTCTGACACTTGTCTGTCAGTGTTTCTCAGGGCTTGTCTTAAGCCTGCTGCTTTCCCCTCGTGAATCTTCATGAGTGACCTCAAACAGGCTATATTGTTTTGGACAGGATTACCCCAACAGTATTCCTGGTGGTCCTGCCTCTACTCCGTCATCAACCTTCCAGTGATGGTCTCTTTCCAAAGCAAGTCTGATTGTAGTACTTGGAACCAGTCCACACATTCAGACTGCCCATCAGATCAAGTCCAAATGATTTATGGTGACTTGATCTTCCACACTCAGGCCCGGCTCACTGTCTCCAGCCTCACCTCCCGCTCCCTTCCCTCTCCACCTCACACCTAGGCCATGCCGAATTTCTTGCAGTTCTGTGCTCACTGGGCCAGGTTTGTAGGTCTCTCTGCTTAGAACCTGTCCCTTTTCTCTTCCTCTAGCCAATTTCCACTTGTCATTCAGGTCTTACACAGACAATCTAGTTAGATTTGGGGGCACACTTTCCCAGAGCTCCTGGCATATCCCCACCCTAAACCCCTTCACGTTCTGTTTTCATATCAGGTACTTAAAGTCTATTTTACCTCTGAGCCTCAGGCTACGGGACAGCAGTGATCAGTCCTTGTTCACCATCATAGATGTACATAGATGTGTGCATGTGTGTATATATGTATATGTGTGTGTACGTGTGCACACACATATATATTCCAGCATGGTGCACTGAACATAGAAGATATTCAAGAAACACTGAATGGTCTCACCTCAAAAATTTCTGAAGCTTTTCCTCACTCTCACAAATATATATACGATCACAGTATTCTAAGGCACATTTAATGTTCCCAGGTACCAGGGCTTCATATCTGAAAGACAACCCCCCCAAAAAAACCTACAGTATAAATAATATACTGTATTGTATAAATAAAGTGTCAAAATGTTTTCTTTTTCTACCTATGCAACTCAAGAAGAAATAGAATATTTTCCCATTAAACAAGTGACCTTCTGACCACAATGTTAAGATTGTTACGTGAACCACTTATTGCGAGTGGAGACATCACCCTGTACGTGCACAAGGACTTGCCTTTGGTTTCCATCCTGATAGGTCACGGGACAGTAGCCCTGGAGCTCAGCACACTTAGGGAATCGTTTCTTCAGCTCTGACAGCGTCAGCCTTTTGGGGATCGTGTCAGCAGGTGGGAGTGGATGAGGTGCTAGTGGAGGCACATATAATTCTGGGTTCTCCAAAAATTTCTGTAAAGGATTACAGCAAGAAGACCATTTAAAACAAGAATACCATGCCAATAAAAAATCCACTGAGGCTTCCCTGGTACTCTCCCCATTTTCAGCGGCAGTGTTTGGTCTCCCAAACCACACGACAGCCGCTTTCAGCAGCAGTAACTCCTTCCCGGCTGGAAGTGCCTTATGGTAACACTCGCATCTGTCTCTCCTGGTCTCTCTCTCTCACTCACTCACCCACTCACCCATTAACACAAAAAATGTTCGTTGAGCTCTACCATGTGCCAGGCACTCAAGAGGACACAGTCTCCTGCCCAACTGTCTTCCTGCCCTGTAGTATAATTAACTAGTTGTGTGCCTCTTGCCGGGTGAGATAACTTCTCCAGCTTCAGTTATCACTCTATAAAATGGGGGGGACAGACCAGATCCATGATCTCCAATGTCACCTGCAGCTTTTAAATTCTGTGATTATTATTTAAATAAGCAGGAATAAACAGATGTATCCTTAATTAACTGATTAAAAAACTCTAATTCTTCAGAGGAAAATAAAATGTTCAGAGGCATCTATTTAGTTTTTAACTACCAATCTTTTTATGTCATCCCATCATGGACATTATAATATTAGAACAAATCTGTATTCTGTTCCATTAAACAGAAATATAAGGTTTCTGAGAATTCTAGTGATAGAAAAAAAAATTAAAGCACAGGAAGCATTACTTCATTTCTACTGACTTTGAGTTCCCTTCTGTACTCTTGGAGCTGAATGCCCTGGACGCCCTCCTGTGGGCCGAGCGCTGATGCTCAGCGAGCACCCCTTCTATTGGTGAGGCTCACCATTGGGTCCCCCTACCTGTTAAGCTGGCTCAGGCTGAGGGCCCATCACTGACCCTCAACTTCTGCTTTGTGCTAAAATACGTTTTGGGATGGAGTCCCAGGACTGGCCTCTGAGTTGTCGCATTGATCCCGGAACCATAGGTTTCAATAATGGGGCTCCTGGTCCCCAGTTCCTGGGTGTGTCCACTCCTTCCTATCTGACGAATTCTGAGACAGGAATTTTCTTTCCCTAGTGAATATTTGGAGTTAGGAATAAACTTACATTCAGTTTTTCCTGAGAATCCATTTTATAATAATGCCCTCTGAACTCTGCCGCAAATTCCAAAGACTTAGTTACAGAGCAATCAACTAATTCATATGATTCTGCCAGGCTCACAGGGCAGAACTGTCCGAATTCGCCCAGGCGGGAAGTCAGTTCTTGAGGGGTGATGCACAGCTTGTCAATGCAGGCAGCTTTCCCTAGTATTAACAAATTAACTATTAATATATATACTTTTTTCCATAGGAAGTTTTCCACAATGAGTTTTTAAATTAAAGTAACCTTTAATTACACAGCACTATAGAAATGCACACACATTGAAAATTTCCAAACAATAGAGCAAAAAACAAAAGTTTCTCTTCACACCGCTGTCCTCAGTCCCGACTAAGGTAACCACTGCTGTTTGCATCCTTTTCAGACTTTTTTCTGTACAATCGCAGGCACACGTGGGTATGTTTTGCACATAGTGGGCTTCTGCCACTATACTGTAAATCTGATCCTCAACGTGCTTTAATTACTTAGTTGTGGTCTTTCCATACCAGGTTATACAGCTTACCTAATTTTTAAAGTTGATGCATAGTATTCCGTTGTATAAATATACATATATAGTTTACTTAACCATTTTTCTGTTGATGGATATTTTGGCTGTTTTTAATTCCTAGCTATTATAAATTATTTATGTTATTAACAATATATACACACATATATGTATATGTACATATATACATCCAATCACACATACACATTTGCTTCATATTTTACATTTTTCTATGGACAGATTTTAGGAAGTGCAAACAGTTTGTTGACATGTTGACTGACACAAACTTGCCCCTGTGCCCAGATGCCACCCAGAGGAAGTGAAGAGACATTTATCCCAAAGTGACTAGGTTTACCCTAAGGAATCCATTTTAAAAATACAGAGCTCAAATTTCTCAATGGACAAGTTTAAGAGTTTTCTCCCTAATACTCCACTGGAATGGGGACTCAAAAGAAACATGAGATATTATAGAAAATAAGATTGCTTTTTTTTTACATCTCAGTTATAATGAGTAAATTTTGACCCCAATATATTTTGTTAATGGTACCTATTAACAGTGAAAAGTTTTGCCTTTAAAAAAAAAAGATTTGATTTATTTTTTTAGAGAGAGGGGAAGGGAGGGAGAAAAAGAGGGAGAGAAACATCGATTTGTTGCCTCGCACATCCCCAAGCAGGGACCTGGCCCACAACAGAGGCATGTGCCCTGACCTGGGATTGAACTGGTGACCTTTCATTTTTTGGAATGATGCACGATCTAATGAGTCACACTGGTTCAGGGCTTACCTTTTTAAAATTATGCCTAGGAAGGTCTTAACTGTGACATTATAAAGCAGTTATTTGATAGTCTGAACAAGTAAAATTTATCCTCAGGATCAGAGTGACGCGTCTGCAAGCCACGGAGCACAGGGATTGCTGGTGGCCCTGGACGCGGAGACAGCGGCACGGGGCAGATTTTCTCTCAGAGCCTTCAGAGAGATTTTGGTCCTTTCAACACTTTGAGTTTGAGCTCCCAGCCTCCAGAACTGTGAGAGAATGAATTTCTGATGTTGAAGCCCCCCAGCTTTTGGTACTGTGCTACAGCAGCCTTAGGAAACTAAAGCAGTTACAAAGACTGTGCGCCTGCCTCCTTGGCCCCTCCTCTTGCCTTCTCTTCTGGTCACTGGACAAAGCAAGCTGCCACGTTGGAAAGGTCCATATGGCATGGAACTGAGGCCCACAGTTCATCAGTCCTCAAGGGGCAAAATCATTTCAATGGCACATGAGCGAGGCTCCCAGCTGATCCTTCGGATAAGGCCATAGCCCTGGCCGACATGGCCAACACCTGGACTGAAGCTTTGTGAGAGACCCTGAAGTAGAGGACCCAGTTAGGCTGTGCCTGGACTCCTGGCCCACAGAAACTGTGTTGCTGTAAGCTGCTAAGTTTTGGAGTAATGTGTTATGTAGTAATAGACAAACGAATACACTATTCCACTTGCTGCTTATGAACAGCAGAGAAGAGGCTAAAAAGCTCCATATCCCTTTCTGACAGAGAATATTACACTACTATAATACCATAGTGGTGTAACATTATTGTGAAGTATTACAATGTACAGTGTTATGATATAATAGTACATGGTATTACTGAAGTATATAGTATTATATAGTGCTACCATGTTATACTATACGGTTCTATAGGTTGCTCTTCAGCTCAGATGCGCTGAACCTCACCAATTCTGACAGATTTAGTAATTTAGAATCACCTGACTTCAAGTCCTAAGTGACACTTAAATATCTTTTTCAGATT
The DNA here is from genome assembly GCF_022682495.2 of Desmodus rotundus. Lineage (NCBI taxonomy): Eukaryota > Metazoa > Chordata > Mammalia > Chiroptera > Phyllostomidae > Desmodus > Desmodus rotundus. The sequence continues at coordinate 62,200,067 of NC_071397.1, forward strand.
CTTGGGATATTCGTGACAGCATCTGGCAATATCTAAGGATTCTATTCTGGAATGTGGCAGAATGAGGAAGAATTTCTTTATTCTTCTCGCTCTGACTTTGCCCCATCTCATTAGCAGAGCAAACCTTGGCCCCTGACTGGGGAGGATCATTTGAATAGCACACAAAGGAAACGTGGAAAGAAAAAAATTAAAACTTAATTCAAAGAATTGGTCACAGGCTAGATCATTAGGCATGAGCTGAAGCTGAAGAGCAACAGGGGCAGACCCCAATTAGAGTAAATGATTCCAGGCAGAGGCCAAGCGTATTGGGGTGATGGTGTGCATACCATGGCGCCCCGCCTAGACCCCTTCTCAGTGCTCATGTACCCATCCCCTAGCTGCTGGGAACATCAGTGCTGATGGCTCAGAGCTGCACTGGGAACTGTCCCCGTCATAGGTTATGCCTCCTTCCAGAGCAACCTATGGTCAATGGCAGATTAATGGGAGTATATAAAGCCTGACCCTTCTCCTTAATTTGGGAAACTCGAAAATCCATTCCAGCCCCCCACCACCATAGGATCTACTGAGGCTTCAGTTCCTACGGCCTGTGGTTTAGTTTTTCCCTCTGCCCTGTCCTCCTGTCCTTGCTTCCCCACAGGGGGATCTCATTAGGGTTGGCAGAGAAAATAATGTGTGTCTCATGCAATATTTGGGGCATAGTTATACTATCAAATTATTTGTTGTTTACCTCAAATTAAATTTTACCAGGCATCCTGTATTTTTTTCTTTAAAGATTTTTAATTTAGTTTTTCAGAGATAGGGGAAGGGAGGGGGAGAGAGGGTGAAAGAAACATAATGTACAATCAGTTGCCTGTCACATACCTTCAACTAGGGATGTGGCCACAACTCAGGCGTGTACCCTGACTATAAGTCAAAGCAGTGACCTTTTGGTTCACAGGCTGACACTCAACCCACTGAGCCACACCAGCCATGGCAGTATTTTTATTGTCTAAATCTGGCAACTCTACTCCTCTACTCCTGAGAGCACTTTCTGATAAAGCTTCTGTATATGTATACTTGTTTACACTATTGCAGATGTCCCCATTCCTTCACCCTTTGCCCACCTCCACCCAGCCCCCACCCCCTTCCCTCTGGCCATCACTACACTGTTGTCTGTGTCCATGGGTCCTTCATGTATGTACTTTGGCTAATCCCTTCATTTTCCTTCATTCAGTTCCCACCCCCCACCCCTCTGACAGCTGTCAGTCTGTTCCATGTATCCATGCCTCTGTTTCTATTTTGTTTTTCATCTTGAGTCTGTTTCCAGGGAGGGGGAAGGCAGGGAGGGTGCAATAAGGTAACACAAAAATAAATGAGGCATGATCTTTGCTTTCAAAGTCTGTTGTGGAATGTTTTGCTAGTATGATGCTATCCAAAACTTATTGGGAATAGGTTCCTAAAAATTCAGTTCTTCCTTCCCTTACATTCTTATCTTCATGCCTTATAACACTCAGGTGAAAACAAATTTCCAGTTTGCAGACAAACAGGAACCAAAGATAATGGTTAAGCCTAAACAATGAAGCAAGTCAAGATTCAATGATACAATTATTATCAGTATCCTCAATGCATTTTTTACTTGTACTAGATTCTCTTAGCCAAGTTGCTCTCTCATACCTTACTATGTCTTCTTCTCTATAGTTTCTGAAGTTAAGCAAAGTCATTGAACAAATGTCTGTAAGACCCCTACAGATAAAGTGTTTGGAGTCATCACTGTTTTTAGACATATAAGATACAGATAACTTTTCTTCTCTTTTGGGTATTTTTGGAGAAAAATCAAGAAACTCTTAGGAAATATAATCAAACATTTTCTTTCATGGATTCCAAATAAGATGAACATACATTTTGCACTCAAGTTTAATTTTTATTGACTCAACATTTATATCGTATCATAATGAATGTAAATAGTAAAGATAACTTTGATTCTAGATCCCTAATCAAAATTTGGACAAGTGTCACTCCAGACCTCTGCCCTCATATAACCACCGTTCTTGAAACTGGCTTTGTGCACAGCATCCCAAATGCCATAAACTCTTCGAGTGAAAGACCATGTGTTATTGTATGAGCTGGGTTTACACAGGCACTCAGTAATATAGCTTGAATACAGCACTCATTTATTAGAACAAATATATATGCCCACAAAAATTAGATAGTACTATGTTTTTAAATAGTGATTAAAACTGTGGGAACAAATGTTCAATTTGAATGAATTAGAGTAACATGAGCCACGCATATGCAGACTTTGAATTCGTATCTTATTCTATTTTAACAATTAATGCTTTCTTACCTGCTTTTATTCTTTCCAGGTATATCTGCATGTGTCTATTCACCATTTTAATGTTATTAATGGCTTCGTTCCATACCCACCACTTGCTGTGAAATCCATCAATCACGTACCAGTTCTGATGCTGCTCTTGATAATATTGCCTAATCTCAACAATATTTTTGCAGTACTTTGAGTACTTGACAGCTGTAATCTGTGTGCTGTTGTGCAACGGATAAGGCAAACTAGTAGAGAAACAGAGAAGGAATGTAAAAAGCTGTTTAAAACATACTCTTTTCTGGATCATTGAAGTGCATTCCTTAATTACTATTTTTATCACATCCATTACCTTTGTTGGGTCTTTTTTTCCAGGAACAATCTTTTGAAAATCTCCTTGGAAGGCACATCCAACTCCAAGATTACCAGGGGGGTGATTGACCTGTCTTCCAAGAAGTTCATTTGATGCTCAGTTAAAGGGTATCCGTCGATGACGACACTAACAAGGAGAGACATGAAAATAAAAATTCCAGATTCCTTTTCTCTCATACCTTCCTTTCTGTCTTTTAGGACCAGTCATCCACCCTTTTGGAGTAGCCCCATGCTCTTCCTTAGGTAACCTGATTCATCTTTGTGCTCCATCTCTTTATCTCTCTCTACATACATGTGTTTTTAAAGATTTTACTTACTTATTCTTAGAGGGGAAGGGGAGGAGACAGAGAGGGAGAAGAACATCCATGTGTAAGGGTAACATTGATCAGTCGCCTCTCGCACACTCCCCGACCAGGGACTGGGCCTACCACCCACGCATGTGCCTTGACCAGGAATCAAACTCCTGACCTTTCACTTTAAGGGACAACATCCAACCAACTGAGCTACACAGGTCAGGGCTATCCGTATTTTTAATCTCAGACAGCCCAAGACCCAGGAGGAGGGCAGCATACATCGGAAAACAGCTCTGAATTCATACACTTAGCATCATACATGCATGAATCTTAGGATTAGAGGGAGAACACACATAATATCTTGAACACTGTGTTGTTCAATTGGGGAGGCTGGGCACGTGGAAGGGGAGATGGAGAGCTGGTGAGAGGACCCCCATAATACCTGGAAGAGAATCATTCTATCAGGGCCCATCAGGCCACTGAGTAGAACTGGAGGAAAATTTTTAGTCCAACAGCTTGAAATAATGGGAGTGTTACTATCAAACTGAGAGAAGGAATGAAAGCTGTTTGCAAATTCTGAGAGGAGTGGCCCCCAAAGCCAGGGGAATGCTGGCAGATGGTCCTCCGGCAGGGCTAGTTTGAAATAAGCTGCAGGATGCCCTCACTCAAAGCTCTCCAGCCAGACCTCTAGGTACTAATTAGTTCTACGCTCCATGGCCAAGAGGGACATAAATTCACCTAGCCTGGCAAGCCTAGCAGACAATGTATGGGGTGTCGTTGTTGTTGCCTTTAATGGACAGCGGCTCAGCCTCTCTGTCTGTGAAGGGTCACTCAAGGGGCCCTCAGGGTTATGGAAATTGAGGGTGAGTAGCTAGCCACTCTCCTGGCATTAAGGTGAAATAAAATCTTTAGGACTCAACCAAGATTCCTCTTGTTGAGATTTCTTGTATGCAAAGCTGAATGCCAGGGAGGAGGTAACTCAGTTTGCATTAAGTCTCAGAGCCTTCTCTGGGAGAAAATAATCTGACCCCCCAGAATCTGCTCCCTCATAACTGAGATTAGGAGAACTGCCCAAGGATTTGATTAAGGAAAGTTGCAGGGAAGGGCAAGGAAGCACCTAACATAAAAGAGCTTTGAGTAAATCAGGGATTCTAGGTCAGTGACCTGGGCTCATGAGCAGGGCCTTAGGTTTCACCATCTTACTACTGGGTGTGACCAGTGGCTGTGCAGGGGGGGCAATGGTTGAGCAGAGGAGTGTGAACTGAAGACACAGCTCAAGCAGGGAGAGCTTTCCTGTCCTGGTATTAAAGGGGGTGGAGGGACACTTCCTCATCACTCCACAGGGCAGGGAGGAGGTCTCCTGGGCTGCGGAAGTCACGCTATGAAACAGTATGGTAATATCGCTCCCTCCCCAGAGCTGCACGAGGACAGTTGTCACCAGTCAGTGGTAATGCCAAGTGGTAGACGGTGCAAGCCCAGAGACTTTTGGACAGCTCAGGGGTTGCTGCAGCAAGTACAGTAGTAGCCTGCTTGTTGCTCTGGCATGTAAGTGTTCAAGCCAAGTTTTAGCCAGACAGAAGAGTAAAATATGCGACCATATAGGTGCCTAAAGTTTAACAGGTAGATCACACCTTTTATAAGAGCTTTAAACCCTATTTAAGATAAATGTTTTAAATCCCAGTGAGTCATTTCTTGAGAGTTAACCACCCCAGTGAGGCCCCCACTCACCCTGCTGTATTACACACACTTCCCATCAGAGACACTTCTAAGGCTTGAGTGGCCAGTTGATCAGGCACTGTCATTCCTTTATGAAGATGCCAATTCAACATGAGTGCCAGCTCTGTGTCTGCCTGGTGGTTTAACACATAACGCAGAGCTTCTCCTACTGACAAACGCTTTAAGCCATATTCACTTGAAATTTTTTTGGCAACTGAAAAACATTAAAACTTTTAAACTTACTCCATTTCAAAAATTCATCAGTTAATCTTAGTTGCAGATTCTGGTTAACTGATATCAATAGCAAACTAATCTTCACATTCCTCAAAAACATTTTGAAAATTAAAATTGCTACATTTTACTGAATTAATACTGTCAAAAGTCAATCATTATTAGTACTTCAGGTATACATGGCCGACAGATCTGGGTAATGAGCCAACTCTGTGGGTTTTTCTCATAACCAAACCAACATTTAAGTTTTCCTTCTTGCATGAGGTAGTAAAATTATTGAGAGCTACAAGGCATCCTACGTGTAGTACTAATATTTGGTATTATGTCCAAAATAGCTCAGTTAATCCCTTAAGAAACAATTAAAAAATTATAATGGCATACCAGACATTTTAATAGTAATTTACTGCTTATGATAAAATTTTTCTCCTGTGACTTTGATATTTTCAAGTATTCCACCAGATGGGTACAGTAGATATTGAAATTCCAATTCTATACATGAGAGAACTGCAGCCCAATAAAATGGGATGGTTTGTCCAATGTCACACAGATGTCACCACTGGCTGAAAGAAAACTCACCTTGGCTTTGCTTCTCCTAAATGAGACCCAGGCATGGCTTCCAGGAACTAGCATAAATGTGGGCATGCTTTCTCGGGGTCTGTGTGCCCTGTCTCACCACGGTCTGCAGACAGCAGTGTGGAGGACGCTGAGAGAGCCGGTCTGGTCTCACGGGAATGCAGATGAACTGACCACAAACCCTTAAGCTCAGTTTTGCCAGAAATGCTGGAATCAGGCCTATTTTTTAAAGGTCTACAAATAATTAAGCTTTTACAGTTTGACATTTTGTTTAAAAATTAAACTCTCAACACAAAGAAATGTGAAATCAGATGGTCTTGTCTCCATTTTTACTTTATGTTGTGGTTGTGGGATCTTATTTGAATGTCAATGTTCTGCTTTCTTTGGGAAATACCAACATCTTTGTGAAAATTTTAAATATGACTATTAAAGGCTCTCGTCATGTTAAGAAATTTCAATGGCAAAACAAATTTCATCTGAAGGAGTGGAACATAAAACCCCGCTGTATTTTTCCTGTGACAAATTCAAATTGACCTTTGACCTCATCTCTGCCCTCCATTCTCTACTCTGAGTCATGAAGTCCATTGTTTTCCTTCCAAATATCTCCTGTATCTGTCCTTTCCAATCCTATTCTCATTATGACAACCATATGACAATGAACATATGGTTGATGTAGATGGTAGGTCACACAGAAATGCGTACTACACCAACCATTGTTGGACTATCAGCCTTTAAACACACCCACACACAGTCCAAAGTTATACAAAATTCAAACATTACAGGGGTACAGTTTGCCAAATGCCTTATTCAATTCATCTAAGATAATATTCAGTTAATATTCAGTTAAGAAAATAGACTGTTACTCTTTCAACTATTAATACTGTAGATTATACTTATAAAATTTTTAATACAATTTTTATGCTAATATATTAATATACTGTTATTTGACTCTGTTTATGTTCCATTAGTTTATAATTTCTTTTCTTGTATTATCTTTGTTAGGTTTTGATATCAGGATTTTGCTAATTTAGAAATGAATTTGTATTCTTTATATCTTTTGGATTATATGGACCATATTCCTTAAAAAAAGATATTGAAAATAAATCAGGAAGCTGTCTTTTCCCTTGCTGTGGAAGAGCTTATAACAACACAAGAAGGATCTCTTGTGTTTTTAACCCTTTTAAAGTTTGCATAATTTTTCTCTAAAACCATTTGATCCTAGGCTGTTTTAGAGTAGGGCTATATTTTTGAATGCCTTCTCCCCAACGGTTATTCGCCCATTGAAGTTTTCTCTCTCTTTCTGAGTCAATTTGGACAGTTGGTTTCTTGAAGAAGTGGCACCGCTTTTCAGGGGGTTCTTGGATGCTTATTGGGAACAAAGGCAAACATCTCCTCACCTGTCGTTTTCCCAGATTTTGGAGGCCCCACAATTGCAATCTTAATGGGCATATTAGGCTTTGGTTTGGGTTGGCGAATGTATTTGATTGGGTTCTTCATAAATTTTTCTCTAGTTTCCTTACTAGATAAAAAATAAATATACTGACGATGGATTACAGGATAAACTGGATTCTCTGAACTTTCAATTGGCTTGATTGTCTCTCCTTCACTTAGCTGCAATATATACACAATTAAATTAGAAAGTTAGCTTTAATTTATACAGCATTTCCCCCAAATATATTTAAAAATGAAATAATTTGTTAAATAAGAAGAAAACTATAATCAAATATTAATATTGATAAAACTATGTAAAAAGAACAAATTATTTTATACCCATACAGAAGGCTTTCCGTTTACGACTGTGAGAGTGCTTTGATTCCCTTTATAATGTCTTTAGTGCCCATGCTCAATGTTCCTGCCAAGGAGCATAAAGTGGTTTAGATATGTTCAAGGGCCAATTTATCTTTACAAACAGGTCTACTAAGGTAATGTTATGGATGGAGATGTGTTCCCCCAGATGCATAGGTCAAAACCCTAACACACAAAGTTACTGTATTTGGAGATGGTCCTTCAAGGAAGTAATTAAGGTCAAATGAGTCACAAGAATGGGGCCTTAATCCAACAGGACTGGTTTCCTTGTAAGAAGAGGAAGAGACACCAAGGGTGAGGTCCTAGTTTATCTTTTAGGGTATACTATTAGGACAGATGCCACTCACCCAATCAACAGCAGCCACAAAAGGAAAAAAATCCACATAAAAGTCAGTGTAAGGGGCAGGGAAGGAATGCAGTGGGGGCAGGGGCCCCACATGGCTGAGGTGATGAGGAGAACTGGGTAATTTATTGATGCTAGGTTTGCCTGGCTTTCTTACAGCATCCGACGGCCAGGCTTCCACCATCCCTGGCCTTGACGGAGTAGAGGTGAAACAGCTCCTCCCCCAGAGCTACACGGGGATGGCTGTTAGTAGTCAGCGGTGTTGTCAACATTGTCATTCTTGGGCTGGAGTGATGTTTATGTCTGGGAGTAAGTGCTTCAGACGGGGAGAAACTCAGGAATGGGGAGGGAGTGTCTGCGCTGTGTTTTACACTTGGTAATACCAGAAAAGCTGAGAGTTTAAGAGTTCCATGTCAAATTTCCAAATTAAGTGTGAATCCTTCAGTAGAATGATACTCACACCCATGACGGCATAAAGTCAGAAACACCAAATTACCAGGCACAAGAAAGGTTCCCAACAACCCTTACAAAGGGTTCCGTACAGGCTTAAACCCTCCCACTGACCGTGCACTCATTTTTCTACAAGGCATTTTTGTACAATCCTAATTGTGTTTGCACGTGGGCTCGTTTTTCCTCTCGAAACAGACTTCTGACTGTGCCTGCTTCTTTCCCTCTCTTACCTATCTCAGAGAGAATGTTAGGTCGCGACGATGCTGCACACCCTTTCCAGGTGATTCTAATACATCCTTAGCTCTCTCCAGTTCTCTATGGGGGCCTGTCATAGTGTTTTTGTATTTTAGCATGATGTTTGAAAGGTTTCTCTTATGGTTAAGATAAAGAAGATAGCACGATTGGATACAATTGAAACTGATTGTGTCCATATCAACCAAGAAGGAGGTTTCAAGTATCAATGACATGCATACGGCTCCATTTTGGACCCGTTCTGCAAATACTTTTTATCAGCTACCAATAATAATAATACATATTAATAACAATAACCCATATTAACTGCGTTCTTACAAAAAACAAGCACTATTGCGAGCACTTCACAGTAATTAACTCATTTAATCATTGTAACAATATTTTCAGGTAGGAACTATTCGTATTCCCATTGTGTAAGTGGGAATGGCTCAGAGAGGTTAAGTAATTTGTTCAAGCACATTCAGCTAGTAAGCGGGGGTTTTGAATCCAGGCAGTCTGGCTCCAGAGGCACTGGTCTTCTCCACGGTGCTACATCACTGACAGAAATACAAAGGTACGGTTGAGGGAGCAGATCGCTACTAGATGATATGCTTTTACTGTCTTATAGTGCTTAATTTTGACAAGAACCTATTGGTTTGTTAGTTATTTATTGCCTATCCTCCCTCCCCAGCCCAACTAGAACATAAGCTCTACAACAGAAGACACCTTGTCTGTTTTGTTCACTACTTTATTCCCAGGGACTAGAACAGTGGCTGCCATGTTCTTGGTTAAGATTTGCTGAAAACCATCCTGGCTATCATCAACTAATCATTAAACAACAGATGTCAGTGAGGATGTGGAGAAAAAGGAATCCCTGTGCACCCTTGGTGGGATTGCAAATCGGTGCAGCCACTAGGAAAAGCAGTATGGAAATTCCTCAAAAAATTAAAAATAGAAATACCAAACAATTCCACTTCTGGATGTTTATCCAAAGAAATCCAAAACACTAATTTGAAAAGATATATGCTCCCCTATTCCATTGCAGCATTATTTACAATAGCCAAGATACGGAAGCAACCTTAATGTCCATCAGTAGACTATTGGATAAAGACGTGGTACATACATAGTGAAATATTACTCAGCCATAAAAAAGAAGGAAATCTTATCATCTGTGGCCTAAAGGGTATTGTGCTAAGTGAAATAAGTCAGACAGAGAAAGACAAATGCCATATGATTTCATTTATATATGGAATCTAAAAAACAAAATAATGAACAAACAAAACAGAAACAGACTCATAGATACAGAGAACAAACTGACAGTTGCTGGATGGGGAGCCGGGTAAAAAAGGTGAAGGGATTAAGAAGTACAAATTAGCAGTTACAAAGTAATCACAGGGATGTAAAGTACAGCAAAGGGGATACAGTCAATAACTTTGTAGTAATTATGTATGGGGCAAGCTGGATACTAGACTTATTGGGGGAATCACTTTGTAAGTTAATGTCTAACTGTAACAGGGTGCAGCCAAGAGGGGGTCCCCAAATAGGGATTTGTAATGGAGTCCAGAAGAGCTTGGAGATAATTGGCTCCACACCACAGGGCCACACCTGCCCGGAATGCTGGCAGCTGTGGCCAATTGTGGGAGGAGCGGGAAATGCGGCTGCAGAGGAAGATTGGCGCTGGGATTTAAACCCAGGTGAGGCAGCCATTTGGGTCTCTTGTTGGGACCAGGAGGCTTGGACAAGAGTCAGGACCACGCAGCCTTGGAAGTGCTCCCTTTTGCCACGTGGATGGTGCCGGGAGCCTGAATCACGGACTTCTACTTCTTTCCTGAGACACGATACCCAGACTGGGCAGAGGGAAAAGGAAGGACTGTGTGCGTTTGTGGATATTCTAAAGAACTTTAGTCTGTATAACTTTTAAATAAATAATTCCTTTCCTTTTCACCAATCTCTGGCATTGAGAGACATCTTTCCTCTGGTGGCAGGCAAAGTGCACCTAGTACAGGGGAGGAACCCCCGGAGAAAAAGGGGAGGTCCTTTCATATCGTTCAGCCCCCCAGGTCTGTTCTGTAACATAACCACTGTGCTGTACACCTGAAACTAGTATAACATTGAATGTCAACTGCAATTAAAAAAATTAAAATTAAAAGAGAAAACCATCCCACATTTGCAGTTATTGAATTCCAATTGGATTAAATCTATTGTACATACTGCATAAAATTACAATACTTAAAGTAATATTGTTATGAATATTAATGGCTCATTTTGAATTGCGTCTCACACTTTCCAGAGGACTTAATACTCTTACATTTGGTCGCGGTGGTCTGGTGGCGTTACTCTCCCATCTTACAGGTGAGGAAACAGAGTCAGAGGTTAAAAGACTTGCCTAAAATCAGGTAGCAAGTCAGTGTCACAGTTCAACTCTCTAGATGTTTAGTTTGAAAATATTCCCACTACCATCTTCTTTTGCTACAAAGTTAAAAACAAGTTGGGATTGGGCTATCTCTACAGAAATAAACAAAAGAAATTAAACCTTTCAACTACTTTTCCCACCTCAGAAAGGCAAAACAACCACATATTTTTATAGGTAGTTAAGAATACTGTACAATGTTTACAATTTTTAAAGTTGCCCAGTCTTCTTAGACATACTAAAAAAGAAAAAAGAAATAATAGAACATAACTTTCCTGACCTTACCTTTACAGGGTCCCAGTAGCCGAATGTGCTTGTATATTTATAGGTAAAGCTGAGCATTTTCTGGGCAAGGCGTGATGATATTGGATAACACTTCTCAAAAATGCTTGCACGATTCTCTACCAGTGGTTTTAGTTTTGCATTCAACATATATTGTACAATGTGGATTTTCCGACCTCCGTTAATGAGAATTACTGGTATCAAAAACCTGTCAAATTCATTCTGATGAGAAAAGCATAAAACCCAGTACTTTTAGTGGGAAGAAGGCTGGTAGTATTCATTCCGTGGCAGCACATAGACGTTGCTGCTGACTGAGCACGTTAGTCTAGAGTACAAATATTTTTCAGCTTCTGCGTGACTGCATGTTGGCAGCTGGAACCTTTGACCCTATGTGGCTTCCGGGTTGCCCTTATTCATTAACTTGTTTTCATAACTCTAAGTAGTGCTGACAAGAGGGAATATAGCCCTAAAATACACATTTCTTTTGAAAGGTTAAAAAGAAACCAAAGCATAAACCAAATTTCTTTTGTTTCAACTCAAGTCACTTTTTTGAATTATGAAAAATAAAGAAAAATTAATAACCTGTATCACTTGTAAATTACGCATATCTGCTTCAAATTTTTCTCCCAGTTCACCTTTCAGACGTTCAAGTGCCTCAGTTTCTTGTTCTTCATCTTCCTCACTCATTGCATCCTCATCTTTTGGAAATTCATCTTCAAGAATATTGTCAATATCATCATCATCTTCTTCAGGGTCTTCTTCACTAATTTCTTCATCTTCTCTAACAATCTAAGGAGGAAAATATTCCCTTTTACTATACACATAAAACATGTAACAAATGACATTGCTAATTAATCACCCAGAATACTTTGTAATAACTGGATTTTAGCTGGTATGGCATTGGCAACGTTCATCTAATAACATGGTAACATTTTAACTATCTGGCACCCGGAAATTGAATACCTTTAAAACTCTGACACCATAGTGATCCCATAAATAAATACACAGACAAAATATTAAATGCTATTTATGTCTATGGTTGTCAGAATATTATGTTTTTGATGGTCTTCAGTAAAAGTATTTAACGCAACCCAAAGAGTATAAAGCACTCACTATCTGTGTTCGCTTGGACAAGATCAGTTTCCTCAACTGTAAAATAGGAATAATAAAAGTACCTACCTCAAAAAGTTGTTGGGAACATTAAAATTAATATATGTAAAGCCCTTAGAAAAGTGTCTGGCACATGGTAAGCATGCAAATGATAGCTATTATTGTTACTTTGTATAAAGCACTGTACTAATAGACTGGTACATGCCCTCTAGGAAGTTAGAGCCTGTGTGAGGAAACAAGAACAATACAATATCCTGTGACAGGATATTGATACTAAGTGGTATTGTGTAGGTTTTAAGTGCTACAGTGCAGTTTGTGTAATACCGAGCCCTATAATACTGACTCTTCTGCAGTGCCTTCAAACTCTTCTTGAAGCACTCTTTGTCTCAATTAGGGCACTGCCTTCCGGTTGGAAACCTGAAAGTTCTCTTGACTTCTTGCATTGCATCTCTGCACATCCAGTTTCCAAGGGCTGTCATTTGAAATAATGCCCATCCTTTCTGGTCTCATGCCACTGTTTGCACTCTCATCTCTGGCCCGAGTCTTCTGATCAGCTTGGAATTTCCTAATCTTTGTTAACTGCTTAGACCCTAGTTCTTCTAAAAAGTGCCTGAAGCTGGGGTTTGAACTGAAGGTGCAGGGAAGATGAGAGGATGAGGGCCAGTTCCTTCAATGTCTGTGCTCCTTCCTCCTTACAAAAAAGGCTTGCTAATGGGGTAGCGTTTCTCAGTTCTGGCTCTTTTTTATTTAAAGTTTGAAACCATTTGGTCCTCTTACTACTTTTCCCTTTTTCTTATATGTTGACAATTTTTTTCCTGAGATTTGATTTTTTAAAGATCGTTGCAAGTATGGTGGTGGATTGGTGGATGAGCCCACACTGCTAGCTGGGGACATTTTAGTTTCAGATGAACTTGAGTTCACCTTTGTACTTAGGGTATGTGTCAGTATCTCTGTTAACCACTCACCTGGGCACAATGTTGCACAATTGTGCTTACTTGCTGCCCTGCTTCCCCATCCTGGCTCTTCCTGGCTTTCTCCTGTCTATGGCTGCTCCACACTTTGTAGAGGGGACACAGGCACCAGAGAAGCCAGGGGCCAGGCAGCCAGCCAAGATTGTGGAGCCAGTAGTAAGAGGAGAAGCAGGGCCTCTCAGGAGGTGGGAGATAGGCAATGCAAATCTCGAGATGAAGGGGGTTGGCTTATAAAATATTTTTAGTCACATTTGGAGACTGAAGTTCTGCATGATGGTGACAGTTTCCTGAGAAATTAATGCAAGTAGTCACCATGAGACTCTGAAGGGTTTCTAACGTTAAAATGTTTTATTTGCTGCTAAAATGTCAGACAGCGAAGGCAATGATTTTTGCTCAGTGTGAGAAGACAACCCTGGTTAGGGCTTCATCTGCATGCGGTCCCCCAGTTACTTGTGAAAGGTGAGTCACAGACCTGCACATTCAGTATATAAAGAGGCAAATGAGGAGAAGGCTCCTGTTCCTGTTCACAAAGCCAGCTCGTCTGTGCAGTCAGGACGGATTCGACAGAGGGTATCCCATTAACTGATTACAGCAATCACACTGGGTGATCCTTGAAACGCTGTATTTTGTTTAGTGTTTCTTTGTCTAAGGCAGTAGCAGGGCATAGAAAATTCCCATCAAAGGAGTTGGAAAAAATCACACAGCTTTAATCTTTGAGTCATCAAAAATCTCAGGACTTGCCTTCCAAAAGTCAGTTTGTGTGGGATACGTAGCCAATTTTATAAAAGAGTAAGTCCCAGGAGAATTAAGTTACAAAAACCTATTTAATTTATAAGATGGAATATTGGATATTTGAATTAAAAAATAGTAAGAAACTCCTCATTAATGAATGGAAAAGTTATAAATTAAGAAAATTTAAAATTTATCTGGAAAACTAATTCTCTTAGGAAAAAAATTTAAAGAATAGCAAAGAAGGAAAATTAAAGTATTATTAACTAGGGAAACTAGGTATCAAATTTCCCATTCTATAACAAAAGAACCTCGGCTCAGAGAGATTAGTAATGTTCCATGTTACACAACATCAAAGAAAATAACGATAAGCTGGTGCCTGCTGTGTGTCAGCGCTGTGGGAGGCACCAGGGAGTCATCGATGAACAAACTCAGGAAGAGCTGCAGCGCTTACACCGGTGTAGGTCAGTTTCATCCGGAAGTCTGTAACCCTTTCATAATATGTCCCTGAGACATGCAAGGTGATTCATAAGGACTCCCAAGGGCTAAAGGCAGGACCTGCCTTAACTGTGGCTGGACCCAGGTAAGGATGTCTGTTTTTTTATCCGAGACATTAGCATGACATCTTTGACAGACTAAAATTTCAGAACATGCTTGTCCAGGGAATGAGCATTAGAATGAGGCCAAAGACTTTTGTGAATTCTGTTCATGGCTGATTCTCCAGTGTCTGAAAGAAATAGTGTCAGGCACACGGTGAATGCTCAGTGAAGGTTTGCTGACGAATTGACTGGATGAATGAAGGTTACAACAAATAATGAGAAGGAGAGTTCTCATTCCTTAGATGGTGCCATAACTTTCTCAGTTTAATGGTTTTAGATCAGCTTTTGGTTGTAAATACTTTGGACACAGAAATAATTGTTCTGGACTTTTCTTCTGCAATGTTTTGATGCACAGGTACAGTTACATTGTATCAAGAGTCTTCTGTACATAAATGGAGCATACCCACACCGGGGTGATACATAGTTGCATGTGTAGCCAGTCCTATTTTCTGTTATTCCTCTTTTGTTGGGTTAAATGTTTATATAGATGGAAATTATATAGAAGAGTCAGCCTTCATAAGATGTTATAAGGGGGCCTTAAACGAGAAGGAAATGGAATAAGGCAGAGACTATCTTATTGTTTGCCTCGGTTACAGGGTTACTGGTAAACTGATTGTAAAAATACAAGTCTCACGCCCTTTAAAGAACTAGCTGATCTAATGACACCTCCTCTTTAACTCCTGCACCCCTGAGCAAGCTTGGCTGTGGCATTTGGGTCAGCAAGGCCAATTTGGGAATAGCTCCTCTCTAAATGAGACAAAATCCCCAGTCTTCAAGGTTTATGGTTTGTTTTTTTTGTTTTTTTTTTTTTAATCAGCAGATGGAGAGAAGGAGCTGCACTGAGCATCCTGCAGAGTATATGACTCCGGGTTCACAGGCTCTGCCTTACTCCATTCTTTATTTTGAGGTCATCTCTCTGTTAGTCCCAGCACAGTTGCACAGGTTCTCTGTCTAGACCTCAGCCTCAAGCGCCCAGCCTGTTTCCTATGGCACGGGGTGGAAGTGTGAAAGCAAAACTAAAATTCCAAAGGAAGCATTGTTTAATGTATAATTATATTTGGTATTAGATTATTTAAACATCTCTAGTGGTTTTCTTTCCTTTAAAAGTGTTTATTTTTCAGATTTAAAAAATAATAAAAGATCATCATAAACAGTAATGGAACAAAGGGTATTAAAAATAAAAATGATATATAATCTCACTGCTTCCACATGAATTCTGTATTTTGTTCAAGACTTTTATCTATGCAATATTTTTGTTCTGCTGTTGACACACACACACACACACACACATACACACACACAATGGGTGTCCTGCTTTTGAAAAACCTTTTTTACTTACCTCTTTCTTTTTTTTCTCTCTCTCTGCTATAAGTTCAGCTCTTCTTTTAGCAATCATATCATCCTATTAGAGAAAGAGATATTTAAAAATTTTAATGTGTAATCATAAAATTACTTCCTATATATTAATGTTATACACACACACACACATTTTTCCTGAAGTGGGAATAACATTTGGGAGAAAGGGTGGTAAACTTTCCAAAAAAGAATGTGCTGGTGGTGATTGTGTTACTCCATCCTTGTATCTTGGAACCACCTGATTAGCCATTTCCCTTCAGAGGGATAAATGGCCCTTGGAGCCAGTCACTCTTCTAGAAACTTTAGAATTCCTTTTCAAATGTATTCCTTACTGATTTGCTTCAGTAAAGAGATGGATTTTGTACATGAAGAAATAGGAAAAACCTTGAAGGCAATCTGGTGAAAATGTTTGACAATCTTTTATCAAACTATTAAATATAAGAGCATAATAAAACCTAAAAATGTGTACTTGTATACAAGTGAAGAAAGCATATGCACTTTGGGTATGTTCACGGACATGGTGTGCGGGCAGTCCTCCAGGCTTTCCTGGGGCTTATAAATCTAACGCAACGGATACTTATCCTTTGACATGTCCCCAAGGTTCCCATGAAAACTGATCAGCTCCACTTAGGCTTTGGGACTCATTGGCTCAGGGCTCTCTAAACTGCACTCCCTTTAATTCCTAGGATATGAGGGTGGTGCCTGCAGACATGCTCTGTGGGCTCACGTCAAGGCCAGCAGGATCCTGCTGTTTTTATCTGGCAATTAGTGAGTATTTTAAATATATTTTATTGATTATGTTATTACAGTTGTCCCATTCCTCCCCCCCTTTATTCTCCTCTGCTCTGTACACCCCCTCCCACCCACACTCCCCACCGTTAGTTCATGTCCACGGGTTGTACATATAAGTTCTTTGGCTTCCAAATTTCCTATACTATTCTTAATCTACTTCCTATTTTCTTCCTACCATTTATGCTACTTAATCTCTGTACCTTTCCCCCCTCCTCCTCCCAATCCCCTGTTGATAACCCTCCATGTGATCTCCATTTCTGTGGTTCTGTTCCTGTTCTAGTTGTTTGCTTAGTTTATTTTTGTTTTTGTTTTTGTTTTAGGTTTGGTTGTTAATAACTGTGAGTTTTTTTGTCATTTTACTGTTCATAGTTTTGATCTTCTTTTTCTTAGATAAGTCCCTTTAACATTTCATATAATAAGGGCTTGGTGATGGTGAGCTCCTTTAACTTGGCCTTTCTAGGAAATACTTTATTTGCCCTTCTATTCTAAATGATAGCTTTGCTGGATAGAGTAATCTTGGATGTAGGCCCTTGCCTTTCATGACTTTGAATACTTCTTTCCAGCCTCTTCTTGCCTGCAAGGTTTCTTTTGAGATATCAGCTGACAGTCTTATGGGAACTCCTTCGTAGGTAACTGTCTCCTTTTCTCTTGCTGCTTTTAAGATTCTCTCCTTATCTTTCATCTTGGGTAATGTAATTATGACGTGCCTTGGTGTGTTCCTCTTTGGGTCCAACTTCTTTGGGACTCTCTGAGCTTCCTGGACTTCCTGAAAGTCTATTTCCTTTGCCAGATTGGGGAAGTTCTCCTTTGTTACATTTTCAAATAAGTTTTCAATTTCTTGCTCTTCTTCTTCTCCTTCTGGCATCCTTATGATTCGGATGTTGGAACAAAACTAGATGAGATTGAATTCATTTACTTTTTGAGCCCCCCAAAAGATTCTCTAGCTCTTTTAGAGCAGGGGCATCCAAACTTTTGGCATCTCTGGGCCACCCTGGAAGAAGAAAGGGTGTCTTGGACCACACATTGAATACATTTTCAACATGTAACCACAAAAAAAACTCATACTGTTTTAAGTAAATTTACAATTTTGTGTTGGGCCACATTCATAGCCATCCTGGGCTGCATGCAGCCCCTGGGACACAGGTTGGACTCGCCTGCATTAGAGGGTGTAAAGTTATAAAAACTGTTATTATTCGTTTTTTTAAAAAAACTTAAAAGAACTTCAACAGCATAAAAGAGGACACAGAAACCATAAAGAAACCAGTCAGAAATGAAGGCTACACTAATTGAAATGAAGACTAATTTACAGGGAATCAACAGTAGAGTAGATGGAGCCAAGAATCAAATCAGCGATTTGGAATATAAGGAAGAAAAAAACTCCCATCCAATCAGAACAGTAAGGAGAAAAAGATCCAAAAAAATGAGGATAGTGTAAGGAGCCCCTGGAACAACCTCAAGTATATCAACATTTGCATCATGGGGGTGCCAAAGAAGAGAGAAAGCAGGAATTAAAAACCTACTTGAAAAAAGAATGACAGAAAACTTTCCTAGCCTGGTGAAGGAAATAGACTTATAAATCCAGGAAGCACAGTGAGTCCCAAATAAGATGAACCCAAAGAGGTCCAAACCAAGACACATCATAATTAAAATGCAAAAGGTTAAAGAGAAAGAATGAATCTTAAAAGCAGGAGGGGAAAAGCAGTTAGTTATCTACAAGGGAGCTCCAAAAAGAGTGTCAGCTAATTTCTCCACAGAAATTTTGCAGGCCAGAAGGGATTGGCAAGAAATACTCAAAGTGATGAAAAGCAAAGACCTATGATAAGATTATTTTACCCAGCAAACTATCATTTGGAATTGAAGGAGAGATAAAGAGCTTCCCAGACAAGAAAAAGTTAAAGAAGTTTGTCACCACCAAACCAGGATTATATGAAATGTTAAAGGGTCTTCTTTAAAACAAAGGAAAAAAAGATAAAAGTATGAACCATAAAATGACAATAAATACATATCTATTAACAATTGGATCTAAGAAACAAAATGAACAAGCAGAAAAGAAACAGACTCAGAGATATGGAGAACTTTTTGATAGTTGTTAGATGGGAGGGGTTGGAGGAATGGATGAAAAAGGTGAAGGGATTAAGAAGTACAAGTTGGTTGTTACAGAATAATCATAGGAATGTAAAGTACTGCATAGAATATATAGTCAATAATATTCTAATAACTATGTATGGTGTCAGATGAGTATAAGACATGGTGGGATGATCACTTAGTATGTTATATAATGTCTAATCTCTGGGGTACACCTGAAACTATTGAAATATTGTATGTCAATTATAATTGGAAAATAAGAAAATGATTTAAAAATAAAAAAATTAGAATCTGGGAGGAGCAAAAAATAAAACCCACACTTTATATTATTCCTTTTTTAAAAACCAGAGTTTTACCATCAGTGCTTTAATTGTATAGTTGTGAAGACACAAGTCACCTCTGCATTTCTGTAAGAGAACACTGTATACGTATACCACAGAGAAATGCTAAATATGCACAATAACACATGTACATATTTTGAGTCTATTTTTCCCCTTGATCCTTTCACTCAGATAAGCTGTGGTTAGTGAAGTTTAACTATTGTATGTCTGCTGAATGCCATCACTCTTATGAGCACTGCAGTGTATACATACTTTCATTTTTCTGCTCAAACATATCTACGAAGCAGACAGTATTACTCTACTCCATAGGTGAGTTAACGACGTCAGAGGGTTTCATTCATGTAACGACACACGGCTAGTGGAGGATGGTGTAAGAAGATTCCAGGTAAGGGAATGGAAAAGCATATGGTATGTTGAGTGCTGCAGAGGAGGGTTTGTATTTGCTCTAAATAAGAAACAAAGTTAGAAAAAGGGTCTGAAATCTCTTCCCTTTCAAAGGTGATTTTAATTTTTAGAAAAGCAGAAGTCGCAGGGTATCAAATCTGGGCGGTAGGGGGCTGTCAATCTGGGTGATTTAATGTTTCATCAAAAAACTCTGCGTGTGACATGATGCATGAGCAGATGTATTGTGTGATGAAGCTGCCAATCACCAGCTGTCCATAGCTGTGCCCTTTGGATCACTGAAATAGTTTCCATGGGGAATGTTCAAGCTTAACACAAACTTTGATGCAGATTCATTGCTTTACTCATTCAATCATTTTGAATGTGACAGCCACACAGTACACATGCTCACTCAACAGCTTCTACTGCCCCCACTGACTAGTACAGTGAGGTTGTCATTATTCACACATGCACATTCCAGTCCATTCTCCTTGGCTGCCAGGTTACATCAATGTTGCACAAACCATTCTCATTATATTAACAACAGCTGGATTTTTTCCGGACAGGCCTTGTCGTATACCCAGAAGTGGGATTGCTGGATCACATGATAGTTGCGTTTTAAATTTTTTGGTGAACTTCCATACTGTTTTCCATAGTAGCTACACCAAGTTACATTCCCACTAACAGTGCGAAGTGCTGCTCCCGTTCCTCCACAGCCTACCCAACACTTATCCTTTGTCTTTTGATGATGGCCATTCTAACAACTATGAGGTGCTATCTCATTGTGGCTTTGATTCTCATGTTCCTGATAATAGTGATGCTGAGTACTTTTTCACGCACCTATTGATCTTTGTATGTCTTCTTTGGAAAAATGTTTATTCAGTTCATCTGCCAGTTATTTATTTATTTATTTATTTTCCTCACCTGAGGACATGCTTATTGATTTGAGAGAGAGGGGAATGGAAGAAGAAAAAGAGGGAGAGAAATATCGATGTGAGAGAGAAACATTGATTGGTTGCCTCTCCTGTATGTGCCCCAACCAGGGACCAAACCCACAACCTAGGCATGTGTCCTGACTGGGAATCAAACCCACAACCTTCTGGTTTAGGGGATGCTTCAACCAACTGAGCCACACTGGCCAGGGCCATCTGACAGTTTGTAATTAGATTGTTCGGTTTTTTGATACTGAGTTGTGTGAGTTCTTCTTATAATTTGGATTTTAACCCATTAGATATAAAATTTGTAAATATTTTCTCCCACTTGGTAGATTGTCTTTTGTTGATGGTTTCCATTGCTGCATAGAAACTTTTTAATTTGGTGACTTGCTGACTTTCGCTTTAGATGTCAAGTCCAAAATAAAACATTGCCAAGGTCAATGTCAAAAAGTTTACTCCCTATCTTTTCTTCTGGGCTGTAGGGGGACGGGAATGCGCATGTGTGAATAATGACAACTTCATTCTACTAGTCAGGGGAGCAGTAGATGCTGTTGAGTGGGCATGTGTACTGTGCGGTTGCTGCATTCAAAATGACCGAGCAAGGAGTTCCATGGTTTCAGTTCTTATGTTCAAGTCTTTAATCCATTTTGGTTTGTTTTTTTGGTATGGTATAAAATAGGAGTCCAATTTCATTCTTTTGCATGTGGCTGCCCAGTTTTATGAACATCACTTATTGAAGAGACTGTCCTTTCCCCATTGTGTATTCTTAGCTGCTTTGATGTAAATTAATTGACGATACATGTGTGGGGTTATTTCTGGGCTCTGTATTCTGTTCCACTGATTTTTGTGTCTAGTCTGCTATTGAACTCTTCTATTGCATTTTTCAGTTCAGTATTGTGCTCTTCAACTCTGTGATTTCTGTTTGGTACTTTCTTCTATTTTCTCTTAGTTGAAATTCTCGTTTTGTTTATTTACTGTTCTCCTGACCTTTCTTGGCATCTTTATGACCATCATTTTAAACTCCTTATCAGTTAAATTATTTATGTCCATTTCAGTAAACTCTGCTTCTGGAGTTTTATCTTGTTCTTCTGTTTAAAACATATTCTTTTGTTTCTTCATTTTCCTTGACTATGTTGGTTTCTGCACATTAAATAAAACAGACACCTCTCCTGTCAGAGTGGGCTTTTGTAGAAGATTAACTCTATTTTTTTTTTTTTTTTTAGAGATTTTATTTACTTTTAGAGAGGGAAAGGGAGGGAGAAAGAGAGGGAGAGAAACATTAATGTGTGGTTGCCTCTCACGCGCCCCCTGCTGGGGACCTGGCCTGCAACCCAGGCATGTGTCCTGACTGGGAATCAAACTGGTGACCCTTTGGTTTGCAGGCTGGCACTCAATCCACTGAGCCACACCAGCCAGGGCAGAAAATTAACTTTATTGATCAGCCTGGCCCTCATTCTTGGCTGTTTCTCAAAACTTTGTGATTGTCCAAGCTACCTTCTTTGTTCTTTGTGGCTTCCGGTAGTTGAAGGTGAGCTATACCCCATCAGTGTCCCAAAGGGAAAATCGCAGTCAGTACAGGCTAATTAGACTTTCAGGCAGCAGCTCTTTTGATATGGGTGATAGTGGTTCTTGTTCTCCCAATATGTAGGGCTAAAAGGTTCACACTTGCTCAGCTAGTTTCTGTGTTTCCTTCAGGGGGAATTGCTTTACATAAAGATTCAGTGTGTACATGGGAGGAGGTGAGTTCAGGAGGCTCCTATGTCTCCATCTGGGGCCAGAACTCAGAGCACTCTACCTGAACATCTATCAGGTATTTAGTTTCTCCATTCATCAGGTGAAGGACATTGGGTTGTCTCCACTTTTTGGCTATTATGAATAATGTGATTATGAACATTCATATACAAATTTTTATGTGGACATGTTTTCTTTTCTACTACATAGATTCCTAGGGATGGAATTGTTTGGTTCCCTATGACACTACTGAACATTTTATGGAATGCTCCTCATGTCACAGTTTTAGAAAAGATGTTCTAGGCTATTATCTGGATCGTTTCACTACAGGCTTTACATGGCCTTCATGGATGGTGTCATAATTCCAGGACCTAGTGAAAAAACCACTGATAATTTTAATTCTCTGTGTTTTAAGGCCTGCTTCACTTGCTGTCTCTTCCGTAATACTCCTGTGTCAGACATAAGGATACTTTGGTGCTACCACAATCTTTAACTTAATTTGCTTTAGAGAGAGAAGCACTAACATATTGATAATCACTTAGGCCTCATATAAATCTTAACTCTTTAATTATAAGTACTCAATATTTGATGAAAAGTGTTTTCTTACTGACTGTGGTATTAAAATCAGAAACTACATTTTTGTAAAGACCACTTTATAAACAGAATAGATAATGAAAATAGTTACTCTTTTTTTTTTTTTTTTTTACAAGATACATACCTTGATTTTTGCCTTCATTTCTTTAATGAGTTTTTTCCTTTTTAATTTTATCTTCTGTTTCAGCCTCCACTTTTCAATTTGGGGAGGCAAGAGGCGATCAGAAATATCTTGATCATCTACTTGTAGTAAAATAGCAGCATCTGGGAAAAATCCATGTTCCGCCAGTAACTGG
This sequence comes from Desmodus rotundus, assembly GCF_022682495.2. Lineage (NCBI taxonomy): Eukaryota > Metazoa > Chordata > Mammalia > Chiroptera > Phyllostomidae > Desmodus > Desmodus rotundus. The sequence continues at coordinate 62,222,990 of NC_071397.1, forward strand.
GCCTCATCGGGATATCGTGGGAAACCATCTAATATGAAACCTGTGGAACTAGGTGTACATTTCACAATTTACTTAAAATATTATATTATAAATATTGAAAATGGAAAAAGCATGATACATCTCAATTTTATATAAGATACATGAGTAGTTTAAAAAGTAGTATCTTTTAGTTTTTGTAATGTTTCTACTTATATAAACATGATGTGTCTTCTCTCAAATGTATTAAATTAGATTAAAATTATAACATTTTATACTCACATTTATAATATAGGTAAGTTCTCTTTAACTGTAAATAGCCTTAATATTTGATGGGAATTAAGAGAAAATAAATTCTCTGCCTGGGAGGAATGCCCAGCCTAATGAATGTGTCACCCTTCATAAAAAGGCAGATTGGCCAGCCCACCTTCACTGGGAATCCGCTCTTCAGTAGTTTTTCATTTAGTGATGCTTCCTTTCCTGATACAATTCATACCCTCTTCCCTGGGTCCCCTTGTAACTCATGGCAGTTATTTGTGTATATATCCTGGCTCATATGTATTAAGACAATTATAATCAAATAGGATTATCAAACTTGTTTGACTGTGATGAAACTTGAAGAATCATGAATATAACTGGAGTGTTAACACACTTGCATTGTGGAGTAACGAGAAAAGAATCAGGCTTGGAGAACTTGCCTTGCTTAGTTGAGAAAGTCAGTATTGGTCCCCTTTTGAATGAGAGTTTATCCTCATCCAAAATTTGGTTTGCTTCAATATTTATATTTAAATATATGTTTTCTTCTTAATATGAACAGGAGTGTCATGAACATTTGATAGTTTCAGCCCTTAACTGGCATTAAAAAAAGTTTTCTATCTTATTAATGGGCAAATTTCCATCAAATGGCCATAGCAGGTGTCCTTTTCTTTAGAGATGCCTTCAGCATCATCTCTTTTGTGAGGAACAATTTCATTCCTACTCTTCCAGCTATCACTTCTTTGTCAATGACTTCTAAATCTTCAGCTTTACACCCAACTTTTTTTTTTATGTCTCCATTAAAATTTTATTGTTTTACCATTTACATTTAGATCTTCAATCCATCTGAAATTGATTATGTTTATGGTCCGAGCTAAGTATCATGATTTGTTTTTTTCTTTCTCTTTTTTTTAATTCAGTTACAATTGTCTGCATTTTCTCCCCATCCCTCCACCCCACTCCAGCCAGTCCCACCTCCCTCCCCCACCTCTGGAGAGCATTACACCCAACTTCTGTTCTGAGTTTCAATCTGAATTTTCAAAAAGCTGCTTAGTTTCTCCATCTCAGTGCCCGTCAGGAATTACATATGCATTGTACTATGAAAAACCCTGATTATTGTTAATTCTTCCACACTGCTGTTCCTTCTAACTCACAACTATTCAGGTGGCAAACTTCAGAGACATCTGGACTGCTCCCTCAATTCCCTCTTGGTTCTCATAGATACAAGCTACGTCCTGGCATGCCCTTGTCTGTACCCACACTTCCATTTCTAACATTATACCTTAGGTCAGGCTCTTATGGTATCTCTCCAGGACTAACGCAATGCCCTTTTTTAAAATGTGTTGATTCTTTCCATATTATAAAAGCAACAAATCTCACTATAGAAAAAGTGGAAAATACAGGAAAGCATGAAAAAGGCGAGATTATCTACAATCTCATGTTCCAGAGGTTATTGACATTTTGTTTTTCTTTCCAGTTTGTTCTTCATGTGTCCATCTCTCTATCATATCATAAATGATACTGCATCTTCCTTTTAAACTTACCATGAAATGACATTTCTTATGCTATTATGAATTCTTCATTGTAATACATTTTAATGGTTGTATAATATTGTTATTTTATTTAGGCTTTTACAACTTCATGCTTAGCTTTTAATTCTTCAAATCATATGCTTTAAAAAAATGTATAGTATGAGGTCAGGAGCTAAATAATGAACAACTCATGACTGCTACTGCAGGCAACCTACCCAAGTTTACTACAACTACTGATCTAATTTAGGGAACAAGACATTACACTTAAAGTTGGTGACATAACCCCCCTCACTCTTTCAGGCCAGGGACTAAGTGAAAGAGCGTCCAGAGGAGTGCTGGCACTGGCCAGTTATTTGAATTTTCTATGATATAGTTTTCTTATCTCCAAAATGAGATAATAAAAGTTTCTATCCCACAGGGTAGTAGTAAGGATTAAGTAAATTAATATGAATAAAATATAGTAGAACAGTACCTGGCACATAGTAAGTTCCATTTAAGTGTTTGCTATTAGTATTGTGAATATTATTTCACTTTCTTCTGGTGGATACCAACACATAAGGTTCTGGTTTAGGAAAACAAAGTGACGTTTTAAACTCTGCTGACCTGGAGATTCTTAGACTTGTCCTGTGTGAGGTCAGGCTTGTTCTTGGCTTTTGGTTAAGGGATAACACTATAGACAGCTATTAAGTGTTCTTAACTGTAATTACTAAAAGGCACATCATGGGTTTAGATCACAAGTTCTCAACCACAACTACACATTAGAATCACCTGGGAAGCTCTCAGAAATACCAATGCCTGTGTGCCAACCTTACATCCTTAAAGAGTTTGACTCAATTGTTTTGGGTTGGGGTCTCTGCCATCAGTATTTTAAAAATAATTCCCCCGATGATTTTAATGTATAGAATCACTAATTTACATGAGAGTAAAGGAGAAAATTCTTAAATTTATGTTACACTGCACTTTAAACTTTTGAGAATAAGGCAAATTAAAGTCTATAAATGTATAATCCTATATAAATTAAAATACCGTATTGGTTCCTTAAACCACCACTCAGAAAGAATTGCATCAAGAATTTCGGGAGGCAATGGTTCATTTTCCATTATATTTAATCTGATTGCTTCTTCTTCTTCTGTAAATTGTACTTCTGGAGTCTAAACATGAAAACAAAACAAAACAAAACAGATTTAAACATCTATATTAATTAACAATGCTCTATTGCATAGTTGAGTAAGATGAGACTGGTTTTTCTCAGAACATTTTTTTTTATACTGTTGCTTTAAACCTTTTAAAATTTGTGGTCTTTTCTTTAAGCCAATTTTAATATGGCTTTAGATATTAAACTATACATATCTAAGAGATGTTACTAGCTATTAGCATAACTGATTTTCATACATGGCCTCAGGATATCTGTCTTATCACTTTTTGTTAAAATCTTGTTCAGTTTATATCATAATCCTGTAAGGCTTAACTGCTTTTTGTCATCTATCTTATAGTGATTAAACCCAGGTCCTGATAAAAGGGCGGGCTAGCTAGGTGGTCATCTGAAATACAATCTGTACCATGTACAAGGGATCCTTTGAGAAGCAAAGGGTCTAGCTATATCAGAAATGGTTAAAAAGGGAGTCAGAATGAAGAACATTCTCTGTTCAACCCCAGATAGAAACCACCTAAGGGAGTCATACTAACTTTCTTATGAGGCATCATGAGAATTAATATTCTGAAATCCCCATTGGCATCGGGGCAGATTTTTATGACACAAGATAAAAAAAAAGGCAGAGAACACAATAATGAAAAACCTTATAGTCTAGGTCAGACATATCAAATACCATAGTCCCAAGTAAATGCTGTACAACACTCCTATTAGGGAAAACTTCTCTGATTTTTATTGGAGCCATGTGGAACTCAGAATTTTATACTCTAGGTTAGCAGTAAGATCTGTACCTAACATATGAGGAGGATGCCTTTTAAGTGACTTTTATGGGGTAATTTTTACTTTTTCTTAGAAAATTTATAAAGTTTTATATTGCTTATATTCTACTTTCCAAAAGTAATACCAGTAAACACAACTATCTGCAAAGAGAGTATCAATATTACTACTGGCTTCTTTGTGTTTTCTTCCTCAATCTTGACATTGGCCTGAACTGCAAGTTCTTCAAGTTCTTGTTTTGCAAGTTGTTCTTCCTCCGCATCTTCTTCAAATTCAGTTCCAATTTTCTTTTCAGTTTTGAGCATTAGTTTTTCTTGTAGAAATTCTTCAAACTGAATGTGAAAGATGCCCAAGTTTTCTGCTAACTGTCTCGCACAGACAGTTTTGCCAGAGCCACGGGGGCCCAGAAGGCATATTCTTAATGGAGGAGCCTGCCATGAGGGGTGAGTCAGGGAGAGGTGGGTAAGGGAGAGTGAAGAAAAGAAAATTTCGAGTAATTAAAAAAAAAAGGTTAATTCACTGCCCCCCCGCCATTATCACCCTTCATACACTCAAGGATATTTTGACATCAGGATGTAAATTAACATGACTCATCACATCAGCAATTGTTCTCAGGGTTCATTAACACCCACGAGATCATCTAGATCTCTTAGGCCAAAAAGCACTTGCTAAAATAGAAATTTTTTTAAGTTTTTATGTAAAAAGAACGGAAAGATACTTTTTCAGCATGATAAAAACATCTGACAACTTACCTTAAAATGGTATGTCAAAATGATCAAGCATTATGAGATCTATATAGAAATACACAAACTTTCTATGGTATAATGTTGAGAAAAAAGATTATAAAATATTTTATACACTAGAAAGAATGTGGAAGAGGATGAGAAAGTAAAACATAAAAATGAAGACTTGCCTAAAGCTGGTGTTACTTACTATGTGTGTGCTTTGTTTTAAAGGATGAATAAAATATTGCCACAGTGTGTTCTTTTATTATTGTGGTAAAATATACATGACGTAAAGGTTACCATTTTAACCATTTTACGTGCACAACTCAGCCGCATTCTGTGCATAAACAACGTCATGCAATCATCACCGCTCTCTCTCTGCGGAACTTCTACCATCCCATCATCTGTGCCCATTAAACAGCAACTTCTAGTCTCTGTTCTCCTCCACCCCTGGCAACCACTTTTTTGTTTTCTGTCCCTATGAATTTACCTTGTATGAGTCCAGTCACACAGTATTTGTTCTTTTGTGTTTGGCTTTAATAAGCCAATTTTTTAAAGAACGTAGAAAACCGGTCCAAATGTGACAAACAAGTAAGAATAAAAATGTTCCCACAAACTTAGGAAAAGGATGATTGTTCTATAGCTACTTAAACCAGTTTTAAAGCAGTTTAGTTGACCAAGGACAACTCCCCTCTGGGAACACTCTTGCAATCTTGCGAATCAGTGTCATCCCTCGCTCTTCAGAGTCCGGCAGTCAGGCATGAATTTGCCGCAGTAACCATGCCTCCGTGTTGAACCAGGTTAACAGCAGTCTCACCTGAGTAATCAATCACCTTTCTACACAGGATGTCAGCCCACTGAAGGCCGTGAACCTGTGAATCCCACACTTCCCCAAAATCCTATCTGATGATCCGCAGACTGCTCTGCTCACAGAGACTAACTGGTTATGGATATAGTAAGTCCCTAAAAAGTGCACAGGATCAATTAGAATAGGAAAATAGTTTTCACCTTTAATGGTTCTTTGTGAGCTACATACTCCTGAGGATATGCCAAAAACTTTTCTTTAGCCTCAGGACTTGAAAAGTAGTAGATCTTTTCTCGATATTTAGCTGCATCTTCTGTGTTGCCTGGTTGGAGGACGAAGTTTTCTTTGAGAACCACTGGACAAAAGTGCTTCGTGTCTCCCAAATGCCTTTTTTTCTCTTTCATTTTATCTTCATTCTAGAAATAGTTTTTAACATTTGGAGAATATTTTAAAAAGTATTTTGATGCAATACTAAAGAGGGAATTAAAAAGTAATATCTTTTAAATAATATTTAATCCAGAAAAATACATCTTTAAAACAATTTGTAAAGGCCAGTTCTTATACGGCCTTTAAAAAAAAAACAATATAAAACTACTCATTGACCACTGTTTACCAGTATTTACAATAAAGTAAATAATATACAGTTGGATAACATTCTGTTTACTACCAAGTTGTTGTTTTTCCTGGCTTCTATTGAACCAGAAACCCAAATACTGAGACTGAGCCTACGTGCAAGGAATGAGCTGGAGTAAAAACATGCAGGTCAAAACTTTAGATTACAAAATTTGTTCACTCACATATTCTAGCAGATCTAAATCACCAAGGTCTCTAACCACCTCGTTAGGTTTCCATGAATAAAGTCTTACACATTTCATGATCATAACTTTTTAGTCAACACAACACAGGGATTTTAACTTTTTGTAAAGGAACATCTTATTAGATGGAACTTGTAAATAAGTCTTGCTTGCCTAATTAAAACATATCAGGGTTTGGCTAGTTTTCTCATTTGAGATGAGAAGTTGCTGGAAGTGATAACATTTTCCTTTCACAAACTTGCATTTATAATTGTAGGTATGGATTCTGATGTGGCTGCTTTTAAATTGTCCAATTTGAACTGCTTACATTATATTTAAGTTGCCCAATTAATTACAAATTATCTATTTAATTTCAAAGGTTAAAGCTTCAGGAAAAATTTCAATTTAACTTGAAGTGATTTATTTCTTAGGTTGCTGAAAATGATGGCAGCCCAGAAACATGAGCTTATCCATGGTTTTGAAGTGCTGTTTTTGTTTTGGTTAAAAAAATAAAGGAAAACCATTTACATGTACATATGTATACACACTAACCATCCCCCACCAAATAAAAAAAAAAAACCCACGATGATCCTTAGGCATATATGACTTAAACACGAATTCTGACTGAGTAACAACAATGGAGGGTCCCCCCAACATTTAGAAAAGCTGTTCTCCAATGCAGAGGAAGGAATACACCATGGTATCAAACGTTCTTTTCTGCTGAAGGAAGCAACTACAGAAAGCTTTTGTTCCAAAGTAACCAGTGCTACAGATGCACCCCCTCGACTACTCTCCCAGTATTACTTCAAAACAAACCATCAAACTTGATTTCTATTTGAATGTAATTATTTCTTCATGCTAATAAATCAAAAAGACCCAGATTTTTATACATATAAATAATATAAAAAGGAATGCAAACAATTATTGGACGTTGTCTTCTAAACAAGAATGTCAAGTTAGAATCTTCATTAAAAGCAATTACAATTTGAAGACACTTCATATTTGCCTCTTTTGCCAGCACCACGTCTGCCTCATCTCAACCTTTCCATTTCGTGAGAAACATTCATTCTCTACTGCTGTCTGTGGCAACAATTCTTCCTTCAGGATCAAGACCTCTGACAAAGCCTCTTGGTTTATCAGCAGCATCTTGCTATCATCAGATTCATTATCAGATAAAGACTTTCTTTTTGTACGATCTTTTGTACAGCTTTTTGAGAATGAAGAAGTGCTTCAATTAACTCTGAACAATCTAAATTTTCTGCAGGTTCCCAAGTATTGTCAGCATCTGTGAATCCCTTCCACTTCAGGAAATACTCTACCTTCCTGTTCACTATGTGTAGGTACCCCACTTTTTCCACTACAAATTCTTCAGGCTCTGCCTCTTCAACTTTTTTACTCTTTCCATTCTGTTTCTTTCCCATTGCTTGCAATGTAATTTTACTGGAGGCCATTTTTTAAAAATGTTTTTAAAGTATGTTTTGTTAATTATGCTATTACATTGTCCCATTTTTCTCTCCCCTTTATCTTCCTCTGCCCTGCACCCCCCTTCCACCAGCATTCCCCCTCCCTTAGTTTATATCCATGGGTTGTACATATAAGTTCTTTGGCTTCTCCATTTCCCATACTATTCTTAACCTCCCCCTGTCTATTTCGTGCCTACTATTTATGCTTCTAATTCCATGTACCTTTTCCCCCATTTTCCCTTCTCCTTCTCCCTGCTGCAACTCTCCATGTGATCTCCATTTCTGTGATCCTGTTCCTGTTCTGGTTGTTTCATTAGTTTGTTTTTGTTTTGGGGTTTAGTTGTTGATAGCTGTGAGTTTGTAGTCATTTCACCATTCATAGTTTTGATATTCTTTTTCTTAGATAAGTCCCTTTCACATTTCATATAATAAGGGCTTGGTGATGATGAACTCCTTTAACTTGATCTTATCTGGGAAGGAATTTATCCGCCTTCCATTCTAAATGATAGCTTTGCTGGATAGAGCAATCTTGGATGTAGGTCCTTGGCTTTTATGACTTTGAATACTTCTTTCCAGCCTCTTCTTGCCTGCAAGGTTTCTTTTGAGAAATCAGCTGACAGTCTTATGGGAACTCCTTTGTAAACAAGTCTCTCCTTTTCTCTTGTTACTTTTAAGATTTTCTCCTTATCTTTAATCTTAGACAGTTTAATTATGATGTGTCTTGGTGTGTTTCTCCTTGGGTCCAACTTCTTTGGGACTCTCTGAGCTTCCTGGACTTTCATGTCTATTTCCTTCACCAGATTAGGGAAGCTTTCCTTCATTATTTTTTCAAATAAGTTTTCAATTTCTTGCTCTTCCTCTTCTCCCTCTGGTACCCCTATGATTTGGATGTTGGAATGTTTAAAGTTGTCCTGGAAGTTCCTCAGCCTCTCCTCATATTTTTTGAATTCTTGTTTCTTCATTTTGTTCCAGTTGAATGTTTATTTCCTCATTCTGCTCCAAATCATTGAGTCCCAGTTTCCTTCCCTTCACTGTTGGTTCCCTGTATATTTTTCTTTATTTCACTTTGTATAGCCTTCACTTCTTCCTTTATTTTGTGGCCATACTCAGTCATTTCTGTGAGTATCCTGATTATAAGTGTTTTGAAGTCTGCCTCTGATATCTCCTTGTTGCTTAGTTCTTTTTCTGGAGTTTAGATCTGTTTTTTCATTTGGGCCATATTTATTTTTTTATTACAGACTTGAAGAGCTATTATTCACCGCCTCCATGTTGCTCCAGATCCCAAGTCCACAGCATCTCCAGCCCTGCACACCTCCAGCTTGAGCCACATCCGAGGGGGAGGGGGCCTGGGACCCATGCACTGGGCTGCTGCTGTGAGAAGGGGGTTGGCCTTATAATTTGTTAATTAAAAAATCAGTTTCTCATATCCCTCTAAGTTCATATCTCAAGCTTCTTTATTTTCATAAAGAAAATAAGCAGCACTGAGAATCAAGCTGTACCCAGCTATCCACAGACATAGGTACAATGAAAAACCCCAGGATATACTCTGGTGCAGAATCAGTTTCTAAATAACCTTAAGAAGTAAAAGCTGAATCAGGGTTACAACTTCTTACCTATTGAAAATGAAATGCGAGATGCTTCATGATTTGCTTGTTTGCTACTAAGTGGATATGTAATCAAATAATTTGAGCCCTGGTTGATGTGGCTCAGTGGACTGAGTGCTGGCCTGTGAACCAAAGGGTCTCTGGTTCGATTCCCAGTCAGGGCACATGCCTGGGAATGCTGGGGTTGTGGGCCAGGTCCCCAGTAAGGGGTGTGTAAGAGGCAACCACACACTGATGTTTCTCTCCCTCTCTTTCTCCTTCCCTTCTCCTCTCTCTAAGAGTAAATAAATAAAATCTTTAAAAAAACAAATAATTTGAGAATATTTTATTTCATTCCATTAGTAATTTGTAACCTATTTTCATTATGAAAAATAAAGAAACTATGTATAAAGCCCTTTAAGAATTCTTGCAATTTATTTACTTAAAGAGTTCATTCATTCATTTTTAGAGAGAGGGGAAGAGAGGGAGAAAGAGAGGGAGAGAAACATCAACGTATGAGTGATACATGGATAAGTTGCCTCTCACATGCCCCTGAACGGCGACCCAGCCCGCAACCCAGGCATGTGCCCTGACCAGGAAATGAACCAGCAACCCCCTAGTTTGCAGGACAACACTCAGCCCACTGAGCCACACCAGTCAGGTCTGTTGCAATTTATTTAAAACAGTGGAAGTACATTTAAAAAGAAGTTTCTGTGTTATAAAATACATGCTTATGTAAAATTATTCAAAACTTGTCACAGTGCATAAAGAATAAAAATTTTCTCTCACATTTTCCCTTCAAATACTATATTATCATTCTCCAAAGGGGGGTAGGATCAAGGGTGGGAAGTGAGGATGGCTGGGGTGGGGGAAGTGGTGGGGGGAAAATGGAGACAATTGTACTTGAACAACAATAAAAAAAAAATTTAAAAAGAAACGTTGTTAATGGTGTTATGTGTATCTTTCCAGACTCTTTTTCTAAGTATACCCTACCAATATACATACAAAAATAGACATATACTTAGGCACAAATACATTATTTTAAAAAACATCAATGAGCTAATATTTTATAACATTACTACATGTCTCAATTTTTTGTCCAAAGCAAAATATAATGAACAACTTTTGGTAAAGGTACAAAAATGAGAGTAATCTCTATTTTCTTGCACTGCTCTTTTAAAAATTACAAAAAAATTAATATTATTTGATATAATTTTAAGATTTATTTTTTCAATCACAGTTGGCATACAATATTATATTAATTTCAGGTGTACAACATAGTGATTAGGCATTTATATAACTTACAAAGTGATCACTCTGGTAAGTCTGGTACCCAAATGGCATCATACATTGTTATCACAGTATTATTGACTGTATTTCCTATGCTGTACTTTACATCGCCATGACTGTTATCTTGTACTAGTTTTGTTTAATTTTTGTATCAGCGTTACGCAAGTTTCATAATGAGCTGGGAAGTATTGATCTTTTTCTATGATGTGGATGCTTTTAAACAACATAGGAATTATCTAATCAACAAAGGTATATTAGAAATGACCTAAAACTCCCCTGTTATTTTTGTTTGTTCAGCTTTTATCTTTCTTCCTAAGCAAATTTTAGTAATTCATATTTGCAAGTCCATTTCATCTTGATTTTAAAGTTAATTTATTAGTATAAAGCTCCTGTAATTTAAAATAATCCTCTTTTTTATCTGATTATATATCAGTACATTTTTTTTCAAGTGTATTTGATTGCTTCTTCTTTATACCTAATTTGACTTGATGGAAGTGTTTCTATTTTATTGCCAGTGAACCAACTTTTTATTTTTGGAAATTAGGTCTACTGTTTTTATTTGCTCTTGTTTTCCTATTTCATTATTTTTTGCCTCTAATCTTCTGCTTGTACTTTCTATTGAATTATTTTGTTGTGCTTTTTTCCAGGTTCCTGAGTTGAATGCTTAATTAATTTTTCTAGTTTTTCTTATTTTTCAATAAATGCACTTCTGAAGACACCCCCCAAAAAACTGGAATTATCTTCTGGAGGGCGGGCCCGTTGTAGTACAGGCTTCCCCTATTAGGTGAGTGTTCTAGAAACCCATCTGTATCAGCATACCAGCTGGCATTGTTGTGAGAGGCTGCATTTGGCTTCAGTGAATTTTATTTTGAAGACTCAACTCATTTGCCCATTTTATGATAATGCACCTGCCCACACCGCACTGAGTGTTCAACAGTATTTGACAAAAAACAGCAAGACCTCCATGCCCCACCCTGCCTACTCACCAGATCTTGCCCAGAGCTACCATTTTTTGTTTTCCCAATAAAAAACATCCTCAAAGGGAAACCTTTCACTGATGTGGAAGAGGTGAAACAAAAAATGGCAGAAGCACTAAAAGGCATCAAAATCGACAAGTTCAAAAACTGTTTTGAGCAGTGGAAAAATGTTTCAAAAATTGTATTTCATCAAACGGAGAGTACTTTGAAGGTGACTTTGAAGGCATAAACATGTAGGAATAAATACACTGTTTTTTGAGGGGGTCTCCCCTCATATGTGTTTATCTGTGAAATCATCACCACAATCAAGATAACGAACATATTCAGCAATACCACAATTTTCTCATACCTCTTTCCTGACCCTGTTTGCCTCCTACCTGCCCCAGCCCCCCGGCAACCACTGCTGTTTTCTGTCCCTATAATTAGCCTGCATTTTCTAGAATTTTATACACATGTAATCATATAGTATGTTTTCTTTTTTGTCTGGCTTCTTTCTGTTAGCATAATTACTTTGAGATTCATCCAGATTGTTGCATGTATGAGCAGTTCTTTCATTTACTTATTTTTGCTGTGTACTATTCCAGGTTTAATTATCCCCAATCCTGATGCTTAGATCCTTTTTAGTACTGCTCAGTGGTTAGTGGGAACAGGCATTATTTCTGGCCCTGTGTGAGACCTAAGTATTGGTCCCTCCAATCTCATCAGGTGGTACTTCCCCAAATCCAATGCCCTTTACTCCATCTTCCCCAGAAAGGCTGTTGAGATTTTAATACCTATCTTCCCGGAATTTTTCTTACAATGTGGTATACATCTTTTGCTTTTCTCTGTACAGCGCATTTCTTCCCCTTTTCTAGTAGCATAACCTTCCTCCCTCTTCTCATGGAGAACTGTGTCTTCCCCATTCTGAGGCGCTCACATGGACTAGACGATCACAGCAACTCCCCACCTCACAGTCACAAGGTGGGCATGTTACCAAGGTTGCTTCAGTCATACTAAGTCCTCTAGTTACTGTGATTAGTCGGGACAAGTGACTGAGACAGGAAAAGCAAAGTTCTTTCTTGCTATTTTTCCAAGCGGATGTAAGGATAGTGTTCTTTTGCCTCCTAGATCAAAATTTCTAAGACCTCCTGGCAGCTGTATCTGCTTTGTTTGAGAAAAGCATCTTTGCAGATGTAATTAAGGATCTCAAGATGATATGTACAATTTATTATCCAGGCAGTCCCTAAATCCAATGACGAGTGTCTGTACAAGAGGAGAAGACAGAAGATGAGAGGGCCGTGTTCAGACAGAGGCAGAGATGGGAGTTAAGCAGCCATAAACTGTGGATTGTGTGGAGGCACCAGAAGCTGGATCAGGAAAGAAAAGACTTTCCCTGGAGCCTTAGAGGGAGCGGCGGCCCTACTGACACCTCGATTTCAGAATTCTTACCTCGAGAACCATGAGGGGATTAATGTCTGTTATTTTAAGTCTTTCAGTTTGTGGCTCTTCCTTTCTTTTTCTTTTTTTAAATTTTACTATATTTTGTATTGTTTCAGCCTTTTACAATGTATGTGTCTTACTTTTTAAAATTATATTTTATTGATTATGTTATTACAGTTGTCCCAATTTTTTCCCCTTTGCCTCACCTCTACCAAGCTATCCACTCCCTCAGGCAATTTCCACACCAATATTCATGTCCATGGGTCATATGTGTAAGTTGTCTGGCTACTCTATTTCCTATACAGTACTTCACATCCCCATGGTATTGTGTAACTACCTATTTGTACTTCTTAATCCCTTCACCTCTTCACCTGTTCTCCCCTACCCCCTCCCATCTGGCAACCATCAAAACACTCACCATATCCATGATTCTGTCTGTTCTTGTTTGCTTAGTTTGTTTTTTCAGATTCACTTTTGATAGATATGTATTTAATGCCATTTTATTGTTCCTAGTTTTGATCTTCTTTTTCTTAAATAAGTCTCTTTAACACTTCATATAATAATGGTTTGGTGATGATGAACTCCTTTAGCTTTTTCTTGTCTGGGAAGCTCTTTATCTACCCTCTAATTCTGATAGCTTTGTTGGGTAGGGGAATCTGGGCTCTAAGTCCCTGCTTTTCATGACTTTGAATATTTCTTCCCAATCCCTTCCAGCCTCCAAATTTCCTTTGATATATCAGCCGACAGTCTCATGGGAAGTCCCCTGTGGGTAACTAAGTGCTTTTCTCTTGGTGCTTTTAAGAGTCTCTTCATCTTTACCCTTTGGCATTTTAATTATGCTGTGTCTTAGGGTGGGCCTCTTTGCAGCCATCTTGTTTGGGACTCTCTGTGCTTCCTGAACTTTTATGTGTATTTTCTTCACCAAATTAGGGAAGTTTTCTTTCATTATTTTTTTCAAATGCTGGTAGATTTCCAATTTCTTGCTCTTTCTTTTCTCCTTCTGGCACCCATATGCAGTGAATGTTGGAACACTTGAAGTCATCCCAGAGGCTGCTTACACTATCTTTGTGGGGTTTTTTGGGTTGTTTTTTTTTATTCTTTTTTCATCTTGTTGTCTGACTGGTTCATCTTTTCTTCCTCATGTTCCAAATAATTGATTTGATTCTTGGCTTCATTTGCTCCACTGCTGATTCCCTGTAAATTGATCTTTATTTCAATCAGTGTATCCTTCATTTCTGACTGGATCTTTTTTATGCTGCTGAGGTCCTCACTAAGTTCCTTGAGAATCTTTAGTGACAGTAACTGTAGTTGAGTTCTGATAATCCACTATCATCGGACCAGTCTCTTTATAACCAGTATTTTGAACTCTGTATCTATTAGATTGCTTATCTCCATATTGTTTAGTTCTTTCTCTGGAGTTTTGATCTGTTCTTTCATTTGAGCCATGTTTCTTTGTCTCCTCATTTTGGCAGTCTCCCTGTGTTTGTTTCTATGTATTAGGTAGCTTTGCTATCACTCCCTGTCTCACTAACATGGAATAATGTAGTTAGTGTCCTGTAGGATCCAGTGGCACAGCCTCCTCTATCACCCAAGCTGGGTACTTGAGGTATGCCCTTCATGTGGGCTGAGTACACCCTCCTCTTGTAGTTGAGCCTTGATTGTTGTTAGCAGGTCAATGGGAGGGATTGACCCAGGCCAGTCAGCTGCAAGGACTGGCTGTGACCACTGACTATGAACCTCTGCCCTCCATGGAGGATCAGCTGTGCAGGGGCAGGATGGTGGTGCTTTGATGTGGTCTGTAGCTGTCCACTGGGTGCACTGGCTCTGGGGTTTCCCAGGTGGTGCAGGCCAAGGTCAGCCCCGACCTGTGTTTTGCCCAGGGCCACCCTGCCTGAGTTATAAAGCAATCTGAGATGGTTAGTTATGCTGGGCTTGGAGCTTCCCAGGTGAAGCCAAGCTATAAATCTAGGCTGGTTGCTGCTATTGCTGGGCCTGGGGCCACTTAGCAAGAGGTATGGGGGCTGCAGGCTCACTGAGGCTGTCTGTTGCTGGTTTGAAAAGATTTAGGAAGTTGCGAAGCATGAGCCAAGATCAGCCATTCATATGGAAAAGCCACAGTTAACAGCTATAAATTGGGTGGGACAGAGCCTCAGGGGATTTCTAGTGTGGGACAGTGTTAGCCAGGTTGATGGAGTTTCAGCTATGGCACTCACTGTTTCTGTGGCTCTGTGCGGGGAGGGTTCAGAAAATGGAAAATGGCCTCTACCCACCTTTCTAGAAGAGAGAAAGCAGTCCCCCAGCTCCCTCCTTGATGCCAGACACTTCAGTTCCTTCCTATACGCCACTGATGCCTTTAAAGATGCTACCCTGGTGCTAGAGCTCAGAGGGAGTGAGTCTGAGTAAGTTTGTGTGTGGCTTATTTAAGAGGAGCTGCTTGGGACTCCAGAAGTTTCTTCCACTGACTCACTCCGCATTGGTCTTTGCAGCCAGAAGTTGCGGGAACTCATTTTTCTGGCACTGGAACCCTGGGCTGGAGGGCCTTGTATGGGGCTAAGACTCCTCACTCCTGAGATATCCCTCCCAAATTTTATCTACCAGCCCATTCTGCATCTCCGCCCCTCCTATCACTGTGGATGGATGTGGTTTCTTTAATTCTGTAGTTGTCAGACTTCCATTCAACTTGATTTCTGATGGTTCTGAGTGATGGTTGTTCTATACTAGAGTTGTAATTTTGATGTGGTTGTGTGAGGATGTGAGCCGTGTTTACCTATGTCACCATCTTGACTGTAAGTTTTGGCACTTTCTTATGGTAGCCTTAGGAAACTAATACAACAGGAAGAAGCCTTAGGAAACTAATATAACAGGAAGAAGTGGTAAATTAGGGAGAGTGGAAGTGAGGAGAGGACATTGTTATCAATGAAGACCTTACCTAAAAATATGTTTTGAATATTACAGACAGCCTGAGACTTGTCTGCAGATACAAGAAAGAGCCACTGATTTTGCAGAACAGAACCAGGCATGAAAGAATGGCAGAAGAAGGATGATTGAAAGAAGAGAATCTAAATATAGGAAGGACAAAACCTGCACCTGTTAGCCGCCTGACTTAGGGTCTCAGCAGCTCCTTGGTGATAAAGTACTGGAAGTTGTTGTCTCAATCATAGTACATAACATTTGTTGTTTGACACACACATATTTGGGTTTAAATTGAATTACAACTGTCTGTTTATCTAACTTATTACATCATTTTGTTTCATTCATAAAGCCCAAAATTAAAAGAATCACTCCTTCATTTATTATTGACAGATGCCTGAATTGGATGGCTATCAATTGAGAATGGTTATCAAAGTTTTTGTGACAAAGGAGTAGATTTTTTGCTAAAATGAGTCGTTCCAGTTTGAAAATACCACTCATTAGTATCATGCAAGCAACTTCTCAAAGATGCTATTTCTGTATTTTATTTAAAACACCACTTCTGTTAAATTAACAAGAGATTTCTGTCTCGCCCTGGTTGGATGGCTCAGTTGAATGGAGTGTTGTCTTGCACACCAAAAAGGTTGTGGGTTCCATCCCCACTCAGGCTCTCCAGGAGGCAACCAATTCATGTCTCTCTCTCATATCTATGTTTCTTTCTCTCTCTCTAAAATCAATAAAAAAATAAATAAAAACATGTCCTGAGGTGAAGATTTAAAAAATTAAAAAAATAGTTCTGTCCCTAATATCTATAGATTTTTCCATGAAAAATTTCTTTATCAATTTCCCTTTTCTTTTTTCATGGGTGTAACATACTGCTTAAGCAGCTCTGACATTTCAGGGGTCAAGGGAAGCTGGGGTGGAAGCAAAGTGTGTCGAAAATGTTTATATATGAAATTGAGGAGGCCTGCTTATTTTCCTGAGGTCCAAGAGTGCTAATTACCATTCGAGATATGTGCACTTTCAATAATGTGACCAATATTAAGGAGCAGTAATAAAAGACTCATACCTCTTCCTCTTCCTCTTCCTCATCTTCCAGCTCCTCCTCAACCTCTGCTTCAGCATGAAAGTCCTCTGTTTCTTCCTCATAATCTTCTAAACTTAATTCCCATCCAGCATACTGGAAAGGTCCTGTAAGGGAGAAAGAAAGGAAGGAAGGAACAAACAAACATTTGGAAAGATATTTTTACAATAAAATGATACTAGCAATATTGGTTTGGCCAAGAAGTCTGTAAGTTTTTTTCCATAAAATAAAAGATGCATTTTCATTATCATCAATAACTTAACTGATTTGGATACTTTGGGTATGTCAGCTGTCTCCCACATGGTATAATGTGGATTACTCTCAATTAATGTCTTGCTTTGATCACTGTTGACTTCAACTGGTCTACCTGACCGTGGGGCAGTGTCAGCAAGAAATCTCCAGCACAAACTTCACAAACTACTTTCCACACATTCGGTCAGTCACAGCACCTTCTCCACACACTGCACAAATCCTTTTTTGTGCTTTAGTTGCGTTTTTGCCTTTCTTGAAAGAATAAAGCATAATATGTCAAAAATATTGCTTATATTTTTCCATCTTCAATATTAAAATGGCTACACAAAAATTCACCAATATTGATGCTTTTTTAAATGCACGCTCACATGACAGCTGTCACAATAGAACCTAACAAAATTGTTTCCAATGAAGTTAAAGACAACTAAGCGCCATTAGAGACATCTTACGGAAAAAACCAAATGAACTTTTTGCCCAACCCAATAGGAAAATTAATTGCAGTGACTGATCTCTTACTATAAATGTGTATGCAGATTGGTCTTAGAAATTCTTTAAGCGGCAGCTGGCCAGTGTTTGTGTACCGCCACTGTTGTGATTGGTGGGTGCCTGTGCTATGAGAGTTGTCGAATACTTTAAACATCACCCCTGAGTATATTGAATGTTTTACTTTATTGGACCATCAAGAAAGGCTTTAAACTTGTACAGTGCTTTTAATAACATTACCTGCTCTTGACAGTAAATGTTAGGAGTATAGCCCTTACTTTCCATTGTCTCAACTGCTTTTTGAAGTAGTTCCTCTGGAGTTTTGCCAGCAATCTCCAAGTGGAAAACTTGAATGGAAGAGTCAGTGAATGCTGCTTCTAGAGATTTCCACGTGGTGACAAAAGATTTGATCTTCTCTTTAATAGGGTCCATTTCAGGAACATCAGGATAAGCATCTTCAGGAAACTCAGGTAGTTCAACTTTTGAGTAAAGGTTAAAGGAAAGAAAAAAAAGAGGCTTCAAATAAGGTGTTTTACCCATATTGCCAAAATGATTTATATTCATATTTTTGGAACATATGAAAGAAATAAACAGGTTGTTCTCAACAATAATGTACATTTATAAATTCATATTTGAATCATGCTTCAGTTTCTTATATTGGCTAGATGAATTATTATCTATTAATAAAATCGCTTGGATAATTAATATGTATTTCATATGGGATCTTGAACTGTTGATAAAATTTGACGAAAAACAGTGTTAGAAGCTGGAGAGATACACTTTCAATGTGATAAGCGAAATCGGCATAATGCATCAAGTGGCATACAATGCAAAAAGAAATAAGTAGGAAGAAGTTCATACTATGCCTAAAATAAGGAACTAGACCCTTTGTAGGAGAATATGGAAAGCACTTTTATGCACTAACTACTTTTATTTTATATGCTCACCTGTTTCAGGTAATTTAGTTTCCAAGCCTTCTTTGGGTTCTTTTGGAATTTCTGTTCCAACTGTAGTTTCCTCAGTAGGCTCAGATACTTAGAAAAGAAATCTAATATTACTGTTTGAATTTTAAGGAGTGGTTTCTTTATGAAAGTTTCGGCACAAAGAAAATCTCAAAACACAGTTTAAATTGTATATACTATGTCTAGCTGAAAATATAGTTCCAGTTAGGAAAAGTATAGCATAAAAATACCTAATAACATACGGCAGAAAATGAAGAATATTCTCAAAAATACTAAATGACCAGAATAATATCTGACACGATACATACAATTCTGACTGGCAACAGTCATATCTACAGCACTGAGGTAGGGCTGACCCTAATTGAAATAGGAGGCTGGCTTTAGATCAAAGGAGGTTCCCTGGGAGAAACAGTAGGGAGATAAAAAGCAGTAAAACTAGATAATCTCCTAGACTTGTAACATTATTGTGAGACACTGCGTACATTAGAGCCCTCTGGTTTAATGTTTGATGTGTCATATTTAATGAATTTCTATTTATTTATTTGTTTTTGGCATTTTACGGCCTGTCTTCTTGCAAAAGGCGGGTGGGTAGGAGAACAGTCAGCCTATTGTTTAGGTACTGAAGAAAATGCTGAAGTTTCTGAGTGGGAGTGGAAGTCAATGGAGGTGTGGGAGTCTTAAAAGGAAACTGGGTGTTGTATCCTGATAGCTCCTCTCTTGGGCACAAGGGATATGATTTTATACTTATTGTCCCATAAATTTATGCCAATCCATGTGATAAAAATGATCTATGTTGAACTTGAGATTTCTCACTGTGAAATTTCCCATTAGTCCTGTTTCTTTTACCAGATGACAGTAGGTTCTGAGTTGCCCCAGGCTGGATTCGGCTGCAGGTATTTGAAGACCTTTAGTTCGTAGCTAACACTAACTGAGCTTGGAAGCATTTATGAGCCTCACCCCCACCATGGTGGGGTGCCCCATCTTGCTGCTTGAAGCCCACTCCCCAGTGCTGAGAGTGACTTCCATTGTCCAAAGATTCCTTCTTGCCCTGCCCCACCCATCAAACTGCACCTCCGCAGCAGGGCTGGCTCCGTGGGTGTGTGACCTGTGCAGCTGTATAGTCTCTCACTCAGAATGGCCTCACACTTACTGTAATGCTCTTTGGTTGTCAATTTGAAATTTTTAATAATTTTATCTTTGACCTTTGTTTTGTAATTAAAATCCAAAGTGGCCCCAGTGGGACAATAGAGCATGCATATAAGCAGATATAGGTACAATATGTGTTAGCTAGCCCTTGCCATCCCATTCTTATGAGAGTTCCTGATGGCCCATCGTTAGTGTAGAATTCCAGAGGACCCAAGATGTGTGGGAGTACGCATGACTGAGTGGTGAGGGCAGGCAGGCAAAGATGCTGACGGGCCCAAGTGACCATACTTTCCTTTTGAACTAGGGCTTGCTTCAGTTGCAGGAAGAAGGTGATAGCATTCAGAGAGACAGGAATGACCAAGGACCCCCATAGCCTCTCTTACTCATATCACTTTCCTCCTGTAGGAAACATTTAGGCTGAAAATGACATAGAAGGACAGGAAAAATAGGGCAACCCAGTGTTCCTTTTCCTTTCGGTCTTTCCTTACTCATTAGGAAGTTAAAGGTAGAGAGTGTTGGTAGAATATGTGCATATTAAGAAGTGAAATAAAAAGCTGAGTTAGTTTTGTGCACAAAACTTACCAGTATTCTGGTAAGAATGAAATATGTATGTAGGTATGAGCTGTAAAATATGAACTGCGTTAATTTCAGTGATTCTTTTTTTTTTTTTAGATTTTATTTGTTTTTAGACAGAGGGGAAGGGAGGGAGAAAGAGAGGGAGAGAAACACCAACGTGTGGTTGCCTCTCGTGCGCCCCCTGCTAGAGACTTTGCTGGCAACCCAGGCAGGTGCCCTGACTGGGAATCAAATCAGTGACCCTTTGGTTCACAGGCCAGTGCTCAATCCACTGAGCCACACCAGCCAAGGATAATTTCAGTGATTCTTTATATGAGTTAAATACTCTTATATTTTTATTTAAAAGTGGCATTGTACAATATAAAGATGAATGGTAAAATTCATGCTAATAATTTAAATTTTTAATTTTTCTTTACTTAGAATGACATTAAATAACAAATAAAAATCAATCCATGACAACTTGTGAGAGAGATTATGGAAAAAAGAAAAAGCTTTATATTTTAGTACCTTTAATGGCATTTCCCCCCTGCTTTTTAACAACATGCCCTACAAATGATGTAGACAGGCCTGTCCCTGAGTACCGAGACAGGGCACAGCAGAATCAGCTTTCTTACAGCACTCCAAACCACGTGACTCAGAATAAATGGCTGTTCCCTGGGGGCTCATTCTCCATTTTTAGCCTGTTTCCATTTTCTTAACATATATACACATGTGCACACACGAACACAGCAATGGACATGAGCGGAATTAAGGGCATGGCTGTCAGTAAAGTCTGACCTGATTCAGATTCTGTTTCGGGAATCTCGGACACTTCAGACTCCTCAGGTAGGAAGCCCTCGGTCTCCTCGGGTACCTCGAGGGCTTCAGACTCTTCAGGAACATCAAGCTCCTCCCCTTCAATCTCCTCATCAGCATCAGGGTCTGTCTCGTCCACTTCTAGAAAAAAATGAGAAGTAAATTCTCGTTCAGGTTAAGTCAGCAAATATTAATTGGGTGCTAGGCACTCTAATAAGTGCTGAGACCCAAACAAAGAATCAAGAGTGGTCCCCTGCCCTCCTGGGGCATGGGGTTCAATGAGGGAGAGAGAGATTTTCTATATATTTTACCTATGAAAATGTAGCGGTAAAGGGTTCTAATCATATACTCAGAGTTCTATTGGAGCACCAGCCTAAGGGTTCATTTAAAAGAGGAAATGTTTATAGCAGCCCCAAATATTATAACAGTAAATAACTGGAAACATCTCAAATGTCCCTTCAATAAGGGAATGGGTAGACCTGCACTGTCTGATACACAGCCACTACAAGATGTGGCTATTGAGCACTTAAAATGTGGCTAGTTGTGAGATGTGATGTAAGTATAATATATACAATGCATTTAGTATGGAAAATTGAATGTAAAATGTATCAATAATTTTTGCATTGATTATATGTTAAAATAGTATTTTGGATACACTGTACCAAATAAAATTTGTTTCACTTGTTTCTTTTTACTTTTTATGTGGCTATTAGGAAATTTAAAGTTACATATGTGTCTTGCATGATATTTCTATTGGGTAGTACCAGGCTAGACTGTGTATTTTCTTATAGCTAATAATGAATAGTAGAGTGGTTAATCAATACACTGAATGGGTTTAAAAGTATAACTTCACATTTTCAGTAGTGGCTGATGACCATGTAGTTGCTGATGAACAGAAATATATGCATGGAAATCTTTCAGGAAGAAGATGGGGTGAATTGTGGAGTCAGAAAATCCATCTTCACAATTCCTTTATGAAATTGAATGAAAATAAAGGTAATCTCTCTGCAAAGATGATGTGGAAAAATAAATGAACTTGATTTCTGGATTGTTGTGGAAATTCTTTCCTCTCAGTCAATACCTTCCGAGAATCACATTCTAGTGGTGAGTGATACCTCTGGGACCTGAATTCTAATATAAATCTGGGTGATTAAGTCCCCAGAGGAAAGCATACTGAAGTGTCCTTACATCTCGAGGTCTGACCAGGGCTGCAGAGCATGTGGCTTCCAAGTATGTGACTTTGAATGTGGTGAATCTTTGGTGTTATTTGGAGAATTTTATGGTGATGCACACGAGGAAGAAGCAGAATTTGCTGAAACCTACTAGGGTTTGGGATGCAGTTATGTGCTCTACACCAGAAACTCAAAATGTCTTCAACTAAATATCTCTTTTGGTTAAAAAAAAAAAAAGGTAAAAAGTTCTACTACTTTTTTCAAGAACCCTAGTGAATAATCTGAGTAGCATAGAAGTCAGGAATGGGTTGAAAAGTGTTGTAAGATCCTTCACTATCTGTGATTTTGACTATATGTTGTATAGTTATCTACAGCTTCATAAGAAATTACCCAAGACCGTAGTGTTTAAAACAACAATAATCATATCAAATGTTAATCACCGCCCCCCCCCCAAAAAAAAACAATGATCACATATTATCCCTGTAGTTGCTGGGGTCAGGAATTTGGGAGTGGCTATTGGTGGCTCTGGCTCTGGGTCTCTCATGAAGTCATCATAAAGATGTTAATCATGGCCACAGTCACCTGAAGCCTTCAGTTGGGCCAGAGGATCCACTGCCAATGTGGCTACTTAAAGTCGGAACTCAGGTCCTTAGGGAGCAGAGAGAAGCCCTGCCCAAATTCCTGTCCCACAGAACTGGGACAGAACTGGGTGCACAATAAAAATGGAGGTTTACAGTGTAGTGGAGGTTTTTTGCCCAGCAATGGAAAACTGAAACAGATACTCTTCATTCTTTTGAAGAATGGACTCCTTTGGCAGTCTGATAAACCATATGGACCCCATTTTAGAATAATGCTTTCAATCTCACAAAATAAAATACGTAAGAAGCCAATTACATTGAAATATAGTCTTCAAGACATCAAACAAAATTCTGTGCTGTAGGAAATTTGTGCATCTTTACTAATGCATTATACAACAAGAACCAGCACCTGGTTTAATAATGACCATGATTGGGGAATAGTGATAAACATACACAAGATACATAAAACTGTAATGTAGTATCTTCATTTTTAATGGTGACAAAGTTAAATTATTGCTAATACTATGTGATTTGTTGCCTATATGAATTATTAGTTGAAGGAAGAACTAAATTTTAATGAAAGATTAGTTAAAATAAAGTTGTAATTATTTTTCATTCAAGTTCATAGACCCCTGAATTTTATCCATGGACCCCCAAGTTAAGAACTCCAGTCTAAAAGAAGTTTGTAGGGTAAGTTCTTCTATAATGGAGATTGGAAGTTTAAGTGCAAATACAATGGGTATAGTAAGAGCTTGACTGTTTTGTCAACTTCTACAACTCCCTTCTAGTGGAAGTAATCCCAATAGCCATGCATCATCCGTGACCAGGGCAACCATTCTAAGGCATGCTGCTCATGCTGTCCTGCTTTGCGGGTGCAGGAGTCTTTTCCCTACGATCCATTACTCCAGTGACCATATAATTTATTACCCAAATTGGAGCACTTTGAGAGTGAAAGGAGGTCAAATACATACTTTCGAACCATGGCCATAAACCTGGACTCTCATGGGCAAATGAAGAAATGTGGTAACCCTGTCTATAATTCACTGAAATACTACAGTTGCTAGCAATAATAATACAAAATTAAATAATGTATTATTAGTCATATCAATCTGTGTTTGCCTTTTCTTTTCATATCCAGAGAGTCCAAGAGCCTGTTATTTTCTTTTTCTAGTCTCAATGCCTCCTCTTTGGTTTTTCTGAAACAAAATAAAGGTCAAAATTTAATTATCTTTGGAAATTCAGACATCTTACAAAATTATAAGATTTAAGGCTTAGAATGGTAGTAATAAACAGTACATTGTTTATAATAGTCATTATATTTTTTACTTCACAATGTAAATATTTAATTTACTCATATTGAGGTCAGTTAATTTTCAGGGGGTTTTTTGGAAGAAAATTTGGAATGTTACACTTTGAAAATCTGTGGCTATTTATTAGAAAACCTGTCAAAATTAATAAAGGATTGTCTAACTACAAGTTAAACAGGCAAATGAGAAAAATTGTACTTTTTTTTCTTCTATTTGAGAAAAAAATATATTTTCACAATATAATCTTAAGTGAAAAGTATAATACAGAACTATGTATAATACAACTTTAATTTTGTATTTAAAGTGAATATAAATGATTAAAAGACTAGAAGAAAACTAATCAAATTGTTAATAATAGTTATCTGAGTGATGGCATTATGAGAAAATAAAATCTGAAATAGAACCAAAAACAAAAAAAGTCAAAGTCTCATATAAAGGCCTTGCAAGTTTTTTAGAAAACAGATAAACTTAACAGGATTAAAAATGCCATCTCGGGCCCTCGGTGTGGCTCAGTGGACTGAGTGCCAGCCTGTGAACCAAGGGGTTACTGGTTTGATTCCCCATCTAGGGTGCATGGCTGGGTTTCGGGCTGGGCAACCACACATTGATGTTTCTCTCCCTCTTTTTCTCCCTCCCTTCCCCTCTCTGAAAATGAATAAATAAAATAGGTTTGTTTTTTTTTTAAAGAATTCCATCTTGGGCCAAATATCTAAAGACATGTGGAATTCTACAGCTTTTCCAGCATCAGCTTCCAAATGTGCCAGGCAAAAGCGGGATAACTTCTGTCAGCACCATTAGTCTTTGACTGGTCTGTAAGAGGCTTATCTACGGGTGTCATAACTGGCAGCAAAATCCCGCCTCATTCTTGTCAGGTCTCAGATTCTCACCAGCAACATACTTTATCTAGGTTTTGGATAACATGTGTCTCACAAGAGAGTCCAGTATGAACTGCCAATTCACACACAGTCAAAATGGGAAAAGGGTAGAAACAAGACCCAGGCATTGCAGAGGTCTGGTCATGACCAAAGAGAACTTGAATTACACCAATACTTTAGGCTGGGTGGCAGGATTTGGCTTATAGTAAAAGAACAGCCCCTATTAATGAGAAACATACCTGCTGGGAGAAGAGGTGTGGTAATGTTTTCTGAAGAGACTGTACGTAACTAGAACCCAAAGAATGCTGACTGTAAGAGAATGACAGGCCTACAGACCAGCCTTAGGAGGACTGTCCCAGAGTGTGCTGCTGATATGAATGGGCTCCACTTAACTTCACTGGTCCCTGCTGAATACTTGGTACAGTTTTTTTGATATTATTATTTTTTAAGATGCAGTTATTTTAAAAAGGATGTTAACATTCTTACACATGTTCTCTTGTGCATCAGTATGCTGATTCCTGAGGGCTAAAGTCCTAGATATACCTTCTAGGTCAAAAGCATACATTTTAATTTTTTTTATCCTCACCTGAGGACCTTTTTTTCATTGCTTTGAGAGAGAGAGAGGAAAGGAGAGAGAGAAACATTGATGTGAGAGAGAAGCAATGACCAGTTGTCTCCCATACGTGCCCGGACTGGGGATGGTACAGGGGATGAACCTGTAACCTAGGTATGTGCCCTGATGGGAAATTGAACCCACAACCTGTCGGTTACGGGACAATTCTCCAACCAACTGAGCCACACTGGCCAGGGCCATATTTTCATTTTTAATAAATATTTCCTTTCTTCACATTTTAGTTATATCACACAAGTGTATTTTTATTTACTTTTATCATGTTATTTCTTCACTGTGTGAATTCTAGTTAGCGAAATTACTGAAGTCACAGATAAATATGGTAAAAAGAAAAAAAATCTTATCTGTGCTCATTTTTTCTGGCAGTGTCTTTTGAGAGTAGATATTTGATTTAGAATAAATTTGGTTTGGGATTGTGAAAACATCCACAACTCTCCTTTAGATTCTAGAAATATTTGTGAAATTACTGTTTTTCTTAGAATTAGAGTCGGATCAGTTGGACCACCATTTTGATATTAAAGAGATTTAATAAATATAAATTGGAAGTAGATATTTAACAGCTTCATAAAAGATTTATTAACCTCTTTTAATATTCCAGGCGGATTTTACCTTGCTGCTTCTTCCTCTATTTTTTTCTTTTGTAGTTCATCTAATAATCTTTCTAATATTTTAGAGTCAATTTCAGGCTTATTCTCTAAGTACAGTCTATTAAGTAAACATTTTCCTGAAATGCAGACAAAGAGAATAATATTAATTTTGAAGTTCTATATAGTGAGATACATTTTGAAAATTAACAAAATTTAATTCTTACTAAATCCAAATAATTTCCTTTAAGCATTTATTTAAATAGAGCCCAAATTCTTTAAAATATTAAGAGACCGTCTTAGTAGTTTTTAAAAGGTATATACTGACATGTCAAAAATGACTAAAACATGAAAAAATGCAGTATATTTCCCCTGGAAACTCTTTTCAAGTATATTTCCCTAAGATGCAAAATGTCAAAATATCCTTGGCCCACTTGTCAAAGATTAGTTGACTACATGTACATGGGTTTATTTCTGAGCTCTCTACTCTCTATTCCATTGGTCTATACATTTGTTTTTCTGCCAGTCCCATACTGTTTTGATTATTGTAGCTTTGTACAAAGTGACAAAATAATAAAAATTTAGTTCTGCTATCTTGATGTACTTAGTATATCCCATTTGAGGTGAACAAAGACTAGTATATAGTCTTGCCCTCAGCCTTATATATACTTCACTTAGGATTTATAGTGCTGACTGAGGGAGTGGGTGTTAAATTCTAGCTCCAAAGAGTAATTAGAAGGGCCTGCTGGGACATCCAGTGCTCCAGGGCATTGTTCTGGCCACCCACTAGGTGGATAGATGCCTCACTTTGTACACTTCTAGGCTGTAAAGGAATTGTGGGGGTGGTATTTGTACCTAGTGAGGGTAGAGAGCTTTCCATTTTATATTTTAACTAAAACTATTATCAGGAATAAAAACTTCAGTTTGAAATTGACATGATAAATATTTACCAACCATTGTTTTCCGTATCTGACAAACAGATGACTAAATCTGGTATAATTCCTTTCTCGACTAAGGCTATCCACAGTTCTTTTTTAATAGGGCAGTTGTCCAGTACCCATCCTCCATATTTTGGGACACCAGAAAACCTCTTCTTGTTTTCTTCGACTACCTGTAAAAAAATTGACGCACTGATACTACCATCATAGCTAGATGAGTCAAGGATGCTACCTTAATATATCACTTTTGTGAACCTTAATCAACTGTCTTCTGAGTTCTTCTTTCAGAAGGAAATAAGAGAACCACTTAATTTCAAAAAAGAAACTTAAAGCAAGAAAGCTATAAGTTTTAAAAATTAAGAATGAGAAGCAAAAGCCTTTATTAAATAAATATAACACTTTCTTTGCTGTGTTATTCCATATTACAGAATTCAGATCCTAATTTAGAAGGTCTGCGATGAGGCCCAAAGGTCTGCATTTCTAACATGCTCCCAAGTGATGATGGTCTATGGACCACTCTTTGGGTAGTAAGGTCCTACTCCAGCTTGCTTTTTTTAGTGACAACACTCTTCACTTCCCTTCTGCTTTTCATCCCTCAGCGAGAGAGCTGAGAGGTACTGAGATGATTAATAATAGCCAGGGAGGGAATTGGGTCAAAACAAATCTTGCAGGTGTTTAATGAGTTCTGCTAAACTCTTGTCTTCCCACCACTGAGCAGTAATAGCTTCAATACAAGTATGGCAATTAGTAGTGTGGATCTGTGAATACACAAATTCTGAGGGTTTTAAACATGTTTGTGTGACATCAGGTAATCACAGTATGTTAGAAGTCAAAAGGCAAGAGATGTCTATCTAGAATTAAAGATTATCTGCTTTATGAATTTCCATCTGAATGAAGTCTTTAGAAAAAAATTTTAAACTCGTTGTACATGTATAATATTAAGACTTAGAGGGTAAAAAAGCTATAGAAAAGAAATACAAGTAATAGAAGATAGAGAAAGACAAATTCTGTGTGATTTCACTTACATGTGGAATTAAAAAAAACTAAACTCATAGAAACAGAAAGTGTTGGTTGCTGGAGGTGGGGGTGGGGGCAGGGGAAAATAGGTGCAGGGGTCAAAAGGTACTTCCAGTCATCAGATAAGGAAGTCCTGGGGATGTGATGTGCGGCCTGGTGACTACAGTTAACAATACTGTACGGTATATTTGAAAGTTTCTGAGAGAGTAGGTCTTAAAAGTTACCACACACAGGCAAAAAGGTAACTGTGAAATGATGGATGTTAACTAACCTTATTGTGATAATCATTTTGCATATATGCGTATGTCAAATCATTATGTTGTACAACTTAAACAAATACAATGTTATATGTCCATTGTATTTCAATAAAACTGGAAAAAATATAAATGGTTAATATAAATGTTACCATCTAGTTGCAAAGATATGAAAATTAAAGCAATGTCAACATATCATTTATAATTTCCCCTCAATTTTTTTCAAAAAAACTTAATGACTTTTTAGTGTTTTATCAAATAAATAAATCTTGATTTGTTTAATCATCCTGTTTTATATTTATAATTTATATATATAATTTACATATGTAATTGATAACTTTATATAAATTTATATAATTGATAACTTTATTATAACATTGTACTCATGTGATGGACATCTGTATGTATAAATCTTTGTCCAAATATACATTTTTTCAGACCAGGGGCCTAGAATTGTTTTTAGGTCAAAGAGAGTAAGGAATAAACATTTTAAAGGCTCTGCATACACATTGCCACATTGCTTCCACATCAATTTTCACTTCTGCTATGTGACTATATCATTATAGTCCCACTAATAAGATTGTTATGAGTTGTAAAATATTTTTGCCAACTTTACAGAAATTATACCTCAATGTTTCAATTTTCATATTTTTATTGAAACTTGAACATTAAAATTTTTCAATTAACCATTTGTATTAAAACATTCTTTTATTTATTGATTTTACAGAGAGAGAGGAAGGGGGGAGAGAGAGAGAGAAAATAAAAAGAGAGACACATCAATTTGTTGTTCTACTAATTTATGCACTCGTTAGTTGCTTTCTGTATGTGCCCTGACTAGGAATCAGACCAGCAACCCTGATGTATTCGGACAACGCTGTAACCAACTGAGCTACCCGGCAAAAGCTGTATTTTTTCCTTGATAAAATAATCTGTTTACATCTTTTGCCTGCTTTTTTATTAGGATATTAGATTTTTCTTGATTTCTAAGAAATATTCATATTAAAGAATTAATATGTCATTTTATAATAAATACATTCCTCAATTTGACCTTAGTCTTAAAATATTGATTTTCATAATTTTTTATATAAAGAGAATCATTAAGTATTCTCACCACTGAGATTTTACTTTAAGAGTTCTCCCACTGCATTTGTGCCCAGAGTACTTGATAATTCCAAGATCACTTCAATATAACTACACTTTCTTCTAGTTCAAAATGCAATTTTTAGGCCTGGCTGGTGTGGCTCAGTGGGTTGAGTGCTGGCCTGTGAGCCGAAGTGTTGGTTTGATTCCTAGTCAGGGCATATGCCTGGGTTGTAGGCCAGGTCACCAGATGGGGGCATGGGAGAGGCAACAAATCAGTGTTTCTCTCCCTCTCATTCTTCCTCCCTCCCCCTCTCTCTAGAGATGAATAAATAAAATATAAAGAAAAAATGCCATTTTAACATTTAATTTTATATTATATGAAATTTAATTTTCATAAGGTGAGACTCTAAATTGGTTTTCCCCAATAGTTAATTTTATCAACACTATTAAATAATTCTTCCTTTCCTTTTGGATTGTGATGTAAACTTTATTAGCATATGGTAAATTATTAATCTCTGCTGAGGTCTATTTCTGTAGCTTCTCTGTGGTTCTGTTTATTCTTTTTAAAAAATGTATTTTATGGATTATGCTATTACAGTTATCCCAATTTCTCTCCCTTTGTCCCCTCCACCCAGTACCCCTATTCCCTCCAGCAATCCGCTCCCTTAGTTCATGTCCATGGGTCATCAATATCTGTTCTTTGGCTTCTCCATTTCCTATACTGTTCTTAACCTCTCCCTGTCTATTTTGTGCCTACCCATTTGTACTTAATACCTGCACTTTTCCCCCCATTCTCTCCTTTTCCCCTCCCAGCTAATTACTCTCTAAATTTCTCCATATCTATGATTCTGTTCCTGTTCTGCTTGTTTGCTTAGCTTGTTTTTTAGATGCAGTTGTTGATAGTTGTGAATTTGTTGCCATTTTAATGTTTAGTTTTGATCTTTTTTTTTGGTATATTGTTCTCTTTAACATTTCATATAATAATGGCTTGGTGATGATGAACTCCTTTAGTTTTACCTTGTCGGGGAAGCACTTTATCTGCCCTTCAATTCCAAATGATAGCTTTGCTGGATAGAGTGCTGTGTTTTGTGATGTATAATGCACACTTTTTTGCCCAAATTTTTGAAGGAAAAATAAGAATGTGCATTATATATGGATAGTACTAATTTCATATCTATATAAACATTTTTAATTCTTTTATTTATGCTTATGCATTAAAAGTTTAACTTTAGAAAGCAATAATGATATCCATATGCAAAGTAACACCCTGGAATATGATAATCAGTTTTGTTTCTAAATATCAATAAATAAAAAATTGATTTAAAAATTAAAACAAAAGATTTTTTTCCCTGAAAGTTTGGGCCAAAAATGTGGATGCACATTGTACGTGGGAGCATATTATATGCAGCAAAATATGGTAATCTAGGTTTTAGGTCCTTGCTTTTCATGACTTTGAATACTTCTCACCAGTCCCTTCTAACCTGCAAAGTATCTTTTGAGAAATCAGCTAACAGTCTTATGGGAACTCCTTTATAGGTGACTCTTTCCTTTTCTCTTGCTGCTTTTGATTCTCTTGGTATCTTTAACCTTTGGAATTTTAATTATGATGTGTCTTAGTGTGGTCCTCTTTGGTTCCAACCTGTTTGGGGCTTTCTGTGTTTCCTGGACTTGTATGTCTATTTCCTTGGCCAGACTGGGGAAGTTCTCTTTCATTATTTTTTCAAATAAGTTTTCAATTTCTTGATCTTCCTTTTCTCCGTCTGGCATCACTATGATTCGGATGTTGGTATGTTTGGAGATGTCCCGGAGGCTCCTTATTCTATCCTCATTTTTTAAAAAATTATTTTTTCTTCTTGCTCTTCTGATTGAATGCTTTTTTCTTATGTTCCAAATCCTCGATTTGATTTCCAGCTTCATCCCCTCTACTGTTGGTTCCCTGTAGATTTTCCTTTATTTCGCTAATGTAGCCTTTATTTCTGCCTGGGTATTTTTTATGCTGTTGCATAAAAAATGATTTCTTTGAGCATCCTGATAACCAGTGTTTTGAACTCTACATCTGATAGGTTGCTTATCTCCATTTCATTTCATTCTTGTCCAGGAGTTTTGTTCTGTTCTTTCATTTAGGCCATATTTCTTTGTCTCCTCAATTTGGCAGCCTCCCTGTATTTGGTTCTGTGTATTAGGTAAAGCTGCTTTGACTCCCTGTCTTAGTAGCGTGGCCTATTGTAAAAAAGGCACCTAAAATTGTGTGGGGTGGAGCCTTAGGTAATTGCCAGGGTAGGGCAACCTGTTTCACCACTCTGTGGTTCTTCATGGGGGAGGGCTCAGAGAGGGGACAATGCTGCTCCTTGGCCTCTGGAGATTGCCCAGGAAGTAGCTGTCTCCCGGCACTCGTTCTGTTGCCAGTCACTTTACTTTCTCTCCTTCTCCCATAAGCCATTTGTGCCCTTCCAGCTGTTACCCTGGTGTTGAATCCCAAAGTGGGTGGGTCTGTGTGAATCCTAAGTCTGTTGTGGGCCTTTTAAGAGGAGACTCTTGAGAATCTCAGTTTCTTCCACAGTACCAGCCTCCACTGCTTTTTATTGATAGAAGTTATGGGAATTTATCTTCTTGGTGCTGGAACCCTAAGCTGGGTATTCTGGTCTGGGGCTGGGACTGCTGGCTCCTGAGGTATCCCTCCCAATGTTTACCTACCACATGTGAATGTGGGACCACCCATTCCGATGCCTCTCTGTGCCACTCTGTTTCCACACCTCTCTGCGCCTCCACCTCTCCTACCCATCTGGATGGATGTAGCTTCTTTATATCCCTGGTTGTTGGACTTCCCGACAGTTTATTTTCTGATGAATCTGGGTGATATTTGTTTTATGGTCTGGTTGTAATTTTTGCTGTAGTTGTGCATGGAGGCGAAGAGTGTTTACCTATGCCTCCTTCTTGACTGGCTGTTTATTCTTGTATGATTATTGAGCTCATATACTACTGTTGCATTTCAACACATTTTACTAGCTGCAAGAGCAAGGCTCTCTCTATTATACGTTGCCAAACGGTTCTTTCTTAGTCTCAGCTATTGGTTCTTCCAAGTCAACTTTAGAGTTATTTTGCCATTTTTCAAAACATATTGAGATTTTTCGTACCATTGCATCAGTCTATAAATTAATTCAAGAAAGACATCTTAAGATTTTATCTTTACATGTAAAAAATTAGTAACTAACTAGCTACTTTATGACAATAAGTTTCCTACTCACAGAGATCATAGGAAACAGATGATGAGTAAAACAGTCTCCTGCACAGATCTCTGTTCTCTTGGGAAAGACAATCTGATATGAGCTTTGGTGGTAAAAGCTCATGTGATTTCAGCCCCCACAATCCCAGAGTCACAGTGTACCATCTAATGACACTACATATATTCCTCTATCAGAAGTATTTTAGTAGCACTCCCCGTAGATTTGTATCCTCCAAAATAAACTCTGAAAGCAAGGGAGAAATGCTTCAGTGAAGGGAAAGGGCGGGACTTTCACAGTGCTAAAGATGTCTCTCACTTTCATGTCTCCTGTTCTGGGATGCTTTGTCTCATCTCCCAGGCAGAGATGACAGCCCCGACCTTGGTGGAACTCCTACACCTTGTATATACCTATTTATCACTTAGCACATGATGACTCAATTATTGGATTATTGGTCAGCCATCCCCCACCTGACCGATAACTCCTTAGAAAGAGCTGAGTTTAATTCATCTTGATATCCCTAGGACCTAGTACAGGGCAAATAGTAGGTGCTTAGAGTGTTTCTGAAGGAATAAATTGATGACAGAACAACCTGAAGAGATGCAGGGGAAGTTGAAAGATCTCTTTTGGGAGCTCATAGGGAGATAGCAACTCATCTTGGGTACGGCCTGGGGCTTGAAGAGACCACCAAATACATTACAAAGTGGTTGTACACTCTCACAGAATTTTTTTCTTCTCACATAATTTTCAAATTATGCCATTTCAAATTACACTGCACCATTTTCAAATTAGAGAGAAATATAGAAGTTCGTTGAGAGTCCAAAATTGATTTGTTCTCTTTGACTTTGCTCTGAATGCTTACTCAAGGTCTCTGTGCAAAACAAGCCCACGTGGATATCGTATTCTTTATAAACAAAAGATAAGCTTTCTGATTTGCCATCAGTAGGGAATAGTATCTGAGGTTTTATTTTCCCCTGAGATTGGAAAATCACTCATGTGTCCATCCATCTCCACTATCAAAACACATTTAGGGTGGTTGGATGAAATTATCTATGGAGAAAAATTTGTCTTGGTTTACAACTAATTACATAAAATATATAATTTTGGTACTGGCCTCATCTGCACCATCTTTTAACAAACTGAGTGGAATTAAATACAATAAAACTTAATGAAGAATTAATTTCAAAGCTATGAAATTATATTGCATAATTGTTGAGAAATAAAAACTTACAAAGAGCATAAGCAATTATTCACAGAGGTACATTATACATAAAAATGTTGAGTATAAAATGTACATGAATTTGAAGGCTACAGATTTCAGTATTGTCAATGAGACTCTAAATTAATTATACATATACTAGATTAACACTGTCTCAGTTTCTGTTAAATTAATGATAAAAATGAACAGCCTGGATTTCTTACCTCTTCCAGGACTTCCTCTAAGATTTCAGCATGTTTTTCATATGGCTGTTCAAAGTTCATATCCTTTGTCATTTTCACAGTCTCCTTTACCATAGAAACAACCTCTGGATGATCTGCAGTGACCTTGCTTATTGAGTCTTCTGTTGAGTTTAAAGTAAAGTAAGTTAATAAACTAATGCTATTAATAATTTTAGTGGACAATTCTATTTGCAATAGAACATAACTGTTAATACCTGACCCAACAAAATACTACCCATGTGTTACTGTAGCACATGCTAGGAAAAAGGGGAAACAGACTTGGAAGAAAATGTCAGGTCAGGAGTCACAAAATAACAGAGCAGTGGCTTAAAGCCAGTGCATCAGAATGAAAGTGAATGAGGCAAGAAGTCCTATCAGGCAGCAGTCAAAACTCAGAAAGTCAGAAAGAAGAGGTAGGCTCCAAATGATTCCAGGGGTCAAGCTAAAACACAAGCATCTAGGGAATGAGTCAGAAAGTGAGATGAATATTTCTAATTATAAACTATAGTTAGACTATACAGGACAGGAAGAAGACAGGAGGTAGGCAAGTTGGAGGAAAAGAAGAAAGGGTGACAGGCTGGTTTCTGATGTGTTACAGTTGATTCTTGCCCTCATTGCATCCTGAGTGTCTCCTTACACAGCTGAGTTGGCTCATAGATGCCTCATGTTGTAAATGAGACAGGAGATTGGCAGCTCCACCTGACTCCTCTCCCTCTGTCTTTCCAGTTGAGCTTGCTGACCTGCTGCCCCTAGGCTCCATTCATCAGGGTCTCCCGTCAGGGCCCAACTGATCCTAGCCCAGAAAAATCCCAAAGGGCCTTCCATGAGTACCTTCCTGCTACCCTCCCTGCTGTGAAGTTAAAAAGTCTGTTTTCAGCAGTGGGGAGAGCCTGCAGTTCCTGGAGAGCCAGAGTGGAAGAGGCAACAACCCATGGTCTTGGAAAGGGGGAAATGGTGAGGCAGAAATAGCCAGGCAAAGATACTAAATGTGCTAGAAGCTGCTAGTTTTCCACCCAGTATCCACTCTCTTCTTCTTTAGTAACTTCTTTGGTTTGGTTGGGGTCAGCAAAGTGCCCAGCTCAAAACACTACATCTTCTAACTTTCATTATAGCTTGGATGGCCCATAGATAAGATGCAAGCAGATTAAAAACATTTTTTTGGTGGGTCTTTCTGTCATCTCTTTAAAGAGAAATAAGCCATTTGGGAGGAGTGCAGTTTTTGTTGCTTGTCTTTTCTCTCTTCCTGTTAGGCACACTGATATGATAGCTGGAACACCAGCAGCCATATTGTGAATTGTTACACTAGCCACATGCCAGGGATGGCAGAACAGAAAGATAGATCACCTGTCTTCCCAATATTCTTTTTCACCAAAACAATATACTGCATTATTTTTTTCTGTGTTCCCACATGTCCCACTATTTATAATAGAGTAGCCTTTAAGATGAAGTTGGGTATTAATAATACTTTTTAAAAAACAAATCACATATTTCTCCTTCAAATTCTGAAGGAAATGGTTGTGATTTTTAGATCCACAATCTAAGAAAACCAAATTACCCGAATGTTAATTTACCTTTTTTGAATCCAACTTTAGATCTTGACTGTCTTGAGAACTTTTTTCCCAACTGAGTAGTCTTAATTTTTTCATTTGTAATTTTTTATTGAATTTACTGGGGTGACTGACACTGGTTAATAAAATTATATAGCTTTCAAGTATACAATTCTACAATACATCATCTGTATATTGTTTTGTGTGTTCACCACTCCAAGACAAGTCTTCTTCTATCACCATTTATCCCCCTTTTACCCTCTTTTGCCTCCTCCCACTTCCCCTTCCCTCTGGCAATCATCATACTGTGGTCTATGTCCTTTTTTTTCTTTGCTTAATCTCTTCACCCTTTTCATCCAACTCCCAATCCCTCACTATAGGAGATCGTTCTGCATGGCATGGGAAATGCAGCCCAGCTCCCACTTGGAAAGGCCAGTGGAAAGCGAGGTCCAGCACATAGGACCCACGCCCACAGATAGGTTCTCCCACGAGGAATCAGGCCTGCATTATACCTAGGCCGCTTTGAGACTTGCTTTTTGCTAAAATTGCCTCACCCTGAATTGAGGCAGCAAACATTTACTGCATATCTTTAAAGTAACTTCCTGAAATCTATGCTAAACCTCCCAAGGACGAGTGTAACCAGTTCAACCACTTTTCCCTTTACATTCGCAAATATCCTTCTTTTTTGATGTAATTAGCAACATCCTCTCCTTTGTTTTCTATAAAAGGTAACCACCTAAAGCAAACCTGTGTATAGTAAATGAGGACCATCCTCAATGTAATGTGCCCAGAAAAAAAAGCAATAAAAGCCTGTCTAGGCAAGGGACGGGGCCTGCCCTGTCTTTCACTGAGAGAACAACTGTGTCATCCCTTTTCCTCCACAGGATTTCTGTAGTTCATATAAATTTGTTTATTGCAGCCACAACACACGGACCCTGCTGGTCAGGGTCTATATCAGCTGGTGCCCAGAACAGGGACCCAGGGTTACCAGGCGTCATTGTGGACAACACACCAACTTGGTTGGAGTGCGTGCATCAGCCCAGCTAAGGGTGTTTTTCGGTTAGGTTGTAGGGTGTATGGGATTTCAGAGGAAAGGGTTTTCTTCCTAGGTCGCCCTCTCTTGTGATCACTTCACATCTGAACCCTCTTTAGTAAGCAGGAGCCTTGCTCTCTCTCCCAAGCATCTGCTGCAATCTCACGGTCACGGGTCAAGCCATTAAGAGCCACAAGGGCACTCCCCAGAATGAAGATTCCCACGAGAGGATTAGCTGGACATGGACCAGGTCAGAACATTTGGTTTCCCGCCAGCTGCAAGCAAAGGTCCATGCAATGAGAGGCACATTGTAAAAACACTCACAAGCCTATCCCTGCAGCACAACCCCCAAATAGGTCTAGGCTTGGGAGAAGGAGCAAAGATTTTCCCTTTAAGCAGCTTTAAAAACATCAACTAGTTATGGACATTTACAAGCATCTCAGCAAATTTTTTCTTTTAAGCTGCTTCTTGCGGTCCTTTTGATTCTGCCTTTTCCTTCCACCCATCTGCATAAGGAAAAGCAGATGGTAAATGAGTGTTTCGGTTTCCACCGGACCCTGAAGATCGCTTTCCAGAAGAATTTAGTGTTAGTCACAGGTTTCGTATGACAGCTTTTGGCATTCATCAAGCACCGAAGACAAAAGGCACGTTGTCCCCTCGGCCCGAGAAATCAGGTGTTCCGTGAATCGGAACCTTGCGAGGGTGTCTGGGATCAATTCCTGAGATGTGCAGGGGCCTCATAGGGACCTCCAACACTGCTTAATCTAACTTCTGGCTTGTCTGGGAAGCGTGATTTAAAGGTTGGTCACCTAGAGTTATGAGCACCTCCCCCCCTCCCTCTGCAGTCCTAAATGCTGGGGGAGAACCCAAAACCTGTAAGTGGGGTGAGGGTACTTGGAAAGTCTGGTACCCTTCTCCCTGACTGTCTTTCACCAATAGCACATTTCGACCCAACACACTATATCCCTCAATAGCTAACTAGTTAGGGTTCCGCACAGGTGGTGGAATCTGAAAGGACAATTGAAAGTCAAAAGGAGCCTTTTAATAGCAAGAATGGGCTCTGGTTTATCTGAAGAGCAGGAATTTGTCTCATCTCATCCATAACGCCGCAGACACTGCAGGCCCGTGTCCGCATCACCTCCCTTCTGAGAGCTGTCAGTCTGTCCTCAGATCCATGTATCCATGAGTCTGTCTCTATGTTTATTTTGTTCATTAGATTCTACATATAAAGGAAATCATATGGTACTTGTCTTTCTCTGACTGGCTTATTTCACTTAGCATAATACTTTACAGGTCCATCCATGCTATTGCTGAAACTAAGTATTCCACTGTGTAAATGTACCACACATGTTTATCCACTCATCTACTGATGGGCACTTGGGCTGCTTCCAGATTTTGGCTATTATAAATATTGCTGCAATGAACAAAGGGGTGCATATACTCTTTTGAATTAATGTTTTGGGTTTCTTTGGTTATATTCCCCTTTTAACTATAGACATTGCACTGGTTTCCCTTTTATCTGTGAATGAAATATTAACACCTACAGAACAATATTAAATTGTAGGTAATTATCCCCAAAAGATTGTGGTATGGGTCCAGGGACCTAGGATTCATGTTCCTAATTATTTAAAGTTAAAATAATAGTCATAGTAATAAAATAGATAAACATATGTATCAGTAGTAGAAAATAAAGATAATGACTTAATTAACCTATAACAAAACCATGAGCAATTTCAGTCTCATATAATGCCAGTAGATCTAAATTGAGAGAAATATATATCAAATTTTCCCTTCCCAAGGTGAAGGCCATGTTTATCTCAGACACATGGAGCAGGGAAGGTGAATTTTTACCAGGGAGCACGGCCAATGTTGACATTCCTCCAGCAGTGGGTAGAGGCGCTGATGTCTGCTTCTACTTGGTACTGCCTCTCCCGAGCATGGGACAGACATTATGGGGAGGGGCTCTCTTAGTGGCTGGCAACTACTGGCTGGCAACTCCCAGAAGTCACTTGTCCAAAATTTTAATATATGTGTATGTGTGTTAGGGGAGGTTCTGTGTGTATGTTCGGGGAGGAAGAATACCATGCATAAGTTTCTGACGGTGCCCAGTTCAATTCCTACTAGAGTTGAAATACATAGCACAACTGTCTGATTCAGGTGTAAGAACCAAACAGAAAACATCAGCTGTATGTTACATAATAAAATAAATTATAGATGCACTTAAAAACTAAATAGAAAACGTTGGATAAATTGTTTAAAAAAATTTTAAAAGGAGTATTAGCAGATATTAAATCTCTGCTTGAGAAGACGACATTTTTAAGCCTGAAAGTAAATGGAAGAAATCAACAAAAAGAAAGCAATGATATCACTACCAAAATGTAAAAAAATCCCTCTACTTCAAAAACAGCAAGGTGGTTGAAAAGACAAACCATCCAATTTGGAAAAAGACTATTAAAAATACTAATTAATATAGAAAGTTTATATAGAAACCATACAAGTTAGAAAAATGGGCAAAAGAAAAAAATGTCTACCTCAGAAAAAAGAAATATAAATGATTCACAAATACTAAACTTTAGAAACAGTTAAAAACTAAAATAATATCTAAGAAGAGAAAATACCGAGGAAGCAATGACATGTACTTTGTATACTAATGAGGGGAACATAATCTGGAAGAACTTTATGCAGCACAACTTGACTCTATCTATAGCTTCATATTCATTAAACCAGTGACTCCACTTAGGTCAACTTGCAGACAAAACTTTGTTTAAAATTCACTAAAGCATTATTTTTAGTAGCAAAACAATCTGAAAAATTACAAGTTTCCAACATAAAGAATTAGTTAAATCTATTATCTATAAATAGGGAAATTATGAAGTAAATTGAAAATGATGGTTAAAATATCTTCTAAATAAATAATATAATTAAATGTTACATTATAAATCAAAAAGGGTAAAAATAGTTTATACTGTATATTTTCAATTATGTTAAAACATGAATGGAAAAGTTTTATAAGGATAAATAACACTAAATGATAACAGTTCACAGCTAAAGCTCTAGGTTCATGATGGTTGAATCTGAATGCATTAAAAGAAATAGAGAAATTTTAAGAGAGAATTTATTATTATACGATAATAATTTTGTTACATTTAGAAACATTTAAAAAAAACTTGGGTGGACCTAATCATATCAGACTCCTCAGTTTCTACACTTTTCTTCTTTATTCTAGTAAATCTATTTTTGTTCTATAGGTTAAATCTGTAAGAGAGATGCTAACTCTTTTCTCCTGAACATTCCCATTTGGGGGGTATTTTAAGCTTCAGTATAAACATGACAAAATATAAATGAAAAAAGACCCATAAGCATGGCATTAACAGTTCATTTTGTTACCATCTTTATCAGTTTTAGCAGCTTCATCACTCTCTGACTTCATTTTGGCTTCTTGATTGTCTTCTAATGAGCTTATTCTTTGGGATTCATGAGCAAACCCTGTAGTGAAAGAATAATATACTTTATCAGCTCATGTGTTTATATTTTAAAAACTGGTCAATAATAACAGAAGCAATATATTTCTTTACCATCATCATCAAGTGAAGAGAGCTCCCCTTCTAAGCTCTTATCAGAAGAGAACTTGTCATATTCCTTCACTTTTAATTCACTTTCAAGTTCTCTTGAAGCTGAAAGACAGTAATTGGCTGTATTAGCAGAGGGTAGTTGAGGGTAAGGAGTCAGGTATGACGATTCATTCCTCTGCTTTAAAGCCAGACAGACGTGGGTGCAAGTTCTGACTCAGTCAGCAGGGCTTTGCACATCACTTCATCTCCTCGTCTCAGTTTCTGTTCTGCAAAATGAGGGTGTTCGAACTGAAAGCACCAATGCAAGGACGAACTACGATGATGGACGCTGCAACTTAGAAAATGCTAGGCTCATAAAAATCCTGCAGCTGCCAGCGGACATCCTCTGTATTATTCTATCACTTTCTGTGTTCAAAATCCTCAACATTCTCCACGAAAGACTTTTCTTAAAAACATACTGGAGTAAAATTCACTAGCAAGAGTATTCCACATTTTTAAATTTTAAGAAAGGTTAACCCTATTATCAGATTTAGAATAATTAGTGAATTTAAAAAGAGGGTTTCAGGTTTGTAGCATATGAGAGATAGTATCTATTTCTATATTCTGATGGGAAAAGGCAATGTGTGGAATGCTCTAAAATCCATAATTTGATGACATAATGTAATGTGAAATGAATCTCTATAGACTCCAAGAAACATTACAGATCACTGATCTTCCTCCAGGACGCTGGCTAGCTCCCTCTTTTGATCTAGAGAATACAATAGAAAAATTATCTCATCTAATAGTAACAAAATGACAAAATACCTAGGAGTAAAATTATTAAGAAAACTCTAGATAACACATGAGGAAAGCTATAAAATATTGAGGCAGGGCTCAAATATTAGACCAAAAAATGGAGATTTCCACTGTTTCCAGGAAAAGATTAAATAGTAAAGGTGCTAATTCTCATCAAGTGATTGTTTAATGTTAACACAGTTCTCCCACTGGGATTTGTTGTAGAACTTGGCAAAATTCTACATGTATCCCAAAGCCAAGTACAGCTCCTGGTGCACATTAAGCACTCATTTTATGGAATAAGTGAAGGAATACATGGGAATAATTTCAAAACAAAATGTTTTGAGGAGAAAGTTATATTACTAAATTAAAATGCATCATGTTTTAATAACTACATTTTGTATTAAAGACTGAAATAGAAAGATGAATAGAATAAAAAATTCAGAAGTTTACATACACATGAACTTAATATTAAGATCAAGATGGCATTTCAAAACTGTAGTAAAAACATGTATAATTTAGCAACTGTTGTTTATAAAACTGGCCCACCATTGGGAAATTACAAACTGAAATCTCCATCTAACACACCATTTATTACAATAATTATATATTAACTGGAAAGAAGCTGTTCTTATAAAACTGTTATTAACTGTTCTTATAAAACAAGAGAATGCAAGTTTGCATATACCATAGAATCACAATTAATTATTACAAATATAAATAGACAAAAGAAAGGGCTGAAGAATGCATCAATTGTTAAGGGGATATCTCTGGAGTATAAATGCTCTTTCCAGTTTTCTGTGACCACTTGAGAGACACAGCAGATAGGAGTACAGACATCGATTTGAACCCCAATCACTTGCTGGCTGTCAACTGCGGGCAGCTACCTAACACCTCTGAGCCTTGGTTTCTTCATGTACTAAAAATGGAGATAAAAATATGTACCTCACAGGCCTGTTATGAGGATTAAGCATGCGATGCATTTAGCATAGCCCCGATGTATAGTAAATGCCCAGTAAATATTATATGACATTACTTTCGTGATGGGAAAACCCTCGCTAGGAAAAGAATATTTGGGATTGCGGCAGTGATGGTGCTATTAGATTACAAGTACACTGCCATAGCTTCTGGAAATCCAAATAGTGGTATTGAGTCCAGTCTAAAATACTGAAGCTAATCTCAAATTTTGTTTCCAGATCTTCAAAAGTTAAAAACATCCCGAGTAGTGTATAGCAAGTGCTGCATGGTGTGTATCCCACTAAGAGAAGATGTTTAGATATTAAGCTACTTCCACATGTTCTAACATCACTGGTTGCAACAGTACCAACTATAGACACAAATTCTACCAAAACCAATCAATAAGTCTCAAAAATAGCCATGAAATGAGAACTCCCACTTTTCCTGGAGAAAAACAGAAATTAACCCCCCCCCCAAGCCCTTGTGTGAGTTACAGGAAGATGCAGAATGGTCAGGAGAAAGAAAAGCTGGGACTTGGGGAAACTAGGTTCAAGTCTCAGCTCTGCTACCAGCTGGGTGAGCTTCAGGAAGCCATCTGCCTTCATGTGCCTCAGTTTCTCATCTGTAAAGTTAGAGACTTATGCTAATTGATCTTAAGTCTTCTTTCAGTTTTCCTTTATGACTTCTTGAATTTAAAATTAATATTCCTCAAATAGAAAGATTGATTACAATCAGAGCTGACATATGAGTCTAAAACAGCAGCAGCAGCAACGCCACCAAACTCCATGAGTTGGGTGGAGTGGTGGTATCGTCATGATTGGTGTATATAAAGGCAAAAATTCTGCTCAGCCTCTGGCCAGTGAGTAAACTCACAAAAGTAAAGCAATCTAAATTTGGAAGCTCTTTTTGATTCTTTTCCTTGGAAATCTAGATTGGAAATCTTTCCTCTGCTTATGAATCAGGTGGATGTATACTCACTTCTTCAAGCATTTATTAAGAGGCTACAAATGTGCAAGGTGCCAGGATATCAAGATGAACAAACCAAGTCCTTGCCCACAGGTAACTAGGCTTAATTGTTAACTTAGCCTTTAAAAAACACATTTTAAAAAGACGAGTTACCTTTGCTTTTAACTTCTACTTCTGTTAGAAGTCGTTCTTTCACTGTCTTAATAGCCGCTTCAGTAGCCTCAGCTATAGTATTTTTTATTAACGTTTCAAGGCTTTTATCAAAACGTGGTTGAACATGTTTGACGTAGTCAACTACCTGCAAAGAATATTTGAGAAAACCAACATAAGCATAAGTTACTGTAAA
The DNA here is from genome assembly GCF_022682495.2 of Desmodus rotundus. Lineage (NCBI taxonomy): Eukaryota > Metazoa > Chordata > Mammalia > Chiroptera > Phyllostomidae > Desmodus > Desmodus rotundus. The sequence continues at coordinate 62,266,239 of NC_071397.1, forward strand.
ATGTAATTGTTCATACTGTTCATCTACAGCTACATCTGTATCTATTTATATCTATATCTTTACCTGTCTTAAAACTATTAATGCTACTTGAGGTATGTTATTTTCAGAATTTACTGATTTTTGAGTACTTGCTTTCACAGCAATTTGGGCATATTTTTTCATGTAAGATTATATATCTATGTATGTATGTATCATGTAATATGTTTTCTTGTTACATAAATATTTTTAAAATCAACTTTGTATAATTCACACACCATAAATGGTACCCATTTTAAGTATAGTTTGATGAGTTTTTACAAATCTATACATATAACCATAAGCACAATCAATACATAGAACATTTATATCACCCTTTCAAGTGTCCTCAAGCTTTTTTATAGTCAGTATGTCATTTTTTCCAAGGTTTTCCCCTTTATCATAATGTTTTCAAGATTCATCAGTGTATTATCTATCAATAATCTATTAGCCTTATTGCTGAGTATTATCATTGTATGAGTATACCAGGTTTTTATTCATCTATTGATGGAATTTGGGTTGTTTCCACTTTTTGATTATTTTAAGTAAAGTAGGAATGAAATTTTTTAAAATTATATTTTATTGATTATGTTATTACAGTTTTCCTGATATTTCCCCACTTGCCACACTCCACCCAGACACCCCCACTTGCTCAGGCGATCCCCCCACCATTGTTCATGTCCATGGGTCATGCGTGTTAAGTTCTTTGGCTACTCTGTTTCCTATACTGTAGTTTACATCCCCATGGCTATTCTGTACCTACCTATTTGTACTTCTTAATCCCTTCACCTCTTCACCCATTTCCCCAGAACCCCCTCCCATCTGGCAACCATCAAAATGCTTTCCATATCCATGATTCTGTCTCTGTTTTTCTTGTTTGCTTAGTATATATCTTTAGATTAATTGTTGAAAGAGATGTTTTTTGCCATTTTATTGTTCCTAGTTTCGATCTTCTTTTTCTTAAATAAGTCCCTAATATTTCATATAATAGTAGGTTGGTGATGACGAAATCCTTTAGCTTTTTCTTGTCTGGGATGTCTTTATATGCCCTTCCATTCTAAATGACAGCTTTGCTGGATAGAGCAATTTTGGCTGTAGGTCTCTGCTTTACATGACTAAATATTTCTTGCCAATCCCTTCTAGTCTGAAAAGTTTAATTTGAGGAATCAGCTGACAGTCTTATGGGAACTCTCCTGGAGGTAACCAATTGCTTTTCACTTGTTGCTTTTAAGATTTTCTCTTCATCTGTAACCTTTGGCATTTTAATTATGATGTGTTTTGGAGTGGGCCTCTTTGCATCCATCTTGTGTGGGACTCTCTGTGCTTCCTGGACTTGCATGTCTATTTCCTTCACCAAATTAGGGAAGTTTCCTTTCACTATTTTTTTGAAATAGATGTCCAATTTCTTGCTCTTTCTCTTCTCCTTCTTGCATCCCTATATGTGGATGTTGGGTATCTTGACGTTGTTCCGGAGGCTGCTGACACTATCCTAATATTTTAGGATTGTTTTTTCTTCTTGTTGTTGACTGGTTGTTTTTTTTCTTCCTTATGTTCCAAATCATAGATTTGATTCTCGGCTTCATCCTTGATGTGGTTGTGCGAAGAGGCAAGCCATGTCGGCTACACTGCCATCTTGACTGGAAGTCAAGTAGTGAACATTTTTGAAGTCTTTCTGTGAACACATGTTTTCATTTCCCTCGGGTAAATATCCAGGAGTGGAATTACTGGGTCATAAGTACAAGTTTGACTTTATAACTAACCATTAACCTGTTTCCAGGATGGTTGAACTATTTTGCATTCCTATCAGCAATGTATGAAAGTTGCAGTTACTTTACATCCTCATCAACACTTGGTTTGTGAACCTTTTACATTTTAACCATTTTAATGGGTCTGAAGAAGTACTTCAATGTAGTTTAAATTTTTGAGCTTCTTTTCTTGTGCTTCTTGATCACTCACCTTCTGTTTTTAAGTGTGTATAAACTTTTGTCCATTATAAAGGTTGGATTAAAATTTTACATGTATTCTGAATATAAGTCCTTTCTCAGGTAGGTAGTAAACTTCATACTGAATTGTTACAAGTAGATTTCTATATGCCTTTTAAGTTTAAATAATATTTCCATACCTCTAGATTCCATTTTACTTTTCCTTCAATAGTCTTATATTATTTTATTCCATGCTAACATACATTTACACTATCATTTTTAATAGATGAACAATATTGTATTAGCTAAATATATTACAATTAATTTAACTAAAATACCAATAATATATACTTAGGCATACATATTTTTGATGTTATAAACTAGGCTGTAACTGAATACAGTTATGTGTATATCTTTGATAGTTTCTTTAGGAAAAATCTATATAATAGAATTGACAGCTCAAAGGATATGCATGGATTTTAGGCTTTTAAATGTATTTTCAATTGCCATCCCTAATGGTTATATTCTCACAAGTAGTGCATGAGGACATACTTTCCCCCACCTTGTTTACAGTGATCTTTCAACTCTAAGAGTTGACTTGACACACCTCTGGCTTTTTGGCATCTCTCTGTTTAATGGCTATTTGTATCTATTATTTTGTGAATTGCCTATTGGCCATATATTTTTTCTATTGGGGCTTCATCTGCATATTGGTTTGTAAGAACTCTATCTATATTTTAAAATTATAACTGTTTTGTCTGATACATATGGTGATGGAGAATAAGATTGATCAATGAGGGAGAGGTCAAGGAATTGACAGGCCAGGAAGCTGGGAGGGTCACCTTTGTAGCTACTAAAACCTCCAAGAACTACGACAGGAGTAAGTTCTCCACAACATACTCACCCCCAGTGAGCCAGGAGGGCTGAAACCCAGAAAACAGACCAATAGAACCAAGAGAGATTATAGGTGGCATCACCTGCATGACATAATAGTCAAATCAAGGGTCTTTTGGGAAGCAGGAAGGGGCAATGGTCTGGATGCTACAATAGACAGCTAAGGGGATGGATGTCTTCCCCAATCCAAGCCCAGAAGAACAACTACTCAATTGATGGTGTAAAATTAAGAAAACTGAGTATAAATCCTGCAAATCCTAAAATCCTACAAATTATAATCAAGTATAAATAGATAGAAAGCTAGCTAGCTAGCTAGCTAAGTAGTTACCTTTCCTTTGTAATGTTCTGCAAGCAAATTGCTAAGTGTTGTTTTCCCTGAAGAATGAGGTCCAAATATGAAAACTTTACACGGTGGTGCTGGCATAGGTGGAAGAAGATAGGGACGTGGGTTCAACAAAAATGTTTTAAATGTTCCTTCCGATGACAGACAGTACATTTTACCTAGAAAACTTAAAATATGCCATAATCATAAACAACTGAAAAGAGATATGGGGAAGTTTTGAAATTAGGTTCTGAAAAATCTTACTTACCTCACGGAAAAGTCTGGCAATCCTGGAAGAATGTTACCTTCTTTTAAAACCACAGGACATGTTCGTCCCCACCTGCTTCTCTTCCATCTATATCTTGGTGCGATAAATTTATAAGATGCAAGAGTACGAAACAGCTCATCCTATTAAAAACAAAACCACATTAAATATGTGGGTGCCCTGGCTGGTGGCCTGGTTGACCACAGGTTCGATTCCTGGTCAAGTCACATATAAGAATCAATCAATGAATGTTTCATTCTCTCTCTCTCCCCACATCTTCCTCTTTCCCTAGAATCAATCAATAAAAAAATAAATACGTAGGTATAAGTTTTGCTGAAATTAATTGTTTTATTTTTTTATTTGATAGTACTTTAGCTATTTAGGAAATAATGTAGAGAGTAAATTTTGGCTTTTTTCTTAATGGCAACCATTCTGCACTTGTGTAAAATTTAATAGGCACATCATTTCCATTTCTGTTATAAAATCCTTGTTTAAATTTTACTGAGTATTTTCTATGATAAGGTAGAATGAGCATAAGTAGACGGAGTATTTTCTATTATCTGCTTCAGAAAACAGATACTGGAAAATTCTCATTGAAAAGGTTTGAAAATGTACCAAATTCATAGTCAATTTACCTAAGTTTTTAAATAGTAAGATATTATACATAGTCTGCTTTTGCATTTACTTAGCTCTTTCATTCTTCTTAGAATGTAAAGCTTCCCCCAGCAGTTCTTTCTGTTGGTGTTCTCCAGAGAAGTTAACAACCACTTCTCCACAGACTTCAGGTTGCTGAACGGTTCACTGTCCTTCTGCTGCCTTAGCAGGGGACAAGAGAACTGGAGAGAGATGGGAAGGTGGGCAACTGCCAGGACGACAGGGTCCAGGTTGGCTCCTTCCCACCTGCAGATATGGATCTCACATTAGCAGTTGGCTCCAAGTTGACTGTGAAGAATAGATGAGATGGGAGCTATGGTCTTGCCTGGACCACTGCAGCATCACAGAGCACAGAGGCATGCACAGTATAGAACTGCTGCATGAAATGTCCCCAACTGAAGGCGGGGAGAGGTAGCTAAGGATAAAGGAAACTGTCAGTGCTTAGAGGATTTGCATAAGACTGAGAACTTTGTTGGTGGCGTTACCCGCCTTCGCCATGGAGTACACAAGACGATGAGCTATGGACTGAAGAGTACCCAGTCAAGTCAGGAGGCAGCTGCTCTCTCCTTATCATCTTTATTTCCTGTCCTAACTTGAGAAAAATGTTTTTATAGGGGACCATATTTTTCTCTCACCGTTAAGTCCCTGGAGCCACATGTCTATGGTGCTGAGGGGTGATGAGATGAGCTTTCAAATGAGTTGGATGTTACAGTTAAACAAGGCAGGTAACACGTGCATTTGTGTTTGCCACTTTCCTAAAACCTCATGAAAAGGAGAGCAGAGGATGAACTCATGAGGACACAGAATGGGAAAAGAGACCAGAGGAATTGATAGTTGACCCTCCACAGCTACACATTTTTATAGCTAGAAAGCAGATGGATGAGTGGTAGCTGACTTAGATCAGAGAGAGGTAAAGGCTCAATGTGGTGGCAGTGATGGGAGTGGGGGTGGGGTGGGGACAACAAGAATCAAGTTGATTCCCTCTGCAAAATCCTCCAGAGGCTCAGGGCCTTTTGATACCAGGGACATCTGAAGGCAGACAATGGAGAGCAGAAGAGAGGCAGGTTGGTTGAAAATCTTTAATAGGAGATTCTACTGGCCAGAGCCACTCTCCATTTCACTCAGGCGGCCAACCACCCTGTCCCTCTGCCCTTCCAGTTGGAAGACTGGAGGCTTAGTGTCTGGAGAGACTAAAGCAGAGGGTCTTATAAGAGGAACCCCAGTCACAGCCACAGTCAGAGGGAGGCACAAGAAAGTCGGCAGTTATAGCCACTACCCTCAAGCTCCCCTCCCACCGGAGCCTCTCCCTGAAGAACTTCTGGTCCCTCCCTCGATCCAGCCACTACCTCGCTAATGCCTGGCACACGGAGGCTCTTCAGCTCTGCTGCCAGCTCTGCTGGGACTGGCTGACTGACCCTGCACACATCAGCTACTTTGCTGGGCTCAGTAGAAAATAAAAATGCAGAGCCCTTGTTTTAAAGTTCTAAGAATTTCAGGACTGTGACAGCACAGCATTAAACTAATGGTGGGGCCTTCTAAGCATGGGGTTCTGTGTGACTGCACCGGTCTCTAGTTTGTCCCTTCAACACAGATGTTAGATATTTTGAATATTACCATTGGTTTTAGGTACCTTACGAACATCATCTCATATAATTCTTATAATAACTCAATGTGGTAGAGGATAGCATCCCCTTTTTAAACAATTGAACAAAGGGTAAGGTTAAGGCAAGTCACAGATCTGGTGCCTGTAGACCTGGAATTCAAATCCAGATTATTAGCTATTTAGAAATCTTTGGAAATTTAAGTCCTTTATATTCAACTCCTTTATATTGATTTTCTTCAACTCTCCTACCTTTAGCTCAAGGGCATTCATCCAAAGTTCTTCAAAACACTCAGGAATTTCAAGATTATCAGCCAGGATAAGCCAGGATTCCTCAGTGCCCCAAACTTTAAAGTGGGGTTCTCATACTTAAGTGGGGATAGAAATCTTCTCTGGACCTTGTAAAAATACATTTCCAGTTCCCACCGCCTGACAGTCTGGTTCAGCTGGTCTGGGATGTGGGCCTGGGGAATCTGCATTTGTAGTAAACTTCCCGGGTGATTCTTTTGGAGGTGGTCTGGACTGCCAGGGAGGGTCACTGCTTGAGGGGTGTGAATAATGACTCCATTACACACAGTCACAACTTCTGCTCTTTTACGAAAAAGAGGGCAGGCATCCTCAGTCACATATCTTATGAACTATAACCTTAGGCAATAATTTCTATGGAAAAACTTTCTAGCTGGAAATTCCCACAGGTGTCATGCGTACTTTAAATTTTCCTCCACTGATGACCTCAAAGAGGAGGCTGAGGATACGGCCTCAGTGCTCACCAGGCCCATCTTTCGTCCTCTTCAGCATCAGTTTGTGTTACTGAAGTCCCAGCACATATGCCAGCTGCGTCTGCCCATAAAGATCTTCCTTGAAATGTCTCCAAAACTTGACCACCCATTAAGATTAAGGGATTACACTAAGAGGATAACAAAAAGGTCTTTCTTCAAAGATTACTTTATTTGAATTACAATATCTTTTTGTAAATTCTGGTATTTGTTTTTAAATTTCTATTCATATCTGTGGAACTAAACGTTCCAGAACAGGTTATATCTCCAATTAAAGACTTGTGGTCCCTTTAGCACTCAGGCTTTATAATTTGATCACCATCACATCCATAATACATCAGTGCCAGGAACACAGTAGATATTCCAAAAAATTGGTAGAACGATTGAAAGAAGGAATGAATGCTCGTAGAGTTCAGGGCTTTTATGTCTTTGTTTTCTCTGGTGCTACAGAATTTTTAAAGTGAACTTGATTTCTTTTTTTCTCATTTTCCCTGTCATTGGTTTTTCTGACTTTATTGTTTTTCTATGTTTCAAAACTTTGGTTTTGTTGTGTTTGTTGTCTATAAGGATATTGTGCTAATATTACAGTTTTTCCCAGAAATCAAGTCAATTTTTATAAAAGGCATCCCAAAACTCCTTTTGAACCTTGAAAGGATACAAATTAAGGTAACAGCACATAGTAAAAATGTTCACTTTCAGTTAAAAATAACTTACATTGTCCATTGTATCATTCACTTCTTCCTCTGCACTCTGAAGTTTAGTTAAAATAGCTGCTCTTCGTAGGTTCAGAAACTTAAGTCGACTCACAACCGTCTAAATTTAAAGAACAAATTAAATACAATGGCATTTGAACATCTCAAATATTCTGAGAAGTGATGAGCTCATGAGTAGAATATTTCCCTGCTTCCTCCTAGTTCTGGTTGTTTACTGGCAATCTTTGGTGTTCCTTGGCTTATAGACACATCACTCCAGTCCCTGCCTTTGTTGTCACGTAGCCACCTCCTCCCTCTGTGTCTGAGTCTCTTCTCTTGTAAGGACGCCAGTCACATTGCAGTGGGGCCCACCATAATTCAGTATGACCTCATTCTCACTTGATTCATCTGAAAAGGCCCTGTTTCCAAATAAAGTCACATTCATAGGCATTGGAGGTCAAGACCTCACCATATCTTTTGGAAGGAAGCAACCCAACCAATACCAGTCTTCCTTCTCATCCCCAAATATTCACGTCCTTAGAGGTCTAGCTCTACAGGACCTCTGCAGGCAGAGGGAAGACTGTCACAAGAAGACAGAAGCAGATACTGGAGTTAGGTTGCCACAAGTCAAGGGATGCCCGGGATTACTATAAGCCAGAAGAGGCAAGGATGAGTACCCTGGAGGCGTTGGAGGGAGCATGACCCCACCAACACATTGATTTTGGACTTCTAGCCTGCAGAACCATGCGAAAATAAAGTCCTGCCAGTTTAAACCACCTAGTTTATGGCACTCTATGGGAGAATTTGAAACAGAGTCTGTGTTGAGAGATGGTGAGATAGACAAAGTCCTGATGGCACATGGTAATCTGTGGGAGATTGTATTATTTATCCACAATTCACCCTTCCCTCCCTTTCCTTGTTAGTTCCCTAGTTCATGTTCAGTAAAGTACATTGCCTATTGCATTGGTGTTGAGCTTCTCCATGTAACTTGTTTTAGCCAGTGGAATGTGGGCAGAAGCACCAGGGTACCAATGCCAAACAGGGCTTTAACAGGCTTGGCAAGTTTCAAACAGGCCTGTTGGAGTTTCTGCCTTGAGGAAAGTGCATCTTAGGTTGCAGAAAGGGGTCAAATTTTGGATACATTTCAAAGAAGAAGCCTGCTGTGTATGCTTGATGCATTGAATGTGGGATGTGAGAAAAACAAAAGAGCAGCTTGGAATTTTCAGTCCTTATCCTCCAGGTGAGGGAGAGGGGTTAGACACAGAGTTGATAATTCATCACGCCTTTGTAAGGACACCTCCATAAAATCCCAATCGTATGGGGTTTGGAGAGCTTCCAGGTTGGCGAACACGTCTACACCAGGATGGTGACACAGCCCCAACACCACAGGGGCAGAAGCTCCTGAGTTTGGGGCCCTCTCAGACCTCACCCTATGGATCTCTTCATCTGGTTGTTCATCTGTAACCTTTATTATGTCCTTTAAGAAACAGGTCTTTCTGGTGCCCAGTCCCTATCCAGGAGACCTCCAGGAGCCTACTCAGAGTCACCTCAATAAAACAAAAGATGCTCTTAGTGCTCTTGTCATTTAGGAAATCACAAGGGTTTGGGGAGCTCTGTGTCAGGAACCAGGGGCAGAGACAAATATTTATCTTCTATTATTGCACAGATGTCTGCTACTTACTTCACATGTACACGTGCAAGATAAAACTCATGATCCACCCTCACCACCACCCCACCTCAAACACACTTCTCCCACAGTCCCCCTCTCAGTAATGTCAGATCTGTCCTTCCAGCTGCTCAGCCTTAGAGCTTCAGTTTTCAAATTATTTCAGATTATTTTTCACCAGACTAGGTTCTGCCTTTCTGCTACACCATTTTACAACCCTACCAGCAATGTATGAGGTTTCCAATTTTTCCACATCCTTGCCACACTTGTTAGCCCCGTTTTTGTTTTTGTTTTTTTAATTTCAGGTATCTTAGTAGGTGTGAAATGGTATTTCACTATGGCTTTGTTTTGCATTTCTCTAGCGACTCATGGTAAGCATCTTATCATGTGCTTGTAGCCGCTGTTTGCTTTTATTTTTCTTTGAGGCACTTTTGGTCATACAGAGATTTTTAAGGGTCAAAATGAATTTTTCAAACAATAAATGGCTTAAATTTAAATATATTTCTGATGGTTGTTAAAATAAGAACAATCCAGTCAACAACTTTTTCATTTTCCAAACTGCGGAATATATTTACTGAAAACTGCACTTACCGTGAAGAGCTCCTCTGGGGGTCTGTTTCCATCTAGCTCAATGAAATACAGGGAATTGTGTTCAGCCATTACTTCCTGCAAGTAATAGGAAAGAAGCACTATAATCTAGAATCACTGGGAAAACTGAATACAAGGTAAGAATTTTAATATTCTATGAAGAAATCTTGAAAGCTAAAATGCTTTACGCATGATATACTGCATGTTATTTTCAGTGCTCAAGCTATTCAACATGACCACACTGATTTCCACTCCTTTTAGCGGCTTGTGTTTGCTTTACTGTATTCTTCCTAGCATTAGGAAGTCTTATTCCTTGTTCAACTTTTACAATTTGATCATGGAAATGATACTTCATTATCTTGATTAGCATTTTTCATAATCAGTGAAGCTGAACATTTTTTCTAGAGCCTTGTTACTCTTTTGCCTTTCACTTTTGCGACCTGTCTGCTCATATCTGTGGTCTGTTTCTCTCAGAAGGGTGAGAACTTACAGGTTAAAAAAAACATTTCTATGACTTTTTCATAATTGATGTGGATATATTACCAGTTTATCTTTTAATCTGAATGAGGTGTTTAAAAATTTATTTCCAGAAGTCTTACCCGTAATGCAACTGAAGCCATCGTTTTTTTTCCTTGTGATCTCATCACTTGTTCAGCTGAACATCTGCTAAGCATTTACCGCTCACCATACTTTGGGCACCGCACTGGGCACCGGTCACATGAGTATGGAAGACCATGCACTTACCTTGAAGAGACTATCTCTGCTTATTTCCCCCCTGTGAATACAGTTCTCTAATTTTCTGAATCTGCTTTTAATTATGCTTTATTTCATGCCCAGTACTAGCCACTTTAGGACTATGCAGGACGTTTTTGTTGAAGGGAGACAGAATGTTATACACAGACATGTAAATTGCTGTTAAGAAGCTATGTTTAAAGGTCAGAGATTGAAGAGGAGGAACAAATTTGGTTTTCTCATGGACGCAGAAACAGCATGGTGACTGCCAAGGGGAGGGCAGTGGAGGAGGGTACAGGGGGGGATAAACGGTGATGGACGGAGACTTGACTTGGGTGGTGAACACACAGTACAGTGTACGGAGGATGTGTTGTGGAACTGTGCACCTGAAACCTGTATAATTTTGTTAACCTGTATCATCCCAATAAATTAAATAAAAAGGGAAAAAAATTGATTCTCATTTTGGGGGATAGATGATGAGAATTAAAATGGTTTACTTATTTGTCTTAAAAAATATATAAACATCATAAAACAACAAAAAACAACAAATTATTTTAGTTTCTCTGTCAAACAGGAAGAGGGTTTGGGGAGCTTGTTGTTCTATTGCCTGGCTGTATGTCTGGACCAATACCCAGGTTCAATAAATGTTTGGTGAATAAATTTCCAACGCAAATTTGGTGGTCTTTCCTGGATTTTTGGCCATATAAAATATGTTTTTCACATAACTGTAATTTTAGTAACCATATTCTTAAAACACTGATTATTTTAATTCAAAATTTCTTATTATAAAATATATAATGGCCTTTTCATGTTCACATACAATCAACTTTGAATGGCATTGCCACAGAAACCAATCTGGGGATAATTCTCCTTTAGACTGCAATTTAAATAAACTAACAATTCCTTTTAAAATAAAAGATGCACCTTAAGTATACAATTGTTTTGATAAACTCATAACTTACAGATTGAAAATGATTTTACTACATAGCCTCTTACATGGGTTTTCAATCTCCAACCATAAACGAATTCCCCTAGTGACTTTTGAAAACTGCAGTTCATTTAGCACCTTTCAACAACTAATGCTTTGCAAAAGTAAAATAATATTGTTCTTTGAAGCAGCCTTCGGGATGGAAACTTTATTCTAAAGGCATTCTACCAAATTCAAGAGGAGGAAGGTCAGGCAGATGATATACAGGGGTGAGTAAACGTGAAAGCTCTTTAGTGAGAACACAAACATGAATATTCCCATTTTCAGCAATATATCTTGTTCTTACCTCTAAAGCATGAAGAACTATCTCCTTATAAAGTTTAACGAGGCTCTCAATATTTTCCAAATAATCCTCAGGCCTCTGAATTAAATGTTGGAGAATTTCAGCCACCATCTGCATTTCAGCAATAAATGCCTAACAGGAAAAAGAAAAGATTTTAAATAACTTCATCATCATGATTACTTAATTACAACCCACATCCCTTCCTCTTTACACTAAGATGCCATTTTGGAGGGAGAAGCAACCAGAAGGGAAAATCAGAGACTGAGGGTTTTTATTTAAGAAAGATTAAACACCCTAAAGGGCCTTTACAGATGAATAAAACTTGAAATTGACTTTCATACTTATTAATTTCTTTGTGCTTCTCAATGAGTAGGGAAGAGAAGGGAGAGAACATCAGGTTTTTAGAGACAAAATAAAGTAATTCTATTTTCTCTGCATACCTGAGGTTTTAGTTTGTTCATTCACTCATTCAGTAAAGATTGATCAGGTGCCTACTATGTATAGGCACTTTTAGAAGCTTGAGATACTACAGTGAATAAAACCAACTAAGACACTGGGGATCCTAGACCACACATTCCAGTTGGGAGATAAAGAACATAAGTAGACAAATAAATATAGAACAGGTTAGGTGGTGGTTCAGTACAGGAAAGAGAATGCAGGACTCAGGGGTTGAAGAGTAAAGGGAGAAGGTGCTATGTTAATCAGGAGGTCATGGAAAGGTTCTCTGACAAGTAACTTTGAGTAGAACCCAGAAGGAAATGAGGGAGGGGGCCACACAGATTTCTGGAGAATGAATGTTTCCAGGCAGAGGGAACAGTGCGTGTGAAAGTTAGCCCAAGGCCTGGACAGTGTTCAATATCACATTTATTATTCTATTATTATTATCATCATATTTATTATCTAATTATTAATTCTAGTTATATCAATGCATACAAATCTATGTTTTATACCATTTGAATTATACTATCTATTATATAAGCTAATTTATAACTTATCTGAAATGCTTTAATTACTATTGTATTGGTCAAATAATATAATAACCTTAAGTATATGATTATTTAAGTATTCTAAAGTTGGACAGCAAGAAGGTTTTACATTTTCCACAATTACAAATAACATTTCACCGAATAGCTTTGTAGATAAATCTTTATATTGCTAATATTTTCCCTTAGAATAGCTCCTAACAGTAAAATTACTGAGCCCAAAATCATACATTTCAAAGTAGCTGGGAGAAAATGCAGACAACTCTAATTGAACAACAATAAAATAATTTAAAAATTGAAAAAATAAACAAAGTAGCTTAATACACACTATCTTTTCCAGAAGATGTCTTCTTTCTCTCTGTAGCAGAGGGCTTTGCTAGGACTCTCGTGCATTCAGTCATTACACAGCTCCTTATTATACCCACTGTATACAGAGGATGGTTACGGACATGGGGGATATAGATCTCTCTCCCTGCTGCATAAAGCCTACATTCAGTGGGGCAGACAGATAAGCAAGAAATTGCTGAAGACTAGGTGGAAGGCTGATGCGGCTGGAATAAGTGAGTAGGCTGGGAGAGACAGCGGGGATGAGATCAGAGAGGCTGGGTTGTTGGCCTTGTAAGCCAAGTGAGAAGGTGTTTGGATTTTCACCTAAGGTGAAAGAAAGTCACTGAGGGTCATAGCTTTAAAAAATGGCTCTGGCTTCTGGAAAGAATGGGATGGGATGGGGAGGGTCAAGGAAAGTGGCAGTCAGGAGAACAGTAACAGAAATTCAGGGACATTGTTCACATTTGTATCTATATAAAGGTGAACACTTTCACACCATCGACCCCAGTGGGTGGCAGGTTTGCCTCTGAACATGGCTGTGCCATTTGGCAGAGATCACAATAAGCTGGGGTCTGGGGGCTGGATCCAGCCTAAAGGCATAGTTTAATTATCTTCTGCAGCATTTAATTATCTCTAATTATCTCCCTATCTTCTTTTCCTATTTATTTATTATTGTATATTTTTTCCATTACCCTTTAGTCCCCTTCTACCCCTAACCCTCAACTCTGGCAATCACTACACTGTTGTCTGTGACCATGTGTCCTTTATCCTTTTGCTCAATCCCTCCACCTCCTCCCCTCCCCTCCCCTTAGCTGTCATCCTGCTCTCCATCTAAGAGTCTGTCTCTATTTTGCTTGTTAGTTCAGTTTGTTCATTAGATTCCACATATGAGTGAAATCACGTGGTATTTGTCTTTCTCTGACTGGCTTATTTAATTTAGCATAATGTTCTCCAGGTCCATCCATATTGCAAAGGACAAAACTTTCTTCTTTTTTATGTGTGAGTAGTATTCCATTGTGCAAATGTCCCATAGTTGCTTTATCCACTTATTTACTAATGGCCACTTGGGCTGCTTCCATATCTTGGCAATTGTAAATAACACTGCAATTAACACAGGGTGCTTATATTCTGTCGAATTAGTGTTTTGGGTTCCTTCAGATATATTCCCAGAAGTGGGATCACTGGGTCAAAAGGGTGATCCATTTTTAATTTTTTGAGGTATCTCCACACTGCCTTCCACAGTGGCTGCACCAGTCTGCATTCCCACCATCAGTACAAAAGTGTTCCCCTTTCTCCACATCCTCACCAGCACTTGTTTGTTGATTTATTGATGATAGCCATTCTGACTGGTGTGAGATGATACCTCATTGTGGTTTTAATTTGCATCTCTCTGATGACTAGTGACGTTGAGCATCTTTTCATATGTCTATTGGCCATCTGTATGTCCTCTTTGGAGAAGTGTCCTTTGCCCATTTTTTAATTGGGTTGTTTTTTTTGGTGTTAGTTTTGTAAATTCTTTATAAATTTTGGTTATTAGCCCCTTATCAGATGTATTGGTGTACATGTTCTCCCCCATTCTGAGGATTGTCTTTTTATTTTGTTGATGATTTCTTCTGCTGTGCAAAAACTTTTTAGTTCGATATAATTTCATTTGTTTATTTTTTCTCATTTCCCTTGCCTGGGGAGATATATCTGATAAAATATTGCTATGAGCAATGTTCAAGATTTTGCTGCCCGTGTTTTTCTCTAGGATTTTTGTGGCTTTAGGTCTAACATTTAAGTCTTTAATCCATTTTGAATTTATTCTTGTGTGTGGTGTAAGAAGGTGGTCTAGTTTCATTGTTCTGTACATGTCTGTCCAATTTTCCCAACACCATTTATTGAATAAACTATTGTTAGCCCATTGTATGTGCTTGCTTCCTCTGTTGAATATTAATTGAGTATAAAGGGTGGATTTATTTCTGGGCCCTCTATTCTGTTCCATTGATCTATGTGTCTATTTTTATGCCAGTACCAGGGTGTAATAGGGCCTTAGAGTATAGCTTCATATTAGGTAGCATGACTCCTCCAACTTTGTTCTTCTTTCTCAGGATCACTGTTGCTATGTGAGGCCTTTTGTGGTTCCATATAAATTTCTGAAATATCTGTTCTAGTCCTGTGAAATATATCATTGGAGTCTTGACAGGAATTGTAATGAATCTATAGATTGCTTCGGGTAGTATGGACATTTTAATGGTGTAAATTCTTCCTATCCATGAACATGGTATGTGCTTCCACTTATTTGTATCTCCTTCAATTTCTTTCTTCAGTGTCTTATAATTTTCTGAGTACAGGTCTTTTACATCTTGGTTAGGCTTATTCCTAGGTACCTTATTCTTTTTGAAGCAATTGTGAATGGGATTGTTTTCTTAATTTCCCTTTCTGTCAGCTCATAATTGGCATATAAAAATGCAACTGATTTCTGGATATTAATTTGTATTTTGCTATTTTGCTGAACTCACTTATTAGTTCTAGTAGTTTCTTGGTGGAATCTTTGGGGTTCTCTATGTACAGTATCATGTCATCTGTAATAAAGACAGTTTTACTTCTTTCTTTCTAATTGGGATGCCTTTTATTTCTTCTTGTCTGACTGCTGTGGCGAGGACTTCCAGTACTAAAGAGGTGAAAGTGGACATCCCTGTCTTGTTTCCAGTCTTAGGGGAACACTTGTAGTTTTTGCCTGTTGAGTATGATGCTGGCAGTGGGTTTGTCATACATATGGCCTTTATTATGTTTATGTATGTTTCCTCCATCCCCACTCTGCTGAGAGTTTTTATCATAAATGGGTGCTGGATTTTATCAAATGCTTTTTTTTCCCATCTATTGATATGATCATGTGGTTTTTATCCTTCATTTTGTTTATGTGGTGTATCACATTTATAGATTTGCAAATGTTGCACCAACCTTGCATTCCTGAAACAAATCCCACTTGGTCATGGTGTATGATCTTTTTGATGCATTGCTCTATTCAGCTTGCTAATATTTTGTTGAGGATTTTAGCATCTATGTTCATTAGGGATATTGGCCTATAATTTTATTTTTTTGGAATTTTCTTGTTCTGGCTTTGGTATTAGGATGATGCTGGCCTTGTAAAATGAGCTTGGGAGCCTTCCCCCCTCTTGAATTTTTAAAAATAGTTTGAGAAGGAGATGTGTTAGTTCCTTCCAGAATGTTTGGTAAAATTCACCTGTGAAGCTATCCAGTCCAGGAGTTTTGTTTGTTGGGAGTTTTGATTACTGGTTCATTTTCACTAGGTGTACTCTGTCTATTCAGATTCTCTTATTCTTCCTGATTTAGTTTTGGAAGAATGTATGTTTCTAGGAATTTATCCATTTCATGCAGGTTGTCTAGTTTTTTGGCATACAGTTGTTCATAATTTCATTATTTCTAATTATCTTCCTATCTTCTCTATTTTCTTTCTCCTTCCTCTTCTCCTTTCCCTTCCTATCTTTCCATAATTTAATCTAGCCCATCATCTGTTAACAGATATCTTAATACCAAATTTACCACAGACTACAGTGTGTTTAACAATTTTCAGATTACTTGCCAACTACTTTATTTTATGATGTTGATTTTAGTTTCTCTGGAGAAACCAGACTACCTGGTAAAAATAGGCCACTTTTCCCTCATGGCACGAGTTGGCTGGGCTGGAGCTGAGAGGGAGATGTCCTCTGAAGAAGGGAATGCACTCTCTCGCTGTGTACAGGAACTTTCTGCAGTAATGGAAATGCTCTGTGGCTGTGCTGTCCAATTTGGGAGACAGCCATGTGTGGTCACTGAGCATGTCAAATGTAGCTAGTGCTACTGAGGAACTAAATTTCTAATTTTATATAATTTTAACTAATTTAAATTTAAATAGGCACACGGAGCTAGTGGCTACCATATCAGACAGTGTGGGCCTAGCCTACCCCATTCTTCACTCTTTCCAATTATATCCCTGGCCAACAATCACAAATTGACTTAACCATGGCCTGTATAACTGAGTTGTGACCTCTGTGTCTCACCATTTTTTATTTAAGATGGTGTGTTCTATTCATGCTAAAATAGCATACTTTAAAATTCCTATTTGCTATGAGGTTTTCCTTTTTTTTAAAAAAAAGATCTGGAATAGATGCTATTATACAATGCCTTATTTGCATAGGGAAGATTGTTTTATGTTTTTCAATAGCCTTTCTTACATGAACAGGTTTTTATTCAAACAGAATTGACATAACATCATATAGTTTCAGATGCACAACATAATGACTCAATATTTATATACACTGCAAAATGATCACCATGCTAAGTGTAGCTAACATTCACTGCCATACATGGTTATGATATTATTTTGTCTTGTAATGAGAATTTTTAAGATCTAGTCTTAAATGAAAGAACAAATGTCAAAGATTCATTGAACCCATTAGTGAGGGAATCAGCAGTATGACAAAGTTGAAGCATATATAATCACCGAAATGAAACAGCAATTTTAGAAGCTAGGCAGCTTAATATCCTATAGGGCAATAGAACTGTAACCTCTGGAGGTTATCTTTTCTACTGAGCAATTGGTTTGCAATGTGTCCATCTATAAATTAATAGGGTATAGGACCTAACAGAAATAGTATTTACTTGTAATATTATAATAATAAATTATAGAAAGTATAAAAATTATACAAAATTATAAATTTATAATAGAAATCACATGTATATTTCAGTAGAGCAGGAATTGACTAACTATAGCCTGCCCCACTCCAGTGGGCCAAATCCAGCCCCTCACCTGTTAACAGATTTCTTAATATTAAATTTTCCTCACTAACTTGTGGTAGAAGATACTTTGATGCCCTACTGCATTAGGCTTACTAGTACTGACTTTAGGATGGTTTAACATCTATATGTGAAATTGGGCTATAGATTTTGTTTCATGTGCTCTCTTTGTCTGAGTTTGGAATCAGGGTTATGTTAACCTCATAAATTGCATTATACCCGGGCTACCTTGCTCTTCATACTACACTTTGTCTTTTATTGCTCCAACTCCTCACTGTAACTTGTATAATGCTTGATACGTAGAATTTGGCCAATAACTCTCTGTTGCTATGAAATAAAGCAGATTAGCTGACAGCATGTAGAGGGACTTCCATACTGACAAGAAGGTTAAATTTATGACCTTCAGATTATGATTTAATAGTTCTTGAGAATGTGAAATATCTTTGCTATTTCCTCCAGACTAAATTTTTTAAAATGTTAAAAATATATCTGTATTATCTGTTATTTTCTCTTATCTAATGTAATTGTCACAAATTTTTAAAAGTGCAGTATGTGGTATTAGGATATTACCTCTTCTTCTTCTTGCTCTTCTTCCTCTTCCCCTTCTTCTTCGCCTTTTCCTCCTTTTTGGGCTTCTTTCTTTTTTTTCCTCTGATTCTCAATGAATTCTAGATCCCACTGATCTCGTGTGTATATGTACCCTGTGGTACTGTGCTGCCTTTGCCCAGAAACTCTTCGGCATAAATCATAGTCAGGGCACTAAGAAACATTAGCAATCATTTAAAACATGTTAAATACGCTTTTACTTCCTACTTGCGTATTACGCAATACATAAACCAAAAAATCCCTTAAAACCCTGAGCGAATGTAATATTTTTTAAGCGTTATTTTGTATCGGGTTTCATTACATGCCAAGAGAGGCACAAGACACAACTTTTATGCTATGGCAACACTTTTCTTTATCCAAAAAATATATATATGAGAAAATATCAGACATTTTAACATGAAAGAAGAGGGTTATAAGAACGGCAGAAAAAGAGAAATACATTAGAAAATCAGTTTAGCCTGCAATTCTGTCAGATTAGTTTCAGAAAGATAAGAAGAAGTGGTACAGACATGAAATGGAGTTACTTGACCACAATAAAGAGTGAAATCTTACCATTTGTGACAACATGGATGAACCTAGAGGATATTATACTAAGTGAAATAAGTCATACAGAAAGACAAATACCGTATGACTTCACTTATATGTGGAATCTGAAGAACACAACAAAAAAGCAAAAACAGAAACAGATTCATAAATACAGAGAACAAACTGATGGTTGCCAGGATTTGAGAGGGGCTGAGTGAAAAAGGTGAAGGATTAAGAAGTACAAATTGGCAGTTATAAAATAGTCACAGGGATGTAAAGTACAGCATGAAGAAAATAGTTAATAATATTATAATAACTATGTATGTGCCAGGTAGGTACTATATTTATTGGAGAGATCACTTCATAAATTATATGTCTAACCATTATGCTATATACCTGAAACTAATATAAAATAATATTGAATGTCAACTGTAATTTTAAAAAATAACAGGATGAGAATGGAGGAAAATGGGGGAATAGCTACATATTTTCAACAAAAAATACTGTGTATTTTCAATATTTATCATTTTATAGGTGAAGTATTTTATAAAATGTCAATCATGAATGGGACCTGAATGGTCATCTATTCTAGTCTACACTTTTAATTCTGTAAATGAGAAAACTGAGTCTGGAGAGTAAAAAAAAAGCCAAAACCAAAGTCTGTGAGTAATTTTCTTCTTTCAAAGTGCTGTCACATGTGTAACCTCTGACTCGATTCTCAAACTAATCATATAAGAGAAGTGATCCAACATCATGATTAAGGCCGCTCTGCTGATCAGAGAAGAGCTGCGCTGGCAGGTTAGGGCTCTGGTCTCTGACCACAATGTCATCAGAGGAGACTCCGACTTGGAGCCAGGCCTTCTGATCCACAGCCCATGCCCTGTGGCACATTGGTAATGACAACTAGGGTTTGGGGCTATAAATCCTGCTCTGAATAATTTCCAGGGCAAAAAACTCTGGATGATATTCTATGGATGTGGTTCTCAAACACTAGGGTATAACTGTACATAGAGAATTACAAATAGAAGTTTCTGTTCCCCCTTGTGACTTATTAAGTCTGGAGTGAGGCTTAGCCATTTTAACCAGCATCCTCAGTGATTCTGATGCCAACAGTCCATGTACCATAACTCTGAGAAACAAAGAAATAAGAAACTTTACAACCTTCCTTGCTCATATTCTGATTTCTTCAGGCCACCTCTATGTAGAGATGGGAGGATTATTTATTTGCATTTATTTCTTTTAAAACATTCTTCAATTATAGTTGACATTCAATATTATTTTATATTAGTTTCAAGTATACAGCAGGAATTTGCATTTCTCACAAGCTTCTGAGCGCTGCTGCGTGAGTGGTCCTGAAGCTGGACTGTGAGTACCACTGCTGCAGAAGACCACCGGCCCTTAACCATTTGTTTGAAGTACAAACCCCCTTCAGAATATGATGAAAGTTGTAGGCTTTTGTTTCAGAAGGATGCACATAACATACAAAATTTTGCACATAATTTTAGGAGGTTCACGGATGCTGAAGGATTGATGGACCCTAGGCTAAGAAATTTTGCCCTAGAAATTCCAGATTTTACCCCCAAACATGGCTAAACCATCAGAGAGGTGTGAACTGTATCAAGTTCAGTCTCACATTAGACCCTCTGATGACCCTCTGGCTACACTGCAGAAACTGTTATGGACACCCACTATTACACATAATATAAATGGGGTTCAGGATTTCATTCTCTACATTAACAATCTCTTACATTAAGACCTATGTAAGATGTTTCTCTCATTTTTAATGTTTTGTGTTTCCCAAGGAATGGCTTACCTTTTCATGGGTAATATGAATTTTATATAACTGGTCACATTGCCCCTTCTACTTTGGCTCATCAAACTTACAACCAAATCGATGCCCCAGATTTAGGAAGCATTTGAGGCCCTACAGCCTGTGTGCTCTTGTTCCACCAAGTCTTAAAGTTCCTATACAATCTACATTTTCCATTGCTTAGACATCAAATGTTCACAGCTGTATGGTGTCAGTATCACAGGGATTTTGATAGGCCTCTGACCATGACCTGTGGCCCAGGCAACATGTTCAGCACTGACTGCCACCTGTCTGTCACAGCTGGGACCCCACACCTAGCTGAGACCCATCTAATTTATTTTGAGCTGTCTAGCCTTTTGGCGAAGCAGGATATGAATATAAATGCTTATCATTCATTTTTATATAAACAAGTAGTCCTCACCTCACTGAATTCTTTTCACAATCCAATGAGGCAGTTTTTATCATCTTTGTAAAGAGGAAATTGAGGCTCCTAACAGTGATTTACCAAATTCTAATAGCTGAGAAAGGAAAGAATTGGGAAAAGGACCCCACCTTGATTCTTAATCTAATAGTGTTCTTTAACACTCATATGTCCAAACCACTTGTTCGTTCTTTTGTTTTATTTAACTGGCAAACTTATCAGGTGTCAGCTAAGTGCCAAACATTGTGCTAGTTTATGTTTACGTGAGCAAGACATGGTCCCTGCCTTTAAATGAGGCACAGTCCAGAAGGAAAATGTCCAATGTGAATATAATGAGATAACATGACAGAGCAAAGAGAGTAATATGAATGGTCGTCAGAGAAGTATTTACCTTTCCTGTAGGAGGTCACGTGCTCCGGGAACGGAGAGGAGAGAGAGAGAACGCATTAGTTAATGAGTGTGTCAGGGTACAGGAGATGGCCCTAAGGAAAGTTCTGAAGAGACGATGCCTGAACTGACTTTCGGTGGGTGGCTATGATTAAACCTGGTGAAGAGGCAAGGAGGTGTCTGCTGTGGATGGAGCTGTGGGCGCAAAAGCACAGAGGTGTAAGAAATTCTAACTTGGGCCCAATGATTGATGCATAAATTAGTATTTCCCTAAATATTTAAAATTTTGTAAACATTGCTTTCATTTCACTACCATAAAAAGAATGGTTAACTATACTAAAAAAAACTATTCTTACCTTAATATTGATTATAACATCAGGTTTCAAATCTAAATTTTTAATTAATTCTATTTGCTGCAAAGTAGTCATGGCATCCTGTGAAAGTGATGGTATTTCAGTGATAATATAACCTATAGAGTAAAATATAATGTTTAAAGTTCTGTGTTATCCCTATGTGAAAGCAGGGACTTATTATTATTACTTAATAAAATATCATCTGGTAATTGATGAACACTAATGCAGATCTTAAAATTGCATATCAAATTTTTAAAAATCAATAGTTAAGGAAATAGTACTATGAATAATATTGTTCTCATAATAAATAAAATCATTGGGCGAGGAGGAGACATCTTTTAAAATTCCAAATCAATTTACTTTAGGCATAGGAGGTGCCTAAGGAAGTAAATTCCATGTTAATAATTCTTCTAATTCATTAGTAAAGTTCATATGATGAATGGTAAAGGTATTTTATAGGGGTTGCATGATATATTATTTTTTCTTCTTAAATTAACACTTCATACTGTAACAGAATATACATATAATGTTTATGTAAGTTATAGGGAGTAATAAAATACCCAACTACCCCTCATACAGCCTCAGAAAGTATCAGTGGTTTTGGCTTAGCACGTTCATTGGTTTGCATCCTTACCCAGGAATCTCAATCATCCCATTGAAATTCGCCCAGTTTATCACCATCGCATTAACTTCCTTAATATATTTCTTTAATTATGTCATTGTATTGCTTGAAAAACTTTTTTCTTATTAATAGAATAAAGCCTCAATTCCTTCAGTGCTAAATGAAAGCCTCCAACAGATATTTCTGCTATTTTAACAGAACCACTTTTCCTTTGAAGAACCACTGACAACAAATTACGGTTATATAGCTTTAGATATTTGGCGGACATTTTATAAAAAGTGAATGGGGTGAGCCTCTCACTTCAAGGACAACTACTGACAGCATTTGTTGTCAATTATAAAATTTAAGTGAAAATTAGTATTTTGAAAAACTTGTATCCACTGCCTTAAGCTTAACAGCTTCCCAATTCTTAAAACTTGTCCTGATGAGATTGGTGGTGATTATTAACAAGTGTGATTTTTTTGATATTGCATAATGACATGTGTCAACATTTGGAAGGTCATAACTCAGTGAACAATGTTTTCCAAACAACCAATGCCTGGTGCCACAAAATCATGCCTGGGTAGGAGACCCGTTCCCAGTTCCACATAGATCAGTGGATTTTAATGGAATACAGTTTGAAAAGTTCACTGATATGGTTTCAGATTCCACAATGCAACTAACCTTTAGTAGACTTTCCCTTGTCAAGTTTTGGTGTAGGATCAAGAACACCCACAGTTATTCTAAAGGCCCTCCCTTTTCCAATCACCCATCTGTGCAAAGCTGGATTTTCTCTAGGTACTTTAACAACACACTGCAACACACTAAGCAGGAGCAGATGTCACAAGCCAGCTAGGTCTTCTCTTAAGCCACATATTAGAGAGATTTGCAAGAAATATAAAACAATACCACTCTTCTCGCTAATTTTTTTGCCTTGAAGAATATTATTTTATAAAATATGCTAATTATGTTAACATGTAACAGTTTTATTATTTTTAAACAAATATTTTATACATTTCTTAGTTTATTTTCTAATATGGTAAGAACCGATAGATACAACCCATGTAAGCAAAATCTCTTTTGGGGCCTCAATAATTCTTATAAATGTAAAGGAGTCTTGAGACCAAAAAGTTTAAACTGCTATCTGATATTATGCCTAGCATAGTATAATAAAAAAAAAACTACTAAGCATCTGTTGACAGATGAATAAATGTGTCTAATAGGCCAACCTCAAAATCCTCATTTAAGAACATGCTGATCACAATCTTTTACTTAAAAGAATCAGATCAACAACTCCACAGTAATCCAAAACCTCCTTAAATGTGTCAATTTCTCCTAAGCTTTCTCAAACACTTTACTTTCTGCCTGCACATGGTGGACACTATCCAGAGAAGCAATCCTAAGTGGTTTAACTTCAAAAGGCAGAAAGGGAGACCTGTTATGTTGGGTTTGGATGTCTGAGTTATATCATGATTCTCTCCTGTTTGGCTATAATCTTTAGTTCCCAACTCAGCTTTCTAGTTTGCTCTTGCTGTTGTCTTTGAAACACTCAGAAATCATGGTGGTATCTTAAGGTAGTCACCCTCCTATTTGAGGCTCTTTAAATGAGCCCAAGGCACCCCTGCAAAAATCTGGTCACTGCATGCATTGGTACTGACTCAGGAACTGGGCCAGACCTTTCTCTGCTTGCCTCCTCTTCGTGTTCTTGCTTTTTTGCTTTCTCAGCACTCCCCTACTTTGGTGTGGCTCCTGTTGTTGATCTAGCCCTCACTTGCTTAACAACCTTTTTTGAACTTGTTTTCAAGACTCTGATGTGATGGCTGGCGTTAACGCCCAGGTCTGACACACCACAATGGTGGGTACTTTGGTTAAGGAGACAGTATGTCTAGCCCTAGTCTGAATTCAACCCTTGCCCAGCTCACCCCTCTTGACTGGACAATTCCGAAGCCTCTGTTCAGGACGTGTTTGAGGGCACAGAGACTTCTCAGGCCCAGAGTCAGAGGGTAGACTGGACGAACAGGCTGGAGCCTGCCAATAGCTGGAGCCAGAGGGTAAGCTGGGGCTATTCTAGTTCTCATTCCTGCCTGATAAGTGTGGATTAATACAGAGAAACTACACCATGGACAGGACTTACTGTCTAATCAAACTCAGGGTGAAGGGGAAAGCAGTCAGCAGAAGCTGCCAGCACTGCGAGAAGGACTGCAGCAGATTTTTGATGCTTTTGCTGAAAATGCTAAAATAAGACTGGATCATATAAACTTAATTTGTTTTTACAAATGTAGAGTATGAAAAAAAACAAGTAAACAAGTAAATAAAACTATCTGAGCTGCTCAATTGAATGCAGGCTCTGGGACCTGTACTAGGGGCAAAAGAAACAGCAACTCCACAAATTATTTGTGCCTCAGACGAAGCATGAGTTTTTAAGTCTGCTCTGATAGCCACTGATGTACAAAAACAAACATACCAAGGTGAGAGACTTCTGGAGATTTGAGCTTCTCCAATATTAGCTTCATGACAAGTTCTTCTGGAATGCTTTGACCACTGACCAGCATTGATTGCAACTAAGAAAAGCACAGATATTTTGCATTACTGTATAATAATACCTGTGATACAGAGCTTTTTTAAAAAAATAATAATTTTGAAATTTAGATTTGTTTACCATAACTCCTGTTTCAGATTCACTGGCAATATGTTCTTCCAAAATTGTTAAAGCTGAAATATGAATTTAAAATATTAGCACAAACTGGTATTAGAATTGTCAAATTAGGAAAAACATTCGTGTGTTTTGTAACTGGTAACAAAGATTAACATTTGTATATCACTTTAGAGTTTACAAAGAATGTTTATACGCATTACATCATTTAAGCCTAACCAAAGCGCTGAGCGGCAGAACATATTCCACAGAGAACATGTCTCTGCCATCTTGGGGAAGCTACCTCCCTAAACACTTCTGTGTCTTGAGCTCTTCATGCCCTGTATAACATGCAAGAGACTATTAGGATGAAATGACATTGAGTATATGACGGTGATTGGGAAATTGTGAAGCACGGCCCAAAAGTGTCTGGACTATGTTATTGGTCCAGATGTTTATAACCGTACAGTTATGTCTAGAGCTCATTAATATTGCACACTGGTTCTATAAAAAGAAACTATGCATCAAGAAATGATAAAATAGATAAAAACTGACCAGAAAAAGGGTCTTAAAGCTGACATTTGAATAATGTGTTTCCTTTACAAGAGGAAACATTCCATCACTTGTGGAAGACTTCCTGGGGTAGAAATGACAGGGGCATGACCTAGGAAAGGACCCAGGAGCTATATGATGTCTCTAGCTGCTAATAATCTATGGAACATTTGGTATTCTTTAACATTTCCTACAAATAAATTTTTTTGATCAAAGAAAGGAAAATTAAATTTTTTGTGTGTGTTTTAGTTCTTGAATTGCCCCTGCCAAAAGTGTATCCATTTGCAATTTCACTAACAGCCCATGCAATGCTCATTTCATAACATTCTTGCAAACAATGACTGTAGAAACTTAAAACATTTACTGCTGAACTTCCAGTCAAGATGGAGCTGTAGGTAAAAACAGATTGCTACCTTGCACAACCACATCAAAATTACAACTAAACTATAGAACAACCATCACTCAGAACCATCCGAAATTGAGTTGAATGAAAGTCTGACAACTACAGAATTAAAGAAACCACGTCCATCCATGCTGGTAGGAGGAGCAGAGATTTGGAATGGGATGGTCCTACATCCATGTGTAGTGGATAAAATTTCAGGAGGAACATCTCACTAGTGAGAAGTCCCAGCCCCACATCAGTCCCCCCAGCCCAGGGTTTCAGTGTCAGGAAGGTAAGTACCCATAACTTCTGGCTGCAAAACCCAGCAGGGATTGAGTCAGTGGAAGAAACTTTTGGAGTCCCAAGCATTTCCTCTTAAAGAAGCCACACGCAAAATTACTCAGACTTACTCTCTCTGAGCTCCAGCACCAGTGTAGCAGCTTGAAAGGCACCGGGGCATATAGGGAGGAACTGAAGTGTCTGGCATCAAGGAAAGACCTGGGGAACAGCTTTTTCCCAAAGAAAAAGGCAGGCAGAGGCCACTGTCCCTTTTCTGAAACTTCCCATCACAGAGCCACAGAGCTGGCAGGCCGGTGCCATATCTGAGACTCCATCAACCTGGCTCTTACTATTTGCCCTGCCCTGGAGATCTGCTGACACTCTGTCACACCCAATTTATGGGCCCACCCAAGCTGTTAACAGTGACTTTACCATATGAATGGCTAGTCTTGGGTCATGCTTCACAACAGCCCCCGACCTCTTGCTAAGTGGTCCCAGGCCCAGAATTAGCAGCAGCCATCCCAAATTCACAGCTTGGCTTCACCTGCAATGTCCAGCCCAGCAGAAGTAGCAGCCATCTCAGATTGCTTTATAGCTCATGCAGGGTGGCCCTGGGCAGAACACAGTTGGAGGCTGACCTTGGCCTGCACCACCTAGGAAACCCCAGAGGCTGCGCACCCAGTGGACAGCTACAGACGACAATGGAGCACCACCACCCTGTCCCTGCACAGCTGATCCTCCACAGATGGTAGAGGTTGGTGGTCCGTGGTCACAGCCAATCCTTGCAGCTGACTAGCCTGGATAAATCCCTCCCATTGACCTGCCATCAGCAATCAAGGCTCAGCTACAAGAGGAGGGTGTACTCAGCCCTTATAAAGGGTTCACCTCCAATATCCAGCTTGGGTGATAGGGGAGGCTGTGACACTGGACCCTATAGGACATCTACGACATTAGGCCATGCCACCAAGGCAGGGAGTCATAGCAACTCTACCTAGTACATAGAAACAAACACAGGGAGGCTGCCAACATGAGGAGACAAAGAAACATGGCCCAAATGAAAATACAGATCAAAACTCCAGAAAAAGAGCCAAACAAAATGGACATAAACAACTTATCAGATGTAGAGTTCAAAACACTGATTATAGGATGCTCAAGGAAATTAGTGAGGACTTCAGCAGCATAAAAAAGATCCAGTCAGCCCTAGATGGTGTGCCTCACTGGAAGGAGTACCGGCCTGTGAACCAAAGGGTTGCTGGTTTGATTCCCAGTCTAGGGCACATGTCTGGGTTGTGGGCCAGGTCCTCACAGTAGAGGGCATGCAAGAGAAAACCATACATTGATGTTTCTCTCCCTCTCTTTCTCCCTCCCTTCCCCTCTCTAAAAATAAATAAATAAAATCTTTAAAAAAATGATCCAGTCAGAAACAAAGGATACACTAATTAAAATAAAGAACAATTTACAGGGAAACAACAGTAGAGTGGATGAAGCTGAGAATCAAATCAATGATTTGGAACATAAGGAAGCAAATAACAACCAGTCAGAATAAGAAGAAGAAAAAAGAAACCAAAAGATGATGATAGTGTAAGCAGCCTCTGGGACAACTTCAAGATGTCCAACATTTGCATCATAGGGTGCCAGAAGGAGAAGATAAAGAACAAGAAATTGGAAATATATTAGAAAAAATAATGAAAGAAAACTTCCTTAATTTTGTGAAGGGAATAGACATGCAAGTCCAGGAAGCACAGAGAGTTCCAAACAAGATGGATGCAACGAGGCCCACTCCAAGACACATGATAATTAAAATGCCAAAGGTTAAAGATAAAGAGAGACTCTTAAAAGGAACAAGAGAAAAACAGTTACCTACCAAGGAGGTCCAATAAGACTGTCAATTTGTCAAAAGAAAATTTGCAGGCTAGAAGGGACTGGCAAGAAATATTCAAAGACATGAAAAACAGGGACCTACAGCTAAGATTGTTCTACCCAGCAAAGCGATCATTTAGAGTCAAAGGGCAGATAAAGAGCTTCCCAGACAAGAAAAAGCTAAAGGAGTTCATCATCACACCATCATTATATGAAATGTTAAAGTGACTTCTTTAAGAAAAAGATCAAAACTATGAACAATAAAATGGCAATAAATACATACCTATCAACAATTGACTCTAAAAAACAAACTAAGAATCATGGATATAGAGAGTTTTAATGGTTGCCAGATGCGAGGGGGATGTGGGGGAATGGGTGAAGAGGTGAGGGGAGTAAGAAGTACAAATTGATAGTTACAGTACAGCCACGGGGATATAAAGTACAGTATGGGAAATGGAGTAGCCAAAGAACTTACACCCTTGAACAATGGTGTGGGAACTGTCTGAGGAAGTGGGGGGTGTTGGGTGGAAGGGAGCAAAGGGGGAAAAATTGGGACAACTGTAATAGAATAATCAATAAAATATAATAAAAAATTAAAAAGCTTTCTGAGAAGAAAAAAATTTACCACCAACTCAATAGGCAAATATCAGTGTTATTTTAATTAGCATTTCATTGAATAACAATGATGTTAAGCTCTTTTTTTCTTATATTTGCCCATATTTGTTTCTACTTTTGTGAATTATTTTTCTATAAGGGAATAAGTAGTTTTATTAATTGAGAGAATATTTATATATAAACATATCAATCCTTGGCTTATATATTGCAAAGAGTGCAATTCAATTTATAAATAATAAAAAATAAATTTATCACCAAAGATAGTTAGGTCCTGGAAAATAATCCCAAGAGCAACTGTAATAGTTCCTTCTCTTTTCATTTTTCATAGGGAGGCAACCCAGAGACACATCTCCTCAATAGTTCTAAATTATGAAATCAGAGATTTGGAAGCAATAGAATGAAGTTAAAAACCCTTCATAAACCCCTCTAAATTCTATGAACAAAACTAGGACTAACTAAAGGGCAAAACATGTTTGATTGTATCATGAAGATAATTCACTGGGTCGATAGTGATGTATGATAAAGGAAATACAGCAAAATATTAATCACAGATGATAAATGATGAGTAGATGATTTATATGAGCATTTATTGTGTAATTTTTTTTAAAAATCTGTACCTGAAGATATGTTTTTTGATTTGAGAGAGAGGGGCATGGAGAGAGAGGCAGGCAGACAGACATCGATGTGAGAAACACTGATCAGTTGCCTCCTATACACACCCCAACTGGGGATCGAGCCCAC
Source organism: Desmodus rotundus (assembly GCF_022682495.2). Lineage (NCBI taxonomy): Eukaryota > Metazoa > Chordata > Mammalia > Chiroptera > Phyllostomidae > Desmodus > Desmodus rotundus. The sequence continues at coordinate 62,295,489 of NC_071397.1, forward strand.
AACCTAGGTATGTGCCCTCACTGGAAATCAAACCCACAACCTTTTGGCGTATGGGACAATGCTCCAACCAACTGAGCCATCTGGCCTGGGCCATTGTATAATTCTTTACTTTTTATGCATATTTGAAAACTGTTATGCCAAAATATTGGGTAAAAAAGTAAAATTTACCTTCTACATGAATACATTTCCATTCTTGTGCTATTTGACGGGCCAATGTTGACTTCCCAATGCCCTTAAAAAGAAAGGTGTTATTTAAAACCCAGTAAAATTGCTATTTGCCAGTGGAACAGATATTCTCATTTTAAAAGACTCTATTGACTGTTACTATATTATCAAGTAAATTATTTTCCAAAATAAATTAAGAGTAGACCCAAGAGATTTATAGCATCATTTTTCTCTACTAATTGTTGCATTTAAGTGATTTGAATAAATCTTTTTGAATTAAGAAAATAACCCTAAAACCAGGAAGCTCTACCAATGTGGTATTCCAGGTATTAAACACTTTTGAATGTCAAAATTTATAATTTTGAATATAAATCATTGTGATTCTATCGAGATATACCATTTTATTTTCTTCTTAAAGTCTGGAATGATGAATGTTTTGAGACTTTTATTTAGTAACTTCCAAGAGCAAAAAAGTTCTTAATGGACATCTTTGAAAAGTATCATATTTTAAAGATAAAAGATCACTTTAATGAAGTAATAGTTGCATCTGATTACCTTCACTGTTGACTTTAAAAACTCTAATTTGTTTTTAGAAACATAATAAAACCTACTGGTATCTGTCCCAGGGTCCATATAAAATTAAGTCAAAAACAGGATCCAACCCTTGGACTCTGCTCTTCTGGAGAGGCTCTTTAATTAATCAGCTCAGGCCCTCTAGTACTCATTACCCACTAGCTCCTTGGCTGAAAATAGCTCTTATCTAGAGGTCCTTACTAGAACTGCCTAGAAAGGGAGGCTATCCTACCACAACCATTTTGGGCTTCTTCATGTTTTGTAGAAGGACACTGCATAGGTTCACTAACTGTGGGCAAAGGTGAGGCACCTTGCCTCTTAAGCTTCAGATATTAATGGGAGAACCTCCCATTTGTCCTTTATTGTCCCACTTCACATATCCAGAGAATCTCACAACAAATTCCACAGAAAGTTTTGTATGCAAATTGAGTCAGATATAACCTTGGATCACATACTACTAACTTTCATGGTACAGTGTTTTGATGAGTTAATTTCTTTATAATATAAAACCAAAGATAAATACAATCTAGGTTCCTTTGGGATTATAATGAACAAGAAGAAAGTTATAAATTTACAACCAATATCATATCAGGTTGTAAGTCATACAGTGAAAGTCTAATAAACACAACAATTATCATTCTGTGGTTTTCATTCTACAACATAAGGTTATGATTTCAAAAATTAAAAAATTATACTAAGTAAGTTAGAAGAGATAGCTTACTGGTTTCCCAAATACAGCAAAGCAAACAGGTTTAGACAACATAAAGTCTTCTTCAGCTTCATCTTCACTAAATATATCCACAAAAGGATGCTGCTCTTCGATCTTCTCTTGAGAAGTCATAATACAAAATACTGCAATAAGAAAGGGTAAGACTGTTGAAGTGTTTAATTTAGTCGGAACAGGTGGGCAGGCTAGGGAGAACTAGAATGTCCTGTCAATGTGCTTAGCCCAGGAGCCTTTTCACACCACTAACCACATGGCTTTTCCTAATAACTGCAAGTAAGTTAAACTCACGTATTAAAACCATAATAGGCTCTTAGTTTGAGATAAAAAGCAAAATCCAGTTATATTCTGTAAAAAAGGGAGCTCAACCAAAATGCTTCTGAAAGACTAAAGGGAAAAAACACATGTATGTATACATGCACATACACATATATGATGTATTTTATTAAAGATAAAATTGAATATGTTATACATACACACACATCTATTTGTGTGTGTGTAGGGACTACCAATGGCTCTAAAATAAATCCTAATGAAAATAATAAAATACATAGAACTGAAAAATAATGAACATAATAGGTACCAAAACTTGTACAATACAGCTAAAGTAGTATTTAGAAGCCTTAAATACTTACGTCAGAACTAAAGAATGTCTGAAAAGTAATAAGCTCACAACTTAAGAAGTTTGAAAGACAGAAAAAAAATGAAAAATGTATTTAAAAAATTAATAAAATCAAATACAAACATTATATAAAGAGGATCAACAAAGTTAAACAGTGGTATTTTGAAACAACTTATAAATAAAAAACCTCTATCAAGGTTGATCAAGAAAATAAGATAGAAGGTGCAATTAAACAATATTAAACATTAATTTCTTAGAAGTATGTTTTCTTACATCTTAAAACTCAGATTTTTCTATGTTTTTGTTGTTTATTTCTAACATTATATCAGAAAATGTTCTTCATGTTAGATTAATTCTGTGAAATTTGTTGAGGATTGCCTTATGATCTATCACAGGGTAATTTCCAAAAAAAAATTTCCTGTATCCTTGCAAAGAATATGCAATTTACATTTATTTGACACTATGTTCTTTAAATACTGTTTACGCCAAGTTTGTTAACTTTATTGGTTGAATTTTCCATATCATTTACTGATTTACTGCCTATATGATCAAACAATATTAGATATAAAAAAGTGGAAGGACTATAGCAATAATAATGCTACAGATAGAGATAATAAAAGATACAAACACAGTTATCCGAAGTAAATTTGAAAACTTAAATAAAATTATTTCATAGAAAAATCAGTGTCTCAAGGAAAAAAGAAAAGAAAGCCTGAGTGGTTCTATAACCATTAAGGAAATGAAATCAGTAACTAAAAAATCTTTCCACAGAGGAACCAGATGGTTTAATTGGAGAGCTCCATGTCTTGTGATCTAACACACTCTTTCAGAGAAAAGATAAAGTGTAGACTTCTTATATGAGTTTATGTGTCTCATATAGCTTCCATAGCTAAACCAGAAAATAGTGCAGAAAAGTAAAATTATGTGCCAACTGCATTTGTGAACAGGATTTTAAAAATCTCAACCAACATAATAGCAAACTGGCAATATATAAAAAATATAACAACATCACGATCAAGTTGTGTTTTCCTATTCAAGGGTGGTTTAATATGAGAAAATGAAATTATCACCTTAAATGAAGGAGAAAAACTATATGATTATCTAAATAGAAAAAGTATGAAATAATTCAACACTTTTTAATAATTAATACAAGATAAACTATTAGGAACTAGGAACAAAAGGAAACTTCTTTCTCTTGATAAAGGGTATGAAAAAAGGACGAACATTTAATGATTAAATGTTAAAAAATGTGTCTTTAAGGTCATAACAAGACAAAAGAAATAAAAGTGTAATTATTCCCAGTTGATACAATTACCTGCACAGAAAACCCAACCATGGATAAATTTTAAGAATTAATGAGACAATCCAATTTTCTGAATTCAAAATCATTATACAAAATTCTGTTAATTTCTATACACCAAAATAGCTAGAAAATGTAATAAAAAATGAATATGACTTAACAACAAACATATAAAGTAGACAGGATTAAACAGAACAAAACCTATAAAGCCCTTTATGGAAAAACTACAAAACCTTATAAAAAGACTTAAATAAGCAAACTTCAAAAATGGAACTAAATTATGTCAGAGTGGTCTCAGACACTGTTCAGGGAACAATAAACAAATGGATTGAGGAGGTTATATGCTTCCAGGTAAATGAAATGTAATTATACTTCTCTGCAGAAGTTAAGAATTTTCAAGTGGGCTTAATGTAACTACCTTTATTTTAAGGTGGCAACATGAAACAAGACAGCAAGAAATAATACTCGTATATTAAAAAGATTTAAGATGGATACTTCATCAACTATAGGGCTGAAATTTTAAGTTTTTTTATACCCCCCCAAATTAAGTAATACTACCATAAATGTAGTTTTAAAGGGGAAAATGCATCTATACCTTTTAGAGGCCTGATGAATTTATTAGAGACCCTATTATGGACTAAAACCAGGGCTCTAAGGCCTGGAATGCGGCTGCCTAGGCAGATGTCTAAGCACCTGGTACCTTGTTACTCTGAGTGCTCTGCATCAAGAGAAGTAGCCCCTCCTCATATCTGGAACATAGCAGCCTCTTCTTGCCTGGTTTAAGGCAGATGCCTCAGAAGACAATGCTTGCCTTCCACAAGATCAGCCTTCACTTTCCCTCATAGCTTCTAGAGCAGTAGCTGGGGTCAAATGTCAGCCCAGCCTAACTGGGGAGGCACTGCTACAGGGAAAAAAGGTATTAGGGACCAAAAGTGCTGAGGGGCCTGGCCATGATGTCCCAATAGGAACCAGGAGAACATCCTGGGAGAAGATCTTGAGGGTGCTTATTGAGGGAATGTTGACTGGATAAGAGTTTACTGATATGTGGGCTCTCTCCCAGGACTCAGGCTTTAACGTCCCGGCTAGGACACATGGAGCGGCTCCTAATTCACGTGGTCAAGGGCCTGGAAGGAGCAAGATTGGAAGATAAAAGAATTTGGGGGAAGAAGCATGTGAATGGACTTACGAGTGATGTAGTGAACACACTCTGAGGTGACCTCTAATGAGTCACACCCTTGTGTAATTCTCTTCCTTTGATTGCAGTCTGTGACTTGCTTCTAAATATAGCAAAAGTAATAAAAATGTCACTCCCATAACGTTATGTTATATAAATAAGATTCCATCTTAGTAGACTGGAGAGAGACTCCTGATTGGCTCTGAAGAAATAAGTTGTTATGTTATAAAAGGACCACATGGCAAGGAAGAGCAGGTGGCTTCCAAAAAGATAATCATCTCCGAAGGCAGAGAGCAGCCACTGGCCACCAACCAGTAATAAAACTGGGACCTCAGTTCCAGAGATAAATTTTGCCAACAATGTGAATGAGCTTGGAAGTGAATTCTTCCATAGTTGGGCCTCCAGGTAAAAATGCAGCTCAGCCAACACCTTGAATGCAGCCTTGTGAGACCATGAGCAGAAGACCTAGTTCAGCTATGCCAGGTCTTCTGGACACAGAAACTGTGAGATGATAAATATGTATTGCTTTAAAATGCTAAATTTGTGGTAATTTGTTACACTGCATAGAAAATTAATATAAATCAACACAAAATATATGAGCTTTCCGTCTCACAAAGCATCCATCTCAGAAGAGGCCCTAATCAACCAGGTGGACAAGATAATTATCCAGTAAATGTTAACTAGTCATTGTCCTTGGTCATCTCAGTGCTCAAAAATGGGCCGAAAAATGGAGTAAGCATGGTGGCAGGGATGGGCTGCGAAGGAGGCTGTGCTTGGGCTCAACAACAAGGCTCCCTCTTCAGGCTGATCTAGCTACTACTTCTGTTGGATGTCTTACCTGTCTGCAGCAGAGACTGAGGCTGAGCCCTCAATGTGATACACCATCTATTCGGTGACAAACTAATTACACAGGACCCCTTCACCGTGGAGAGGGCAGCAGGTGATAAGCGTTCCTAGTATGGTTTTGCCTTCTGTACCTGCAGTGCCGTGGGCAGCACCACTTGCTAAGGGGTGGAGTTATCTCATTTATCATCATGGGATCCCATGTAATATTGCTTTGGATCAAAAGAACCTCTTTATAATAATGGAGATATAATAGGAGAATCCACTGGTCCTACCACATACCACCTCACCTAGAAGCTGCTGGTTCGAGATTGTTAAAATGGCCTCTTAAAACACCAATTTATGATTGTGTGGGACTGAGACATTACTTCAAGATGAGGAATATGCTTTGAACCAAGTGTTGGATAAGAGTGACTCCTCCAACTATCGCTGTGATTGACGTGAGGAATCTGCACCAACCTTCTTCATAACCTGAGGTTCTGCTGGACTGGAAGTCCTGGTTTGACTGAGGAGAGAGATGCTTCTTTCAGGAGATCCACTTAGTTAGGTTTCACTAAACCTGAAATTGCTGCTGCCACCTGGTCATGTTTGGCTCCCAATATCTGTTAAGGAGTCATTACACTGGTGGAGATAGAGTTGCTGCCACATGAGTGGGGCAGGGGGGATGTGTGTCTTGAACTCAGGGGATTCTCTGAGTCTCCTCTTGGTGCTTTCTTAGCCAGTGAGTGGATAACTGTAGCAACCAGAACTTGATAGTGACATGGTAATCAGGGGTTTACACACTTCAGGGATGAAAGCTGGTTTCCCTACTAGTAAAACAGCTTAGACCAGCAGAAATGCTGGCCAAGGGAAAGGGAAATTTAGAATGGGTGTTAAAGGAGGGAAGTGATGAATTACCAGTTACAGACTTACAATTAATTGCAGTAGAGGATTCTGTAGCTTGTCCTGCTAATCATCTTTTTGTGAGTCCATTTCTTTTAGAAATTGGGACCAGGTATCACCTTAAAGAGTCAGTGACAGGCAGTGTAAACTTAATATGGGGGAGGAGTGGGTATGAGAGGTACAAATGTTGGAATAGAGCAGATGTTATTGGTGTCTTGTTCTTATCTACTTGACATACACCTTTTCCACACATGGCCAGCCTAACTTCCAACTGTGGCTGGCATGTGTGACTCTTCGTCTAAGGGTTCTTTCTGGCTGCCAAAACCTATTCTGTCTGAGCACATGACAGACTGGAAGTTCCAGGGGAATAACTGGTGGGCGTTGATGAACAAATACTCTAGCTCCTTTGCCCTTTAAGAGGGAATAGGTGAAGTAAGCCCGGTGGTAAAGACAAATACCATATTATCTCACCTATAAGTGTAACCTAATCAACAAAACAACCAAGCAAGCAAAACAGAACCAGAGACATGGAAATAACAAACTGACAGTGACCAGAGGGGAGGATAGGAATAAGGCAGGAAAGAAGGGGAAGGGTGATCAAGGAACATGTATAAAGGACCCATGGACAAAGACAATGGGGTGGGGGGTTGGCAGAGACTGAATGTGGGAGGTGGGCAGAGGAGTGTAATGGGGAGGAAATGGGGACAACTGTAATTGAACAACAATATAAAAAAGGGGAAAAAAGAGGAAATAAGTGATACATACCTCAAGTGAACTCCTCAGTGAATTCAGCCCACAGAGAGATTTGCTTGATGATATTCCTTTTATTAGCTTCCTTCACATCCCTGCTGTTGTTTTTGGGGTTATTCCTCGTATAAACTATTTGTACTCAAATTTTCATCTCAGGATCTGTTTCTGGCTGAACCATACTAAGACAAAGTTTAAGTGAAGTGCTTAATTATAGTATAATAATTGAAAACTAAATATTGGAAAACCAAATTCAACAGATATATTAAGAGTTATCCTAAATAAAAATATTGTGCAAATATTTAAGTCATTTCTATTATAAAATGGAGCAGAACTAAATATTTTTCCCACTTAAAAGACCCAAGTCAGTGCAAAAGCCCAGCACTGACATGGTCACCTTTCTAGTTTTTAATAAAAGGAGAATCAAACTGTGAAAAACAATTTAAAGTTATTAAATATTTACTTTAAAAGTTTTGTAACTTCTCCATTTTGAATTTACAATATTATCTCTAATATCATTGTTATATAATGTAATCTGTAATACCACATTATGTGTTTATACTACAATTCGATTCAAAATTTTAAAGTATCCTTCCATTTTTAGGTGTTGGAAACCCCTCTAGAAGTGGGTCCTGAGGTTTACAGGGGGCCCAACTCCTGGAAAACCTAGCACTCTCTCTGCCTAGGCTAGATTAGCTGCACTTCATTACATTGTTTGCTCTCACAGTAGGTGCTCAGTAAATATCTGTGGAATGAAAACTTCAGTCATCGAAAAGGGGAAGTGGTTTTAAAAAGCGGAATTTCTGGAAATCTCGAAGTTTAGTTTTGCAAGAAAAGGAACTGGTCTGGTCTGGGGTCCCCGTAGTAGATGGGATTCCGTTCAATCCGTACCAAAATGCATTGGGTCAGTGGACTACCACCCCTAACTTACCTGGCTGCAGCCGACCCCAGCGGACCCCACTCAGGCTACGGCAGCCTCCTCGAACTACTCGGATCTGTCGAGCGGTTGCCTAGGGAACCCTGGGCAGCGCGGCGCGCAGGGACGCTCGGCCAGACGTTGGGTGTGATGGGGTGGGGCGGCTCAGGGACGGTGCCTCGGGCGGTGGAACTGTAGTTTATTTTGTTATTTTAAATGTTCACTTTTTTGTACCTGATTTTGCACATAATTATAATACACCGCTTTTCACAAATATGGACAGCAATCAGAGAGGGCACCGGCATTGCCATTTGTGTTCACACACATCAAGTGGAAGAAATCTTAACTTTTTACGCGGAAGTGCCTGACTCCAAAGCCAGGGCTACACTAAGCGGCGCAGCACTACCCTCGACAGTCCATTCGTAGAATCTATAAATGGTTAGCCTCCGCACAAATAGGTGGGAGAGTCCAATTAGGTGAGTTAAAAAAAAAAAATCTTTGAACCACACACTCTCCGGACGGTAAACGTGAAATAGACAACAAAAAGACGCGAGAGGAAATAACTCCGACGCTCAGAGAAGCACTATCAGAAATAAAAGGCTTCCAGAAAAATAAAGGCAGAAGTAGACAGACAAAAACTGACTAACTTGTGAACGGATCTGTCTACAACTCGGAGAAGCGTTTCGAAAGAAGCAATCCAGTCGTAAACCCCCTCTTTTTCCAAAAAGGACCAGATAAACGAGAGATTCAACTAACCCAGATATCTTCTCCGCCTACTTTCCCGCTGCCCTCATCAAAGATGGCGCCGTCGGCGCCCTCCCTCCGCTGCACGCAGATTCTGGGAACCTCTACCCGACCTCTCTATGGTGTATCCTCCAACCCCGCCCCGCTGCTCCTGGGGCGGGGCTTGCCTGGAGGTAGGGTTTCGGGGTCCGGAGACCCCTGAGTTGTAGCCAGTCATCCATATATTTATCTTTCTCTTTAGTGCCCAGGGAGTGTTTTCCCGGCTGGACCCGTGTCTAGGGTCTGCAGTGCCTTCTCTCTGGGTCTCCTGCGGCGGTCCGGAGGCTGCCGCCACTTGGGCCACGGCCTGGTGCCCTGTCCAGGAGGCTCCCATTTGCTCAGGCCATGCCGGCGGCCGCCGCTCCGATCATCAGCTCCGTGCAGAAGCTGGTTCTGTATGAGACTAGAGCTGTGAGTACCCGGGGCGGCGGGGCGCGGGCAGGAGGAGGGCGGGCGAGCAGTGTGGATCTGCAGGGTAGAGTGTGCAAACCCCTATCCGCCTGTACCCTAGTCCCAGCCTTGGGGAATGTGCCTGAGAGGGCTTCCCCCAGTTATCGCACCCAGGACGCTGGTGTTTTTGCTTGTACGAATTTCCACTTAAAAGCCACACAGTAGGAACACACTGCAAACAAGTCCTTGTAGTATCTCAGAAACTGTTCATGAGGTTCTTTAGGAGTTACTGGATTCTTTTCAAGTTTCAGAGAGTTTGTTAGAGTTCTGTGGTTCGCTAGTTACAGGACAGGCATGGGTGTGAGAGAATGTTTTGACCTATGTGAATCGATAACTTGCCTGTTTTCCTATTCCATAGCATACTGTCACTATGACTGATGTTAATTACCAGTACTTTTATTGCTGAAATGTTTGGTTTTCCTCATTTGAAAGGAAAAGAAAAAGGTTTTCTGTTTAAAGACAGCCGATTTGTTTGGATAAAGTTATTTTGCTTTTCACTTGACTTTTCCCCAGTACATTTCTGGTTTGTTTATTTTATTACTTTAAATGGCCATGTAAACAGTTAATAGCCAGATAAGCAGGTCAGTTTTTATGTTTAGGTTAGTAGCTCCCTACAATTTAGGGAATGGAGTTTGCAGAAGTACATACTTTGTCATTTGTGTGGTTGGAAAATAAAGTATAGCTTTTCTGAATTGGGGTTTAGGGTCTGTCTTTAAAATTACACTCCATGATAACAAGATTGTATATAACAAGATTTCTTATGCTATGGAATATCTTACAGCGCACATTACGTGGAACTTGGGTTGTCTTCGTTAGATAGGGTGCAAGAAGGTACTTACCTTAACAGATTCTCCGTTTTAACATGGTCGTAATAGCATGTCTGCCTCAGGTCATCATTAGTGTAGGAACTCTGGTGATCCCAAATTAATTTCACTGACAACTTCATTTGATCAGATTCAGACCAGAAGACGAAATTATCTAATATAGTGCATTTGCAAATATTTAGTTCTTTGAGTAGAGTCACAGAGAAGTATCATTTTGACATTGAAGCAAAACTTTCTGCTTTATATACAATGTGCTGGTAAATAGTTAGAAACATAGATTACTTAGAAACGTAAATACTATTCTGAAAACAGAAATTTCAGCCCATTAATAAGCTGAGTGTTCATGGGGACTGCCTGAGATGTTAGTGTTCTTTGTAAAGCAATTCATGTTATAGGGCTCTTCTGCTCAGAAACCTGGAGTAGCCTCCATCCTGAGGAGAGTAAATGCTGAATTCCTTAGTTTGTCATTCAAAATCATATATGATTGGTGCTGAAGTTGTCTGTCTGGTCTTATATCTAATTTAGTATCAATTTAGCAAACATTTATTGAGGATTAACAATGTGCTTTTCTGTGCCTTATTCTGCAGTAAAATTGCATTTCTTTCAGTTCCCTATATCTCTGTGTTGTTCTGCTCTTCTCTCTCCTTGTAATACCCTACACCTTCTTCTCTTGTCAAAATTTTGCGGGTCCTCACAGCACTGATCTGGTACAGTGACTTGTAGATCTCACAGCTGTGATGCCTCTCAGTCATCTTAGTAATGGAAACTAATTCTGGCCAACTTAGAGATCAAAGGTGAGTTTATCACAAGGACCCACTGCATAGAAGAATCATTAGAGGAGCGTAACTCCCCAACCTGGGGAAGGGCAGAAAGGGGACAGCAGGGTTTGAGGACCCTCTCAGAGTGCTGTCAAGGACAGAGCATAGTGCTAGGAGAAGGAACCTCATTGACTCAGCTACGATTGGGAATCTGCCCCTGTGTGGACAAACCGTGGTGGCCAGGAAGGACATGGCAGTAGTGACTTGTCTGTGGAAACACCCCTTTGTTTCAGGGAATGGTTGGGCCAGGTCAACCACCAGAGAAATGTGTTTGCTGCATTTAATCTTTGAACCTCAGTTTCCTCATCAGTACAGCAGGCAATTCTTTTCTTTCTTTCTTTCTTTTTTTTGATTTAAAGATATGAGCAGAAAGATTATTTTTAACTAATAAGCTCAAAGTTTAAGGGATGTCAATAATTTTAAGAAGAGGCATAAAATTACTGCCAATTAAGTAGATCCTAGGAATTAAAAAAAAAACAAAACACCAAACTGTAGCAGGTTGTATTATTCTAGTGGATGTTGCTCACAGGAGAGCTAGCAACCTGAAGTTATCATGAGTGAAATGGCAGTTTACTTTAGATGATTTCCAATTTATAATTCTCGCTTAATATATGAGGCCCTAGGGGTCTTACCATTGCAATAAGTGATGAGCATTTTATAACAAAGAAATGTAACGGTTGACTTTAAAATTCGTAGCTGAACATAACTGTGGTGGATTTCCGTGTCTGCATATGTATTTTGTCAGGGTGAGGTTATTAGGATAATCTTTACTCTTCCTAGCTCAAAATTGTTTATATGTATGTATGCCGGTAGGTAGGTATGTGTTTAATTCCAGCCTTGTTCCAAAAGAATTTAAGGAAGCTTCTCCTTCCTCCCTACCCCATCATACAAAATAGAATAAAATAAGTAAGAATCACATCACGAGAAAGGCAGCTTACTTAATTAGCCTTGATATGAGCCTTGATCAGTGTAATTAGGAAATGTAATAGAACAATATAGGATGTGGCTGGCTAAGCGGTTGGAGCAGGGGCCTAAATGATATAAAGTGGGAGAGGGAAGCATAGCCGATTTGGAAGGTGTGGTTGGAAGTGCCAGTTTCACACTTGTTTCTAGAGGGCATTGGAAGCTTCCCCATCAGTAAAGCTGTGACTCTGTACAGAGTGAGTTTGCAGCCATCCCTTTTGACTGTCAGAGGCCCATTCCCCTCTCCGGGCTGCATTACTGACTGTGGATGACTGGAAAGTGAGGAGGCAGGTCTGAAATACTGTTAGATTATGACAAGTAACTGCATGTGATTTTTAAAAATAATATCTATTCTGAAAGTTCAAGTGAAGGTGAACATTAATTGATGCTGTCAGACAACCTAAAATTTCTTTTTCAAGAAGGCAGATTTTCTTCCCTCAGATGAAAAGTGAGTGATTAATTAGCCTGTCATTCTGAAAGAAGATAATAGTGTTAGTAGATACTGCGTTTCCTCTTAAATGGGTTACCTATTGTATTCCCTTTGGAGTTCATGTATATATTTTAGAAACACATTCATCTTATACTAAGTCACCACTGTTAAAGTTACATACTGAAATTGTAAGCATTTCCTTAAACACTGATGCTTAGCTTCTGGAAGCTCTGATCACCTTCTGTCTTAAAGGGAATTTTAATATAGTTTGTTTTGGTATATAATTCTTCACCCCAACTGCTGATACTCCTCCCCGTAACGTATCAACAAACACACACACAAATGTGTCCCCAGCAGAGGGGAGTCATCTGCTCACTCATGTATGAACGCATTCAGGCAGTCTAGCTGAGGCGAGCCTGACCGATGGAAACCCTGGACACTTCAACTACTGCTCTCTTTCTTCTCTGTTGCTTTTGGGCATTTTGTTTACCTCCCTTTCCACCTTCACTATTTGAAGTTCAGACTGCTAGCACTTGAGATGACCTTTCCTTCTTTCTACAATCCCTAATTCTTACTGAGAACTTACAATGAATTCAGCCTCAACTTTCCCAGATATGCAAGCCTCCTCTCGGCACATTCCCACACTTCTTACTGGTTTCGTCTTCTTGAAGCAGTGGCTCCTGCCTGGACACAGCTGGTGTCCTGTCCCCTTCACCCCCGGCCTGTAGCCTCTCGTGATGATGGCCTTATTTTTCGAGATGCTATGTTTTTCTCTTTCTTGATTTTCACCCTCATTTTGGTGGAGCACCTTTTCCAATTGCTTCATGAGGAAGGGTTCATGGACAGTAATATTTTGGAGCCCATGCATATGTGAAAATGTCCTTGTCCTATCCTTATGTTTGATTGATAGATTTAATTTACATTGAAGATTTAAAGTAATTGTCCCTTAAAATTTTGGAGTATCATGCACCTGTCTTCCACCTTCCAGTGTTGCTGTTGAGAATTTGTAATGTTATTCTATCTTGATCTTTAGTTTGAAGCCGTTTTTTAAACCTCTTTAGAAGCTTGTGCTATCTTCTTTATCTTTAGTTTTCTGAGACTTTATATTTCTACCTCCAGAGATAAGAAATGCCACAAATTTCCACACCTTTTGGAGATTCTGTGGTGTAAATTGGATTGCTTCTTGAATTCCTCACTGCCAACTTAGGTATGGTTTTCAGTTTTAAATGATTGTTTTTGTTTTTGTTTTTGTTTTTTGCTGCTGTCTCCCTCACTCTTCCTATAGCCCTTTGGGCTTGTGTTTAAAAAACAAACAAAAAAAACTTCATAGTTTTCATGAGGTGTTTGGAGGAACAGAGGTGTTCACTCTTCCGTCTTTACCCAGAAGACTATTTGCTCTTCAACCTGCTCTGCCGTGGATTTTGCCTCCACTTCCTCACTGCAGCTGCCCATGGACAGGCCACGCACAAGTTCTTATTGTCAGATCCTTTGGGCACTTCTCTCTCTTTATCTCCCTTGACTTCTCAGCTGCATTTGATGTGAATGTGACTGCTCCCTCCTTTTCCAAATGATTTCCTCCCTTTGCTCTGAAGACTCTACAGTGTCCTGGGTTTTTCCTACTCACCGGCCCTTCCTTTCCGTCTTCTCAACCGATTCCTTTCCATATCCAGCCTTTAAAAAATGCAGTTCCTCAGCTTAGTTGTGGGGCTCTGCCTCCACCCTCACTCTCCCTAGTTGGTATAAGCCAGTCCATGACATTAAATGCCATACCTGTGCTGGTAACACCCGCTGAGATCTCTCCTTTCAGCTGCAGGTTCATACAGAGTTCCCATCTGATCTCTTTGGGCACATTGTAAATAGAACTATCAGTTTACCCTCAAACTTGTTTCTTCCCCAGTAGTCCCTACATCAGTAGGTGGTGCCACCATCTAGGGAGTTGTTTGCACAAAAGTAATTGGGGCAGTTGGTCCCTTTTTTGATCTAATCCATTAGCAAGTGATATCTCCAAAATCTACCTTCAATTTATCTTTTCCCTTAGGTGTCCAGACCAGTGCCTGGCACGTATGAGACATCCACTAATAAATAGTCAAATCAATGATGTCAATAGAAACCCAGGGAAATTGGTGTAAAAAAATGTGTGCTCCTTGAACATGCTGAGGTTGTGAAAGACAAAGACGGGGGCCTATTGCATGATCTGTAATTGGATTCTGGTTTTAGAAAACCAGGTATAAAGGATATTCACGTGGGAAAATTTGAATGTGGGTTGTATATGGATAATATTGTATCAGTGATATTATGATTATGTGGGTAACCTTGTTTTTAGGAAATACAATTGAGGTTTTTAGGGGTAATGTGTTATGACACCTGCAACTTGTCTTGAAATGGTTTAGAAGAAAAAAGCTTGTCTCAAGAGGGAGGGAGTTAGTAAACAAATGTAGCAAAATGTTAACAATCTAAGTGAAGGGTATATGGGGTTTCATTGTATATTCTATTCATCTTACTGTAGGTTTCAAAAGTTTTGAAAATAAAAAATTAGAAAAAAAAAAGCAGTGGAGAAGAATTTAAGGAAAAGATATTTCAGCGCAATTTTTAGGTCCCCAAATACTGAAATCCATTTTGAAGCAAAATACTAACTGTAGCAAAGTCTAAGGATATACATAGTTAAAGAATTGATATACTTAACAGGAAGGAAATAAAACCAGGTAGAAATAAGGCCTTTCTGGAAAACTTAGACTTTTAAAACTTTGGTGTGAACGTGGATGGTCAACTGCCCACCAGAGGGCAGTGCACGAGAGTTATCCTGCCCACGCAGGCCAGCCGAGGACTGTGGCTTTCTTTCCCACATAACTGGCTCCACCAGAGGTCACTCTTCTCTGCACAAACATTTTTAGGATTCCTAGACCACTTTAGAAGAGAGAAAATGTAGTTTAGACCGCTTCCTGATTCTTTCTCTGCGCTCAGATCTGCTTTGGCTCCTCTGCTTCCTGGAGGCCTTGGAGGTGCCCGGATACGGGAGCTGTGCATCTGCCCTCCCGCGTGCCTGCCCCGAAGCCAGTCATGAATTTGCCCACTAGGCTGTCAGGAATGAAGTCTACCCTTTCATTACAAACTGCCAAATCGTAGTCCTACTGCAGTCCATCCTTAGGTTTCCTAGGATCTATTAAGACCCTAGGAATTCCATGCAGGGATTTTACCTCCTGTAAAGCTGTGATGTGCCTCCTTCCTGAGCTGCTGACTCAGAAGGCCTGCCTTTCTGTGTGCTTACACAGAAAGGACGGGTATGTAAATGTGGAAAGTTACCCAGCACATGGAATGATTGGTCTGTGGGAGGCGGTTGTCCTGTCACCGGCCTTTCACCCAGTGCCTGTGGAACCAGATTGTGCTTCTAGGACAGAGTTAAACACCACAGAGGTTAGTTAGGGTGTTAGCCCCAGTCTCCTAAGCTGCTTACAATCGGGTGAAGCGTGCAGACGTGTCCCAAGAACATTTAGACAAGGCCTTCAGAAGTAAGAGCTAAATTTAGATATAAATAAAATTGCTTTGGTGGGCCACGCAATGAGAGGATTGCTGCAGGTGGAGAGGGTGGGTATTCCTCAGTCCTGTTTAGAGGTCCTTCAAGTCCAAACTCAGCATCGGGACAGCGTCAGCTCTCTGGATAGCTTGCTCTGACTTGCCTGAAGTAAACTGTGCTCCTCCTGTGGAGTCCAGTTCATATCTCGATTGTAGACCACTATTCATGGTTGTTGATTTGCACGTTCTTCTCTCCTGACAAAGGAGAGAAGACTGATTGTGAATAGATTTGTACATCCTTCCATTTTCTGGTTCCATTCTGGCTCTGCATATGCTTTTATTCCTCTGGGGTATTTTTCTTTCCTGTTTTTGTTCATTTGTTTGTTTGTTTTTTGTCCTTTTCTCCAATACAACGGCATAGACTTGCTGATGCCTGACAGATAAAGGAGAGAGAAGGATCTGACACTCATCGAGTGCTGTTTCTGTTGAGCACTATTCAGTTAGGTGTTTTGTGAGCATTTTGCCACTTAGTCCTGTTCTAACAAAGCGGGAGAAGCAGGAAGCTTCTTTCCCTTTCATGTCCTTGTAGTTGCTATTTCCTCTCCCAGGAACGGTTTTTCCTGAAGTCCTCAAGAAGGTGGCCCTCTTTTCTGACAACAAATGTGCAGCTTACAAACTGTTCTTCTGAAGTTAATGTTACTACATTGGTTACCCCTCTCCCCTCAGTGGTGGGTAGGGTCTCTGGGAAGGAATCACTGAGGCCAGCTGAGCATCTTTGACCTCCTCCCTCTGTCTGTCTCCCCACTCGTCTAGCTGCTCCCCCAGTGCATCAAGTCCTGGTCATTTGATGTGAGCAGGGTGTCTCAATGTAGTTTACTAATTTTTATTGTAATTGTTTCTTCCCACCCCATTATAACTGGTATTGTCATCCAGACTCTACCTCTCCTAGGAGATGAAGAACTGATTCAGTCCTTTGGTTAGCCTTCCTCTTGAGGTAGGCTAGCCCAGCATCTTTTAACATAGTTTTGTTCTTTATAACCTGGAAGTCTAGATCAGACCTTTATGAACAGATATATACTTAATAAGTAAAAACCCATTTATTTCTCCAGACTTAGTTTTAAAGAAATAAAACCAAGTGCTCGTATTCTGATATACAGTAAAGTCTTGCTTTTGAAAGTCTTACCCATCCTTTAAGGCTCAGTCCCGGCCCCGACGTCACTGGCAGGTTCTGCACCTCTAGTAACCCACATTGATCTTCCTCGCTCTGAATTGCTGTGGTCTGCGTACTGCAGTGGGTCATTCACCTGGAGAATTTATCTAATTCACTCGTGCATCGTACTCTCATCTGGCCAGTGAGGTGCTGAGATGCCAGTTGATTGCAGCAGTGTCTCCTCAATGTTTGCAGTCTCGGGGACGTGCCGTATTTTAAAGGACATGTTTGAAGCAAAATATCTTTACATAATTAATTTTTGCTGTTGGAGGCTTATTTATTTTCTTAAATGAAACTTTAAAATTATTCATCTTGTTTAGGCTTTCTTAAATGAATTCTCATTTAAATATAAGATTATTACTTTTCTACAGTTTTATTACTTATTTTGCTTTCAGTATTCATAAGAAGACTAATGTGTTCAGGTAAAACGCTCTGAGAAAGTGTTTCAGAAGAGAAAGACTATTAATTATTT
The DNA here is from genome assembly GCF_022682495.2 of Desmodus rotundus. Lineage (NCBI taxonomy): Eukaryota > Metazoa > Chordata > Mammalia > Chiroptera > Phyllostomidae > Desmodus > Desmodus rotundus. The sequence goes on from NC_071397.1 coordinate 62,312,895, forward strand.
CTGGTAACTTGTCTATAAAAAGCCATTTGGGAAAGTACACTCATTTTAATCTTTTATAGGACTTTGGGGTGGATTTTTATAGTTGCTATAGTAAAGTCATTTTCAGTCATCTATAGAAAATTTGTAAAGATTTATTTGATAAAATATAAATATTTTAATAGTGATAATTGTCTCAGCATTCCTAATTATGCGTTGAGCTTTCTTGCCAGAGCTGCTCCTTCCCGGCAGCAGGCGCCTGTCGGGCGTTAGGTTAGTCTCCGGGTAGTATGGTCAAGTCCGTCTGACCCGGTCACTGGGTGTGTTTTAGAGGTCACACTGATGCTCACACCGCTAAGGGTATTTCAGTATTAAAACTGACCTTTGGACCATCCTTTCTTTAATCTGCCAGTCATTCTTAACAGCAATATTTCTTTTAAAAAGTAACTTCACTTTACTAATGTATTTAATTTCAAAAACAGATGTGGTTATTAAATGTGTGCAAAGCAGAATGCCTTCAAAAACTAATGACATTTCTTTTTATTTATAGAGATACTTTCTAGTTGGGAGCAATCATGCAGAAACAAAATACCGTGTTTTGAAAATTGATAGAACAGAGCCAAAGGATTTGGTCATAATTGATGATAGGGTAAGTATCTTGCAAACCTAAATACAAACAGAAACTTTGTACTTGTTTAAAAGATATAAAATATCCTTATACCTTCTAGTGATATATAATTTTTTATTATGCATCTAAAAATTTCTGTTAATTTTCATGATTGGCTAGAATTTGAATCTCTGATGTGATTTCTAGAAATTGCTGATGTCAAGTAGTATGCTAGAATTGCACTTTGTTCCTCATTTTGATTTGTTTTACAAAGCAAACTCTTTGGATAAGAATGTATTTTCTTAAAGGGGTGACACTTTAATGATGCAATTAACTCTTTGTATTTCATCTGCCAAAGAGGTTATTTATTACTGTGCTTTAACACGAAGGTACTTGAAGTCAGAGAGGACTTCTGTACTGCAGACTTGATTATGCTGCTGAAAATTACCTGTAGGGCCTCTTCTGATGGCTTACTACGCACTAGAGAAATGTTAAGCTGTTCTTATCCAGATGTTATATTATCCAGAGTCAGGAATGTGAGACTCAATTCAGGTGGCACAAAAACACGAGGCTGTTAGTTAAAGGAGAAACACAGTATGGTGGTGGGGAACAGTTAATTTTAACTCTTTCAAATGAAAGAACTTAACCTATTCTTTGTATCCTTTGTTCCTGTCTGTGAATATTTTTGAATCCATGTAGATTCCTGGTTTTTCAAATACATTAGTAGCTACAGTTTGGCACTCATTTTCACTAAGCAAAACTATTTTCTGTGTTTTAATAATTTCAGATAAATTATATTTTGTGATTTCCTGCACTCTAGGGTGTTGTGGTCTTTTCCACTGCCCGCATCTGGGAGTTTTTATTAATATAATGTAATAATTCTTGGCTTTATTTGGGAGTGGGAGTAGTTGAGCAGGAATCTCTTTGAGCTTCTAAGAAAAGCTATGGGCCTTCTTATAAAAATGCACATATGCACATAGAACCAAAACTTGGCACGTAATTTTAAGGGGTTTACAGATTTCTTGAAATTTTTCCTTGGATTCCTTAAGTCTCTGGTTCAGAAGATAAGGTTTTTATACAGTTTTTTAAATATAGCAACACGATTCCATAACTACCCTTAATGCTAATATTAAAGAATTTGTTGGCTTTTTAAAATTGTAGCTTAGTCTTGCACTTATTGTATACCTCTCTGTGAAATAGTTAATGATGCTTATAGGCAACTTTTAATTTTCAGGAGTAAAGAATAAATAGTCCATCTAAAAAGTAAGCACACCTTACAGATCAAGTTTGCTTATTTTTAGCATGTATATACTCCACAAGAAGTGAGAGAGCTTCTTGGCCGCTTGGATCTAGGAAACAGAACCAAGATGGGGCAGAAAGGGTCCTCCGGCTTATTCCGAGCTGTTTCTGCTTTTGGTATTGTAGGTAAGAAATGTACCTGCCCTTCCTACCTCTTTTTTAAAAAATCTGCATAGACTACTTATAAAGAGTACATAAGCTTATATAGCTTTATAATTATAACCCATCATCTGTGGCATTGGTTGTTTAACACTTCATCATTCATCAATCGTATATCAAACAGCCTTTATATAGCATCTGCTGTGTGCTCGGCACTGTGCTCGGTTTCATACAGGATGTGAACAAATAACACAGAAACAGCTTGGGCCTTTAAGGAGTCTGCTGTCTGGCTTGTTGAGGAATGAAAAAGTAAAAATGAGTGTGGACGGTGCACATCTGCCCTGTCATTTATCAGCTGGAAAAACAGACACAGATAAAGCCAGCTATAAAATGAACAGGAGTTTCTCCCCAGGACCTGCTGCAGCATAAAGTGTCATAACCCCTTCTCTGAATGACTGCTGCCTTCTTAATCACTGAGAAACTCTGTCCTCTAGAATCACAGACTATCCGAAACTTGCTGTTTGAAATTACATCAGTGAGAGAAAACATTCCCCTCTTGCCTGGATGATCTCAGTCACTTTGACACAGAGAAGCAGCCTTGATTTGCAGCTCAGAGGCAAAGCTTCAAGCAAGGGGTTTCTGGGGACAATAGTCCACAGCTGTACTATTGTTTTCAAGAAAACAGGACCCTGAGTCAGCTTCATAGTCCAGACTCGATATTGATCTCTTTACACGCAGTCCTGCTTTGGTTTAAATGTTACCTAAACTCTTCCCTTAAGCCCTGATGCATATAGCTCGGTTGGTTGGAGAGTCGTCCCATAGACTGAAAGGTCATGGGTTCGATTCCTGGTCAAGGTGCATAACTGGGTTGTGTTTTCAGTCCCCAGTCAGGGTGCATGCAAGAGGCAACCATTCATGTTTCTCACAGCGATGTTTCTCTCCCTGTCTCTCTCCCTCCTTTCCCTTCTCTCTAAAATCAATAAGAATGTCATCAGGTGAGGATAAAAAATATTAAACTCTTCCCTTAAACCCTATAATAATTCCTTTAATTATTCACAAACAGATATAGATATGGGTTTGGCCTATAAGAAATCTGCTCTCTGGCTTGTGGGGCATTTGTGAGTGCCCCACAGTTTCTCTATACATTGTTCCTCATTGTACTGGGTCCATAAACCTGCCTTTGCTGTACCATGGTCTTGTCCCTGGGGGTCTTAGGATGATTGGACTAGGGTGAGGGACAAAAACCATTGCACATGAGGCAGCTCCAAGAATGTAATTAAGAGCCAAGCTGTGGAGTAAAAGTTGAGTGGTATTGGAGATTACAGGAGAGGTCAGTTATTTAATCTGGGATGGCCAGGAAAGATTTCCTGGAGAAGATGAAACTCAGGCTGGACCCTAAATGAGGAACAAGATTTGGATGGATGCGGGAAGAGAGGAGAGAACTCTAGTAGGGATGCGAGCAGAGGCATAGGTGTGACCATGTCCACGTGTCCTGGAATGTGGGTGAGTTGGGTAAGGCCAGATTGCGTGGGGCCTTGGAAGCCAAGAAGAGGGCACTTGTATTTCAGCTTCTCTGTGGACAGAGCCTTATTTTGAATCTATTTTTTTCATACTTAAAAATTATCTCTGTGCTTCTTAAATTTACTGGACTGTATGCATGATTGACTGAGTAACTGGTATCTACAGATGTAGATACTAATCTATGAAACTAGAATGTAAACTGAACTATGCTGTACACAGGGTGGGGCAAGAGTTTGTTTATAGTTGCGAGTATGGGAAACAGTTTATTCTTGCATTATTGTTTATTAATTATTGTGTTATTTTCCATATGAACAACTGTACACATTTGCTCCACTCCATATTTTCAAATTGTTCTGTTAGTTTCTCTGATTAGCACTTTCTATTTTGTGACTTGATTGCTGTAAATTGATAATTTGATTGTATTCTGCTATATTTTAAGTTTGTTTTGCTCATTGTGCTCTTGGAGCTCTTCATAAATTATCCTTCTAGGTCCATTTTTTGACTGAGGTGGTGCTAGGGAGGATCAAGAGTGGTGGTATGATTCATCTCCTTAGGTCTTGTCCCTTTGCTACACCTTCTGCTCAGTCTTGACAAGTGCCTCGAGGTTACTTACATATTTCATAGATAAGTGCTTGTGAGTGTGTGCACATCTGTGTATGTCCTGTGAGTTCATGTGTTTAAATTCTATAAATTCCACATGTTAAAATTTACTTTGTATTGCTTATGTTTGAAAGAAAAAACATGGAAATAAAAATGTGTCTTAAATACTGTAGGCTTAATAGGTTAAACGTATTCCTTTAAGTGCTGATACTTTATTACAATCTTTTTTTTTTAATTGAAATTTCCTAAGGTGTATGTAATATTGAATGTCTCATTAGCCAGAGTTTATTATTCAAAATTTAACTTTCTTTGATGATTAAGTATAAATCGCTGCCCTTGGGTATTCTGGAGTTGTATTGGGCAGTTTGCCTTTACATTAAATGCCCCCTCGATTGCTTTACTACTTTGTTTTTATGAGACTTTGGTCAGTCTTTTTTAAAAATTTTTATTTATTTATTTTTAGAGAGAGGGGAAGGCAGAAAGAAAGAGAGGGAGAGAAACATCAATGTGTGGTTGCCTCTTGCGCACCCACTACTGGGGACCCGGCCCACACAACCCAGGCATGTGCCCTGATTGGGAATTGAACCAGCGACCCTTTGGTTTGCAGGCCAGCACTCAATCCACTGAGCCACACCAGCCAGGGTGATATTTTGGTCATTCTTAATTGTTCTTGGAATGTTTGCTTTTAGCAATGTTATTTACCTCATTTTAAACCTATACTTGATACTTGATAACTAAGCTTGTAAAACCGAAAGCTTTATGTTAATCAATTGATAACCAAGTATATAACCAGATATTTATTCTGTATACAAGTATTAGTTGATAAACTCTGGGTGGGGGCTGAAGGTGTGTCCATGTTTCTTTTAAAGGTGACATTCTTAGCTGTTGTGGTAGCTGCTTCTCAGAAAGAGGCCTCGCAGGTTTGAGTCTGTTTCTGGATGATGGAGTCACTGAAAGACTGACCTGCCTACCAGTAACATGACACACTCACGAGCCAAGCAGACACATATATTTTTATGGAAATGCACTTTATGTATTGTCGTTCAACCATGCACATGAAGCTTAGAGTCTGTGAAGAGTAAACAGGGATGTAATAAAAGTCTGTGATTTGTCTAGTACTGTCTTAGATATTAAAATAGCTGAACACAGAATGCTTATCTTTGAAGAACGTATAGTCTAATTATCAAAATAATACATGTGTGAAATGACTAGAATGGTTGTCTTCTATTCTGTGGCTAAAATATTTTCTTTATTAACTTTTTTCAGCATTCTTCATTTGTGAATGCTATTTTTGCTGGGATGTTTTGGGTTGTTAACATGGTTAATTTAGTCCATAATCTATAAGAACCTAGAGCAGTGCTTCTCAATTATCTGTAGTAAAGGACCAGATTATTTCCCCCCACCAATATGTCACAGACCAACACATGATCTTACTGTACAGACCTTGTCTGCAGCTTGGACCACATGTGACTCTTCACACAAGTTTAGTAGTATCCAGCTAGTCTATGCCGTGTTTGAGGCTAGTTCATTTATCATGCACTTGCATCCTGTGGCCATCTTAAATCGCCGTAAAGTTTTTAAACCTTTACTTTCAGTTTGCTTACTTGTCCTTTTATGAGCTGATATTAAAAGTTCATGGATCATCACTGGTCCCTAGACACGGACTGGTCCCTCCTATAGCTGCAGCTACCTTGCCTGTTTCTGACCTGCTCCATTGTTATTTGACAGCCAGCAGGAGGGTTGGATGGTATCATGAGCATCCTTCACAGAGCTGATTTGTCTGGTCCTGGGGCACATCAGTGGAGCTGGTGGCTGGCAGTCTTAGCTCTATGACTCAGCCAGCCCCATCTGACACATAGCCTCAGGTCTATGTCCTTTTTCTCCCTGTGTCACCTGTCAGAGGATACTCTTTTAAGCTGCTAGTTCGTTGAAGGGGAGTGGTAGAATAAGAAGTGTCATTGTAGAAGACTAAGTGATGGACTCAGTTGTAAAAGAATACCCTTAGAAATCACTGCAGATCCAAGATAACAACAGAAACAACAACAAAGTCTGAGCCTCAGACGAGTCATGGAGCAGTAGGTTTGGTGTGAGAGAATTACTTAGGTTCCAGAGGGCTCTGTTGTGCAAAGGCCCGAGATACCTTGTGGAGGTTTTACATACTTTTCTTCCAGAGTGCGTTCTCTCTATAGGCTATCAAGGTAATGACTAGTTGGCCTGGTGACCTTCCTAAATGGGATATTGCATTCTTTTTTGTTGTTGGGCTGGTGGGATCCTCTCTAGCAATAACTCCACCCTACTCCGTCCTCTCATAGGATCCTTTTACTGTATGTTTTGCTTGGTGTTGTTTTACATGACACAGTCTTCTCTGCCTGGAGAGACAGAAATTACTTTTTCAGGATAATTTTCATCTAGGTGTCTGGGAAGTTCCCAATGACATTGGTCTGAGATCAGAAGTACATAGAATGAAGATGAAAAAACTTGTTCTGTTTTTCAGTGTGCAAAGTGGTGAAGAGGCCAACTCTTGGCCTATGCCTATGCCAAACCGAAGCCTTCTCATTGTTGGCTATACATATTTAATAAGAACCATTTCAAAGAGAAAGTGACGTTTCCAAATTGTAGTCAAAGGAAGAAGAAAATAATCTCATCTAGAATACGTGAAGACATTTGTGCTGGTAGAAAAATATCTCTTTTGTGAAATATATTTACTTTCCTTCATTTAAATTATGAAGCAAAAGGTAGGGTGATATAGTCTAGAGCTAAAAAAATTAAATTAAAATTCAATGGAAATGTAGGTTGAAAAAGATTTTAATACATTTTTTGTATAAAAATAAATATATAGTAAGAATAAGAGGGAAACTCATTCATCTTAGAAATACTTATTACTAAGGCCAATGTGAGGCCCTGGCTGGGTGGCTCAGTTGGCTATTGCATCATCCCTGTACACCGAGGTTGTGGGTTGGATCCCCAGTCAGGGCACATGCAAGAGTCAACCAATGAATGCATAAATAAATGAAACAACAAACTGACGTTTCTTTCTCTCTCTTTTTCTCCTTTCCTCTTTCTCACTCTCTAAAAATCAGTTTTAAAATATACCCAATAAGATTCTCTTTTTGAGTGTTTTTATGCTGCTTCCTAGAACCTTACTTTTGTAAGTTTTACCGATGGAAAAGAATAACTGCTTTCAAATTTGCTTTTAATGACATCGTCATCGCCTTTTTTTCCTTCACGTTTCTAGGTCTAGCTATAGTAAGGGAATTTTTAGTTTATCTCTAAGGCAAGGAAAGGAGCATAAATGAAAACATTTTTAAAAAGCATTCTGTGCTTTGTGGATTTCTAAAATGTAAGTATTTTTAATTGTCTTAATAGCATTTTTTTGGATAGTGTGGCTCATCAGCTCCTTGAGGCATCTTTCCAATATATTTCAGCTCATTTATGTTAATATATTTAATTAGTAGTTTTCTTTTTTGTCAACTGAGAATAACAAGACACAGACAATCAGTATTTGTGAATTCTAGAGCAAAAATTATAGCACTAAAATCCTAGCTCAGACTTTATAGATGTAACACTCAGAGAGAGAGGAGTATGTACATGTGTTCACAAGAAAGTTTTAGAAGATATTTCTGCTAGATACAAGGTTTTTGGTTGACAGTTTGTTCTTTCATTGCTGGCCTCCATTATTTCTAATGGGAAGTCAGCTGTATATGGCTCTATCTGACTAGCCCTGTGAGTGAGTTGAAGTGAGGGGCATTAGGACCCAGTCTTCTTGACCAGTTATGCTGGGGTAGAGCCTCCACTCTGTGAGTAGGATGTGGGTACAAGAAAGGAGCCCAGATCTCAGCCATGCTTACCTGGAATAGAGCTTCTGTAACACAGAGCTGGAGAAATTCCGGTGGCTGGTACCTCCTGAGCAGACACCATGGCCCTAGACTGAAAGCTGGGTGGGAGACGGGGAGCACTATCTTCTTGGTGACACCTGCCTAGAATAGATACTCCGTCTTCTGCCACAGTGAACTAGGCAAGGGCTGTGGGAGAAAATCAGCCTGTGATTCAAATCCAGCGGGTCTGCTGTTCTCACCAAGATTTAGTTGATTTTCTTGAATAAATCCATTTGCTAAATGTCATTAGGACAATTTCCAGAAACTTTCATTGTTTTCTTTTCTTAATATAATTTTTACCAGTTATGGTTGTTTCTATGGAGAGAGGGTCTGCCGAGCTCCTCATATTGCTATTTTGGGAATGACCCCTGACCACTGCCACCAATTAAGAGAGTCAGTTTTAACTCCCAAAGCAAAACATCTGGGGGCCAAAAAAATTCAACCAAGACTATATAGTAACTAGTGTGTTGCTGAGAGCTTAGTCCAGTTGGACATTAGTAATGCCAAGTCTTTCCAGAAAGTATCCAGCCTTGTACTGTGAAAAATCTAGAACCATTTATTGAAGAAGATACAAGAAACATTGTACATAGGATAATGATACCTCAGTTTCCTTCAAAGTGGGCACCTTGGGACATTACACAGTTCTCCCAGTCGCTATCAGCTGCCCCATTGTATTTTCCTGAATCTCATCAATGGTCTGAAATCTCTTCCCTTTCAAAGGTGATTTTAGTTTTGGGAAAAGCCAGAAGTCATAGGGTGCCAAATCTGGGCTGTAGTAGGGCTGAGTTACCTGGGTGATTTGATGTTTTGCCAAAAACTCTGCACGAGACATGATGCATGAGCAGGCACATTGTCGTGATGAAGCTGCCAATCACCAGTTGCTCATAGTTGCGGCCATTTTTGTCATATTGCATCTCTAAAACAATGAAGAACATTGAGGTAGTACTCCTTATTAATTGTTTGGCCTGGAGGTGTGTACTCGTGATGGACAACACTTCCCCAATCAAAAAACATAGTTAACATTGTTTTGATCTTGCTGTAACTTTGCTGTGCCTTCTTTGGTTGTGGAGAACCAGGCAACTTCCTTTGGGATGACTGGGCCTTCATTTCAGGTCATAGCCGTAGAGTCACAATTCATCTCCAGTTATGACCTTCTTGAGAAAATATGGTTCATTGGTAATAATTTAAATCAAGTCATTAGCAACTGTAACACAATGTTCCTTCTGCTCAGGTAGCAGAAACCACAGAACAAATTTTGCCATGACATGTTTCATGCCAAGATCCTGCATCAAAATCTCAGACACAGTTTTTGGAATCCCCAGATCAGCTTCCAGTTCTCACTGTCAGTCACTGATCTTTGTTGACTGTAGCCTGTACATGTTCACCATTCTCAGGTGTCCTGATTGTTGCAGGCCTTCCAGAGCATGGATCACTTTCAGCAGATTCTCAACCATCTTTGAAGTGTTTGTGCCACACTTTTATTTGCACTGCATTTATTGCATTGTCCCCAAAAGCCTTCTGAATGATCTAAATAGTTTCCATAGAGGAATATTCAAGCTTCACACAACATTATATGCAGATTTGTTGCTCTGCTTGCTCAGTCATTTTGAAATAGGACTGTCACACAGTACACATGCTCACTCAACAGCACCTACGCCCCCGCCCCTGACTAGTACAGTGAAGTTGTCATTGTTCACATATGTGCATTCCAGTCCACTCTCCTTGGCTGCCAGGTTACAATCGATATCATGCAAACATTTCTCATTACACTAACAATGGTTGGACTGTTTCTGTACAGACCTCATCATACACCCTATTTTTAATCACCAATACAGTATATGCATTCCAATAGCTTGACATAAAATGTAACTTTATAATGCTCCAACATTCATAAAAAGCTTAACTATAGGAAATGATATTTGTGGAAGATTACATGACGGATATGCAATTTACTGGTTATATTGTTTTGTTTGCTCAATTTCTCCACTTTTCTCTCCCCCTGCCCCATCTAGGTCACCTAGTTATTGTGTTGTAAATAAATGGCTTGCAATGCAGTGGGACTTTATTCCTTGGCCACAGTTGATTGGTTGAGGGCTGGGCACTCAACCCATGCTGGGCCAATCCAAGTCCTTCCCTAGGAATTCTGTAATTCAACTTGATAAAACTGTTGTTTCTTCCCAGTGAAGGTTTTAGATGTAAAGCCTAGAGTTTTTCCCAGCTGTGTCTCACTAAGCGATCCAGAGAAGTGGAGGAGCCTGGCCTACGGAGAGAGAGAAGAATAGAGCACATGTTCAGAAATGCATCTTGACTCACTTTTCTTTCCCCCCTGAGGCCCAATCATAGCGGTTGCCCATTGGTATCATGGATCACCTCAGTATCCTTAATATTAACTTTTTTTAAAAAGCTGGTTCAAGTTGGGTTTTGCCTCCAGTCATGAAGGGTCAGTGGGGTTTGTTGGTTCTTTTGAGCACTGTATTTCAAAGTATGTGTCTTAGAACATTTATCCATTGGCTAATTTCTTCTTTAAAATAGGGGAGGAGGTGCCATGATTAAACAGCTATAGAAAGGTGCTTAATCTTTATCCCCCATTGAGACTGTGTTAGCACAGTTGTATGAGTTTCTAAAAACTTTTGTGGTTTTTGTCTTTAAGTATTTTTACTAATAAGTATTGACTTATTTTATAGCTGTATGTACAAAACATAAAGTAAAAGTTACAATCCTAGCCTCCTGAAGTGTGCAGTACGGTGGTACTACATACGTATGGATCTTGCTGTGCCGCAGGTCTCTGCACTTTCCATCTTGCAAACCTGAAACTCCGTTCGCTTGGACAACAACGCCTCTTACTCTTGTGTGTGTTTCTGCTCACCGCACCTCGGTTCCATCTGGAATGAGGCTAAATAGGAAAGAGTAAATGAATGGAGTAAAATTGTTGAGAGTAAGATTTTTAAGTGAGATAAACGTCAGTATAGATATTTCTAGAGAATAATTCTAAGATAACTGAAAATTTGTATGGCTGTAAATCACAGAAATAAAATAGGAAATGTGTCAAAATTATTTTGCCTTTTTAATGTGTATCTAAAAGTATTACTGTGTTGAAGAAACATATTTATCTTTTTTGTTTGTAGGTTTTGTCAGGTTTTTAGAAGGCTATTATATAGTGTTAATAACTAAAAGGAGGAAGATGGCAGATATTGGAGGCCATGCAATATATAAAATTGAAGATACCAATATGATCTATATACCCAATGATTCTGTACGGATTACTCATCCTGATGAAGCTAGGTATGTGCTGGTGGTGACTACTATTTGTTTAATGTGGTAGATCGATTAGAAAATAAAATGAGGTCAAAAGATTATAAATGTTATGTTAAAAGTGTAAAATACTGGCTCAGGATTCTACAACTTCAGTTCAAGGGCTCTTAAAAACCTCCATTATAACAGTTGTTTCAGGTGAGGATCAACGATGGCTGTTGAAACCATTAGGTGAGAGGTTATTATTGAGAAACAGAATAGTTACCAGTCTCAACATACACTGTATGAATCTATTATTTACAAAGAGGAGCAAAATGGTAAACATCTTAATCAGGTGATCAAACTTAGCGTTACCAAGAATGAAACAAAACTGACATTATTTGCCTCTTAATGTAAAACAATGGGAGGAACACAGATTATCTGTGTAGTTTTCTTACTTAAAATATTTCACTTGAATCTAAGCATGAAGAAATAATCAGGGGGGGAAAGGTACAGAGAATAAGTAGCATAGATGATAGGTGGAAAATAGACAGGGGGAGGGTAAGAATAGTGTAGGAAATGTAGAAGCCAAAGAACTTATAAGTATGACCCATGGACATGAACTATAGGGGGGAAATGTGGGAGGGAGGGGGTGGGCAGGATGGAGTGGAGTGGGGGGGGAAATGGGACAACTGTAATAGCATAATCAATAAATATATTTAAAAAAAGAAATAATCAGACAAATTTATATTGTGGGACATTGTAGACAACTGGTTTGGGCTCTTCAAAAACATCAGTGTCATCAAAGACAGAGAAAGCTAGAGGACTGCTCAGGAGTTTGTGACAGATGTGACAGCCAAATGCCGCCCTTGAACCTCCACTGGATTCTGGACTAGACCGTGTGTGTACTCACCTGTGTGCACACAGAGCTGTTAAGGACTTCATCGGCATAGTGTGTAAATGGATTATAGACTAGGTACAATCGGATCAATGTTAAATCTTGGGTTTCACAATGCTACTGTGGTTGTTTAGGAGATTGTTCTTGTTCATAATAGATATATCTTAAAATATTTAGGAGTGAGGTGTGATTATGGCTGCCGCTTACTAAAAATGGTTTAGAAAAATAAAATGTGCTTGTATATTTAAGAGCGAATGTATATATGTGTATTTAAAGAGAAAGATTTAGCAGTGAATTCTGATGAAGGTCATACTGGTGCTAATTATACTATTTTTTCCCCCAGTTTTTTGAAAATTTGAAAAAGTTTTTTGGGGAAATTATTGGAGGCTTGGTAATACGGGAAAAAGGCTATTAATAATTTGATAGAGAAAAGAATAGAATTGATTTATTTTAATAAATAAATGTATTTATTTTAAATATAATGTAAAGGTTAAATGGAACGAAGTTAGTTATGCTTATAAGTTTTTAGAATAGGTAACGGATTTTAACTACACTTGTTCTAGATACATGAGCCAAAACTCAAAGGTGGTGTGGCTCTCTAAAAAATCCTTTTAGGTAATAGTTTTCTGGACTCTTGAGATATTGTCTTTGGTGATATTTGGAAATGGGGTTGTTGAAAAATAACTCATTTCAGATGCAGGTAAGTAGAATTTACCAGATAAAGTGGGCCTTTGTCTTACACTAACAACAAAAAAACAAGAAGATAATCTTTATAGCTTACAGGCAGGCATAGGATATTGATTAAAAGTGAATCAGGCACACCAGCGCACAGGAATCCAAGGGCTGGGGAAAGTTGAGGGGTTTGTATTATTTATAAACCCATCTTTATGATTCTTTTTTAAAATTTATTCTTTTATTGTTATTCAATTAGAATTGCCTGCATTTTGTCCCCACCCCTCCACTCCCTGCCCAGCCAAACCCACCTCCCTCCCCCGCCTCCACCCTCCTTTATGATTCTTTAGTTAAGACTAGTAACACAAATTATGTTATTCTATATAGTGATTTGACTATTTTTAAAGAGTGAAATTATCTTATGATTAATACTATGTTGCAAATAGGCATCCAGAATGAGATACAATTATATTAATAGTTTGTTCTACATAGACTGAAGTACTACTGATAGATAGGTAAGACTTTTTTAAAAAAAAGATTTTATTTATTTATTTTTAGAGAGGGTGAGGGAGGGAGAAAGAGAGGGAGAGAAACATCAATGTGTGGTTGCCTCTCGTGTGCCCCCTAATGGGGACCTGGCCTGCAACCCAGGCATGTGCCCTGCCTGGGAATCGAGCTGGTGGCCCTTTGGTTTGCAGGCTGGTACTCAGTCCTCTGAGCCACACCAGCCTGGGCAGACTTTTAAAATACTTATAAAACTGTATAATCCAGTAATGTATTTTTGTTAAGATATTTGGTAAAATATTAGAAAGTAAAATACAGTGCTATTAAACATATCATATGGGACAAACAGAGGTTATCCCTATGATGCATGGCTGTATCAACATTAGAAAATTTGCTAGAACAATTTACCACATTAAAATATTGAAAGGAAAAATTATGATTAATATTTGTAGAAACTATATTTGACAAATTCAATACCATTTGTGATTGAAAGTCTTTGAAAAGTTGAAATAAATATGAAAAAATGTTAACCTGTATTAATCCTGAATGGTAGACATGCAGATATATATTTTTTAAAGATTTTATTTATTTTAGACAGAAGGGAAGGGATGGAGAAAGAGAGGGAGGGAAACATTAATGTGTGGTTGCCTGTTGCGTGCCCCCTAGCTGGGGACCTGGCCCACAACCCCGGCGTGTGCCCAGAATGGGAATCAAACCTGCGACCCTTTGGTTCGAGGCAAGCACTCAATCCACTGAACTACACCAGCCAGGGCAATATGTAGATATATTATTCTCTGCTTTTTTTTCACTTTAAAAGTTTCCAACTTAAAATTAGGGTGATTTACAAACATTTTGGGTGTTTTAGTTATGCTTCATCTCTCCAACCTCAAAGCATTTGCAAAGCACATTTTTTAAAATTTTTATTTATTTATTTTTATTCAGTTACAATTGTCTGCATTTTCTCCCCTTCCCTCCACCCCACCCCAGCCAGTCCCCCCTCCCTCCCCCACCTCTACCCTCCCCCTTGATTTTGTCCTTGTGTCCTTTATAGTAGCTCCTATAGATCCCTCTCCCCACTATCCCCTCCCCACTCCCCTCTGGCTATTGTTACAATGTTCTTAATTTCTTTAAAAACAATGTGTAAGTGGCCCACAGGTGTAAGTGCGTGACACTTCCCTTCTGTGGCGTAATCGGTGATGAGGAGGTGGTTGAACTGTAAGGTCAGGGTCTCTGAAGGATGATCAATAGACTTAGAAATTCCTTCAGATGAAATCCTTAATCCAGTTAGGGATTGAATCCCTCAGTTTTAATGAGCATATTTACAAACATAAATGTATATTTGAGTATATGTTAAGCTGTAAAAAAATAATAATAATGTATTTTTTTTTTAGGTATCTACGAATATTTCAAAATGTGGACCTATCCAGCAATTTTTACTTTAGGTAAGTTTGAGCTTAATTTTTCTCCTGCCAGCCACTTACATGTATATTATTTTCCAAGAGGTAAAAACAAAACCAGAGGACATACTAATACTTCCTCTATTCTTTTTTTAATGGCCAAATTATTTTATCTAAGCATACAATAATACAGGTATTTCTTTCTTTAAAAAATATGGTATTTGAATGGACAAATTAAAGGGTAGTTATTCTCACTATAAACATTTTTCTTTTAGATGGGATTTTAATGAAATATTCTTATTTTGTAATTTTGAAATACAAGAGGGAAATTTGCATTCTATCTCTAATACAGAGTTGTAACAATTTCACAGTTCAATTTTCAGGTACCAATTTACCAAAATTAAATAAAAATAAATTCAAGATAGGAAGAACTGTTGTAATACCAATGTACTGTTAATGGCATTGTAAATGAAGAGTTTTCCTGGAGAGGAATGAAGCTTTAAGTATATATGAAAATGTATTATTCTAAGGAAATAAATCAGGAGAGAAAATATTAATCGCTGTTTGTAGAGACATTTGGGTTTCTATTTAGTGTCGCCCAAACAGGCAACAGACAACACAGGGGCAATTCAAGTATCGATCCCTGAACAACAGGCAAGTACATTACAGCAGAGCGTCGTGATAGAGTGTTGTACCACCACGGATGTGGCCCATGTCGGGGCCTAGTAGAGCCGTCGTGCTGAGTGGAAAATGCTATCAGCCATAATGCCAAAACTACAAAGTAGCACACAAAATAGCACGCACCAGCAGGGACTTGAGCAATAGGGACTAAAAGAGGACCTAGAGTGTTGTAATATTGGTGTTCTACACTGATGGGGTGCTTTGTGTTCTTTTAAATTATTTTTTAAGTGTTAATATAATTAACCATTTATCTATGAAACAAATAAAAATATGTCTACTATGAAGAGTGGACTATGTCTTCATTGATGTAAACCTCTGAAGGAAGTTAACTACTTTAATAGTAGTACTGTGTAGTGAAGCGCTCCTAATGATATAATTTTCACCTCCACAATGTTTATTGAATGTGTACTTCCGTGTGTTTGTCGCAGTCGTCTGCTTTTCCACCTTTATTGCTTCATTTTATGTTTATAGCATCTGTGAATTATTATTGAGGCTTGGTGGTACTTTAGAAATGGTCTTCTCTTTCTTCATGTGTTCCAACTTTGTCTGCATCCCCATTTTGACTTCTGATCAAGGCATTCCATAAGTAAAAATATGTAGGTTAAAGTTTTTGTGTCTCATAGGTAAGCTTTAGAAAACACTGTGCTACATTTTTAAGATTTAACTAGAATAAAGCAATTGTTTTAAATAGAAAGAATTGATTGTGACAAGTAAAAAACGCTTCTTCCACCCTCCAGCTTCATTGAGATATTATTGACATACAACATATGTAAGTTTAAAGTATACAATGTGATGACTTTTACATGTATATATTGCAAAATGCTTACCACAATAAGATTAGGTAACACCTATTACACCTCACATAATTTTGATTTTGTATGTGTGTGTGGCAACATTTCCGACTGCTCTCTTTAACAGATTTCAAGTATATAAATCAGTATTGATAATTATAGTTACCTCGCTGTGCATTAGATCCCCAGATCTTACCTTCTAGCTGGGAGTTTTTACCCTTCGACCAACATCTCCCATCGCAGCCCCCACCCCCCACCTCTGTCAACTACAATTCTACTGTCTATGAGTTCGGCTTTTTTAGACTCCACATATAAGTGAGAACATACAGCATTTGTCTTTCTCTGTCTGACTTATTTCACTTAGCGTAATGCCGTCCAGATCCTTTCATGTTGCTACAAAAGGCAAGGATTTCCTTTTTACAGCTGAATAATATTTCATCGTGTGTGCAGGCACCTGTGTGCAGGTGTGAGTATCACATTTTCTTTAGGTGTCCATTCGTTGATGCACTCTTAGGTTGTTGTCACATCTTGGTATTGCAAATAATCCTGCAATGAATATGGAGGTACAGATGTCTCTTTGAGGAAGTAATTTCAGTTTTCTTTGTTTATATACCCAGAAATGGAATTGCTGGATCATATAATAGTTCTACTTTTAATTTTTTGAGGAACTTCCGTACTGTTTTCCATAGTGTCAATACCAATTTGCATTCCTTCCAATAGTGCAAAGGGTTTCCTTAACATTCTTGCCAACACTGTTTCTTATCTTTTTGATAGTAGCCGTTCTAATAGGTGTGAGGTGGTATCTCATTGTGGTTTTAATTTGCATCTCTCTGATGTGATGTTGAGCATATTTTCATGAATTTGCTGGCCATTTGTATGTCTTTGTCTATTCAAGTCTGTTCAGATCCTTTGCCCATTCTTAAATTGGATTGTTTATTTTTCTCTGTTGAGTTTATGAGTTCCTTATATACTTTGGATCTTAATCCCTTATCATATAGATGGTTTGCAGATATTTTCTCCCATACCATGGTTGCCTTTTTATATTGCTGACTGTTTCTTCTGTGCAGAGCTCTCTAGTTTAATGTAGCCCCACTTATTTATTTTTGCTTCTGTTGATTGTGCTTTTGGTGTTATATCCAAGAAATCTTTGCCAATACCAACAGCAAGGAGCATTATCCCTATGTTTTCTTCTAGTAGTTTTACAGTTTTGGGTCTTATATTTAAGTCTTTAATCCATTTTGAATTAACTTTTGTGAGTTGTGTAAACAGGGGTCTAATTTTATTTTTCTGCAGGGGCTTATCCAGTTTTCCCATCACCATTTAGGGAGAAGACTGTCCTTTACCCATTGCATCTTTTTGGTTCCCTTGTCAAATATTAGTTGAGTGTATATGAGTAGGTTTACTTCTGGGCTTTCAATTGTGTTTGATTGGTCTGTGGGTCTTTTTATGCCCATACCATACCGTTTGAATGCTATAGCTTTTTTAGGTAGCTTTATAATAAAGGTTAAAATCATGAAGTGTGATGCCCCCTGCTTTGTTCTTCTTTCTTAAGATTGCTTTGGCTATTAGGGGTCTTTCATGGTTCCATATGAATTTTGGAATTGCTTTTTCTACTTCTGTGAAAAAACATCATTGGAATTTTGATAGGGATTGCACTGAATCTATAGATGTTTTTGAATAATATGGGCATTTAAAAAATATGAATTCTTCTGTTCCATGAACACAGAATATCTTTCTTTTTATTTATGTCTTCAATTTATTTCATCAGTGTCTTATAATATTTTACCATACAGAGCTTTCTCCTCCTTGGTTAAATTTATTTCTAAGTATTTTTTTTTCTGATGTTCTTGTAAATGAGATTGAAAAGACAATAGTTTTTATTCATGTGAGGATAGATGCTAGTAAAATTAATTGCTCTATCATGGTAAAATTGAATTTCACAGATAAAACAAATCCATTTCAACCAGATTACATGAATAAATTAAAGAAGAAATAATAATTGAAGTAATGTGTGTGTCTCCAGACAGAATTGTAACCATCTTAAAATATGACTAAAATAATCTTGAAAAAGAAGAACAAAGTTGGAGGGTTCACGAGACCTGATATCAAACTACACTACAAGGCCACTGTAATCAAAACAGTCTGATACTAGCGTAAGAACAGACTCATAGATCAATAAACAGAATAGAAAGCCCGGAAATAAACCCATGCCTTTATGGTCAATTAATATTTGACAAAGGAGGCAAGAACATGCAATAGGAAAAGAGAGTCTATTCAAAATCAATGGTATTGGGAAAATTGGACAGATAGGTACAAAAAAATAGGACAGATAGGTACCACCATCTCACACCGTGCACAAGAATAAACTCAAAATGGAGTAAAGACTTAAATGTTAGACTCAAAACCATAAATTCTAGAAGAAAACATAGGTAGTAAAATTTCAGGCATTTTTCACAGCAATTTTTGTTTCTGATATATCTCCTCGGACAAGGGAAATAAAGGAAAAATTAAACAAATGGGACTACATCAAATTAAAAACTTCTGCAAAGCTAAAGAAACATCAGCAAAATGAAGAGGGAACCCACTGTATGGGAGAACATATTTGCCAATGATACATTGGACAAAGTTTTAATCTCCAAAATGTATAAAGAACGCTTATGACTCAACACCAGAAAGACAAACAATCCAACAAGGCACACATAATTACAATACCCAAGATTAAAGATAAGGAGAGAATCTTACAAGCATCAAGAGAAAAGAACACAGTTACCTACAAAGGAGTTCCCATAAGACTGTCAGCTGATTTCTCAAAAGAGACCTTACAGGCAAGAAGGGACTGGAAAGAAGTATTCCAAGTCATGAAAGGCAAGGACCTACATGCAAGATTACTCTATCCAGCAAAGCTTTCATTTAGAATGGAAGGGCAGATAAAGTGCTTCTCAGATAAGGTCAAGTTAAAGGAGTTCATCATCACCAAGCCCTTATTATGTGAAATGTTGAAGGGATTTATGTAAGAAAAAGAAAATAAAAAATATGAACAGTAAAATGACAGAAAACTCACAGTTATTAACAACCACACCTAAAACAAAAACAAAAACAAAAGCAAACTAAGCAAACAAATAGAACAGGAACAGAACCACAGAAATGGAGATCACAGGGAGGGTTATCAACAGGGGAGTGGGAGGGGGAGAGAGGGGGAAAAGTTACAGAGAATAAGTAGCATAAATGGTAGGTAGAAAATAGACAGAGGGAGGTTAAGAATAGCTAGGAAATAGAGAAGCCAAATAACTTATATGCTTGGCCCATGAACATGAACTAAAAGCGGGGGATGTGGGTGGGAGGGAGTGTGCATGGTGGAGGGGAGTGAAGGGAGGAAAATGGGACAACTGTAATAGCATAATCAATAAAAAATATTTTTTAAAGAAAAGAAAAAAAAAGAAATAGGCAAAGGACCCGAACAGACACTTCTCCAAGGAGGACATACATATGGCCTACAGACATAAGAAATGATGCTCAGTATCACTAGGCATCAGAGAGATGCAAATTAAAAGCTCACACCTGCCAAAATGACTATCATTAATAAATCAACAAACAAGTGCTGGTGAGGATGTGGAGAAAAGGGAGCCCTACTGTACTGTTTTGGGGTATGCAGACTAGTGTAACTAATCTGGAAAACAGTATGAAGTTTCCTCGCAAAATTAAAATGGAATTACCTTTTGACCCAGTGATTCAAATTCTGGGAATACACGTATATCTAAAGAATCCCAGAACACTAATTCAAAAGAATATGTGCACCCCTGTGTTCATAGCAGCATTATTTAGGATAGCCAAGATTTGGAAACAGCCTAAGTGCCCATCAGTAGATGAGTGGGTAAAAAAGTTGTAGTACATTTACACAATGGAATACTATGCAGCAGTAAAAAAGAAAGGAATTGTTACCTTTTACGACAGCATGGATGGAACTGGGGACTATTATGCTAAGTGAAATAAGCCAGGCAATGAAAGACAAATACCATATGATCTCATTTATAACTGAAATCTAAGGAACAAAATAAACTAATGAGCAAATAGAATCAGAGGCACAGATTGCTAGCTGTAAGAGGGAGGGGGGAGGTTGGGACTCGTTGAAAGAAGCTGAAGGGATTAGACAAAGAACATATATGATGGACCCATGGACATGGACAACGGTGTGGAGATTGGGGGAAAGGGCCTGGGGGAGAGGGGCAACGCGGAAAAAATTGGGGCAACTGTAATGTTGCATAAACAATTAAAAACTAAAATATCACTAAAATACTTTACAAATTTGATTAAACCTACAGAAGTCTAGATAATTTCAGAAATTCTGTGCTAAAATATATATAGCTAGAGATACTCATAAAAATTACTAATTATGTAAAATCAGAATTTAAAGTGTTTCTTTTGGCGTAAAGACCAAATTTTATTTGCACAGCCTGTTTAGACTGTTATAATTTCTTGGGTGACTGTTGCTTCCTAAAACATGTTTCACTGTAATGGCTTATTTTATATTTTTATTTCTGTTTTATTAAAAAGTCAGTGGTGGTGCCACCATTAATAATTGAGAGAATTACTTTTGTTCATAGTTAAACTGGACTGCAGACCGTGCCCGTTGCAGTGAATTTTGTAACATCTATAGACCTCCATTCAGATGCACCTGTACCTACGGCCAGTGAAGTTAGACTAATTTCAATGTGAAGCAAAGAAGGCACATTACAAATCAGTGAGTGTAGGTTGCTCACATTGTATCCTATATTTCTAGTCATGCAAATGCCTAGGTCATGAAATGGTTTTTAAATTTCCAATCACATGTATGGTTTACTATGTTTTATAGTACTGATTTGAACAGCATTGTTTTAAGTAAAGTAACAGGTGCTAATTAATTTCATTCACAGTTTTTAATAGCAAATGGGAGCCAAGACCCCAATATGTTTTGCTTTTGTAATTCCTATTAAGTTTCAGTTCTGTTCTCAGTTACAGCTATGATTTGTCCCACTCACTTCAATACAATCTCACTGTCTTGCGAATGCCCCTGGAGATGCTGAAGTCAGAAACGACCCAGGCTCGCCAGGAGAGTTTTGACATCTTTGAAGATGAAGGATTAATTACACAGGGTGGAAGTGGTAGGTGGTTTTCAGCATATCTAATGCATGTTAGTGTGGCCTCTGTGAAGTGGCATCTGATTAAACTCACTCACATTTCCCTCAGATACCGCCACCCCTCACTGCTCTTTGTCCTTACATGGGGTTCTTTCGGATGTATGAACTTGACCAGTCCATTTTCATAGAGATCATTAATCTGTAGGCGATTTTATTTGTGGGCTAGCCAGAAAATTGTATGCTGACATTCTGTAGCTAGTTTTCATGTACTTTTTATGGAATACATTCAGGTCTACACTTCGGTGGAGTTAGAATAAAGAGTTTTGGTTTTAAGTGTTGGAGAATACATACTACCGTGTTATTTTCTTTCAGAGTTACCAGTTTAATATGGGCTGAATTTTAGAAAATAATTACCATGGGCTGTCTGTTTTGTCCTGACATTTACATACAAAGCCCCTAATCCTCATAAAAACCGCTCAGTTGGTATAATGCACACTTAAAGAAGTAAAGACTAAGTAGGAGACTGAGGCCCGAGATTAAGACCACATGACCAGTGTCTAGAGGAACCAGTGCAGCAGGTCAGAGGCTATTCTTTGGTCCCAGCTGACCCCCTGGCCTCTCATAGGCCTTGCTTCTGTCAGGACCACCATAGGATCACTGCAGGACCCTTGGGTGACTGTTCTAGGGTGACTCTGGAGATCTTGGACTAACCAGTCACACAACAGAATTGGTAGCTTTACCCCTAGATTTTGGGGTTGGTCTAGAACTCTAAAACCAGAGGCATTGCTAAAGCAAATGTTGTGAAGGAGTCGTTTCAAACTTAAAGCTAAGGCAGTTTAGCTGAACTGGAGTTACTATGGAAACGAAGTAAGTCGATAGTGTCTTGCTCTATGCAGCCTAAATAATAGTGATGAAGGTGTGGGTGCAGGAGATAGAATGTAATGTAAAGTTCCAGAAAGTTTGTCCTTGCAGGACCCTCAAGAAGAGCCTGTGTCCTGTTAGCATTTTGCCAAAAGTTCTGGTCCACTCTAAGAAAACTTAGGCTGTTACTGACACTGAATGCCATTTCTGTCATTGCCCTTAGCTTCTTCTTAGAGCTGAGATTGGCTATCTTAGATTGGCTATCACTTGAGCCAAGATCAAACCCAGCACATGCTCCCTACCCCAGAACATCCAGATCACGTAAATGTGCCCTGTTTCAGATAGGTGAGTTGTAACCTATGCTATTAGATACAGGTGGAGGTTAAGGTAATGTATGCCTGAATATTTGTGCATCATTTCTTCTAAATCTCCCTTGGTAATAGCAGAGCTTAAAGAAGTACTAAATTAGCACTGCATGTCACCCCAAATAAATATTTGAATATCTGTTTGGGGATCTGAATTAAGTTTATAATGCCACATAATTTTTTTACTATCTCTAGAGCAATTCCACTTGGTAGATATGAGTAACAGTGTGTATTAGGTTTTATAGCTGTTATAAAAAATTACCACAAACTTAATGTCTTAAAACTATACAAATTTATTATCTTATGGAAGTCAAAAGTCCAAAATAGTTCTCAGTGGACTAAAATTTGGGTGTTGGCAGGGCTGCATTCCTTTCTTGAAAATTTAGGGGAAAGTTCCTTTTCTTGTTTTTTCCGTCTTCTAGAGGCTGCCTGCATTTCCTGGCTCACGGCCCCCTTCCATCATCAAAGCCAGCAGTGGACAGCCACATTTTTTCATCTTCCATCGCTCTGACACTCCTGATTTCCTCTTTATTTATAAGGGTCCTGATTATATTGGGTCTAGCTGGATAATCCAAAATAATCTCCCCATCTCAAGGTCATCTGATTAGCATCCCAATTCCATCTGTAACTCTTAATTCCTCCTTGCCTTGTAATGTGATGTATTCACAGGTTCTGGTGATTAGAGCATAGACATGGTGGGGTGGGGGTGGGGGTCATTATTTTGCTACCACACAGAGGGAACCTGACAGGAAACAGAGTGAGGGTAGAAGGTATGTGGGTAGGCAGAAAAGGAAAATAATACATTTTTTAAAAGTCTCTGCTGTCTCAAGTAGTGTATTACTTACTTTGCATGTATTATTTAATCCAAACAGTGTCTCTGAAATGAGTAGTAGTAGTATCATCATTTTTACAGTTTGGCAAATTGAGGCTCAGCGATGTTAAGTAACTTACCAAAGGTCACAGAGCTGGTAAGTGGCAAAGACAGGACTCTAACCCATAGCTATACTCTACATGCTCTGTGTAATGCACTGAAAGGTCAGAGAAGATTTAGTTTTTATGAATCAAAGCAAGCATATTTGTCATAATGTATAAATACTCTTGCCACATCATGTTTTAAGAAAAAAGATAGTATCGATTGCCTGCTAATCCAGAACTGTTGCAGTCTTTTAAACCATTATCTTATAGATAGATTTTTGCACTTCTATAACTTTTGTAAAGCTCTGATGTTCAATAGACGTGTCTAGATATGATGACGTTGTTTTTGATGAAATTAATTTCTCCATATAAAAAAAGCCTGATACAATAACTGCCACTGTGGAAGTATCACTAAAGGCACCAGGCTTGTTCTAAGCACTTTATATGTGTTATCAACTTAGTTCCTCTTTCCAACAACCACATGGCACAGGTGCAGGCGAGGAAACGGGGGCACTGAGATAGCAAGGGACACTCGTGGTCACTTCTGCCAGCCCGCTGATGAGAGGCAGAGGCAGCATTTGGATTCAGGCACTCTGCCCCCAGAGCAGCGCTCCCAAACGCTGCTCTATGCCGCCTCTCAGCCTCACTCACGTACTTGTACTTGCGGCCTTAGTTGCCCTGTCACTTCCGTTTCTCTTGGGTTAAAACTCTCACAGATCAAAAACCGTGTTTCTTCTTTGACTTGGTGCAGTATCAGCACGTGTGGCAGATAGTGACATGAGTGATACCTACTGAAAATGGCAGTGCTCTTAATCAGGCATCTTCCTCTGAAGCCAAAAACAGAAGCTTAAGGTCTTAGAAATGCGTTGAATGTCAACCAACTGCCTAATCTTTCTGACAGCAGCTTTCGTTTTTCAGGTGTATTTGGGATCTGCAGTGAGCCTTACATGAAGTATGTGTGGAACGGTGAGCTTCTGGACGTCATCAGGACCGCTGTGCATCGGGACTGGCTGTTGTATATCATTCACGGGTTCTGCGGGCAGTCGAGTATCCTTTTTTAAAAAAAAATCAAGATACATGTTATTAAACTTATGCTGTACCAATTTGTAGAAGGCTATCTATGAATGACAAGATTATAATTGTCATGCTGTGTACCCAACAGAAAGGTTACCATGATGCCAGGTAGTAAGACGCAAAGAGGAATACAAATCACTTGAACAGACCTATTATGTACAGAGAAAGGTGAAAAACAAGGAAGAAAAGAGCTTGTACACCATAGGTTATATAGGTGATAAGTATCATTCTTACCTGAGAAAGGGAGCAGAATCTCTGGCAGGTGGGGAGGGTGGGCAAGGTTCATAGGAAGAGCTGAACTTGGCCTGGGGCCTAACAAAAGTCAGGCCTTAGCAGTGAGCAGGGAATGAGATTGTGGGTTGGGGGCACCAGGAGTGAAGAGGTACAGAAGTTCATGGGAGTGTTTTTGTGGCTTGTGGTATTTAAAAGCCCTGGGCGGTACAATCTAGTTGGGAGGGGTCCGGTTGCCAGTTACCAGGTTGCTTTGGCGGTCAGACTAGGGACTTTGAGTTTGGTGCTAGAAATTTCAAAAGTGTTTTTTTCAAAAAGGTGATGTACAAATTAGTACTTAGGAAGCTTGGAGCTGACAGCCGTTTTCAAGCTAGAGTAAATAAAATGAGACTAGAACAAGGGACATGAGCTAGGAAGAAATCACAGTGGTTCAGGCCTTATGTAATGGAGGCCAGGGCTGGAAAGGCATATGGTAGATTAAATACAAGCAGCCAGGGGTTAAACCACTGAGTTCAATTTTATGAATCCTTTTCCCCCTTCATTTAACTGCTAGCTGTGTTGAAACCTTTCAAGAAAGCGTTATTATAAGGTATATAAAGGCACTGTGCATATTTTCTAGAAGTGGTACTTAGATGTCCCTATCCCTTTTTGACTCATAAAGGGGTGTCCAACCCGCGGCCCGCAGGCCATATGCGGCCCAGGATGGCTATGAATGCGGCCCAACACAAAATCGTAAATTTACTTAAAACATTATGAGATTTTTTGTGATTATGTGTCACAGTGCATATAGTGTGTGGCCCAAGACAACTCTTCTTCCTCCAGTGTGGCCCACAGACGCCAAAGGTTGGACGCCCCTGGTAGGGCATTTGTGCACCTAGCATCTTGTCTAGTTGACATTCTTCCTGTGTCTTAGATTTTTTTTTAAGATGTGTTCATGAAAACTTTAAAGGAGTGGTTGTTTTGAGATTAGTAAGTGGGTGCATGTTGTTAGCCAATATTATGTTTTCATGCACCAGAGCATTTCAGAGGAGTGGAATCGAGGGGTTCAGCGGGAGAGGGCAGCCTTGAAGAGGGCCGGTGCTGCCTTCTTTGCGGCAGTTGAGGGAGAGGAGAGGCTAGATAAAGACACAGGGGTTTCGGAATGAAGACGGGTGAGATTTTATGTGCTACACTTGAAAATCAGGCTTATTACTTTATCATCATTTTCAGCCAGTGAGTGGGTATTATCTTCTTGATTATTCACTGAATAATGAGATTTGGCCCTGAATTACCCATTCTGTTTCCATAAGAAAATCTACCTGGGAAGAAGAGAAGGTTTTCATCGCCAAGGACACCAAAAAGAAAAGATCACTCTGAAGTGTTTTGTATTGCCAAGAGAACTCAGGGCCTGCTTCTATTAAGCACAATAAATGTTTGCTTTTTTAAGGTAGCAGCTGCCACCATAGATTATCATTTTAAAGCTCATTAGTTTAAATGATGACTCTAGTCTCCTAGTTATCAAGTATTTAGTGAATTCTGGATATCTATATGATGATAAAAGTAATTACTATTTATTAAATCTTCACTACAGGCCACACACACTATTATACACATGACCTAATCTAGTCTTCCCAATCTAATAAAACTAGTTACTCTATTAGTACTTACACCATTCTACAGAAAATGAAGCTGAGGCTTAGCAAGTTTAATGAGGTGACGTAACAATAAGCTGTATGTTGGTTAAACAGTTCACAGTGTTCAGTTTTTGCAGTTAGGTGATAATTTAGATTGGTTTTGTACTCACTCCATTCTCTCAGTTTTGTGTTTTGCTTCATAGTTTAAATAGCCTGTTAGGTAAAAGGTGTATGATCTCTGAAGACTAAGGAAAGATTAGTTGTACCTGTTTACGTCCTTGAATTGGCTACAAGGACAAACCAGGTCTTTCCTTGCCCAGTATCCCTACCCCTGGTTACCAGTTCCTCTGAAATTCTTAGAAACCACTCCTTAGGGAGGTCTCTTTTTGCCCTAAATATCGGCCCAATTTGGAAGAACAGTTGGACCCAATGCTGTTCATTCTTGGGTGGAGCTTTTGGTATTCTTTAACCCACTCAACAAGATGTATTTAAGTGTGTGTTTTAGATGCAACGATGCTCTTGGTTTGGTGTGACATTCATGAATGCTAAATAGCTTTAACTTGCCTTCTAAGAGCTGTTGATCTATGGACGACCAGTGTATGTCACTCTGATAGCCAGAAGATCCAGTAAGTTTGCAGGCACCCGTTTTCTCAAGAGAGGTGCAAACTGTGAGGTAAGGTGGGAAAAACAACAGCGCTGCTGGCCTCTTGACCTTTCCATCAGCTTTGCTGACAGATAAAGCAAAGCAGATTTTTAGAAAGTGCAGTGTCTTAGTTTGGGACATTATGAAGGGAATGGTTCTCCAGAGTATCCGAAATTTATGAGAAATAGGACTAATATACAGCTGTTCTGAACTGTCGGCTATCTTAGAGCAAGTTATGCAATGCCGTAGGGAGTTACGAAATGTCTAATGTTTTAGAGGATGAGCCGTTTATGTAATATATGAAAAAAGGCAGAAGATATTTAGTGTAGAGACTAGAATAGCAAAGCACCTCCAGCCAAGGAATAAATGGAGGGGAACGCTTGTTGGAAATGCATCCTTGAGAAGAAGAATAAGGACAGCAAGACAAGGGAGACTCAGCCCTCTTCCCTCTGCTTTAGTTTGGCTCAAGGCAGACTCCTTATTCTGTTCATCACCAGAATAACAACAACAAAAATTTATCTATCATGCCATCGGCCATGGAATCCCCTTTGAGTGCTCAGCCCCTATTCGCAGTAGACAACGTGAGTCTTAAGCAGATATGTGGACCAACTGAGACGTTGGGTTTTAATTCTGGCTTAAGATAGCAACGTTGTTCTTAAAATTATATCAATAATGAAAACAGTTGTCACTGGTGCTTTCAAAAAATCAGAATTTTGTAGCTATATTAGTTAGTTTTAAATATTCAAGGGGTAACCCAACAAACCTGTTATTAATGCCTCTAAAATTATTTTTGTCATATCCTTACGTACTTTTATAGATAAAGCCACCTCAAGACCCCCCTTTTTTTCTTCTGTCCATCAGACATTATGTGAATCTCACTCTCCCTTTCATTTCTCCTTGCTCTTCAGAGTTGAATTTTTATATTCCACTGGTCTTCCTAACCTCCTATATAATTCTGTGTAATTTTTTTTCTTTCCTCTCCCTTCCTGCCATTTGTATCACTCACGATGTTCTCTACTATTTGTATTATTGGTTTGTTCTTTCCTTGACTTTTTCCTAGTCTATTGGCTGCTATTTTTTAATTGCCTTCCTTGATTACATTTTAATGATTTTCCTTTTCTAATGTACACAATATTGATCAACATTTATCTCTTTCAAAACATTCTAAGAATAGGAATTATAATTTAATTGTATACTGGAAATTTTTTCATTAAAACATTCTAAGAACGTAAAATACCTTTAACTGCACCTTTCTTTCAGGGCGATGTTGCAAATGAAGTGGAAACTGAGCAGATACTCTGCGATGCTTCTGTGATGTCTTTTACTGCAGGAAGTTACTCTTCTTACGTACAAGTTAGAGGATCAGTTCCTTTATACTGGTCTCAGGACATTTCGACTATGATGCCTAAACCACCTATTACATGTACGTGGAACAGTCTTTTTAGTAGCACTTCTTCTTTATCCACAGTTAGAGATAGTTGACTTTGTCACAGAAATCTCATAAATGCTTATGTTTTGACAAACTTTTAGTACTGGAAAGAAGATAATTTTATTATTTTTTTGCAATGACTTTATATTTTTCTTTAATTTTGGCTGCTAGTATATTATTTGTATTTTACTTCAGAAGTGTAAAAATTGTTCAAATTCAAAAAATACATGACGAATTAGTGTCTTGATAAGCTCAGGAGGAATTTGGGAAGTGAGACTACTGGATTGGCTGAATTGCATTTGTATAAACATGAAGTAACAAAACAAAACCCTATACTGTTATTCTTGCGTTATAGTTTCCACTCTGGTATTTATTCATCACTTTTTCCTCCTCAGTGGATCAGGCAGACCCATTTGCACATGTGGCGGCCCTTCACTTTGACCAGATGCTCCAGAGGTTTGGCTCCCCCATCATCATCTTGAATTTGGTGAAGGTATGATGTGCTCACCTTTCTGGTTATGAAATTCAGTCACACTGGACAACCTCTTCCTCAGCACAGAGAGGTTTAACAAGCTTGCCGTACCTTTCCCCAGAGGAGAGACTTATTGACGTGGCCTGCGTGATGGCCCGCTGTGCCTGAGCCATCCGAGCTGCTGTCCTTCGACTTCATATAGCACGTGGCCTCTTCCCTGGGTACCTAGGAGAATCAGTGATACGTTTGCAAGGGAGGCGTGTGATGCAGTATGTCAGTCTCCTGACTTCCTTGGGTGAACTAGATATGGGTGAAATTCTGCAGTTTCCAGGACATGTTGGAGAAGGAAGCATGGAGACCAAACAGCCACAGCCAGGCCTTGATACAGCCAGTTCCCTTGACGATCCAGAAGCTCTCCTGGGCAAGTTAACGCATAGTCAGAGGACCTAAAGACTAGATTCGGAAGGTGGAGTGCTGTTGTGGCTCATGAATCAGGTGGACAAAGTGGTGTCGTGGCCTCGTAGTTCTGTGCTTCCTTGTCAGAGTACACTGTCTGCTCACCATATCTTATGTGTCAGTAGGCACACAGGTCAGAGGCCTAGGATGGAGGACAGGGAGACCAGATAATAAATTGTATCTGTATTCATTGCAACCAAGTGAGTTGAAAGAATCTCAGTCTGCAGCCTGGAGAGTATGGAAAACAAGGGCTGTGTTGTTGTGACAGTGGCCGGCAGCCTAGCAGCATCGAGGTTATTCTGAGAAGTTGGTTAATAAATCTCACTCAATTCAGTCAAAACCCAAGAAATCCTGTGTTCATTTAGTCCATTGTTTAACCAGTGTTTTTGAAGATTTTCTTTGTGCGAGTGCAATCACAGAAACCATTCCTGCCCTCACGGAGCTAACGGTCCAAAGGAGGAGACTGTGAAGGACTACAGGGCAGACAGGGCCTTGAGAGCCTGCAGTGTCCCCTGAGGGAGTGGTAAGTCAGTGCTGCGGAAGGAAGAGGCACTCACTAGTCCAAAAGCCAGAGAATAGTATTCACCTCCGAAGAGTAGGTACCAAGGCCCTGAAACAGGAGGGGATGTGGTGTGTTTGAGGAAGGAGAGGCCTGTGTGGCTGCGGCCCAGAGAATGAGGGCAAGGAAGCCTGCTGTGGGACAAGGCTGAAGAGAGATGAATCTGGTCTCAATCCTGAGAGTAATAGAAAACATCGAAGGTTTTTGCATGGTTGAGAGGATCGTGGTTAGATTTATGTTTTGAAAATATTATCCTGGCCTTTACGTAGATAACAAATGGATTGGTACAAGGCTAAAGCCAATGCTGGGAGACTACGTGGGAGGCTATTATAATTATCTGGTAAAGGGGTGACTCTGGCTTGTCCTGTGGTGGTGTGGTGGAGAGGCAGAGAGGCGGATAGAGGAGGCAGACTCGGTGAAGGGCAGGATGTAAGTGAGGGAGAGGGAGATGGCAGGCTTGGTTCTTAGGACTTTGATGCCATCCATTCACTGACACAGGAAACACTGACTCAGTCTGTGGGGGAGGCTGCTGAGCGTGGTTTGGACGTGCTGAGGTTTGTGTGTATCTGAGTCCTCTAACAGGAGATGGCAAATAGGTGGTCAGTTGGTGAGCTGGAAGCTCAGAGGAGAGGGCTGGGCCGAGATATGATTTTTAAAGGTGCGGGTGTGGGCGGGGTGCCCCTACGGAGGTTATAGAGAGAGGAGGAAAGAGCCTTCCGTCTACTCTGGAGGGCCTGCACTCTCGCTGTCCAGTGAGAGTGGTCTGCGTCCATAAAGGGGTCAGAGAACACCCAGACGAAAGTAGGCGGAAAACCAGATGAATGCTATGTTGTGAAAACCAAGAGGAAACGTGTTTCACGATGAAGGAAGGAAGGGGAAAACGTGGACGGGTCACGTAAGATGGGAAGGGAAGAAATACTCATTGGTGTCAGCAGCACCAAGGGCACTGACTGGAGCAGCTGAAGTGTGGGGTGAAAGCGGGCGGCGGTGACAGTGAGCACTTAGTGAGACGTGAAGAGGAGTTGGTGTTTTTATCACTTTTTTAGAAGAGATCAGGCTGTAGCTGGTGTGGCTCAACTGCTTGTAGTGTCGTCCTGTGGCCGAAAGGTTGTGGGTTCAATCCCTGTCCCGGGCATATATGGGAGGCAACCAGTCGATGTTTCTCTCTCCTTTCCTCTCTCCCTTCCTCTCCCTCTAGGAGCAATGAAAAAATGTCCTCAGGTGAGGGTGAAAGAGAGAGAGAGAGACAGAGAGAGATCATGATGATGTGTTTAAACGACCATGGGAAGGATCCATTTGAGATCCTTGAGGAGACGTAGAAAGCACAGGAGAGAAAAGGGATGGCCAGTGGCATCATGGACTTAGGAAAAGAGGAAAGGGAGAAATCTGAACCACGGAAGGAGGAATTATGTTAACGGGATTACAGAGAATAGTAAGGGTGCTCAGCTGTGCGTGTGTGTGTGTATGTGTGTGTTAGACCAAGGGTTTGGAGGAAGATGGCCTGAAAGCAGCCAGGCTACAGGGAGGAAGGAGGAAAGGAGGGGAAGCCTTGGGCAGTGAGGCAGTCAGCTTCATTTCTTCCGTTGTTGCTCTTTGGTTTATGTGATTATTATACCCGACCAGGGATTGACTTTGTAAAATAAATTGTTCAGATATTAAATACATCATTTTCTAAATGTTTGTTCACATTAATTCAGAAATTTCATTTTCACATCTCTCTCCCTGTCAACTCAGAATAATCTAAGGCTGCAGCTGAATAAACTAAGGCTGCAGCTGAATAAACTATAATCTCAGCCTAGTGTGACCGAACAGTAGCTATAATATACATGATGTAAAAATTAAAGTAGGACGGCTCTAGTAACAAAGACTGTCGTGAACACTTTCCTAGTAAATGTATAGGTAAGGTATTGTTGGAATATAAACGTTGACCTAAATTGTAGATACTCTTCATGGTTTATGGAGTCCTGATAGCTGTAGTTAAATGGAGATTCAGTCTGTGGCATTTAAAATAATTCTCTATTAAATATACAGATTCAAGAAATAATATCTGATATGTGTGATTTTGTAAAGTGGTTCTTTTGCCAAGATTTCTCAAAAGTACATTTTAAAAAATATTTAAAGGCCAGTCTATTGTTCTGTTGTCCTGAAAATCCTGGCAATAACCAGAGATTAACTAAAAATAGTGTGAGATTGAGTGGCTGTATGTGGGATAGTAAGAAAATTTTTGTTGTGTTTGTCATTAGTTATTTTATTCATAGGATGAAAGAGGGTGTTTGTTCAGTTCCCTTGGAAGTCGCCTCACTGACTTGTGGTGGAGGAGTCAAGGAACGTGAGTGCAGAGTGGCACCCAGGGACATGCTCTCTGTCCTGCCTCCACGTGAAGTTACTGAAGTGAAACACTTTTCTTCCCTCTTTTACCCCATGTTGTGAACTCTCCACCCCCAACCCCCACGCGTCGACTGTGGGAGTTTGAGGCACTGGGTGACAGACGTTTTCCATCTATCCATACGCCTCCAGTGCCGCTACTGGGGATGGAGAGAAAGCCCACCTGGGATCAAGCATAAGTGTACATCAGAGGTCTTTAATCTGGGGCCGAGGATGGCCGTTAGAGCGGGGTCTCTGAACCCTTTGAAGTGATGCGCAGAATCACTTGCATATGTGAAGTTTGCATTTGGTCGTTAAGGAGGTCTGTGACCCTAGGAAGATTGACTGACCAGTCCACTAACATTGATTCTCTGTGGACAGACAGTGCATAAAGCAGATTCTTTGTTTAGAGATGATCAAAGGTTGATTAAATAATCTTTTCTCTCATCTCATAAAATGTCAGATTTTAAAATTTTTTGAGAGAGAGAGGGGAATGGAGGGAGAAAGAGATGGAGAGAAACATTGATTGGTTGCCTCTCTTACACTCCCCCTCCAGGGACCAAGCCCATAGCCCAGGCATGTGCCCTGACAGGGAATCAAACTGGCAACCTTTTGCTTTGTGGGACGATGTCCAACCACACGGGTCACAGCTAACATGTCAGATTTGATATCAGAATTTCAAAAAGTTTCGGTTTCCCTAGTTGATTTAAAATGCTTTTGAGAAAAATTCCAGTATATAATTTAATTTCCTCAGATGTAAAAATAAGCTAAACCTATGCTTATCCTAAACTGATATAACATTATTTGTAATCAACTATTTTCTCACTTGATTTATTTAGCTGTACAAAAGAGACACCCTTTTCCGTTTCCACAGTGGTTATCGAAGTTCACGGCGGCTGAAAAGTAATCACCACGATGCAGAACAGCGTAGACTTGGTTGATGCCAGTGGTAGCGCCTCAGTGGCCACGTCAGTGTCACTGCTGACGGATTAGCTCTTCTGTCTGTCTGTTTGTTTCTAAGTGAAGACCTATCAGGATAACAATAAAAATGGTTAAGTTTTATTAATACTGACCATGTTACAGATGTTAATTACCATATTTTATCTCACTTAAACTTCACATGGATGCTGTAAGGAGATGTGATGGTTACCCCATTTTATAGATGAAGAAGTGGAGGCCTAGGAAAGCTGAGAGCCTTGCCCTGGGCTGCGTGGCTAGCAAGTGGCAGAGCCAGATTTCACCGCAGACCTGCACAGGAGCGCGCTGGCCTCCCCTGGACGGGAGGCAGTGTAATATCTAAGGGGGTAACGCAGGCAGGAGGCAGAAAGTAAGGGTTAGTGTCATGAATGCCTCTCAGCTTCAGTCCATTCAACCACAGTGTAAAAAGGAAAAAACTACTTTTCTTGGCTGCCTCACCAGGTATTTTGTGAGTCAAATTTAAAAACATGAAAAGGCTGTGAAAGCTCTCTCTGTACGCTGGTGTAGGCATCCTCCATCCAGACCCAGTTGATCTGTGTGGTCCTTAGATGGCTGGAGTTCGGGGGTTCCCTTCTTCTGGTCCTCAGGGATTCTCTTCTGCAAAAGTAGGGTGTGAAGGGAGTAGGCCAAGGCTGGGGAGGGTGTAAGCCGAGGCTGGGGAGGGTGAGCTGGGCTTCTTGGGGCTGCAGGATGTTACTAGGAAGAAATCTGATCTCCCAGAGTCTTTAGAGCTCATTATCTGTTGACTTAAACTCAATGAAGTGTTCATTTCTTTGCATTTATATTACTTTAATTTTCATAGGTAGATTTCACTTCAGTACATTTAAGGTGGACTTTTTGTCTCGTCTTGGCTGAAAAGTAAAAACATTAAAAGCCTGTTCCTCTGATTTAAAGTAACTAGAACACTGAAAATGTTTGGTTTTTGATAAAGGAACGAGAGAAAAGAAAGCATGAGAGAATTCTGAGTGAAGAGCTTGTGGCTGCGGTGACGTACCTCAACCAGTTTCTGCCTCCTGAGCACACCATTATCTACATCCCTTGGGACATGGCCAAGTACACGAAAAGGTGAGTGCGCATTAATGTGTCTGGTTGCGGTGTTTTCCTGCGTTTGTGCTGGAAAATAGCAGAAAGCTGATCTCTATGGTAAAGTACGTTACTCTTCTAATTTCTTTCATGAACCCGCTGAGGGGCTGTTGAATGCTTAAATCAATAGACCAGCTCTTTTTTTGCCCACTTTTTATGCCACTTGCAAGTTCTCTTTGAAGTAGCCAGTCATTTCAGAGTATCTCTGCCCCACTCCTTTTCCTTAAAGACCTTCATTCCACTTTTTTCTATTCTATTCTCTCCGCCTGTTTGGTCACCTTCTCTGATACCTCTTGCAGGTGATCTCACCTGTGGATGAACCTGCAGTAACTCCCGAGTGTTTCTGGTAGATCCAAACTCCTAGATGTAATGTTAAAGCGCCATCACCTGGTTGGTTCCAAAATGTAATAACTTTTTTATTCCTAGATCTGTCCTGTTACTGAGAAACTGGACTTCATGCTCTGCCCCAGTGTGGCAGCCGAGGTCCATTCTTTGTTCCTGGTCTTCACCCCCTGCCCCTTTCCTCCACTTCTCCCAAGTGTGCTTTCTCACCTCTTTTACTTGTCACGATCTGATTCAGAACATCTCCAAGGAACTTTCTTCCATTAACATTGCATTGTCTTTTTACTCGTGTACTAGGCATCATGCAAACAGTAGCTTTATTTTGAGATCTTTTTAAAAATGTTACTGTATTGTTTTGCACTAAACTCATTATACCTTTTTCTAAATCATTTTGTGTAGTTAGACACACACACACACACACACACAGTGTTTTCTGCACCTGCCACCTGCACTATGCGTTGTGCTCTTCACAGGCATTTTACGGATGCGTGGTGACTTGAATGACTTGACTCTTGAGGAGTGAAAGGCTTTGAGAAAAGCTCTTGCAGGCACGTGATGTGCCAAGAGTAAGGCTTGCCAGTAGTTGATATTAAATTACAGGCCATTAATGTCTCTTTGCACCAAACCTTGTTACTTATTGAGTATAAATTATATTCTAGAAATTGCTACTGTGTCCCTATTGAGTACACACCAGAGGTTTCTAAAATTAAATCCCTGAATATCATTTCTATAGACTTTATTTGCTTTAGATATAAGGATGAATAGGTATTAAATCGTGGGTTCCTCTCACTTTTCTCATTCTTCCTCCCCGCCTCAGCAAGCTGTGTAACGTTCTTGATCGACTGAATGTGATCGCCGAAAGTGTGGTGAAGAAAACAGGTTTCTTTGTAAACCGTCCCGATTCTTACTGTAGCATTTTGCGGCCAGATGAAAAGTATGTATGATTTTTAAAAACTTAAAGAATTTTGGCCTATGGATAAAATTATTCTAAATATGAGCAGAACACTCATCTTAACTTGGAAGATGGATGGGTTTATTCCTTTGGGGAGACGAGCTGCATGTAATGAACGTTCACTCTGGGTATCAGATTGCCTCAAGTGGTTAGGCAAGGTCTGTCCGGAAACAATCCAGCCATTGTTAGTATAATGAGAACAGTTTGCACAACATCAGTATAACTTCACAGCCGAGGAGAGTGGACTGGAATGTGAAGTGTAGACAATGACAGCTTCACTGTACTTGCCAGTGGGGGTGGTAGACACCATTGAGTGAGCATGTGTATTGTGTGGCCGTGGCGTTCAAAATTAGTGAGCAAGTAGAGCAATGAATCTGCATCAGATTTTGCATTAAGCTTGAACACTCCTCCACGGAAACTATTTGGACGATTCAAAGGCCATAGCTATGGACAGCTGGTGATTGGCAGCTTCATCATGACAATGTGCCTGCTCACACAGCACATCTCATGCAGAGTTTTTGGTGAAACATGAAGTCACCCAGGTGACTGAGCCCCCGCTACAGTCCAGATTTGGTGCCCTGCAACTTCTTGCTTTTCACAGAGCTAAAATCACCTTTGAAAGGGAAGAGATTTCAGACCATCAGTGAGATTCAGGAAAATACAGTGGGGCAGCTGATGGTGACTGGGAAAACTGTGTGAGGTCCCAAGGTGCCTACTTTGAAGGGGACTGAGGCATCATTGTCCTATGTACAATGTTTCTTGTATTTTGTACCTTTCCAATCAATGTCTTTATTTTTCATAGTACATGGCTGGATACCTTCTGGACAGGCCTTGTGTACCGTGGGATGGAAGCCATGGAATTTTTATATCTTGCTTCATGGAATAAAAATTACATAAAATATTTCTGTAAAGTAAAATTTTCTGCAATGAATTGTATTTTCCAGTATTAAGTAGGAGCAGGAAAATTTTTCTCTTACAAACTAAATACTAACATTTTAATAAAAATGATATTTATCATCATACTGTAGTTAGTTATTTGCTCATAATATTTCTTCATTACCATTATGTACCAAAATATTTTGTGAGCTTCTTCAGATCAAGGATCCGTGTTTTATTTACTTTTTAAGGAACCAATATTATATATTTTGAGCACTTTATTTGCAGTTAACAAAGTTAATTATAGTGGTAAAAATGAAGAAAAACAACTGACTAATTGTGCGTATGTCTTTTAGAGGTGATCCTTTTTTATAGCTTGAATATTATGGCGCCTGTCATTACTACTAGGCACATTGATTCACCAGGAGAACTCAGAGGACTCAGCATATCATACTCATGGCTGTGATTTGTTATGTCAGAGGATACAGAACAAAATCAGCAAAGTGAAAAGGTACCTGGGCAAAGTCCAGAGGAAATCAGACGCAAGCGCCCAGAGTCCTCTCCTAGTGGAATAGCACAGAACACGCTTAATTCCCCCAGCTACTTGTTGTGACAGCATGTCTGAAATGTTGCCAACTAGGACAGATTATTGGACACCCAGTGCTAGGGTTTGTTGCTGTTTTTTTTCATTGGAGGCTGGTCCCGTAGGGAGTCTGCTTGGCACGCACCGAAATTCCAGACTCCCAGAAGGAAAGGGGATATTCAGCGAAACCGTATTGTTTCTACAAACAGTTTAGACCCCGTGAGCCGCTCCTGTCTGTCCTGGGGTCGTGGGAACCCAAGTGCTCAGATGTTGGCCGGCGGGCGGCCCTGTAAGCTGCTCTTTCTGAGGACAGCAGGCAGGCCCAGTAGCTCTTCTCTGTACTGCATCTTCTTTCAAATAAAAACAAAATACTAATATCGCTATAGAGCGCTTAGGACATATCCCCATGCCGTCACTAGCACATGGAGAAGAACAAAAGTAAGGAAGGGAAATAATAAGGAAGCCTGCAAAAACAGCCAAAGGAATGAGAAAAGCTGAGGAGGTATGGAATCCTAATACCGAGGTGAAAAGGATAAGGCTTAGAAGATTTTAATAGAAAGATGTTCCGTAATTATTACTTATCTCTGTAGAAACCAAGCAAGAAATCAGCTGAAATTAAAGCAAGAGAGGTTTTGGCTGAACATGGGAGACAGAATGCCAGAGTGTAGGGCCCTGGGACAAGGTCAGACACCCCTTTCCTGGGCTCTCTTTGAGGAGAGCATGGATAGCCTTCCATCCCAGTTGTTCGCATATTAACCTACCCAAAAGGATGAAAGTAAGCAGAACCAGCTGATTACGTTGGTGCATGTAGCGCTATTCATTTGATTCTTGGTAAAGATCTAGTAGCAAAAATGAATACAGATTACATTATCAAAACTTTTTTTAAAAGCATGTATTTTTAAACAGGTGGAATGAACTAGGAGGATGTGTGATTCCCACTGGTCGCCTGCAGGTATAGATGACATTATATTATATTAATAGTGAGTAGAATGCACAGTAGATGATTTTTTCTGAATGCAATCATTGAGAGTTATACTTCTTGTTTAATGCAGAATTATTAATCATTTGGGAGTAATTTTTAAAAGCCGTACTGCTAGAGTTTAAATCCCAAAGGATGTTCGGCCAAAGTAAAAATGATCCACGGATTTTTAAAATACATTATACATTTCATTATTGGAAATAGAAACATAAACAGAAATGTGGAAAGAACGGGTTAGAATGACTTTGGAAAATGAGCCAGGTATGATCACTATATGTACGAATTATGCTTTAAGCGTGATACGACCCCAACTCCTGCATGTTTGGTTTGTACAGTACAGGAGACACATCAGGGAAAAAAGCACACATTTTGGTAATTGGTACGCGTGGAAAGTGTTATGTGTTTTATCTTGTTAAACTAAAGAAGAAAATTCAAATACACACCAGAAGGTATAATGATGCTGTTGCAGCAATAAGTGAGCGGCAGCTGTCACCTTTCACCATCTAAGAAGTAATCATTACTTGTTCAAGGAATAACACCCTACCTATAGCTTTTCCTCTACTTCCTAAGGGAAGGAAATCTCAGTAGGATGGAAGTTGTTTTGGTGACTGAATAGTGATTAAAAGTCTTAAGGTGTCTTTCTTTAGACGGGTGTTCTTCGAACCAACTGTGTGGACTGTTTGGATCGCACCAACACTGCGCAGTTTATGGTGGGAAAATGTGCTCTGGCTTATCAGCTGTACTCCCTGGGCTTGATTGACAAGCCTAATCTGCAGTTTGATACAGATGCAGTCAGGTAAGCCTTGTTTTCTGCCTTTTGAACGCTGGTAATGACAGTAAGCAAACCTGATTAATAATAAGGACTTTTATGAACTCGTTTGTGCTTTTAGCTTCTGAAAACTTATGTTGCTAATTATGCAAGTTAATGCATAACAAACATTTCTGTTAAATATGTGTGTATTGTTGCTATGGATTTTTGTGTTAATTATCAACAAACACTGTGTTCTTTAGAAAATTCCAAAGTGCTTTAAATAAATCCAAAATAGTGGGTTTTTTAAAGAAACAAGTCCAGGCTACATTATGAAAAAATAATAATGTGCCTTCATATATTTTGAATTAAAAATGGAAGACATATAAAAGATTGATTCTTCATTAAGGATTGGTTGCTTCCCTGTCATTGGATATCCATGGCATTGTGTGAAGTACGGTTTCTTGAAAATACAGTGATAGCTCTTACTTGTCATCTGAGATCGTCAGAAAGGCTGTCAGGAGAAGTGATCAGCTTGCAAGTAGCCAGACCCACAGATATCACAGCACTGAAAGTCTTTAACAGGCACTGGAAGGAACACAAGTCTCAAACGCGTGTTTCCAGGAAAGAATATGGTTTATCTGTCCGTGATCAGAGCATGTCTTCTTTTCTCAAGGCAATTCAGAGAGAGGAAAATTCTGCCATGGAAGATAAAGTGATCAGGCAGGCTGCAGAAAGTTAGGCATCCTTTTTTTTAAAGATTTTATTTATTTATTTTTAGAGAGGGGAAGGGAGGGAAAAAGAGAGGGAGAGAGAAACATTGGCCCTGGCTAGTGTAGCTCAGTGGATTGAGCCCTGGCCTGCGAACCAAAGGGTTGCCAGTTCGATTCCCAGTCAGTGCACATGCCTGGGTTGCGGGCCTGGTCCCCAGGAAGGAGCATGCAAGAGGCAACCACACACTGATGTTTCTCTCCTTCTCTTTCTCCTTCCCTTCCCCTCTCTCTAAAAATAAATAAATAAAATCTTTTAAAAGAAAAAAGAAACATTGATGTGAGAAACATCGATTGGTTGCCTCTCACATGTGCCCTGACCAGGGACCAAACCCATAACCCAGGCAAGTGCCTTGACTGGGAATCGAATCAGCAAGCTTTTGCTTTGTGGGAGCCCAACCAACTGGGTCACACCGGTCAGGGCAAGTTAGATGTCTTCTAATAAGTTTAGAACCATCTCGGTCTGACTTTGGTGGGTTATGTTCTTAGTGCCCCTACTGCCTTTTTAGTTTTTTCTGTGACTTTGTTGCTCATTAGACTGTTACTGTAAAATATAAAATATTTTGCATTTGTACTTATCTTCAAGTTGTAGAAGAATCTACTTGAAAGGAATGGCCCAGAGAATTTATAAACTAAAAGACTTGTTTTAAGTCTATGACTAAGTGAATAATGTGTAATACTTTTTCTAAAATTCTTTAATATCTGGATTCTTTTTTTGCTTAGGCTATTTGAGGAACTCTATGAAGATCATGGGGACACCCTGTCCCTTCAGTATGGGGGTTCTCAACTTGTTCATCGTGTAAAAACTTACAGAAAGATAGCACCGTGGACCCAGCACTCGAAAGATATCATGCAGACCCTGTCTAGATATTACAGCAATGCGTTTTCAGGTAATTCTGGAGTCTTAGGCATTTCTAAGACTTATCTCAATGTGCATTTTTTTTCTCATACATATACTTTTGTTTTAGCTCCTTGACTAGTAAAATTCAAAATTAAATGTTTGAGAAGTTTAAATAAAATAGAATCTGTCACTTAGAAAATGCTCAACAAACATTTGTTCAATAAATGCATGCATGAATAAACTTTGTATTTTAAATAAGGTCTGTTTGCACTTTGTCACCCCCAATTGGAACTTTTACATAATGCAAAATACTTTGATTCCTAGGCTTCTCTCTCTGTATTTCTGCTTGTGATATATAGATAAAAAATGTTTGAGAGTATTGAATCATTATTTTTAAAATAGGATTCATAGTCTTGACAATTGTCTAAGAATGTAAGTATCGCTGATTTTTTAAAAATGTCAGCTAGAAATGCATGGTAACGTTAACACTGAGTCATTTGCTTGTTTGATGACTTGCGAATACTGAAAGCAACAGGTTGTTACAATGGCACTTTTCCTGCCTCCATTCTGATGGGATTTCCAACACAGCAGATGTCACAGAGCAGAGTGATTGAGAGGCAAGGCCCCATGCACAGAATTCACAGGAGCGTGTACAGTGACTGAGTCTGCGAGTCTCTGGCTCTTGAACCAGATCAAGGAGAGAGAAGTTGACAGAATACAGAGAAGACTGGCAAAGACGTTCTTTGAAGTGAACTGTAGCTGTGCAGTGACTGTCACCACCCCCTTCTTCACCTCAAGGCTAGAGAGAGCAAGCTTCAACAGGACTCAGGGCCAGCTTGATGGGGTGGCCCACCGTTGGAGGGACCCCATGGAGCTGCTGGCTTCGGACGGCTGTGTAGAGAACCGGGAGCAGAGGGATGGGCTGAGGAGAGGGCTGCCGTGTTAGAAAGGGTCTGCCCTCCTAGAGTTGGTTGGGCCAAAAGATCCTTGAGGGTT
This sequence comes from Desmodus rotundus, assembly GCF_022682495.2. NCBI lineage: Eukaryota > Metazoa > Chordata > Mammalia > Chiroptera > Phyllostomidae > Desmodus > Desmodus rotundus. The sequence goes on from NC_071397.1 coordinate 62,354,290, forward strand.
TCCTGGGGACCATATTAGGCCCATGGGGGAGGGTGCTGGCTGGCATGGGGTCAGCCTAAGTCCTGGTCAGAGGGACCCTAGCAGTAAGAACCAGGAGGTGATCACTGGATTCCTAAGGAAGGAGCTGCAGGAAACTGATACGAAAAGTACATGTGCCCACACCAGAGGGTCCGCACGAGTCCCCAGTGATGATGGGAGCCTCTGAAGCAGGTGTGAAAGCATCCACAGAGGGGCCATCTTTCAACATTTTTCATGCCCAGAGAAAATGCAAGGCCAGTTTGCTACACTACTGTTTAAGTCTATTAGTTTTCTATGCTGTGTAACAGATTACTAAAAACTTGGCAGCTTAAAACAACCTGCGTTTATTATTTCACGATTTCTGTGGGTCAGAATTCCAGGCACAGCTTAGCTGGGGGTCTCGCACAGTGGCTTGCCAAGCTGCAGTCAAGATGTCATGCAGGCTGTGGCCTCATTGGGAGGTCTGGCTAGGGAGGGAGGTGCCTTGCACTCATGTGTTTGTTGGTGGAATTCGGTTCTTTGCAGGTCCTTGTGCTGTAGGTCTCATAGCAGCTTGCTTCTCCACAGCCGGCAAAGGAAGGAGTCTCTAGAATGAGGCTGCTAGCAAGACAGTCTTACAGAACGTAATACAATCTTTGGAATGATGTCCCATCTGCTTGCCATGTCCCATTGCTCAGGAATGAATCATGGCTGTCACCCACACCAAAGGAAGTCTGAATCAGTGTTACAAAAACCACAGAGTCCACTGTAGACCTTAAGATTATTTAGATATTTCTCTTTATGCATGGCTCTTTGAACCGGCTGTAGGGACTTAAAAATCAAAGTCTATTATTTTGAGCAAAAATTGTTTTTTAAAAGTTGTAACTTATTACTCTCCGTTTGGACTGAGACGGCAGTTCTCCGAAGCATGCTCAAACCAGCTTGACAGGCATACTGCATTTTCCTAGTGTGTTCATTCTCCCACTCTCCAAAATGACCATTTCACACCTGTCCTCTCTCTCCAAACCTACAGCCCCCCAGTTTCAGCTGATGACCTTGCTTCGTACTTCGTTGAGAAAACGAGTCATTGTGACCTCCATCTTCATCTTATCACCAAATGCAGAGCCGGTCCTTTTCTGCACCGCACTGTCTCCCTTGTATTGTGTTAAAGTGGTTGGAGGGCCCCCGCCCCGCCTTAGGCCAGCCAACCCCTGTGCTCTGAATCCCAGCGTTTCCTGTGGTCCCCATACATCATGTGTCTCCCTCTTTACTGCCTCTTTTCTGTTAGCACAGAAGCACACTTGAGTGGATTCCAGCTAACCTTTCCTTCTATCCTTAATTCTCCATCCTATTTCTCTGCACAAGCAAAACCTCTTGAAAGAGCTATCTGCATGCCTGTTTCCTCTCTCATATCCCATATTCTGCATCCGCTTCACTGGGCGTGTGCCCTGTCATGCCACTGAAACTGCTTGTCAGCATTGCCAACAGTCTCCACGGTGTCAAATCCCAGTGGTCACTTTCCGGTCTTTATCAGCCTTACTCAGCCTTTCAACACCTATTATCACAGCTGAAGAGTGTTCCTTTCCACTGCTGATTTCAGAGACCACTTTGTCACACACAAACTTTGATATTACTATATTATAATAACATATTTTACCTCCAAAATAAAGTTTTGGGCTGAATAAAAAGAATTGTTAGATTCAAGCGTGATCTATTTGAATGCAGTGCATCATAAAATTGGTTACTGTTTAGCTGTTTGAATGGAGGTTAAATGATACAAATTATTTTTTCCTTTATAACATGATTGAATACAAAAATAGGTAATCCTTTTGTCCTACAGAGAACCTACCTGTTTTAAGCCCTTGTCCATATCCAAAATACTTTTGTCTTCCTGCGGGTGATTGTCTTATTTGCTGTGAAACGTAGCCAGGAAAAAATCCTCAGGTTCGTGAGGCCCGTCGTCGTAGTCCAAGCTTCATAAGTGAGCATCAACTCCATAGATATATTTTAAGTTATAACAGCAGCAGTGCAGTCGAGAACTCTTTATTATGATCCTGTGAAAGAATATCTTTTATTTGGTTCTTTTTCTCACATCCTACATTTTGTCGTATTTACTTAAAATTAAAGGAAGCTACTGTTGGGTTTAAAGGATGAAAGAAACTCCTTGAAAACATGGCTGAAAAATGGAAAGCTTCTCTAGATAGAACCAGGATATTTTGAGGTACCACATAGATGAATTAAGGAGGGCCATTAAAGCTATTCAAGATGCATAAAGAATGTAATTACTATGAAGGCAGTGCATTTACTTTTATATTGTGTAAAGAGGGGATGATGATGTGTGCATCATTTAATATTTGATGTTTTCTCCCCACAAATGACAAAAGACCCCAAATATATTCAGCATATAAACACATGCCTTTTATATATTATTGTTAGCCTGAAAGGTAAGTGCTGATTTAATGGGATGCTTCCTATGAAACTACTAATAACTCGAATACGTATTTGATGTATCATATTTCATTTATTGTTTTTGCTGAAATGACCAAGTAGCCCAATGAGAACAGTGTTGCTAATTTCAGATATATCCATGTTTACAGTTGCTGTTGGAAGAAAATTGATTTCATCACAATGTTATTTCAAAAGCAGTCATTACTACTGTGCTGCCTTTTGAGTTCTGTACTCATTCTCAGAAAGAGGTCATTATTTATATTGTGCATGTCTGCCCCAAACTTGAATACACAGGGCTCCGAGACAAGGATGGAAAGAAGGAAATGAGGGGGAAAGAATGAAGGATGCTAGGGAGAAGGCAGTGCAGGTGGGAGGCGGGGGTTCATGAGACCACGGCTGTGCTTACTGTCATTTTTACACACATATATATGTATATGAGTGTGTGTATATATATATACATATATATACACACACACATACACAGACACACACACACACATACTTTAAGTATATTTACACAGTCAGCAATTTTGGAGTGGTTGAATGGTTAGAATGAGGCTGTTACCTGTGTGCCTGCTCTACCTTCATTATCAAACACAAAAGCGAACGGGCCAGGTCCACGACTCGGGGGGCAGGGTGGACAGAAAATATTGTAAACATATTCTCTGCTGAAGAAATGGAGAATATCTTTTCAAGGATTAAAAGTGGAAGCTATGCAAAACCAACTTGTTGAACGTCGTGCAATAGAATATGGATAATGTGGTTATTTTATTGTCTCTAACGTCTCTGCTTGTCTTTGAAATAAAGTGGACACGTATTTGTTTTAAGAAAACTAACAAATGGTGAAAATGTATTTTATTCTAAAACTAAAATCACTTCGGTATTACGGCACTATGGTATTACGAGTCATTCAAAATTCAAGAAGCGGTTTATGTACTCTGTCTTCTATATCATGAGAGAGATGGAGTAAAAAGGAAGCATTTTGAAGCAAATTTTGAATTCTGCTCAAATCTTGGTGGCTGTTTCAGATTTTGTGTGTATGACTCTTGAAGTATAAATACTGTTATTTTAAAAGTACCGTCTTTTGCCATGTATAGTGTACACTTTTTGCCCAGACTTTTGAGGGAAAAATAAGGATGCACATTATACATGGGTAGTACCAATTCCGTCTCTATATAAATGTTTTTGATTCTTTTATTTATGCTATGCATTCCAAGTGTAACTCTAGAAAGCAATAATGATATCCATATGCAAAATAATACCCTAGAATACAATAATTGGTTTTGTTTCTAAATATTAATTAATTAAAAAATTAAAATGAAAGATTTTTTTTCCTGAAACTTTGGGCCAAAAACGTGGGTGTGCATTACACACGGCAAAATACAGTGTATTCCGTGAAATCACAGCTGTTCCCTCATCCTCCTGAGAAACATTGTCTGAGTTGTATATGTCAGCAATGGAATTTCCAAATACGTATTTTTGCTTTTCAGACGCTGATAGACAGGATGCCATTAATCTCTTCCTGGGAGTTTTCCATCCCACTGAAGGGAAACCTCATCTCTGGGAACTCCCTACGGATTTCTATTTGCATCATAAAAACACCATGAGACTTTTGCCAACAAGAAGGTATTTTTCTTCCTACTTTACTATGTGAACTGAGATTTGATGTTGTTTTGAAAGTGAGATACTTTTTGGGTTTTTTTGAGAAATACTCACATAGGCCGAAGCAGCCAGTCTTCCTCCATGCCTGCCATGAGGAATTTACCATCGTTAACAATTGGTGTTGTGCATTTTCCATAAGATAAAATGTTTCAGAGCTTCATTAGTGAACATAAGTCACAGCCCCACTAACCGTCATTTTTGAGTGCTTCTGACGAACGTGGAGCTCTCAAGCACTCTAGGAGTCCGTCTCTGGTTTTTCAAGTGTGCTGTCTAAGCAGCATCACTTTGGCACTCTTCCCTCCAGGAAGCACAACTGACTCTTGGTGACGCTAGTAAAGACAGGAAATTAGAGCAGTGGCTTTAGTGGCAGATGCCACTCCCACCACTCCTACCCCTTACTTCGGGCTTTCTGAAGTCATTTACTGGTACAGGTTATTTTGATGAGAGTTAGATTGGTGGTAATGGTCTCAAAACAAATGAACTGTTTACCTGAAGCATTTTAATAAGACACCCTGTAATGTTGGCCTCAGGGTCAGGTAGACTTGAGTTGGAAGCTCTGTAGTTGTGTGACCTTGGACTGGTTACTTAACCTCTCTCCTGGTCTGCAAAATGTAAGTGACAGGCCACACTACACAGAGTTATTGAGAGGATTTAATGAGAAGATTCTTTCATGTTTTTAATTGAGAAGTCATGTACTAATAGAATAAATTTTGCCATAAGGGCAAAATGTTCACATATGTGAGGTTGGAGCCTGGTCCATTTGCTCAAATGTCAACTTCTCTTTCAAAGTACTCCTCTCTCCCAGCATCAGTGTGATGTAGCCCTTGTTTTGTGCAACCACACCTCCCAAACACTACAGTATTCATTGACTGTGCAAACTGTGTGGACAGACCACGAACAACTGGTGAATTAGCAAATGGCCATGTTACAGCTATTACCAAATTCTGTGTCACTTCAGGAATCTTTAGAATATTAATGAAGTGGCCCTGGCTGAGTAGCGTAGTTGATAGGAGCATTGTCCCAATATACCAAGGTTGTGGGTTTTGATTCCTGGTCAGGGCACATATAAGAATCAACCAGTGTAGACAAAAAACCATAAAAATCATAGATGGAAACACAGGCAGCAAAATCTCAGACATTGCTCTTAGCAGTATTTTATCAGCTATATCTTCTGAGGCAAGGGAAACAAAAGAAAAAAAAATAAATGGGACTACATCAAAGTAAAAAGATTTTACATAGCAAAGGAAATCATCAACAACAAAAAAAGACAACCCACAGAATGGGAGGACATATTCACTGATGCATCTGATAAGGACTTAATAACCAAAATTTATAAAGAATTTATAAAGCTCGATACTAAAAAAACTCCAAACAACCCAATTAAAAAATGGGTAAAGGAACCTGAATAGCCGCTCATCCAAAGAGGACATAAAGATGGCCAATAGACATATGAAAAGATACTCAATGTCCCTAATTATCAGAGAGATGCAAATTAAAACCACAATGAGATATCATCTCACATCTGTCAAAATGGCTGTTATCAATAAATCAACAAACAACAAGTGCTGGTGAGGACGTAGAGAAAAGGAAACCCTTTTGCACTGTTGGTAGGAATGCAGACTGGTGCAGCCACTGTGGAAAGCAGTATGGAGATACCTCAAAAAATTAAAAATGGATCTGCCTTTTGACCCAGTGATCCTATTTCTGGGACTATATCCAAGGGAACCCAAAACACTAATTCAAAAGAACATAAGCACCCATATGTTCATTGCAGTGTTACTTACAGTCGCCAAGATATGGAAGCAGCCCAAGTGTCCATCAATAGATGAGTGGATAAAACAACTATGGGACATTTGCACATTGGAATACTACTTGGCCATAAAAAAGAAGAAAGCTGTACCCTTTGTGACAGTGTGGATGGACCTGGAGAATATTATGCTGAGTGAAATAAGCCAGTCAGAGAAATAAAAATACTATATGATTTTACTCATATGTGGAATCTAGTGAATGAACTGAACTAACAAGGAAAATGGGGACAGACTCATAGATGGAGAGCAGGGTAATACCTGGGGGTGAGGAGATTAGGGGGTGGAAGAGCTGAGCAAAAAGGAAACAGGACTCGTGGACACAGACAACAGTGTGGTGATTTACTGGGGTTAAGGGAGTATAAAGGGACTTAATGGTAGTGGAAAAAAATTTAAAAAAAACAGTGAATGCATAAATAAGGGGAACAGCAAATCGATGTTTGTCTCAAATCTACAAATAAAGAAAAAAGAGTATATATGGAAGTGTCAGAGTTTATGTTTCTCAAATTTGTTACTGCAGTAACCAACTTAATATTTGAGCTTACTTTCCCTATCAGTGAAGCACTGCTGGTTTTTACATTAAATTTAATGTAAATAAATGGCTGCCTATATGAATATTTTTGTAGATAAACAAAACATTTGGGACTAATTATGTTTATTTCATGAGAGATGAATGTAAATACCTATATTTTGGCGATGCTGTTGACTATAGGTAAATATTGATGTTCTGAAATTTTATATTACTTTAAAGCAGCAATTATGAACCTCCTTCATCTCATGGTACAAATAAACTAATTACTAAAATGTGCAGCACACCAAAAATATAGTTTTGGCCAATCTGACAAAAAAATAGATACAATTCTGATTCATTCACACCAAATGGTGATTATTTATGTTGGGTGTTATAGTCAGGTATTGCATGCTTTAAAAATTCTAGGGGCACACCAGTTGAAAATCACTGCCTTAAAGTATTGAAGCTATTTTCACACAATTTTCTACTGCATGAATTAGCTGGAATATTGTAAGTGTAAATTAAACCACTGTTTACCTTGAGTTGCATAACTGAGGCAGGCACTGTTGGAGCAGCTTCTTCGTGGGAATAAAAGGAAGCTGGTGTTACATCCATTTTCTTAAAAAAAAAAAAAACAACACAAAAGCATCACTGAGGTGTGGAGAGAATGTGTCTTAATGGAAATTATCTAGCTAGTTAGATGATTCTACGAGCCTGCTACTAAAAATTTGATAAACCATTTCACATCATTCCCCTTCCTAGCTCTCATGAACTTTGATATAGCATTTTGTCCCTAAATTGCCATTTCATCAGGACTTGACTTAGAATTAAATTCAGTTTTGGGGGAGAAGGCAGTTCAGGATTCTCTCAGATGCTCTGCGCATAGCGGATGAGGGTGCCAGTGGAAATCCAGCTGACGGCAACTCCCGCCCTTACTCCCCCTGGCCTCTGCGATCCAGTGGTAATTGTGGAGATGGACAGGGCCCACGCTGGTTTCTGCAGGAACTTGTTTAGGACTATCCATTCACGTCTTGCCTTTGCTCAGCTCTTTTAATTAGCTGTACACACAGACCCATACTCATGGGGCAGAGTCATCTGGCTCTCAGACAACTATATGCAAGAGAACCCTGGTTATGGGACCTGGGTCAGGGCCCTGCCACTCCCGGGGTGGCAGAGTGATGCAGGCTCAGTCCCTGGGGAGAGTGAACAGCAGCTCAGAGAGTCTGGCAGAGTACAACCAAGTCTTTTCTTTTTTTAATCTAAAAGTAAGTACATGAGAGCATCTCGACTCATGGATGTGTTTATGGCCTTTTTGTAAACCTGTCACATAGTTGAAACTAGAAAGGGGTTGGGACAAGAATTAACATGTTGAAGACTTACTGTGCCAAAAGCTTCACAAACATGTTTTTAAAAGAAAAAGAAATTAACTTTGACCTATGAGGCAGCACCTTACTGTAGACCATATAACCCCTTTCATCCAGTGAATTGTAGAGAACCAGTGTTTACAATCAATCCATCTTATCTTTTCTTTAAATTTTATAGTTATACTTACTGGTGGACACCGGAGGTAATAAAACATTTACCACTGCCTTATGATGAAGGTAGGTGTACTGTTTCTCTTTTAGTTGTTATGCTAACATACAATGGTCTGGCGCAAATAACGCCCCTTTTTATTACAAAATCCTAAGCATGTAATTCTGTAACGTAACAATATCACACTCAAGCACACCATATGGTGTTTTAGGTGAGATGTTCAAGTTAAAACTATACATTATCACAGCCATATTATTACCCTACCAATCACACTCAGGCAGACCTTACTCCTGCCGGACCCGGTATTTTGGAATTATTCCTAAATGAGCTCAAAGCACTACATTCTTTGCATATAATTTTTTATTAGAGAGAAATGAATGGCTGCTCAGTGCTATGTTGCTGTTACAGTGGATAAGCTAAGATATCATGACATCTTAGCTTTTTAAAGGGCAGGGATTCTGTTATACTTCTTTTATCTAAGTTGGCCAATGTCTTGTATTGTGTCTTACAGTCATTAGGTATGTCCCCTAAATATTTGGGAGATATATTAGTTTGTCATTTTATTTTTTTAAAAGATTTTATTTATTTTTAGAGAGAGGGAAAGAGAGGGAGAGAAACATCGATATGTGAGAGAAACCTGGGTCAGCTGCCTCTCGTGTGCCCCCAGCTGGGGACCAGGCCCTCAACCCAGGCATGCGCCCTGACTGGGAACCAAACCAGTGACCTTTAGGTTCAAAGGCTGGTGCTCAGTCCACTGAGCCAAAACAGCCAGGGCAGTTTGTCATTTTGCATTAGTACTGATTATATTTCTAGGTATTTGGGGAGAATGGGAAGAAGGGAAGACCATTCAAAAGGAGATATGAAAACTTTTCTATGTCTAAACTGAAAAAAGTTACAAATGTGTATATAAAAGTACATTTTAGTCACTAAAGTTTAGATTAAATTTTATTGCCAGAAAGGCAGGAAAATTTTTGTATTAAAAGAATACCCTCAGATGTACAATACTTCAGGATGATGTTTCCAAATTTAAATTTTTGACTAGTTTTAAATAGAGTTTGATCCTGGCTCATACTGATGTCCCTGACTCGAGGTGAGCCCATTTTCCAGCTTGTGAGTGAGCACCGAGTGAGCCCTCCTTCCAGGCCGGAGCACTCTGGCTGAGGACCCCATCTGGCCATGCTTAGCCATCCCAACTTTGGATGGCAAAGGCCACAAAGTAAGAAGACTGAAAATGATTTTTAGTTCTTAATACATTATTTATTGATTTATAAATTATTTGTGACCTTGTAATTCTGGGTAAAATCATAACTTATATTGCTATAAAGCTTTGGTTGTTCTGGAACAAAGGAAAGGACTTTAACAACCTAACAATGGCCATAAACAGGATTTGAAATAGAGGGGGAAATTTAGTGAAATAGCGACATAATTTTTATCTAGAAGGCAGAGGGTATTTATTTAAGAGCAAAAAAGAATTTAAAAAGATGAGTAATTTAACTTCTAAAATAACTCCCTGCTCTCATCCTGACTCCCAAAGGCCCTCCCACCTCCTTTTGCTCTTGCATATTCCCCAAAGCTTTGCATTGCATATTCTATGCTTGCTTCTCGTCCCTTCCCAGAGCGTAAGTACTGAGGCAGGAGCTGAACTTTGTTCGATGCGCTCTCTGTGAATACAGTTGATGTTACAGATGTTTGCTAGATGTAATCTGAAGACTTTAAAAGTAACAGACAGTATCTCTCTTAGTTATCTGTGCTGCGAACTTAAAGAGGTTGACAGTGAAGAAATTTCACCGATATGAAGAAGAGATTGACATCCACAACGAGTTCTTCCGACCATACGAACTGAGTAGTTTTGATGATACCTTTTGCTTGGCTATGACAAGTTCAGCACGGTATGTTGTGAGTACTACTGTAAGGACTTGGGGACTGTAGTTTTCCTAGTTCATACAGATGTGTCTTATTTTACCGGCAGTCTGTTCTGCAAGCCTGCTGGCGGGTTCAGCCCCTGAATACCTCCCATGGTTGGGAGCCTGCTACTTCAGGAAACAGTCCTCTCTATTGTTAGAAAACTGGGTTAAATTTCTTCCCTTTAATAAGTTGAAATATTTCTCCCACTGGTCCTAGTTTGTCATTTGTAATAAACCCAATTTTTTAAATCAAACATCGGAGTTGAGAGCTAACATAATTAGCAGGAAAAAGCATGGTCTTTGGTATGGAAAGGCTGGGATATGAACCTTAGACCCTCCACTGCCTACCTCTGTTACTTTAAGAAAATTATCCAACTTATGTAGATCTTGGTTCCTTCATTCCATATAGGTAGGGGTGTATGTGAAACCACACACATATTCACACATATACCAAGTGCCTGATGTAGTGCCTAAGACAGGTGGATGACTGATAAATGGTGACCGTCATTATATTACAGTTTTTATTGGGCACAAGTCAGGTCCTGTTCCTCTTCTGTTATTACAGCTATTAAGATACTTGAGGAAGTATAATTAATTTTTTTCAGAGTAAATATCCTTCATTCTTTCATAACGCATGTGACATTTTTTCAGAGTTTCCATCCTGGTCTGCCACAGTTGAACAAACTATATTTTTCTGTGTCTCTTGTAGACTTTGGTGGGGCCTTTTTTTTTTTTTAAATTTTATTGTTATTCAAGTACAGTTTTCTACCTTTTTCCCTGGTGGGGCCTTTTAGAAAAATGATAAGACTACAATAAGAAAATTAGGCAAAGCAAATCACTTCTTGATTATTATGTTTAAACTAAAGTTTACATTTTTGTATTTTAAATTTTCTTCCAATGTGATATATGAATGCCTAAGCTTAAGTGGTACATATAGAAACATATTTTATGGTTTTCTTTCCTACAAATTACTCTACATTTTGCTTCAATTTTAGATAGAAAACTTGAAGTATTTACTTGCTTGGTTTTCAACTAAATTTATTAAAATTTAGCAATTTTAACTGCAAGGTCATTGTCATCTCCAGAATCTTTCGGTTCAGCAAAGGATGACTGAGGTTTCACGTATGTATAAGTACAGATATGTACAGTTGATTTCCTTTATTTGTAGGAGTTTTGTTCTGCACAGTTCCTGCAAACACGGAATTAGAGAACATGGACCTTTGCTCCTAGGAGAAGTGCAGGGTTAGGTTCCTATAAGCCTCTTGTCACGATGTGTCATCAACCTTTCAATATGCAACCTTGTTTTCTGTGTTTCTGTTTAAAGAAACCTTATTTAATATTGTCAATTTATTAACATTGAGCACACAACCAACAGCATTGTAACTCACGCCTGAATGAAGCTTCTCTAACACACTTATTTTCTCTACAACACACAACTTTCTTATGCTTAGAAACACAAAACAGCTTCAGCACCAGCTGGGGAGCTGTTAGCTAGTGAGATCACAAAAATAAAAGCACAAAATTATGAAAAACATGGTACTAAATAAACTATGAAAAGGATACTTTTTTACAGTATGAGAGCTAAAACAGGAAGGCAGAGTTCTGCCTCAGCTGGGAAGTGAGCATTGGGTTCCTCTAATTCTTCACTTTTTGGCACATGCCTGTGTCTTGGGGTGATCATGAAAGCTATGAGTATTGATTTGGGGTTACAAATAAATTTTAGTGAGTAAGCAAATTCTCAAATATGGAGTCAATGGATAATGAGGATCAACTGTATATGTTCAAAAGAAAGAAAGAAAAATTAAACAAAACACACAATGAAATACTACTCAGCTATAAAAAAGAAGGAAATCTTATGAGCAACAGCATGGATGGACCTGGAGAACATTATGCTAAGTGGAAGAAGCCAGTCAGAGAAAAACAAGAACCCTATGATTTCCCTCAGGTGGAATCTAATGAATAAAATGAACTGACAAGCAAACCAGAGACAGACTCATTGGTAGAGAGCAGATGACAGCTGTCGGGGAGGGTGTTGGGGGCTGGACGGGGAGGCATTGAGTAAAAAAAGAGAAAAAACTCATGGACACAGACAATAGTGTGGTTGCCAAATGGGGGGGAGTGGAGGAGGGTACAGGGGGGACAAATGGTGATGGAATGAGACTTGACTCGGCGTGGTGAACACACAGTACAGTGTACAGAGGATGTGTTGTGGAACTGTGCACCTGAAACCTGTATAATTGTGGTACCCAGTGTCACCCCAATAAATTCAATAAAAAGGAAAAAAATTGTAAGTAGGAAAAAAACAATTTTAAACTTTTATATTTGCCTATTAAAAGAACTATGGAACACCTTTTAAAAATAAAATGTAATAAGATTGTTACAGCAAAAAAAAAAAACAAAAAAAACACTTTCAAACTGTTTAAGAGGCATTTTGAGTCGATTCAGTATTTCTTTATCTTACCAAAATGTAACATTGACTTACACTTGGAACAGCATCCTTGCTAATAACTGTTGCCGTTTTGGCATCCAGTGAGGATTTGGGTCTGGCTTCAGCAGTAATAGGTAGGCATTGCATAGTGAGGACATAGCTTTAGCTCTTAGTAGGTGGTAAATTAAAATTTCTATTTAAAGTGTTCCAGCAGGGTTCTAATGAATTAACCTTAGCCTAATGAGGGGGACGCGGATACTTTAATTCATACCACTGCCTGTCTGATCACTGTGTCAGCCTCCCAGGTGGTATAGTGTAATCAAAACATTGTCCACGAAACTGAGTGGCTTAGTGGTTTGTCATTGGTTTTATGAGTTTAATTTTACCTGAAAACTAATCACGATATACAACCAGAGAGTATACGTCTTAGCAGTAATTCAGATATCAACTCTGTCCCAGTAAACAAAATCATTAAATTCATAAGCACTGGGCCGCATAATCATGAAGAAAATTCACAGTGAAGACCGATAACATTGACATTAGCTAGTGTCGTTAGTTCATGGGGTTTTACGGCCCCGCTCACCTCAGCTCCCCTGAGCATTTGGCTCAGAATACAGAATCAGCTCTGTGTTCTGTGTGCTCACAGCTGTACACCTCCTCTCGCCCGCACCTGTGTGTAGCTCCAGGGGCTAAGCAGGAATAGTATAAAAATGTGAATTGAATGGAAGCCAATATTCTCTGGATGGACAGTGATTCATATGGAATGTTTTTCTCCTCTTTCTTCAGTGACTTTATGCCCAAGACCGTTGGCATTGACCCAAGTCCATTCACTGTGCGTAAACCAGATGAAACTGGAAAGTCAGTGTTGGGGTAAGATTCGCGTATATGGATAGAATGACATTTTACTTATTTATTTTAGAGTGAAATATTAAAGCTTCATGTAAAATAATATAGCACTTGCCATATACCCTCCACCTGAAACCAGCGACTCACGTTGCAGAGGTTGGGGCACAGCCCTGTCACTGCACCTGTACAGGGAGCTTTTATCCAGCGCTGAGACCGCTGAGGCGGTTCGACGTGAAAATGGAATTTAGGGGAGTTTCCGCAACATGGGGCAGTTTATTATTTTAAGTTAGGAATATCACAGATATAAAGGCAGGTAGCAGATATTATGTGCTGTGTCCTTTAAATAGCTCAGGATCCTCTATTTCCCTCAACATAAAATACTTAGGTAAAAATTCATATTCATAGTATTTATTTTTTGTTTTATTTGTAGTATTTATTTTTATTCACATCCTGAGGAAACATTAAAGCAAATGTATTCAGAGAGGGAGATTAATAGATTTTCTGTGTATTACTGTAACATGGTTCGGGGAAGACTGTTACGATACCCAGTAATACAGGGAAGAAGACAAACCATGTTTACGTCTTTGTGCTTAGAGACTGGAGGGAAATGTGTTGTGTTCCAGCAATAAGAACCGCTGGTTCTGCCACTGACTTGAATCATCCCAGTGATAAGGTTTCTCCTAGACCCTACCCAGAATCCCTGACTGGCTGCAGACAGGGTCCGAATTATATTTAGGAGCATGTATGGGGTCCTAATGGGGTTTTAACCACATGCGATTCATACAGTGGGATGTGTATTACTCCTTTCCAGACACATTATTTCTATGACTTAACAGTGGCTTTAAATAGCAACACGTTAAGCTCAGGACCAGATGCTAAGGAATTTAAAAGAAAGGATCCTCAGGAGTTTAGAATTCAAGGATTTCCTAGGACAGATACATAAATGACCAGCTATATTAGTGTATGGCACAGAAATGCTGTTAACTTTGAAATTTTTAGTTGCAGAAAGTCAGAGAAAGTCTAATTTATCTTCTATAATATCTAACCCGTGGTCACAGAGTATGGCAATTTCCTTTCCTAGAACATTTCAGAATATTTATGAATTTTAAGTCCCTTGTAGATAATTGTTTTCCAAAGAATGAAGTATTAAACATTTTTCATAAAAACTAAAAATTATAAAATATTTTCTCAATTAAAAAAACAATATTCTTACTACTCTCAAATTTGGAACTAAAATACAAGTAAATGCTTTTGTAAGTGTCAGTTCTTTCTGTTTGGTCTCCCCATCTATTTCCTACCATTAGAAGCTATGTTCAGCAAATATAATTATTTACCAGTAACACAATAAATTTTAAAATTTAGCTCATGTTCATCAGTTGCTCATTACTCTGGTAGAAATAATCAGCTGAAACTGATTGATAAAAACATAGAAGGGAAGGAAATATACATGGATTTGGCTCTTGACCTTTTCTTGAAGCTTTTACAAGTTACGGTTGATTTTACTAATATCTCAAAACATATGGTCTTTTATTGAACCATATATTTTTGAAAATATTGATTTTGGCTACCAAGGAAAGGCACAATAAGACTTTTCTGCACTGGTTTACACGAACATACAGGTTTATTTCCAAAATTTATAACAGTTTAAATTCACAGTAGGTCAGTACTTGTTATACATTGTAAAATGTTAAGGTTTTCCCTTTAGCACAACTTGAACTCAGGAACTCGTTTTCTCACGGTCATGGTCTCATGCTTTACTAGGACGGAGGCTTTGGACAGAGATGCACAGTGAGTGTTGAGGGTTCTGTTTAGAGATGCTTCACCTTCATATTTATCTTTCCAAAGAAACAAAAGCAACAGAGAAGAAGCTGTGCTGCAGCGGAAAACGGCAGCCAGCGCCCCGCCACCGCCCAGCGAGGAGGCTGTGTCCAGCAGCTCTGAGGATGACTCTGGGACCGACCGGGAAGACGAGGGCTCCGTCTCCCAGCGCTCCACTCCAGTGAAGATGACCGACACAGGAGACAGTGCCAAAGTGACCGAGGTGCCTGTTGGGGGTGGGGCTTGTGTGGGCCAGCACAGGGCTCTGGAGAATGATCTCTAAAACTCTACTTTCAGTCAAAAGGCTGAAAGCAAGAAAGGTTGTGTTCTCCCATTCACACCGTTCTAATGTGTGCTGCCCGAGGGCACTGCAGAGAGAAATCCATTTAGCACAGACAGACAAAATGAAAATGGCTTCATTTTGAAATAAAAGTGGTGTTTTGCTCCCGTGTATAACAGTGAAATTCTTATTACTTTAGAATTGTTAAGAGAATCCTGTTCCTCTTTGAACAGCCCATCCTCTTACAGGCTCATTTATTCCGTTGCTCAGCACAATGTTGGAATTCAGGCTTTGGGCCTGGGCCTCACCACCTTTGCATGGCCCCAGTGCAATTTGGTATTATCAACATATTACACGGGGGGAAAAGGGAAGTAAACAACAAAAGAACCAAATCAGCTTTGAGGGGAAATTTGATTTCTAGAAATAGTGAGAAATCATTAGAGGTCAATATGGCAAATAAAATGTGATGATACAAGAACTGAATCCATTATTCCAGGAGCTGGCCAACTACAAGCAATTGGCCCAATGCAGGTGGCTGTTTTTGTCAATAAAGTTTCATTGGCACCCAGCCATGCCTATTTGTTTATATGTGTCTGTGGCCGTTTTTGTACTCTATAACAGCAGAATTGCATAGTAGCTGTAGAAATGGTATGACCCAAAGAACCTAAAATATTTACTATCTGGCCCTTTCAGAAGCATTTGCTAACTCCTGTAGTATACTAAATCAACTAGTAATTATTTAACAGTTTTTTTACCCTAAAACAAACTATTTTTAGTAGAAATAAAATGAAATTAAAAAAAAAAAAAACATTAACTGAGAAGTTTAATGAATACAAGGTCTATCCAGAAACAGTCCAGCCATTGTTAACGTAAAGAGAACAGTTTGTGTGACACTGATATAGCAAGGAGAGTGGACTGGAATGCACGTTCATGAACAATGACGACCTCACTGTACCTGTCCGTGGGGGTGGCAGACACCACTGAGTGAGCATGTGTACTGTGTGGCTGTCACAGTCAAAATGACTGAGCAAGGAGAGCAACAAATCTGCATCAAGTTTTGTGTTAAGATAGAACATTCCTGCATGGAAACTACTCAGATGAGCAGGAAGCCACAGCTATGGGCAACCGGTGATTGGCAGCTTCATCACGACAACACACCACTCATGCATCACGTCTCGTACAGAGTTTTTGGCAAAACCTCAAATCACCCAGGTGACTCAGCCCCTCTACAGCCCAGATTTGGTGCCCTATGACTTCTGACTTTTCCCAAAACTAAAATCACTTTGAAAGGGAAGAGATTTCTTACTGTCAATGAGATTCAGGAAAATGTGATGGGGCAGCTGATGGCGATTGGGACAACTGGGTGAGGTCCCAAGGTGCCTACTTTGAAGGGGACTGAGGCATCATTCTCCTATGTACAGTGTTTCTTGTATCTTGTATCTTCTTTAATAAATGTCTCTTTTTCATATTACATGGCTGGATACCTTCTGGACAGACCTCATAGATTCAAGAAACATTGTGATTTCTTTTGTGGAAAAAGTCACAGGTTCATTTTCTTCACTTCTGGAAATAAGTAATATGCTAGATGTCTAAAAATTCTTCCTGGTTCCCTTTATTTTTTTAAACCACAGAACATGGTCCAGCCCATGAAAGAAGTATATGGCATTAACCTCTTTGATGGCCTCTCAGAGGACGATCTCTCCATTTATTCCAGGTAAACTACTATGTAGAGGTTGAGACAAAATGCCAATGTCTTATTACAATAACTTATGTCTAGTTTAACTTTTCAAAAATTAAAATAGTCAATACAGAAGGAAATGAATTCTATCTGGAATACAGTAGTGGCATTTTAGAAGGTCAAATTCAGAAACACTGACTTACATTTGGAGGTAAAAGGCCTATTGCCTGAGACTCTTGGAGTCTCTCATGATAAAAATTTATCATACGTACGTGTATTTCACCACTTGCATAGAAGCTGCAGACTTAAGCACTAACACAGCTCTGCAGTAACAAATGCTCGATATTGGGTACAGACAAACCTGAGATACTGCCCACTGAGGACCTTGCAGTCACTTCAGCTCTGGGCTGCTGGTCTGGTGGGAACAGTGTCTGAAGAGGAAAAAGGGAGCCATGGTGTTAGGTGCCAATTCAAAATGTTAAAGACCTTTGAGAGGTAGATCTAACTGAAAGGAGAGGCGCCACCAAAAGCCATTCCCTGAAATCGCGGGCATAATTTGCTTATTTATGTGTGTTTTTCTGAGCAAACTTGTCGTTACCAGATTCACAAAAGAATCCCTCACCTGGAAATCCTGAAGAAACCGATGAGACCACTGCAAATACTCCCTCAGCCTAATACATGCATTGAGAAGACAATTATTTTTTCACTGTTTCTATATAATTTCATTAGCAGTTATTATGCTAAAATTCACATTTACAGGATCCAAAGGACTGTCTTAGAAAATTCTAAAGCATATGTGATTAGACTTTAACAGTAAGATAGAACATATTCTCATTATAGTACAGCCCTTAAAAAGTCAAGGATAATAGAGAATTAAGGACAATTCTGTCAAACTGGAAATCACCTGCGTGCACCATTCCCCTTAAAGCAACGTTCCATGAAAGTGTAGTATATTTCTGTGAACGTGAATTTCAGTGGCAAACATTAGCTCTCCAACAACTGACACTAAAGGGAATTCCAGTCGAAACACAAGCGCAGAGGCTTTCGTTATAGAGTCATGGTAGTTCTATAATGAGACCCTTCATTCATATAAGTTTGCATATGTAAACACTGTAACATAAGTGAGCACTGATCGTCCGTTCTTTATTAAGGAGGGTGTTTCATGTATGGAATTCGTCATACTGGATATTGCCACCTTTTTTACTTTGAGCTAGTAGTAAGATCTGTGATATAATATGTAAAATATAAAAATGCACAGTATTTCTTGACTGCAAAAGCACTGGTGTGACTGCATCCCTGTCTTACCAGAACCCAGGTGGGCCATTCAGAACTCAGCCACGCCCTCCTCCCTCCTTAGCACAAAGACTTGCATTCACTTCTTCATCACATGGTCACAACAGTGTAGCTACTCTTTATTAGCTGAAGTGGGCCTTTGTAAGGAACGTGGGCTGGAAGACTGAATTATCTGGGGTTAGTGACTGAGTAATATGACTGCTTGTTGCAGAGGGCATGAGTGGACATGTCAAGGGCTGACATTTTGGCTGTGTTAATTAAGCTAGAAGTTGCTTTAGGCATGACTTTCACTGGAGCCTTTTTACTCTGACTGCCCCTGAGGGCGCACCTCCAGTTCTCCCACCTTGGGGAGTGAGATAGGGCCTTGTTCAGCCACAGCAGCCCTGGGAAACAGTCTAAGAAGGGTGCAAGGGCGGGCCTGTAGGATAAAGATTGCTGCAGGGGAGGAGGGACCCTCGTCTCGGAATAAGATTCTGTGTTCGCTATTATGAACATCAACAGGGTCTTTGGGTCAACAGGGTACGTTATACCCTTTGCAGGGTGTAGTACTTCAGTGTTTTATCTGTTCTTGAGACAACTCTGTAGTAGATGTCATCATCCCTCTTCATAGGCTGAGAGCACAGAAAGAGCCATTCAGTGACATCCTGGAGACCTCTCCTGTGCTTCTTGGGTATCTGTGATTTAGACTGTGCCATTCTCTTTATTCTCTTGATAATGTCAGCTGCCTCTGCTTATCATGCAGACCTGGGGGAAAGGGGAGAAGCAGGAGCCTGGCCATCTCTTCCTCTCTCTGCGAGTGTCCCCTTCCTGTGGTCAGACCCCCCTATTGGCAGTTGTGGTGTCTCCCCTCTCCATCTGTCATGGGCACTGCTATAGGCAGAGGAAGCCTCCCTCCATCATATCTGCGCATTGGGTAGCTGTGCTAGGGGGTGGCCAAAGATGTCCAGGGACTGATTGGAACCCCGTCTTGCTCCAGCTAGGTCCTGGGGCTCTCTTTGTGGCTCCTCTGACCCAGAGAGCAGAGCTTCAAGGTCAGGGCGAGAGCCCACGTAGTTCTGCCCTGTATGGTGAGATGCCCTCTCCCACTGTTGTTCTGCACCCAGTTGGCTAGACTCACGAAAGTTAGTGCATGTAAACACGGTGCCCTCGCCTGACGTGCCTGTCAAAGCTGCCACCTGGGCTGCCTCACCGCGTCGTGTGGGCAGGGAGGCGATGCAGCCAGAACTGGCTTCTGCAGCCTGTCTTCCAGCTTCCTGTTCGCCTGCCTGTTTTTCCTGTGTTGACCCTCAGCCACCTTCAGACTCCTGAACACCTCGTGGTTTTATCGTTTTGTTCTAATTCCGAGCCCTATTCTCTGCACCTTCCTTTGCCCTCAGATTTTCTGATAGCTTTTGTTTGCTATCTTGACCACACCCAGAAGTTTACTGACTTCCTCAAAGCCTCAGCCCTGGCCAAATCTTTTTTTTTTTTTTTAGTTCTGACCGTGATTGTGCAAATGATTTGTAAGTTTAAAGTTCTGTACAAATATTAGATGTTATATGACATTCTTTTAAAAAATGCATCAAAAATGTTCACTTGGTAAAGATAAATTGGATAAAAGTAAGCTATTTATTTTAAAGTGTTTTGGTAGCACCATAATGATTTAATAATTGGTAGTTTCTGTAACACTTTGCTTGACCTTTAAAAAAGCTAATTAAAAAATAAATTATAAAAAAAGTCCATAGTCATCAAAAGAAACTATTTTAAGTAGTAGAACAGTGAAAAGGGAATCAGCCCTTTAATCCTGCCCTGGCACCTTCTTGGGGCACATTAGAACAAAGCTGCCAGCCACACTTCAGACAGGTGTACTCTTGAGAAATAAGCTGGTGGCCCTCTGCCCCTCACAGGTACCCCGCTGGCATGGCCTGGGGCCATTCTCTTTGGCTCTGAAATTTAAGACTGGCTTAGTGTTGTCCCAGTCTTCTCTAAGGAGGGGTGGCATACAGTGGTGCTCAGTAGGTGGTCTCCTCAGCCCCTCACGATTGAAAGTACTCTTTGGAGTGACCAGACTATGCTTGGGGATTCTTGTGGTCCTAAGGAAACTGAGTCCATGTCTTAGGTTCCCAGCAGCATCCCTGCTTCCGGAGACAGGTCCCTTGCCTGACCCAGCCCTGTCCTTGCCCTTAGTGTTTCCCCACGTTTCCTGTTGAAGTCACCTGTAGATGGGTGAGGCCCTGAAAGATCAGCTGTTTGGCTCCAGGAACATCCTGGTTAAGTTTTTTTTATTGTGTTTAAATAAACAGAAATGCAATAAGTACACATTTCATGTCATTCTTATAGCTGTGGTTCTGACTTATGTTTTAAGCTAAATCCCTCCTCCTTTACTTCTCACCAACCCACTCTAAAATTAGGCAACCGTTTATAAGTAAAGTCTTGTGGTACAAAGGGTACTATATTTTGCCGTGTATGTGCACACTCTTTGCCCAAATTTTTGAGGGAAAAATGAGGATGTGCATTATACATGGGTAGTACTAATTCCGTATCTACATGAATGTTTTTAACTCTTTTATTTATGCTTATGCATCAAAAGTGTAACTCTAAAAAGCAATAATGATAACCATTTGCAAAATAATACCCTGGAATATGATCATTGGTATTGTTTCTGAGTATAAATAAAATTAAAAATTGAATTAAAAAATTAAAACAAAAGATATTTTTCCTGGAAGTTTGGGCCAAAAATGCGGGTGTGCAGTATACACAGGAGCACATTATACATGGCACAATATGGTACTGTTGTTATTTGAAAGCTCATTCCATTTTGTGAGATCTGCTGAATGAATTTATTGCAAGCAGTTTCCTCGGTAGCTCACTTTTATCTATTGTCATCCGTAGATTCGTTCAGCTGGGCCAGAGGCAGCACAGACCAGACAAGAGCAGCCAGCAGCTCTGTTCCAGGTGCCCAGATGGAGTTATAAAACTGTGAGTACTGGATTAGACCTTGACGAAAAACACTTGTGGTCATGCCATTCCTAGTGCTTTTTAAAAAACACTTTGTAAGGAGAATGTTATCTCGTCACCACATCAGTATAAGCACTGAGGCATCCCCTCCTGGCACCTTATGCAAGGAAGACCATAGCTGTGAGGGTGGGGAAGAGATTGGCAGCCCTGACTGTGCTTGCAGTGCACCCTTCGGAGGTGGGATTGGCGTGGAAGGAGGCCTCTCTCCACTGGGTAGAGGTGGGATGACAAAATAGCTCTGACCCTGCAGACAGGCTCTTCAAGTTCAACGTAAGACCCTTGAGGGCAGGAATGGGATGGTCTCTTCTAACTGTGTGTCCTCACCAGTTCTTGTAACTTGCTATAAGTTAAGCAGGTATTTAGTAAATTCTTAAATGGTACTGGTGGTGTATCCTGAATCACAGCTCTACCACTTCTTGTTTTGTTTTGTTTGTTTTTGCCGTGAGCAAGTAACTTAAGCCTTGCGTAGCCCAGTTTCCACATCTGCAAAATGGGACAATAATCGCACCTGCTTTGTAGGAGGGTGGTAGGCTTAAGTGAATACAAAGTGCTTAGAACACTGTCTGGAAAAAGTTCTCAATAAATGTGATCATCACCATCATCATTTTCTTCATATTCGTCGTGATTCTCTGCTCACTGGACCAAACAAAGCAAAGCTTGTGACCAGGAGAGGCTCTCTGATGCTTATGCGCTCAGTTGAGTTTCTTGTAGACAGTGGGTCAGTGTGGAGATTAAAGGAGGTGGTATGTAGCAGGTGTTTAGACCAGTGCCTGGCACAGAGCTGACATTTAGTAAAGGCTCTCTTCCCTTTTCTTGACCGACTTCATCAGTAAACTATTTGATGGACGCTAATTGCCTAACGTCACTGTGCGCTACATCTGCGCGTTCCTGACTGATGGCTAAGAGGCTGTTGTAGTAAATCAGGGGAAGATGGTGCCTTAGAGGGTAGTGTCTGGGAGGAGTTTGGAAATGGGATGGATTTGGGGAATATTTAGGAGGCGAAATGGGCAGGACTTGGATACGGACTCATCTTGGAGGAAGAGGAAGGGGGCCGTATCAAGGATAACCCTTAGGTGTTTTGGTTTGTGTAACAGGTTTCATCGATTCATTCATTGATTCATTTATTCATTTAGCAGATAGGTATTGTATGTCCCTGTGTTAGGACCATTCAAAGCTGCCATTTACCAGGGTAAGGAGCACTACAGAGGATCCAGTTTGCCTTTAAAGTAGCATCGAAGTGGCCAGTTTAGGAAGCGGTTGAGTCAACTGATTTAGAATTCAGAAGAGAGCCTTCTGGGGATGTAAATGCACATGGGTGATGATTAAAGCCACTGACTACGGAGGAGAGCACCTCAGTAAGGGGAGTTAGATGAGAAAAGAGCCACAGCTGTGTTGAGGGGTCTGGTCTCACAGCTGAGACGGAGAGAAACTCCAAGGGAGGTGGAGAGGGCCGGTCAAGGAGGGGAGGGAAGCCAAGGCAGTGCTTTACCACGGCCTTCAAAACGGCCCTTTGTCCCTTCTTTTTCTCCCTGTCACTGTTTTTTCTTTGTTTTCCCTGTTTAAAAAACATACAAACTCATTAATTTAGAGGCAGTTTTTCTTTCTTATATCTAATGAGCATGCGGAAGTATGGGCTCCCAAATGAATTGAAATATGATGTGGCCAAAGAAGGAAAGTATTTGAATGTGTTAGTAAAATAAGAGACTCTGGTAACCAAATTGTATTACACAAATTGATCATTCCATTAAGACAGTATGGCACAGCCTAGGAGAAGGTGATGAAATTAATATAGCATGCAAAATAAAAGAAAAACGTTTTCCTATTTTCTTTAACGTGGGGACTACTTTGATTCATAATTGATCTTGCCGTTATTACTTTTAAATTCTTTTCTTAAAATATTTACTACTTGCTTTTCTGAGTTCTAGCACATAACAAAATCACGTGGATCTAGATTTGTTTTAACCTTTCCATTTAATTGGTAAAGAATCTAACATGAGTGGTTTTTTGCACATCTTCAGCAGGATAACAAAGAGCCTGGTAGGCTCGGCATTATGTTGTCATGGCAACTGCCCAAGAGTGTTGTTGTTTTTGTGTGTGTCTGTGTTTGTGCATTGGTGTTCACTTAAAAATGGAAACTGTAACTAGGTTCTTAAAATACCAGCAATACAGTTTTACATGTCTCAAGCTCTGACAAAACCAAGAGAATTTTGATTTATGTGAGATTATTGAAATTCTCATCTAGTTATATTTTAGGTTCTAGTAGATTTTAAAGTGGTAGTAAGTTTTTTTTAAGTTTATATCCATATGTATCTACTCATCTCTGGGTAATTCATAATGTGACCAATTTTTCTTGCAATCATGAGGCAACCGGTATTGCTTTTCTAAATGTGAGGTAAGTACAACCGCAGAGGTGCAGACACCTGGATGGGGGAGCTGGACACTCGCCCACGGTCTCGCAGGACATTTTTTAGAGGTGGATGTTAAACCCAGACCTGTGGAGGTCTGCGCTGTCGCCCCACGTAGAGCTGCATTTTGTTTGAGTGATCCCTCACTGCGGCTCACACCGGTTCCCAAGTGGGCGGGTGGTGACCAGGGACAAGGAACCTCAGCCAACATTTACCGAGCACTCCGGGTGACACGGGCACCTTAACCCGCATTCACTCCATGTGGAGCCTATCTCGCCGTCACCTTCCTTCTGCAGAGGGAAACTGGAGCGCAGAGAAGTATGGAACTTGCCAGAGGTCAAACAGCCCTCCAGATCCGAGTCGGACAGGCTGGCTCACTGTCACTAAGCTCTGAGTGCCTAGTGTTACCCCTGCTTTTATAACCACAGTGGTAGAAACTCTTATCATCAGCGTGAACATTCTTCCCTTTGATTCTCTGGCATGATCTCTGTGCAGACATGGTATTCCTGCTCTGTAGATCTTGAATTAAAAAAAAAAAACATTTTAAGGTAATATACCCTATTCTTTCCCCAGAACCCAGTCTGTTGTCCCGAATGAGGACGTGCGTTCTGGGCAGGCACACCCTGCTCCACCCATGACGTGGTGCAGAGGCTGTTTCCCCGTCACAGAACAACATTGCTGCTGTTTAGGGTATTGCTCCCCTACTAGGTTATAGGTCATAAGTTCTCCGAGGGCAGCCCCTCTTTGTGTCCCCTGCTACCCCCAGAATAGCTCCTGAAACTGAGGACTCAGTCAGTACTTATTGAAATGGACTGAATCTTACCTCACCCCAATCCCTTCCATTGCTGTCAGAGTCTGTATAAGGCCCCCTGAGCATCCCTGGAAGCCCATCTAACCCAGTGTCTCCCTGGTTTTTAGCCATCCTCCCCCCTCCAAATGCTGAACATTCCCTAGTTCTTCCCCTATGCTGTTTTCTGCTCATTAGCCCTCTCTGCACCCTCTTATTTCCTTTTGTTGTTGTTCTTCCCCTGCTGCCTTCTGGTAAAAGAAAAAAATGAGCACACCAAGGTTTTAGCCTTTTTTTGCTTTTTCTAGCCTGCTTCCACCTGCCCCTGTGAGCGAATGCAGGGTGCTGTGCAAGGGCAGGTGGGGCCAACCCGTTCTCGTTTTACACTCCCACCAGTTCTCTGGGAGTTTTAAACTAAGCAACAAATGCCAATCAGTGTAGGTTAAAAAGAACATGAGCACATATATTATTAGTACCTGCTATTCTGTGGCTCACCTATTGCAGGAGTATGTCTCAGTTATTTGGAAATTACCTCTAAGAAATGGTTCAAAATATAACACATACTTTGGATAAATAGTGTCTACCTTAGAATTTCTCCAGCTCAGGATGAGCTGAAATGTAATATAAGGTAAATACGTATGTTTTAGGACCATGAGGTTGAATTTGTTGCTAAAGTACATCCTGTAAGAAGCCTTTATTGACCTTAGAATGAACGCCCCTGGGTACGAGTTTCTGTCAGGGAAGTGTTTCACAAATCTGAGGGTGCTCTTGCACAGTCAGAATCAGCACAACTTTTTACACTAAAGAGAGGAGTGTGACACAATAGCCATGATTAGCTCTACTTTGTTTCCTTCTCATGATAGTGTTTTCAATCGTGTGCTACCTCCACAGGAGTCACGGTGGCGGTCCTCCCCCAGCCCACTGATTTCATCTAGTCCTCCGCAGATAATGCTCTGGTCTCTGTGCTGCAGGCCAAATGATTTCTGCCATAATGGGTAACTCTTGTTATCTTTGCCGAACACCGGGGAGCGCAGTTTTTAAAGGCTTAAGGATCAGAGCAGTTGGGAGGCCAGGATCAATGATTAATCAGCTAATTCCCTCCACAGGTGGGAGATGATGATAGGAGACATCTCCGCAGCCAAGGAGGCTGTGACCTCTTCTCCCCCAGCAATCACCTCCACAGTCTATTTTGCTTTTTTCATTCTGGCCTTTACTCTTCTCTCTTTTTCTTTAACCTTTTTCCTGTATATC
The DNA here is from genome assembly GCF_022682495.2 of Desmodus rotundus. Lineage (NCBI taxonomy): Eukaryota > Metazoa > Chordata > Mammalia > Chiroptera > Phyllostomidae > Desmodus > Desmodus rotundus. Next base: position 62,379,933 of record NC_071397.1, read on the forward strand.
TTTTTAAAAATATTTATTTATTTATTTATTTATTTATTTATTTCTAGAGAGAGGGGGTGAGAAATAGAGGGAACATGATGTGCAAGAGGTACATCAGTGTGTTCCCTCTTGCACGCCCCCAACTGGGGACCTGACCTGCAACCCAGGCATGTGTCCTGGGAATCGAACCAGCAACCTTTCAGTCTGCAGGCTGGCACTCAAACCACTGAGCCACACCAGCCAGGGCTCCTGTATATCTTTTCTATTTCTAAATTAGCTTGTTCTGTCTCACCTCTTCCCCTGCCCCCCGCCCATTTCTTTTATTTTTCTGTCCTCCTTTCTCCCTCACCATCCTCTCCATCCCCTCCAGGGTGTATTTTTAAAATACAGTAGCCCCTCCAAAACACCAGTTTCCTTCATGTATTCCAGGACAGTGCTTTTCAGGCTGTAATTCTTGACTCCTTAGTGGGTCAGGAAATTAATTTAGTAGGCCTCCACACAGGGAAATGCAATAAAACTGGACTGAGTCCAGTAGAAAGTTTCCGTGCATTGCGTATAGTATGGTTAAGTCTTAGTTCATGAAAATTTGCTTCTGTGCATAAATGTAGCTTCATCAGTACACACAAATAAATACGTGTGTACTGATTTGCCATACAAAGTGCTTTCCTTACTATGGGTAATAGTCACAGGTGCGCACAGGTAACCATGTTCTTGGTGATCGCAAACAATGAATTGAACCAAACACACAGAGTTTATAGCAGAAAGAGAGAGAGAGAGCAGATTTATTTAGCAATAGTACACTCCACAGAACATAGGAGCGCGTCAGCTCTGAGCAGAGATTGACCCTCGGTGGCCAGAGGGATTCTATTCTTACAGGGCAGATATTTCCTGGCTAGTTTTGGCGGGCTTTTATTGTGCATGTACAAGTAGTTACATTACTTTTAAGTTACTGTGCATATGGTCTCTCATGATTTTCATTGATTGTGGGAGAGGGGTCCCACAATGCTAATTTATTATAATGCTATTGTAATGAAGCAGGGGTCACGCAGCATCTTCTGCAAAGGAGCAGTCATGATTCACCACGATTTAGCACTTTCCCAGAAAGTAGGAACAACTGGTCTTAGAACAGGGTCTCTGTCCTATATGGATGTCCTTTATCTTAGCCCTGAGGCACTGCGGGAGTTTCCTCACTCCTATCTCCTGCCTCAGTATGAATGCACCTCTTCTGGAACCACATGAGTTAAAAACTCAGCTCCATTCCTGGCCTCTAGGCACTTAATAAATGCTTGTTGATTGAATGAAAGTATGTGTGAGTAATTCCTGTGGGGAATAATGAGAAAAAGAGAAGAGAGAGGTCAGGAAGAAAAGGGGAGAGGAAGAGACGAGAGAGGTTTCTGCAGTATATTCATTGTAGGTAAAATAAATGTAGGCCCTAGAAAATACATTCTTGTTACTGAGACCTAATTGAGAGCTGGGATGGCATGCAAGGAAAGGAGGTAGCAGGAAGCTACAGCTGAAAGTCAAAATGAACAAGCCATAGATAAAGTGGACGCCTCTTTGTTTGAATATCATCCACAGAAGCATCTGCATACTGTTACACGAGGTGAGTTTAATGGAATGGTGCATTTGGTGAAACTTTCAGGGAGGGCTGTCCTGCAAGGTTTCTAGCATGTAAATGTAATTTCTAGTCAATAAATGTAAATTTCATTGTGGGTGCTTGTGTTGTTAGTTTAAGGTATCTAAAATGACTTTCATATTTTTGTAATTCAGTGTATTGCCTGTTTTATTTTGGTGACTACAAAGCGTACCATTTATGGAAGTTTCACAGGAGGTCTTAAGTACCCACCCCCCTTAACATGGCTTTTTGTTGTTGTTTGAGGAACATAGATCTCTATAAGGGAAGGTGTAACTGGTAAGAGACACTAAAGGCACTAAATGACAGATATTGAAGGCTCCTCACTCTGTGCCAGGTCAAGTGCTCACAGGACCCAGTTGAGTGAGATAAAGCCCGTGCCTCTGAGGGTGTGCCTTGCCAGGTTTACATTGTCATTATTCCAGGTGGTGGAGAGGTATGAAGGTATTAGCAGAGGAGGCTGTGGGACTACAGGGAAGAATACGAATCAGAGATTCCTGGGCAGAGGTGAATTCTACGGGACAGATGAAGTTATCTGGTTGAAGGAGGATAAGAGGGCATAGGGCAGAAGCTCCGGACACCACTCTTGGAGACCCATATTTAATTCTGTGTGTCTAATGCCAGGGAATAATCAAGGAAGAGGCAAGAGGCACAGACAGTAGGAACAGGATCAGGATGAGATGCTGAGTGAGGGAGAGTGACCCTTATTTTATTAAAAGCCCATTTTAATCAGGGGAGTGATGGGCCTATATTTGCATTTCAGAAAGGTCACTCTGGAATTAGCGTGGAGGATGGATTGGAGGCAGGGAGATAATCAACATATCTGTTGGAAAGAGAGCAAAGCGACTGGAGTACTACTGGCAATTGAAATAAAGAAGGGGGTTATTTTGTAAAAGTAGACTTGCAGGGCTTGGTGAAACTCGGTGGTGGATTAGTTGTGAAGAACGCGTGAGAGGCAGCAGCTTTCTAGCTTTGGTAGCCAGATTATGGTGGAGGGGCACCGGGATTGGAAATGCATGACAAACCAGATTTGGGGGCTCAGGTGGTTTTTTGTGGCAATATGGGACATCTAAGATGATTTTTTTGGAGCTAAATAGGTTTTAGATTAAACAGATTCAGTAATTTGGTTTTTTTCTGCTCTTGATTTAAAAAGCAAGTAAGTAAAATTTCTTAACTTCCGACGGGGTCCAGGTTAAATAGATTACTTTGTACTTTGAAATTCCTGGAGATTTGTGGTCACATTGAAGGGGAAAACAATCCTTTAATTACCGATAAAGAGGAAGAATTTATTACGATGTTCGGTGTATTTTTAGCTCATAAAACACTGCCTTGTTTTTTACATGAGCAAGCGGGCTAATTCTGTGGGAACAGATCTGGGTATCTGGTATGACCGTGTGAGGGGTATTACTCACGGGTTTTCTTAGCTCTGTATACAAGAGTCACACTTTGTAACTGCTTGTTTAACCTTTTGGTATTTTGCTGTTTTACCCAATTATCATCCATTCGTGTCTGGGAGGTGAGTGGGAAGGCTTGGGGCAGATGGAATGGTCGCTGAGCCCGTGCTGTGCCACCATGGCTTCCCGACAACAGTTCCTTGTGCACAGGGAAGACGTCTGCCCGGGGCTGATGTATTCATGGCCCTGTCTTCTCTGACCAAATATGAGAGATCTTTTCAGCTAAGATATATTCTTGGTCGAAATGAAAAAGTAGTTTAATTTTATATTTAAATGTAGCTTTACCATCCTATGTGTGACTTATGACCCCTTGGGGCTTTTACACACGGTTTTGAAAATAAAGTACAGATCCCATTAAGTCCTAATTGTGTTTAAAATTCACCAATAGTCTTTTAAATGCTATGTAAGTAATTTTTCATGTTTCATATTGTAATATTGCTGTTTGTTTTCCTTATGGTTTCATAAGAAATTTGAGAAATACCACCATGGAAATTAATCACATTATGTCTTCATAATGAAAGGGTTGCTTGCGTTCTGTCGACGTCCTTCCGCCATCCCTCCCAATTCTGGGGGAACAGAAAGTCCTTGGTAAATAGAACCCACCATGTGGTATTCTTAATCTGAAACAAATCAAAAATTCTGAGTTACTCGAGGCCAGGGCTCATCTGCCTTTGTATCCCCGGGCTGCTGCACAATATCTGGTATACAGTAAGCATTAAACATAAGTTACAGATGAGTAATATTTGATATTCAATATTTTTACCTCTTTTAGGAATATCATGCAAAATTAAATGTGAGGGAGTAAGAGAAATGCCAGGATTAACAAGCTGAAGCCAATGGCAAAGAAAATGATAAATGCTTGTTAGGTTTTTATTTCACTATAATTTATTTTTAGTTTTAGCTGTAACAACTCAGAGTTCTTGGCAGGTGTCTCAGGATTTTTCAGTGGACAAACTGTTGCTGACCTTATTAATTTATACATTATGTTAGTAGGATGGGCTAAAGTTATGATTTTTAAAGTTAAATTCAAATGTTTTTCCTGCTTTTTTGAAATATAATTGACATGACATGTAAGTTTAAGGTGTACAGTGTAATGATTTGATACATGTATACACTGCAAAATGATCACCACAAGAAGGTTAGTGGACACCTCCATCCCCTCATGTAGTCTGTGTGTGTGTGTGTGGTGAGAACTTTCAAAATCTACTCCCTTAGCAACTTTCAAATATACAATACAATATTATTAACTATAGTCACCATGCCGTACATTCTATCCCCAGAACTTATAACTGGAACTTTGTACCTTTTGACCACCTTTACCCATTTTCCCACCCCTGCCTCTAGCAACCAACAATCTGTTCTTCGTTCCTATGAGTTTGCGGTTTTGTTTTGTTTTATTTCTACATATTAGTGAGACCATACAGTATTTTTCTTTCTCTGTATGACCTAGTTCACCTAGTGGAATGCCCTCAAGGTCCCTCCATGTTGCAAAGGGCAAGGTTCCCTTCGTTCTTATGGCTGCGCACCTGTAGACACTTAGGTTGCTTCCACGTCTTGGCTACGGTAAATAATGCCATAATGAATGTGGGTGCACGTATCTTTTCAAGTTAGTGTTTGTTTCCTTTGGGTAAATACCCAGAGCTGATATTGCTGAATCATATGATAGTTCTATTTTTAATTTCTTGAGGAACCTATAGTTTACCTTAGTCGCTACACCAGTTTACATTTCCATCAACAGTGTGCAAGGGTACCGACCCTTTTCTCCACATCCTAGCCAGCACTTCTTATCTCTTATCTTTTCCATAATAGCCGTTCCGTTCATTGACAGATTATTGTGCTTTTGATTTGCATTTCCCTGATGATTAGTGATGTCGAGCACCTTTTCATGTTCCTGTTAACCATTTATATGTCTTACTTGGAAAAATGTCTCTTCAAGTCCTTTGCCCATTTTTAATTGGAATATATGGTTTTTGCTATTGAGTGGTATGAGTTCTTTATATTTTTTAGATGTTAACCCCTTACCAAATAAGGGGTTTGCAAATATTTTCTCCTGTTTCTCCCTTTCTGTAGATTGCCTTTTCATTTTGTTGGTCATTTCTTTTGCTGCACAGAAGCTTTTCGGTTTGGTATAGTCTTATTTGTTTATTTTTGCTTTTGTTGCTTGTGATTTTGGTATTATATTCATAAAGTCATTGCCAAGATCAGTTTCCAGGAGCTTTTCCCTGTGTTGTCTTTGAGGAGTTTTATGGTTTCACATTTATTTTGAGTTAATTTTTGTGTGTGGTGGAAGTTAGAGAAACATTTTCATTCTTTTACACGTGAATATCCAGTTTCCCTAGCACTATTAATTGACAATATGACCTTTTCTCTATTGGCTCCCTTGTCAATTATTATTTGCCCATATACATGTGGGTTTGATTCTGGGCTCTCAATTCTGTTCCATTGGTCTATGTGTCTGTTTTTATGCTAGTACCATACTGTTTTGATTATTATAGCTTTATAATATAGTTCAAAATAAGGAAGTGGGATGCCTCCAGTTTTTTTCTTCTTTCTCAGGCTTGCTTTGGCTATTCAGAGCTTTCATACACATTTTAGGATTATTTGTTCTATTTCTGTAAAAAATGCCATTAGAATCTTGATAGAGATTGGAATTAATAGATTACTTTTGGTAGCGTGGACTTTTTAACAGTATTAATTCTTCCAGTTTGTGAGCAAGGATATGTTTCCATTGATTTATGTCTTCCTCAGTTTCTTTCATCAATGTTGTATAGTTTTTATTATATAGACCTTTCACATTTTTGGGTTAATTTATTTCTAAGTGCTTTATTGCTTTTGATATTATTGTAAATGGGATTATTTTCTTCAATCTTTTTAGATACATTTTTTAGTGTATAGAAATGCAACTGATTTTTAAATCTTGCTTTAATGTCCTGCAAATTTGCTGAATTCATTTATTAGTTCTAACAGCTTTTTGGTGGAGTCTTTAAAATTTTTCTAAATATAAGATCATGTCATCTGCAAACAAAGATCATTTTACTTCATCCTTTCTGATATGTATCCCTTTTATTTCTTTTTCTGACCTGATTGCTCTGGCTACAGCTTCCAGTAGCAGGTTGAATAGTAGTGGTGAGAATGAGCACCATTGTGTTGTCCCTGATCTTTGACAAAAAGCTTTTAACCTTTCACCATTGAGTATGATATTAGCTATGGGCTTATCATTTTGGGGTTTTATTTTGTTGCTACATTACTTCTCTACACAATTTGTTGAGAGTGTTTACCATGAATAAATGTTGACTTTTGTCAAATGCTTTTGTGAATCTGTTGAGATGGTCCTGATTTTTATCTCTCATTCTACTGTGATGTGTCACATTTGTTGATTTGCATATGTTGAACCATGTTTGCATCCCAGGGATGAATGCCGATTAATTATGGTGTATGATCCCTTTAATGTGCTATTGACTTTGGTTTGCTAGTATTTTGTTGAGAATTTTTGCATCTATATTTATTGAAGATATTGACCTGTACTTTTCTTGTAATGTCCTCCTTACCTGGTTTTGGTATGAGGATAACGCTGGCCTCATAAAATGATTTTTATGAAGAGTTTGGGAAAGATTTGTGTTCTCCTTTAAATCTTTGTTAGAATGATCAATGAAACCATCTGGTCCTCAGCTTTTCTTTGTTGGGAGGTTTATTACATTATTATTATTATTATTATTATTATTATTACTATTATTATTATTGATTAAATCTCCTTACTCATTAGTAGTCTGTTCAGGTTTATTTCTATTTCTTTATGATTCAGCCTTGGTCAGTTATATGGTTTTAGAGACTTACCAGTTCTCCTAGGTTGCCCAGTTTGTTGGTGTGTAGTTGTTCATTGTTGTCTCTTCTGAACATTGTGTAGCTGTGGTATCAGTTGTAATGTCTCCTCTTTACAATTTTATTGAATTGAGTTCTCTGTCTATTTTTCCTGCTTAGTCTAGCTAAAAGTTTATCTATTTTATATATCTTTTCAAAGAACCAACCCTTGGTTTATTAATCTTTTTATTATTTTTAAAATTTTCCATTTCATTATTTCTGCTTTAATCTTTATTATTTTATTTCTTCTGCTAACTCTTAGCTTTGTTCTCCTTTTTTTAGTGTCTTGATATGTAAGCTTAGGTTGTTTATTTGAGATCTTTCTTTTTTCTCAATGAATGTTATCTCTATAAACTTCCCAGTTAAAAGTGAATTTACTGCATCCCATAAGTTTTGTTATGTTGTGTTTCTGTTCTCATTTGTTTCAAGATTCTTTTTACTTCTTGTTTAATTTTTTCTTTGATCCATTGGTTGTTCAGGAGCATGTTGTTTAATTACTATGTGTTTATGAATTTTTCAGCTTTCATCCTGTTACTAATTTCTAGTTTTCTTCTCTTGTGGTTAGAAAAGATCCTTGGTATGATTTCAGTATTCTTGAATTTGTTGAGACTTGTTTTATGGACTAAATATGATCTATTCTTGAAAATGTTCCATGTGTGCTTAAAAAGCATGTGCATTCTTCTGCTGTTGGATGGAATGTCCTGTATATGCCTGTTAGGTTTGTGTGGTCTCTAGTGTTGCTCAAGTCCTCTGTTTCCTTATTCGGTCTCTCTCTGGAGGATCTATCTATCCTTTGTTGAGAGTGGGCTATTGAAGTCCCCAACTGTTATTGTATTACAGTGAATTTTTCTCCCTTTACTTCCAGTATCAGTGTTTGCTTTATACACGTAGATGCTCTGATGTTGGGTGCATAAACATTTACAATTGTCGTATCTTCTTGATGGATTGACCTTCTTTCTCATTATATAATGACTTTGTCCTTTGGCCATTTTTGTCTGATACAAGTATAGCTACCCCTACTTCCTTTTGGTTATCAATTGCTTGTAATATCTTCTCAATCCCTTCATTGTCAGTGTGTCCTTAAGGGTAAAATTAATTTGTTGTAGACAACATAGCATCTTTGGTTCTTGTTTTCCACTCTGTCCAGTCACTCTGTCTTTTAATTGGAGAATCTAATCCATTTATGTTTAAAGAAATTATTGGTAAGTAAGACTTCCTGTTGCCACTCTGTTCTTTGCTTTCTGTTTTGTAGATCCTTTTCCCCTGCTTCTTCTCTTGGTGCCTTCCTCTGTAGTTTGATGACTTTCTGTGGCATTGCACTTCGACTTCTTCATCATAAACTTTTGTGCATGCACTACAGGTTATTTGTGGTTACCTTCAGGCTTACATAAAATATCTTGCATTTCTAACATCCTATTGTAACATGATAATACCTTTAATAGCATACAGAAACTTTATACTTTTCGTTTCCCCCTTGCATTGTAGGTTACTGATATTACTATTCACATCTTTTATATTATATGGTTATTATTATTGTTATTATTACTTTTAATCCTCACCCAATGACATGTTCATTGGTCTTAGGGAGAAGGGAATGGAGGGAGAGAGCAAGGGAGAGAAACATCGATGTCAAAGAGAAACATCGATTGGTGACTCTTGCATACACCTGAGACAACTGAACCCACAACCCAGGCACGTGCCCTGACTGGGAATCAAACCTGTGACCCTTCAGTTTACGGGACTATGCTCCAACGAAGCAAGGCACACCAACCAGGGCTATATGGTTATTTTTAATGTTTGGGTTTTTTTTAAACTTTTAAACAAGAGTTGCAAGTGAATTATACACCACAATGATAATATTAGAGAATCTGACTTTGACTATATATTTACTAATACCAGTGAAATTTACACATTCATGTGTTTTTATAGTATTAATTAGCATCCTTTTATTTCCACTTTCCACCAAGCTCCCTGGCCAGAGAGGGCCACAAGCTTAGCTCTGCAGCTGGAAAGAGCCTCTGGCAGGGATCTCTTTTCAGCTGTAGCTGCAAGGAGTACAAATTTTGATGTACAAGCATTGTACATCAAAATAATACTTCTTTGAAAATGTTAGGCTTGTTTCAAAGATGAATAGCTAAATTGGTGGTCCCTTAATCATGTGGTTAGAAAAAAGGAATGTAAATTGGCTAAACACAGTATGTTCAGATACATTTAATTTTAATAATAGGATAGAGCTATGAGAAAACATTCTAATAATCTCAGAAACATCAGTAAATGTTTAGCAGGTAGAAAAGGACCTAAAATGTTATTTTAGTTATCTTTTGGGGAACTCTAAATTGAATTATATTTGAAGTTTTGCAAACCAACAACTCTGTCCCACCCACAGTTTTCTACTCATTATTATTCTTACTGGCCCAAAGATTTTGCTTTTACTTGTTTTGAACAGTTTCAACACAGTAGGTAATACTGTTCTTAGATTTTCTAGTGCTGTAACAGAATCAGTTATTGGTCTATTTATAGATCATGTAGATGTATAATTAAATTTATTGTTTACTAGTTTAAATTTTTCATTTCATTTTAGCCTTTAATTTTTTTAAATCTGGAATCCTGGGTATTTCTCAACAGTCTCATGATGAGAAAATCAATTGCAGTCATCTGAATTTTTCATATCCATCTCTTCTCCCAAAGCCTGTCTATAATAGCTTCTAGAGATGCAAAGATACAGTCAGACTTGTGTGGAGAGGGGAAAGATGGCATTCTTAGAACCTCTTAGCATGCGTTCAGGTATATTAGGACCATGAAATCCGAGAACTGGAAAATGCCGAGGGATCGTTGGATTCGGTCCTCTGATTTTTCTGAGAAAATAAGGCCTGGAGAAGGTCAGCAGCTCATTCAGAGTTACAAAACCAATAAATCATAAAACTAGGCCTCAAATTCATTTCTTTGGGACTGAAACACTAAGTCCAATAACATGCTATCCTGAGCCAGGCAGTTGGAATTTCCCCATCCCATACTACTACTGGGTGCAGCCGAAAGTGGGGGCACCTCCCACAGGAGCATGGATAGCAAACTGCATCCAGCAGGTTGTCACCAAAGAAAGAAAAAGAAAAAGATACACATAAAGCAGTGAATTTCAAAATATCGTCTGTAACTCCTGGGTGTTTCAACCCTTACCGTGGGCAGACATTTCCTTCGCTGCTGCAGACTTACAGGAGAGAGAGAGAGAACGGAGGGAGGAAGGCAGGCCAGCCCCTTACACTGACGTGCTTGATGAGGCAGGAAAAGTTGTCAACCCTTGATAAAAGATTTCTATCATGCCTTTTTAGTATTCGTTGTGATAAAACAGGAAATATACATAAAACACTTTTATTGAATATCAAAATATGATGGCTGTCTCGAGGAAAAGCACTTGTAAGATTGTCTAAGTTGTGAGCCGAACTCACCGTTTTTTTCACGGAATACCGGTTGAAATAATGATGGAAGACAAGCTGTGGTCTTCAGACTTGGGTATTTGGCAGACACTTTCTCAAAACTGAACAAAGTAAGCCTTTTACTTCAAGAGAAACAGTTGAGAATTTTTGTTAACAATGATAAAAGCCAAAGTCAGAAATTTAGACAATACTTGAAGATTTTTCTGATGGGATTGGTGACAATCTAAATAAATATGATTTTTAAAAATATATAAACAACATGCTACCATTTGGAAGATCTTCATAAGTCCATGAGTCAATATGGTCCAACTGACCAATGCATGCTGTTAAAAAATCATCTATGGGTAAGAAATCCCATCCCAAGTGGAAGGTAGGCCAGTGGATTTTAAGATAAAAGCATATGGCCCTTGCTGGTGTGGGTCAATTGTTGAAGTGTCATCCCATACACCAAAAGTTTGGGAGTTCTGTTCCCAGCTAGGGCACATACATAGGTTTCGGGTTTACTCCCCAGGTGGGACTCATATGGGAGGCAACTCATTGATGTTTCTCTCTCACATTGGTATCTTTCTGTCCCTCTCCCTCTCTCCTTCTTTCCTTCCCTCCCTCCCTTCCTTTCTCTCTAAAATCAATAAACATATATATGTTTTTAATGTTAAGATAAAAGCATATGAAAAATTCATTAGTATGGTTTCAGATTCCACATTGCAACTAACCTTTAAGAAAAATGTCAGGTTTTGGTGTAGTACCAAAGAAAAATATCCACAATTATTTGGAAAGGGTATTAATATACTTCTTCCTTTTCCAACTACATATCTCTGTGAGGTCAGATTTCACTCATGTACTTCAACCAAAACATGTCATGACAGTTTCAGAACAGATTTGAGGATTCAGTTTTTTCTTTTTTAGGTTTTGTTTTGTTTTTTTATCCTCACCCAAGGACATTTCTTCATTGCTTTTAGAGAGAAAGAAAGGGGGAGAGAGAGAAACATCGACTGGTTGCTTACCTCTTGTAGGCTCCCCAATTGGGGATCAAACCTGCAACCTTTTGGTGTATGGGACCTCGCTCCAACCATCTGAGTCACGCCGGCCAGGACCAGTTGTCTTCTATTAAATCAGGCATTGAAGAGATTTGCAAACATGTAAAATATTGCTACCTTTTTTGTTAATTTTCTTTTGTTTTAGAAAATATGGTTATTTTTCATTAAAATGTAGTATTTATGTTAATGTTTATTGGGTTTATTATTGTTATTTTTGTTTTATTTTTAAGATTTTATTTATTTATTTTTAGAGAGAGGGGAAGGGAGGGAGTAAGAGAGGGAGAGAAACATCAACGTGTGGTTGCCTCTCACATACCCCCTACTGGGGACATGGCCCACAACCTAGGCATGTGCCCTGACTGGGAATCGAACTGGCGACCTTTTGGTTCGTAGGCTGGCACTCAATCCACTGAGCCACACCAGCCAGGGCTATTATTGTCATTTTTAAATGACTTAATACATATTTTAAAATTTTTTGTTATTTTATTTTTAATTGAGTTTATTGGGTGGACGTTGGTTAATAAAATTATATAGGTTTCAGGTATACATCTGTATATTGTATTGTGTGTTTAACACCCCAAGTCAAGTCTCCTTCCATCACTACTTATCCTCCCTCTACCCTATTGTACCTTCCCTCACCCCCCTTTCCTCTTGCAATCGCCTGTGAGTCTTTTTTCTCTTTGCAGTAAATTTCTAACACAGTAAATTTCAGTAGATACAACCCCATATAAGACAAAGCTTACTAGGGTCCTCAATAATGTTTTTAAGAATATAAAGTGTCCTGAGGCTAAAAAGGCGTAGAATATTTGACCATTTACGTGCGGATGCAGCACTGAGGCAACCAAGGCATCACTGCAGTGCAGCCTTGCATGGCCTGTGGCAGCAGGATGATACTCTTGCCTGGCCCAATGACTATTTGTTTATTTTTAATGTTTTTTAAGAAATTAAAGAAGCAGCTATTATTCTGAAAGGTTTCTATCCAAAAATTGTTTGAATCTCTTAAGATACTTTCTGTTCCAAATAACAGAACATCTAACTCAACTGAACTATAAGACAATGGACAGACAGTTTTGGCTTCACTGAAAGATTGCACGTCGGGCAGGTTCCAGAGCTGGTTGATTCCACAGCTTCATAGGATCCTTCAGCGTCCAGTTTCTCTCCATCTCTGTCCCATCTGCAGACTGCTAGCAGGGTAGCTACAGGAGGTCCAGGCACCGCAGTCAGACACAGTCGTGCCTATGGGAGAAAAGGAACGTTTTTCCTGCGTCTCCTCTTTAGGAGCAAGGAGTCCCAGACCCTGCCCAGCAGACCTCTCATGCCTCACTGGGCAGGATTGCATCACATGCCATTCCCTAAGCTTGTCACTGCCGAGGGCCATGGGCTGTGATTGGCTTAAAATAATCGTTTTGGGAGACAGGGATGTGAAGAAGTCATTCACAATGACTTAGTTATTGAAAAACAAAACAAAAAAATCCTTTATACTTACCCAGTTAACTGGCAGTTCATTTGCAAAGGTGCCCAATAAAACAGGCAGTATGAATCTGTGGAAAGAACCCCAGTCTTGAGAATTAGGAACCCTGGGTCTGGCCCCACGTCTGATATTGTCTGGTCCTTCCCTGTCCTTCCCATGTCCCCTCGTCTGTAAAATGAGAGCTTGGACTAGAGTTCTGGTTATGACATCCTCTGGCTCATTGGTTCCTTTATTCACCCACCTACTCCTTCATTCAATAATATTTATATGGTGTTTACTGTACTGTGGAAGTCACGGGGAAGGATGCAGATCTGCACGAGAATGCCACCCGTTTTACCACAATAGATGTCCTTCCTCCTGTACTATGCACACGTTGAAAGCCCAAAGGGAAGTAAGGTCTACAGCGTTTCTTTACTTGTAGCATAAACTGTTCAATGCCCTCAGCAAAGAGCCCTTGCCACAAAGCTTATTAGCAAACAGTTACATCATGAGAGTTCTCTCCCATCTTATTAAAATTTAAAATTTATTTAAAGTGAGAACAGAAACCCACAAATACATTCTGAAAAAGGTAAGCCCTTGTCTTTGGGAAAGATGCTTGTGGGCCTGGCTGTCCTTGATCGTTGCAGTCACCTCGGTGTCAGAAGGAGTGTGCTGTGGAGAAGCAGGCTGTTAGAGAACAGAAAGGCAGCCAAGAGAAATGAGACCATGTTCTCTGAATACCCAAGGGCACTCTTACACTTTATTTTTTAGATAAAATGCTTAGGTTTTATTTTTTTAAACTAAGCTGCTAAAATTTTGGAGACCTTTCTTGTGTGAATTGTTGGTTAATTTTTCATGTCACATGAAGTGTTGAGATAGCTGGAAGTATTTATCTCAGGAAAGAGAATTCGGATTCATGCAATCAGTCCCTCAAGCAATAGGCCCTGTGCAGCAGGGCCTTTTTAAGTTACTTCGGGGACCAATAAGTGGAACACACAGGGAGGAAGATTTAGGGCCACTGAAGAGAAGAATCTTTCCAATAAGTGCAGGTATCAACAGTGACGTGTAACCATTCCCGTAGTTAAAAGTTATGACTTCTCCCGTTGCTGAGAGTACTAACGCAGAGGCTGGATAACCTATCAGCAATGTGGTGGAGAGTTTCTTCATTTGATCTGAGGTTGGACTAGCTGATTCAGAAGGAAGGTCATCTCTAAGATTCTGTAATTGTCATTCTCACAGCCATGGGACATCTGATGGTTGGGATCATTAGCACTGAAAAGTACACGATTCATTTATTTACCAAATATTTATTAAGTACCCACTATGTGAGACATTGGACATACGATAAAAAAACAAGCCTGGTAAAGTGCCTCAGGGGATTTATGTTCTAGAGTAAGCAGATAACATTGAACTAATAAATGTGACAATTTCATGTCTGGATAAGTGTCCTGAGGAACGCAAACCGGGGTGGTGGGAAGGAATGATCTGTTTTAGATTAGGCTTTGAGGGAAAGTCTCCTTGAGGAGTTGCCATTTAAGCTGAGACCTAAATGAAAAGGCAGCGTCTGGCCAGAGATGACTGGGGAAGACTGTTCGAAGCAGAGAGAACGTGCACAAAAAACCAGGGTGGAACCAGCTTGGCATATTTGAGGAGCGAGCAGAAGGCTGAATGAGAGGTCCAGAAGAACGTGCTATGGATGGAGGAAGGCACAGGCAGGCTGTGACTCTGTCCAGTGGGAACACAGTGGAGGTTTTCAGTAAAGGGTGGGATGCTCTGACTCACGTCTCTAAAAGATGACTGTGGGTGCTTTCTGGAGGATGACTTGCAGGGGGCAAGGAAGTACGCCACGAAGGTAATAAGAAACTCAAGAGAGGTGTGGTTTTACAGAGGCCAAGAATACAGAAAAATTAACAAGAAGGTTATTGATGGGCTTGATGAGAAAATGTTGATGGGCAGTAATTTTGCAAGCCCATTTAGAGTGAATTCAGGACAAGATGGGAAGTTGTTAAGAGGACATGGTGAATAGAAATCATTCTTTCCAAAAACAATGCTGTTAAAGGGGTGCAAAGAAATAGGGCTGTATCTGAAGAGGAATACGTAAGCATGACATTGTGTCTAAGGTATTAGTTACTATAGCAGCTTCTCCATGCTGACGGAAAGGGGGCGGCAGGTAACGAAGATGCTGGGGATTCTGCACAAAGAGAATTGTTTTCATCTTTATTGAAATCCATTCCATTACCTTTGATGTTGATTGGTGTGTTAAGATTTTCTGTATTAGGTTGAACCACAGGAAATTACCAATACCCATACGTTTTTAACCTACAAAACAGCAGTGTGACATAATTCTACCTAACGGAATTCAGATTTTCTACTTTAACTTAGACAATTTTAAATTTCTCTCACAGGTCTTTATAACCCACATACATTTTTAACTTGGAAACGATCTCAAAATTATCTAGAAGTTGTAACTACAGAACAAAGAACATTCCTCTCCCCCCAAACCATTTGAGAGGAAATTGCCGACCTCATACCCCATCTTTCCCTAACATTTGAGTAGGTATTACCCGTAAATAAGAGCATTCTCCTACAAAATCACAGCACATCCAGTAAAATCAGAAAGTTAACATCAAATTAACATCCTCCAATGAAGCTCCTGAAACTTCATCCAAGTACTTGCCTGTTGTTTTGATAATACCTTTAATCCCCAAGAGCTCTAGTCTGACGCCGCACTTTGCATTCAGTCGCCCTGTCTCTGTAGTCTCCTTCACTCGGGAGCAGTTCCCCGTCCTCCCTGGTGCTCATGACCATGACACTCGAGAAATCCAGGCCCGTTATTCTGCAGAGCGGCCCTCAAGTCGGGCTGGCTGTGGTCGCCTTCAGGTTATGAATCTCCGGCAGTGCGGTAGCCAGCCTTCCGATTGGCCCCACCTCCTGTTAGTCACCCCTTTGCAGTGTCCTCCCACATTGTACCCGAGTGGATTTTTGTGACCAAGAGCATGTAGCAGAAGTGATCAGGTTATAAAAGTGATTTCTTGGGTCGCTCGCTCTGGGGGAAGCAAGCTTCATGCTGTGAGCAGCCCAACGGGTAGGCCCGAATGGCCAGGAACTCAAGCGTCCATCTGGCAAACAGCCAGTGAGAAACGGAGGCCTGCCAGCTGTGTTGAGTGAGCTTAGAAGTGAATTCTTCATCCCCAGTTAAACGTCGAGTTGACTGCCACCCTGGCAGACAGCTTAACTTTGACTTTGTGAGAGACTTTGAACCAGAATGACCCAGCAAGCCACTCCCAGATGCCTGACCCCCAGAAACTGCGACATGGTCAGTGTGTGTTAGCTTAAGGTGCATCATGATTGCAGGCAGGAATATCACGGAAGTGATGGTGGCTTCCTTTCATTGCACCCTATCGGATGACACAGTTCCAGTTCACCCCATTACTGAGGATCCCTTGATTACAGCGCTGTCTTTTGGGCTTTTCCACTGTGTGATGGCTCTTTTTTTTTTTTTTATTTTTTAATTCATTTATTTTTCTCAGTATGAGACCTTGGTTTCCTATTTTATTCAACAGGAAATAACTTGTTGCCATCATTATTTATTTTGATGTTCAAATTGTCCCTCATTTCACAAAAGTCCCTTTAATCTGACTGCTGTTCTTAAGACATGTCCTCATCATTTTTTTTGAGCACTTACTTGATTTCTGGCACAAGATGTTCTAATCTCATCATGTTCTTTTCTTGCCCTAGCCCTGAGATCAGTCATTTTTCTAAGGATCCCTGGTTCTTTTTAGTGGAAAATGGTATTAAAGTTAAGATCTGGTCACTAGGCATGCCTGTTGCCATTGGGGTATTGCTGTTCCCAGGCCCATTCACAGGACATATGCACATTTACATATACACCTATATGTAAATTTATGCAGACCTATTATCTGTTAATGTATACATAATATACGTATATACAAGTATATACTACATGTGTATTTTATATATCACAAAGTAAATATATATCAATATAATATAAATAAATGTAGGTAAATACATATATGTGAATCCATAAGTTCACACTGACACCTCTAATTTCAGGGTGCCCAGCGCTGTTTCTGTTTTTCTCCCTTTCCATAATAGCGCTTCCTTCTCCAGCAGTGAGAAACTTGGCTGCTGTTACCCTCACTGTATTTACCTGGTTAATTCCTGCATACACCAGTCTCCCGTCACTAGTGCGTGCACCCTTTCCCAAACACGGCTGCCCCCACCCAGGCTCTGACTGCATGTCAGAGTCACCCACCCATGGATGCCCAGCACATCCCCATGGGCTGCAGGCCACCTCTCCACATGGGCTCCCACACCCGCCTCTCCTTGCTCAGCCTCCAACATACCTCCTCAGGCTATGCCCCCACACAGACACCCTCCTCACCCCACAGCCTTTAACTCCCTGCCTTGATCTGTCCTCTGTTGGGCCGCCCTCCTCACCCCCGCTTGGGCTCTGACTCCCCACATGCTGTCACAGTCTCTCTCCTTGCTCTGCCCCTCTTAATGGCTTTACTTAGTGGAGGAAGGAGAGGAGCAGGGCTTTATAATGTTATAATGGACATCGGCAGTGCAAAGGGGACATTCTGCTTCTGCACGGCTAACTTGGGAATTTCTTCTGTAATAGCTGGTTCCAAATTTCTCATTATACTGGAGTGACTTATGAAGCTTCTTGAAATACAAATCCCAAAGCAAACAAAAACAATAATAAAAACAGAGCAATCAGTGTCCCTAAAAAATTGTTAATAGATTATGGAGAGCCATTCCTTTACATTTTGGACTTTAGGTTATTCTTTAAATTTTCTACCTTTATACTTCTATTTATATTAATAATACTGACACCATTAGCCATGTTTTCTTTATAATTTTCCATATTAAAAGCAAAATTAACATTATTTTCTTTTTAAAGGGGTACAAAATACAGAATTCTAGACCCTGCTACTAGAGATTCTGATCCATTACACCTGGCCTAAGGCCTGGACTCTGTGCGTTACAAAATCTCCACTGGAATGTAATGACCAGGCAGGTTGGGGAACCCCTGCTCCAGCGAGTTCCCCACAGGAGTCCCCTCAGCAGCCGTCTGGGTACCCACTGGGCAGCACACCCCGCACGCCATCACTCTGGACATTGAGATGAAGCCACGTCTTTCTGAAAACTCAGAATAGTTGGATTTTGTTTTCAAGATTCATGATCCTACTGATACCTTCTTCTGAAAGACAGTTCTCTCTGATTCTTATTGTTAGTTAAAAAAAAAAAAAAAGGCCACCTCTGAGAAGATGCACGTTAAGTACTCTTCAAAACTATCAGGGTCATTGAAAACAAGGCAAGTCTGCTGTCACTGCCAAGAGGAACCTAAGGGGACATGCTGACTAAATGTCATGTATCCTGGGTGGGATCCTGGGACAGAGAAAGGGCATGAGGTCAAAACTAAGTATGGACGTCAGCTAATAATAGTGCGTCAGTATCAGTTGGTTAATTGTAATAAATATCCCATGCTAATGGAAGATGCTGTTAATAGGAGAAACTGGGTGTGTGATATGTGGGAATTCTCTGTACTCTGCACATAATTCTATAAATCTCAAGTGGTTTTAGCATAAAAGGTTTATTAGAAAAAAGATGCAGGTTGCAACGGATGTGGTGCTGTGGCACGGCAAACTCAATGGTAGTCCTCTGTAAACCGTCTGGGACAGTCCTTTGTAAAAATCCCTGAACGGGCATGAAGAATATACCGGTACCGGTGAGTAGGGTGTCATCACTTTCATGTGGCAGATATGACATTACTGTAACCCATTGGTCTGAGTCTCCAGGAATGACAGGCCATTGCTGCTGCTGCTGTCGTAGGAAATTTGGGGAGAAAAGGGACCAGTTACTCTGAAGGTCACTGTGTAAGTGTTCGGTGGGTGAGGGAGAGCCGAGGCCCGTGCACAGGCAGGGGGAAGGGTGATTCCGGGCACTGCAGTTCATTCTTTGTCCTTTGAGAACAGCTGCTTTGTCCTTGATGTGCGCCCTGTCCTTTACCAGCAGAACAGACCCAGTGCTGGGTGGGATAACCAGTCCCTGTGGCCAGCGGCTCAAAGCCAAGTGTTCTCTCATTAAACAACAGTTGAAATGTTCAAGTTGTAACCTACAAAACAACGCAGCCGCATACTGTTGGCCACTCCCCCGGTGTTTGCAATAAAAACACAGCTGGAACAGAGAAAAACTGCATTTCATTTTATAACAAGATAATATGCTCTGCAGATGGGAGGGAAACCATAAAGTTTATAAATTGCACCCTAAATTGGAAGCATTTTGCCTATTTCAAGTCCAAAAGTCACTCTGCTTTATTTCTGTAAAACCAAAACTTCTTTTAGAATAAAATAACATTTTTACTTTGCAGGTCTCAGAGAGAATGTAAAACCACTGTCGTTCTGTTGTATCTGGACCAATAAAAATGTTAATGACTATGGCTAAGACATTAAACATCAAAGTACTACCACTGCTACTTGTGTATGTGCTTGCTGTTGACTACCCCTTCGGTCTCCATGGGCAACAAACATACATGTGCCCAGTTGATGGAAGTAGCCCCTTCCCACTAGAGCCATCTAGGGATAGGGGTCACCTGGGAGCCTGGCTGCCTGCTCTTGGGTAAAGCAAGAGAGAGCTGGAGCTGGGTGTGCTTTGCGCATTGTCTGGCTGTGGTGATCAGAGGTCCGTTGCAGACAAATAATCCACTCTAGGTGGATTAAATGGAGAGTAATCTATTATAAGATTTTAGGTGGTGTTCAGAGCCACTGGAGGGCCAGAGAAACAGACTATACACCAAGCTTCCAGGAACAACTCTCAAAATCATATGGCAAACTGTCGGAGTGGCTGCTGCATCTGCCTTGATCAGGAAGCTCTCACAGCAGCTGCTGGCTGCAAAACTGGCCACCTCAGCCCTGATCAGGAAGCTGCCACTGCAGTGGCCAACTCAGGAACACGTCACCTTCGCCACAGTCTTCAGAACAGATACTGTACATCTTGCTTCTTCACATATGACTCAGTTCCAAATCTTAGCCTTCTGTAGTCCAAGTGGTGGGTAGAGCCTAAATCACATTTTGAACCCAAATTGCAAGGGAATCCAGGTAGGGGTTGGGGGTTTTTGTTTGTTTTTGTTTGTTTGGTTGGTTTTTGAGCCTCTGCACACTAGGAGAGGAGTTCAAGTGGATATTGAGAAATCTAATGTTATTTGCCACAGTCTGCCCCTCTAGCTATCCAGTTATCCAAGCATACTCTCCTCGCTGTAAGGAGAATCCACTCATATCCTCTCCCCTGCCCCACTAAGTTACTGCATTCTGCTCAAAGTCCAGGATCTCAAGGTTTTGTGCAGTTATCTTTAGCAGGTCCAGATGAGACTTCTAATCTAGTAACCCATAAGCAAAAAGACTGCCTGTCTGCTTCCAACATACAATGGCAAAGGGAAAGAAAAACTCCCATTCAGAAAGGGAGAGAATGGGAAACATACAACTGCCGTTGGTATGAGCAGTGCTCAAATTCCATTAGGCAAGAAGGAGGAAAGCACCCTGCTTGGATAGTAGAGTAAGGTCCTTGGTACACTAGCCATCTCCCATTAGCTGCGAGGAAAGTATAGCTGATACTTAGAGGCAGTCAATTTTTTTAACATCCCTAAGTCTAGTTGTACTTCTGCTGCTGTGTTAAGCACCTCTTGATTAGCCAGAAGCAGAACTAAATGACTAAGGGCCCTACTGTCTTCTGCTCTCTTCCCCCTCTAACAAGCTTACGGTAGCCTCAAAGGCCCTTTTGTGTACAGTGTGTGTGTGTGTGTGTATCGGTATAATATGTAAATATGGTAGTATAAATAGTTACCTTTTAAAAGCATGATGTTCCAACTCTACCTAAGAAATAGTAAATGCTGTAATAGGGTATCTAGAGTTATTGGCTCCATTACCCCAGCTGCTCTTCAACTACACTTCGGTTTCAGTATCTGCACAATGGAATGGGCCTTGTCAAAGCGAGTTCACGTGGGCTCGTTTGAAGTACATCACTTTGTGGGGAGTGCTGAAATGCATATATATTGCCCTTTCCTCAGCATTATGTTTAAAGAATACATACAAGTATATAAGATATTAGTGTATATGGGCATAATATTAATATATGTTATATACCTGTTATGTGTATGTGTACACATGTTACACACTAGATTTTCATTTAGAGGATCTGATGGCAAATGGGTCTTAAAGACAGAGGTTAGCGGCCTTAGAAATTACAAATGTATACATTTCTTTGAGATATATTAAGGTCACTTGTACTTTTATCTGTAAATAATTGTTCTGCATTATTGATATTGCTTAGGCTTTGGCATAAAATCCTCAACTTTTGCGAGCCTGCACCCACACGCCGTGCACCGACACGGCTCCCTCACGGTCTGGAGGCAGATAAGTGTTTGAGAAACACGCACAATGAGAGTTTTGCTGCCCTCGTGCTCTCTCCGGAACCCGAATGACATTTACTCCTCTCTTACCAAAATCTTTAAAGACTTACTCTGCTTCCCCTGGCCGGTGTGGCTCAGTTGGTTGGAGAGCCAGCCAAAAGGTCGCAGGTTCAATTCCTGGTCAGGGCACAGGCCTAGGTTGCAGGTTTGGTCCAGGTTGGGGTGCATGCAAGAGGCAGCCATTGATGTTTATCTCCCTCCCTCCCCTCCCCTCTCTCTAAATCAATCAGCATGTCCTCTGGTGAGGATAGAAAAAAAGACTCTGCTCTAAGGAGTTGAGATTCCTTGTTGCTGAGCCTTTGAAGGGCCTTATGTGCATCCCTGTCTGCAAGGTTGTACATTTTCTGTTCGAGTGGCACAGATGTTTTTCTTTACTTCCTTCCTATCACCCCTTTGCTCCTTGGAATGGCAGTGTATTTAGGGACTGGCGTTATCCTCATCTTCGCTGTAATGAATTGTAACCTGCCTGTGAAATTTCTAACCTCCCTTGCAGCATCGCTGCTGGAGGCCAGGCCAATCATCCATTATAACAGCAGCTGTCAAAAGGATTTGGAGAGGTTTGCATTTGAAGGGATCAGATTTGTTTACTATTTTTGTCATGTTCATTAGCTCTCAATAACAGTAAGGCTGAAATAATTGGACTTTGTTGGGGATCCTGTATTAGACGCACAGTATTTTCTGTGTATATAGATTTATGTGCATACACGCATGTCCTTTAGCAGGAGTAAAAAGGGAAATAGTTATTCTTTATTACTAAATTCAGAAGACATTTCAGTTGGACCAATTAAATGTTTTCTGGGCATAAGTCAGAAAAAAACCTCAGAAATTGAACTTTAAAAGGGGCTCAAACATCAGTTCTGCACCCAAGTGTAAGATACAGTTATTCACAGACATGGTCAGATTTTAACCAAGCGCGTAACGCCACATTTAGGAAAGAGCATGAAAGGGCACCAAAAAGATTTTCTTTAACAATATGTGGTATGTCTAATGGATTTCTCCCCGAAGTGTTGCTCTTCTGTCGGGGGGAGCTGCAGTTAAGGCTGTGTTATCCGTCCCCAGAGTCGGAGCGTGCCGGCGGTGTGGGGCAGGCAGCCCGTAAATGAGCTGGCAGATACGTTATTCTAAGTAAGACTTGTAACATTCCTTGAGGGGAAATACAGAGCTCTCCTTCAAGATGGAACTAGGTATTATAAATAAGAAGAAATGAGACTGCAAATTTGTGACTGTAGTATTTTATCTCCAGAATTACAGCTAGTGTTTGAATTGGGGGCAGGAGGTCTTATGCCTTTGGGGGCTGTGAGGAGAAGCTAGAAAAAAATCATCTTCCCTCTTGTTTATGGTCAAGAGAGAAATGTGGACCCATTTTTTCCCCACCAGATATGGTAACAAGCCAACTCTACAAGAATGAATAAAAAGACATGGCCTCACAATTTCCACATCATTTAGTGTTTAAATACTGTTTTTTAAAAAAAAATTCAGAAACAGATGCCATCTAAGCTAATAAAAAAGACAATTCCATGTGGTATTGGAAATGTTATTGGGTTTACCTCCATCTCTGTTCAGTGCCGTCAGAGATGAAATGCCAACTAGCAGCCCCTGTGGGGGTCTCAGGTGTTTTTACATCCTTCCCCCACGTTGGATATGTGTAAGCCAATGGGGAAATCATTAGGAAATGTGTGATGAATCTAATATTGCTGCTTATCTTTACAACTAAATGTTAAAGTATGCCTTCTCCGCGTACGGTTAGTGACAGTATAGAATTTTAAAAGAAAGTTCTTGCTTTAAAATATTCAGTTCCGCTCATTGTCCAAAAATATATTATTTTAGACAATTTTGGCCTTCTTTAACCAAAGATTCTTAAATTCACCGAGTATCAAAATCACCTGGAGGACTCACACCTTTGCCGCCTCCCCCCCACCTCAGAGTTTCT
Organism: Desmodus rotundus; assembly: GCF_022682495.2. Classification (NCBI taxonomy): domain Eukaryota; kingdom Metazoa; phylum Chordata; class Mammalia; order Chiroptera; family Phyllostomidae; genus Desmodus; species Desmodus rotundus. The sequence goes on from NC_071397.1 coordinate 62,403,196, forward strand.
GATTCAGTAGGTCTGGAGTAGGCCTGAGAATTTATGTTTTTAACCAGTTTCTAGGTGATGTTAGTGCTGCTGGTCTGGGGACCACACTTGGAGACCGGCCACTGCCTTAAGACTACGAGGAACTCATTCTGATTATGGGTTTGCCTTAAATTGCTTTCTTTCCGAAACCCATTAATAAACATTTCAACATTACACCTTTGTTACTTAATACAGACTTTGAATCTAGAAGAGTAAAAAGGACACAGGGACAGTTGATGCGTTTCCTGACTCCCTGCATTGTTCTGAAACCACAGTGAGGTGGTGTTGGAGCCCTGAACACACCTGCCACTCAGTTCTCATCCATTTAAGACCAATTTTGGGCACTTCATGTTTAGAGTGTGTGTAATGGTTTCCCATCGCTGCACACGGCAGGGAAGCAGTTTACGGAGAACGAGGGTGAGGACTCCTGACTCACTGACTGAAACCCGAGGCACCGCGTGGCAGTGGCAGGCCTGTGGCCCCGATCGTGGTTGTCTTGGCCCTCCATTGTCAGACAGTCACTGGGCCCTGGTCCTGTCCCCCCCACAGCCTTCCCGCCCGTGTCTTCAGCGGAAGCCTTTGACGGACAAAGCAAAGACTGGGTGACTTGGCATTTTCCCCTCGCAGCTACATTAAGGTTTAGTTCCCAGACCGTATCTTCCTGCATTCATTGATGTCCTGTGTGACTACAGCCAGAGAGGGCTTCGTTAATACCCAGAGGGCTCCAGGCAAAGGTCTGGCTTCAGAGGCTGGACAGGAACCACTCACCCCATCTAAAAACTGACTTTAAATGTCTCGTCTGCAAAATGGAGAGCATAATCCCAGTGCTTCCTGTGTCCAAGATGAGTGTGAAATTTAAATACGATAATTATATGTGAAAGGGATTTGAGAAGGAGGAGATACTAGACAGGTATAGCTGATGTGGGTCAGGAGGCGTTGTTATGGCTGGCGCTTTGATGACAAACTCTAAAAACGCTAACAGAGCCTCCTCTCTAAAGGTCAGGTTAAAATGGTTTGATCTGAATATTATCAACCATTAAAGGATTCTAGCGTCTCACTTTGAATTATGTAAATGACTGTAGAGTTGCTATGTTGTTTTTTGTGAGGGAAAATTGAGCTCACATATTAATCATCCTAATTATTCTGCATTGTAATGTGTCAGCCACAGGTGTTACCATAACTGTGACTTTTGTGTTTTGTGTTTTGGAGAAAAGCACCACTGCCAGGCGGGAGTGCAAGCTGAGATTCAGAGTCTCAGGTTTCTGTCAGCTGAGCCATTAATTGTTTATAACTTTGAGTAAATCATTTTACCCTTTGGTTTTCATTCACTTAAATGAGGATGTGAAATTATCAGAGTGCTTTGAAAAAATGAGAGTATTTCATAAACTATATACCAAATTTGAATTGAAATATATTACAGAGGTGAAAACAGTTGAGGTTAGTTAACCAAATAGCCAGGCACCCAGGGCGTCTTCCTGATTCCTCTGATAAGATGCACAGAAGCAAATCTAGGTCCCAGCCAGCAGAATAGGTTCTGCAGATCTCCCTGGGTCATCTTGGCGCTCTCGTTGGAGGGCTACCCTCCCAGCCCTGGGCTAAGTGGTCAAGAGTGTTGTTGCACTCCCAAGCCCTCACGGTGTCTTTTTAAATTACCACCCTCCCCCATTGGTGGCCTCTTCTTGACCTCCCACCCACACCACGCACATACTCACTCTGCATCACACCTGACTCGGTTGACTCATCCCTTGAGGACTTGCCTCCAACTCAGAATGTAGTAACCAGTCATGCTGCAGTAGAGGGTGTGTAAGACACCAGGCTGCATTTTGACAAGGGCTTTCTGGAGACAGTGCCTTCCCCAAGGGGGGACGGCAATTTCAAGCACTACAGCAGACTAAGTAGGGTGGGAACGGAGGGGTGTTTTTGAATAGAGAGGTTCTTGGGTGCTTTTCAAATTGTCTCGGAAAGGAAGGAAGCTTTCTATGACAGATCTGCAATCCCTCATCCTAAGGCCTGAGGCCAGGTGTGTTTCAGAGTTCACAATGTGGGGGATGTTAGCATACCATGATGGTACGTATGCCTTATAAGAAGTGTGATTTGAGGCCTTGTCTGGTAATTAAACACATTACTACTATTCCCGTGAAGTGGGATGAGAATTGTCAGTTTATGTTAGGATGTTCCTCCAAATGAGTTTCAATCGGATCAGGTTTTGCCAGCAAACTGACGTTAAGTTATTAAAGCTTTTAGGATTTGAGAATTGCAGATAAGGAATTATGCACCTGTAATTATGCACGATGCTTCACACTTACTGAGCACTCACAGCGTGCCAGGACCACAGTAAAGGAGCACTTTACACACGTAAACTCACTTACTCCTCGCATCAACTTGTGAGGAAGGAATCACTAATACCTTCCACTTCTCTGATTCCTACTGAATCTCCCTTTAAAAAGTAATTAACTGTTACAACCAATCAGTGACATCACTGAAGTTGTGGGATACAAAAAATATGTATACACAAAAATGATCGAGTGCCTACCATGTGGCCACGGAGCACATAGTCCCCCAGTCCTGAGAGGGAAGCCGATGGGTACACGGACACAGGTGTGCCCATGGCACTGGGAGCAGAGCGGGGAGCCTTCCCAGCCTGTGCTTCAGGGAAGGCATCCCTGGCGGGTGCTCCAACTCTGTCCTCCAGGCAGAGGGAGAAGCTAGCCAAGAGGGGATAGAGGGGCCACGATAATCCCTTGTTACCACTAAGTCCGCCTGTTCAAGGTCAGCAGCTCTCAGACACTTCGAGACCACTGGGAGCCTTGGTCCTTCACTTGATTTTCTTTAATGTAGCCCTCTGTTCTCTTCTCCTGCACAGAACACCTATCTCAGCTTTCTCACAAGATAATATCTATGAAGTCCAGCCTCCAAGAGTAGACAGAAAATCTACAGAGATCTTCCAGGCCCACATCCAGGCCAGTCAGGGGATCATGCAGCCCCTTGGGAAAGAAGACACCTCCGTGTACCGAGAATACATCAGAAACCGCTACCTGTGAGGAGAGAGCTGGTCCCTGTGGTGGCCCCGAGGGGGACCAACAAAGTCAATTTTCTGGTGGTGTAACCTGCTTTGCCTCATTTTAAAAGGGTAATTTCCTGTCAGTCCTTTACATCTGAAGGCTTTTTGGGTTTTTTTGAATTATAAATTATAGGTAATAAAGAAATGACTGACCATTTTGCTATCATTGCCTTTGCTTTATTTAAAAAATACTTTGTTCAGAAATGTGGTCAATATAGTATCACACTATCACATTGAGAAATTAACTGAACAGGTATTTATTGAGCACCTGCTGTGTGCCAGGCACTGTGGGAGGGTCTGGGAACAGCACAGTAAACAAACAGACCAGTAAATTCCTCTCTTGTGCAAAGTGAACACAGATTGTTTTTCTTTGTAGTTAATATACCCTTATTTATTCTGATGGTTTGTATGTTAAGTTTGTGTTTTGATGAACAATTCATTACTCCGAAAGCCCTGACATATTTATGGATAAAGGGACAAGATGTCAACAAAGTGCTGTCTGACGATTCAGGAATGAGGAACCGATGGGGCCAAATGTTAGTCGTCGTAAATCTGGGAAGGAGTAAACAGGAGTTCTGTGAACTGTGGCTATGGTGTTTCTGGAGGTGTGAAATTATGTAAAAAGAAAACATTAAAGTTAGTTACCTGTTTAACTTGTAGCGCGCTGTTGTGGCACGTGATGCGGCATCTGGCGTCCAGGCAGGACTGACTCGTCCTGTGCACACGGTGTGGTGCTGTTTAGTTAAACGGCACGTGCACAACTCCCTGCAATGAGCAGCAGTGTGACAGACACTAAAGGTTTGATCTCGTTACAGCTACGCTGTTTTCCCCCAGAGCTGTCTCAGTTCTCCCTCCTCATAAAGAAAAGAGAGAAGAAACCCAGGACTCTGGGATTCTTTAGAAGATTCTACATTGCAGATCAAAGTAAGCCCCTGATAATAGACATATTCGATTGATGCTCTCACAAAACCAGGATTAAAAAGTGGCAAAATAATAGGCAAGAGGAATTTGGTGTTGTCTGGTCAGAATGAAATCGCTTAGAGTGGCCAGAGAAGGTGAAGCTGGCCCAGTGTCCCGCACATGCTTTTCTTGAAGTCACGTTTTTGCTCTTTTAAAATACATTCAAGTTTAAAAATACATTCTCTTTCTCTGATTCCCGCCCCGGGGCATTTTTTATTTGTTTTGTTGAGATAAATACCGTTTCTCAATCTCTCCTGCCTAACAAACAATATAACTAACTAATGATTGTTCTGGTTAAATGAATCCTTTATTGAAGGAAAAATTATTTCACTTCCTTATTGAGACTTAATCTGCTCCCTTTGGAAGAGGCAGTAGGTGGGTTTGGAAGCTGCACGTGATCCGTCCAACATGCTCCTACTGTAGGTCAGGTTTCTGCCCGAACATGAGCAGCTTCCTTCAATAGACTCTTGAGGCCCCTTTTCATTTCCAGGTGCTGGAGGGCCATTTACTAATAAAGAACAGTAAGCTACCATTTAACTCTTACTACCCACACACAAAATATTGCTCTGGGTACATTTCTTTGGTACATTCATCTGAGTGGACTCCAGTGTAATTGCCATCCAGTTGGTAAATAAGAACCGGAGTCTGAAATCCGTCCTCAGTAGTTGAAGAGAAAATCACAAACCTAAACCACTTGCATTAGTTTATAGAGAAAAAAAGAAGGACTGGGAACTGGGAAATAGGATTTGCTAAACTGGGCAGCAGCTAGGATGCTGCCTGGTGGTGGGGGGAGGGTCACAAACACTGTGGCCTCAAGGTTAGTTGCAGAAACAGGGAAAGCACCTCCATCTGCATTTTCTTTGCTGCTAAAGAGCAAATGATTCCAGCACTCCCCTACCATCATTTTTCCTTTAAAAATGGGAATTATAATTTAAATACAAATTTTCTTTTCTCTCTTCCTTTCCCTCCCTCCACCCCAATAATTGTACTTTAGAGGTAGTTGGGCTGGTGATAAAATTTACCATCTGGTCCCAAGGTGGCAGAATAGCTAAGACAGGCACATTCCAAGGACCCTGCACTTAGGGACCAGTGGTGTCATGGTGTCACCTGTGGCTGCAATAACTGGGTGGGACTCAGTGATTTCCTGTGGGGAGGGATTATGTGCTGACATTTGTGTGGGGTCTCTCTGGCTATGTTAGAAGACATTCCTGGAAGTTTTGGGGGGAAGGAAGAAGGTTTGTGTGTCTGCCAGGAAGCTAGGGTTTGCGTGTGCACCTGCTGTTTTGTCTAGTACATCTTGTCTTTGTACTACACCGCCCACTATCATCCCTCCTTCTGACCCAGAGTCTTTAGGTCAGTGCAGGGGAGTGAGATAAAATTCCTCTCAGCTTCTCCTTTTCTTGAATTTGTTGAGCGCCAGCAGTGTGCTTGGAGCCACGCTAGCTGCTGGGGTTGAATGAGTTCAAGATGAGGAAGACTGTTCCTCGTCCTGCAGACTCCGCAGCACACAGGGAAAGACAGCTGTGTGTACAATCTCATACAAATAGCTTTTCAAGACCACTGCTCTGCACAAAGCACCCGGGTCCCCAAGGAGAGTGTAACTAAATTTCTAGGGAAGTGAGGGAAATTTATACTGCACTTGGTTTTAAGAGAACGACTAGAAACTTTACACATAGGGGAGCGGAGAGGGCATGCAAAAGAAAAATGGAAATGAGGAATGCAGGCTATTTGGGGGCCAGAAACTCACTAGTCGTTGCTGGACGTGGGCATGGTGGTGGAAGGAGGGGAAGAGAGATGAGTAGGGAAGGGGTGGGAAATAAAGTCGGAAAGGTAAGTCAGGTAAGATTATGAAGGGCCTGACAGGCTGACCCAAGGGTTCTCAAACTGTTGCTCTCAGAACCCCATCACAGTCTTAAAATACTGAAGATACCAAAGAGCTCTTGTTTACATGGTCTTATCTATCAATATTTACCACATTTAGAAACTGAAAGTGGTAACTTTTAAGTGCATATTAATTTATTTAAAATAATAAGCCCATCCCATGTTAATATAAACAGCATATTTTTGTGAAAAATAATTCCCAAAACTAAACATCATAAACCGATCACATATCAAATAGCATTTTGGGGGGGTGAAAAGTAACTGTTTCTTAACAAAAAAAATTAATAAAGATTGGCATTCTTTTATGTTTCAAATCTTTTTAATGGAAGACAGCTGGATTCCTGTGTCTTCTGTACTCAGTCTGTTATATGTTGTTGTGGTTAAAATATATGAAGAAAATCCATCTTCATACAGATAAGTTGGAAAAAGGAGTATTTTAATAGTCTTTATATGTATAATTATGGATATTCTTTCCTACTACACAAACACTCAATAAGTGGTAGTTTCTTAAAGATTAGTTGCATTCTGGAACCTGAAACTACGTCAGTGAGCTTTTCACTGTGTGTGACACTAAAATCCGTTGGCCCTCCTTGATCTTGGAATGGATCTGTCACCCATGCTTGCTTTTGTAGCAACATGCATTGGTCACTTGGAAAGCATTGGCTCACTGAGTTAAGCAGATCTTCCAAATGTTGACAAGTTCATTTATAGCCAGCTTTAAGCAATGGGAAGCCACTGTGCCAAATTCATAGTAGTGGATATAAATTTTCCAAAATTCTAATGTTTGCTTAAAAGCTCAAATTTTATCACTGGCAACCAAATACTGCCAATTTTCCCTGTCATGACAGGCAGAGTCACTTCATCCATTTTCAAGAGTAAAGGCCGCCAAATACGCAGGCCTGATAACTAGTTTGTCTGACGTCCTTTCAGGTAAGGTAAAAACGGTCTTCCGTGAATAGAGTGGCTGTTTTAGCTCACAACGCAAATAGTTGCAATACCCCTCAAGGTAGCTGTTGTATGTGGGTATGCAGCTCAAATGCTGTAGGTGCGCTTCCCCTCTTGTCACGCAGAATATTTCGAAGACGGTGCTCAAGGGTGGAGATTTAGTAAAATCAATCCCCTTTACTGCTTTATCAGGGACATTCTAAGTGAAGCTGGTGGCTTTCCTACTGAGCGTGCGCTCTGCTCCCAGTACAGTTGGGGCCCCTGCCTTGATCTGTGCTCAGGCTCCAACCGGTTCATCCCTGTGGCTTTTGAACCATCAATGCCAATGCCAACACGGTGAGAAAGACAGACAATATCCTCAGATCATTGTGAAAATAGTTTGACCTGGCCGACCCCCTGAACGAGTCTGGGGAACTCCCACGGGTGCAGGAGCCACATTTTGAGAACTACTGTGCTGAGAAATTACAGGTGGACAGGTGGGACCATCGAGGGTCTTGAAGAGAGAGCCTGGGCGGGACACATTCTGCTGAGAGCTTCAGCATCCCGGCTTGTCACAGCGCTTAGCCCACTGTTCTGCAGAGCGTGTCAGGAGTCTGTCTCCCCGGGAAGACTGGCCCTGTGAGGGCAGAGCCGTGCCCCGCTCAGCTGCATTTCCCGGGCTCCGAGGCCCCCAGTAACTGCTGTGGAGTGAGTGCTCCAAACGTGACTCTGGTGGCATTGTGACACCGTGCAGGCTCAGGATCAGCGGGAGATGTGAATCATCCTGTTGCCTTTGAGTGTCTGACCCATTTAGGAAAATGTTAACTCATGCCTGTTTTAAAAGACATGTGAGGGAGATTAGACTGCACCTTCCTTTAACCCTTTACTCCCCAACCTGCTGCATGATTCTGCTACCAGCGGGGTGATCTGAGCACAGTAGGTGCCTTGTCTTTCTTGAGGAAAAAGGCTTATGTGAATATACATTTTGCTTTTATGTATCACATCCAAAAGAATCAGTTAGTGCAAAACCTTAATTTTGTCGAGTTTGGTCATTGAAACATACTGAAAATCATATTGACAATGTTGAAAATTCTTAAATATTCTTTTTTATCCCTTTTTATTTGCTTTTGATGTTTCTTTTTAAGCAGGGGAAGATAGACTAGAGATGATATTAACGTGCTGTTTTTTATTATTCTCTTAACTGTGGAGAATTATAGTGTAACTTGCCACTTCCAGATGAACGAGCTATATGGGTCTGTTTTTTTTCCAAGAGATACGGATAAAAATTTTATGTTTGGCTTTGACTCAATAAAGGCTAATGCCTCTGAAGAATCAACTTGAGAAAAGATACCACATGTTGGTAAATCACATGTGATAAAAGCCTTTATGAATCTCTCTTCCCTGATTATGAAGTCATCTTTAATTCAGTTCAATAAAACATTTAATTTTGTCTGTATCTTCAGAGACAGAAATTCACAGGTCAGCTTGTTCACAGAAAATATTAAGAAATGGAAGTAAATATAGGGCTCTTCTAATCATCATTTCAGGCCAATTAAGCTTGTGTAAAAAATCTATTTTATATTTTCCTCCTGAAATCTTTGGGATAATAAAATTAAATGTCTCTGAGAAACTTCTGAGAGTCTTGTACATTAATAAAATTGTTTAAGAAACTGAATTTACTATGTGCATTAAGGACTCCTATTTTACATACTTTCTAGGGTAAATTTATTACTATTTTCAAACAAAATCAACTTGTGGGGGCTTGGCAACCACAGTGAAGGGTCTCTGGATCTGAGTCAGAACTGGCTGCAAGTGGAGATGTCCCACATCTCCACTAACCCAGGGGAGTTGATGTGCTCCAAGGGGCTAGGACCCATCCAGGGCTACGTGAAACTGTTCTTCTCTTTAATAGAGGCAGTAATCTCCGCCTCATGCCATGCGGTATGATGTTTTATGATGCACAATCTTGGCCCATGCGGAGCGAGCCCTTTCAAAGGTTTCTACTTGGCCAGCCCCACTCTGAAAACTCTTAACCCACAGTCCAAGGATCCAATGGGGCATTACTCCAACTGTCAAGTATAACAGTTCCAATTATACATTAAAGACCTGCGGAAGTGACCACCACAGACCCAGTGGAACCACAGTTAGCTGGACTTACTAGTCTGCTGTCCATTTGTCACCTGGCCTCTGTGAACCCGCACTCTAACGGGGGACCAGGTGTCACTGCCACCTCTGACCTGTGATTGAAATGTCTGCATATTTCCCTTTCTGCACTGTCCAGTCACTCAAGTCACTGGCCAGAGGTCACTTGGGGGAGAGCCAGGAGGGGCTGCCATGGAATATACTCGCTGTGTGTTGTAGCATCCTTCCTTCTACAGGTGAAGCCACTTCTTCAGTCAGCGGCTTACTAGATCAGAAAGTTGCTCCGGTCTGGGAACTGAGTGAGGGACTGACTTTTTCTTGGGGTGTCCTCAGCCTCCTGCTCCCCCATTCTTTCTCTGGTTGTTAAGCAGCACTCCAGTTGGTTGCCCATCTATGTTTTCCCCACTGGGGCATCATGCTTTCTCATCTTGACCTTGTGGGTCTGTCCCAGGTGCTGGTCGTCACAGCAACTGCAGCCTCCTGGCTCTGGCAAGTGCAGCCGCCTGACTTTTGTGGTTTCAGGACCCCACTATCCTCATGGTTATCATTTCATTTTCATTTTAAAAAGTCATCTGACACCCAGAAAAATACAATATGTAAAAATCCTTAGGTCATTTTACATATATATTTTAGATTCCCTTTTCACAGTTGGAATCTGAGTGAATGGAGGGTGTACCTCCAGTTCAACCAACATTTTTCTGAGTCCTTAGGGGTTCCAGGCATGCAGAGCCGCAGGACTCGAAACAGGCTGAGGCTGGGCTCTGCACTAGAAGGGGCAGGGCAGCAGCACCGGCACTGCCCAACTGCTGGTCGCGTTAGACGGGGGCCAGAGCACCCCCCTCTGCCGGATACATTCCTTGGGGCCTCTGAACAGAGTGTACTCAGGGCCCTTGATTTTCTGACTATTCCATTTAATAGATGTCAGCTCCATGGGTTTTTCATGAAATCTGGTGATGAGGCGGTTACTTTATGTGATAATGCACAGAGGTCAGTTTCAAGGTAAAAAGTGTCAACAGTGGTAACTGTCTCTATTTGGGAAACATGGTCAGGAAATTGCATGTGAAACCTGCAATGGGGCAAACATTTCCCACGAAGGACTCCACAGCAGGGCTCCTTCCTCCGCGAGAGAGCAGCGTTCTTGGGGCTCACATAGAATGTAGAGTCCCAGCCAGCCTTGACGATGGGGATTGCAGGGTAAAGATTGCGAGGAAAGGAAGGGACCCCACAGGAAGGTGGAGCCCTAGTGCCTGTGTCTGGCTGACGGGAGCCCCGGAACGTGGGAGGTAGCCCTACCAGACAAATCCTGGGGTACTGAAGAAATCTGCGGCCCTAGGAGTGAGCCACAAATCTTGACACTTCTGAGACGAGTGTTCCTGGGGACTTTCTGAACCAGACACTCTGCCCAGATATCCTTTGCCCCAGAGCTTCAACTTGTCCCACAGGCACATCTGGGCATCCACCCTTCCCATCCCCCACCGCACAACCACCAGCTACCTACGTCACTCTTCCTGTCTTAAGAGTTCCCCAACCTCCTTCACCTGAAGCCTCCCAAAGATGATGAGAAGATGGTTACCTAGCTAATGTGAATGCTTTTTTATCTTTTTGGGCATCAGCTAGGTGTAGTCTGGGTGGACACAGACAGAGAGACTGCAGAATTAGGGACCAGGTGTGTCCAAGTGTGCCTGCCAGTGCCAGAAGGAAAAGGCAGCTCTTGCCATGGACAAAGTTGGACCATGATAGGGTTAGACCTGAACCCCTTCTGTGCGCTAGGCTCTTAGCTAGAGATTGAGAGTACGCTAGCAAGCAAAACAGAGTTCTTCTCCTCAAGGAGGTGAAAAGGTCACTCTGGACCCGTAAGGGTAAGCGTGGTGTTACGGGGTAAGTACAGGGCACCAGGCAAGGGCACAAGGGAAAGCACCCAGGCCAGCAGGCCTGGGTTGGTTAGGCAGAGACAACCCTGAGAACAAGGCTGTATGAGGACACATTATCTAGAGGTTCTTCATCGGTGCCAGAACACCTTCACAAATACACTATCGATCTTTGATCAGGGTATATGACTAACTTAACGACCACTGCGTGTCCACAGAGCAGGGTGAGTAATGAGGCAGAAGTGCATGGGGCTGGTTGGGCAGCCTGGTGTGGATCAGGCAACAGGGGAGCACAGTCACGTGCCCTCCAAGGAGAAAACTTCCACGTACAGGACTGTAGGGGAACTTGGCCCAGAGCCCTTGAGAGGTGTCCAGGCAGCAGCCGTCCTGTTCAAGCCGCCAACTGCACTGAAGGCGTTGATGGCAATGGATCAATCACGGCGCTATATTGCAGTAAGGCTTGTGTTGCAAAGATTGTTGGCGGGTTTTGCATTGTTCTCACCTTTCAACACCTTCACAAACATCACCAAGCCTTTCAGTATTAGAGAGAATGCTGGGATCACACACAAAAAGTTGAGAATTGCTGCATTATAGTCTAAAGTGTTGCACTTTCTGCTTCCAACATCAGAAACGAGAAACAACCCCGTCTGAGCCCATTTCCTGCCTCTTCTTTGCTCTGAGAGGGTAAAATTCACCCAGAGAAAGAATGAGGTAAACTTTTCTGTTTGCTGTAAATGACAGGGCAATTTCTCTACCCAGTTTTTGAAAGATTGTTTTCATTATGAGAGTTTGACTTTAGTTCCACTTTCTGAAGAAAGGGCAGGGGAGATATTAACAGTTTCTTTGGTAGTACAGGCAACAAATTACCCACAAAAATTTTCAAAGCAGGAGCCGTGTGGGAACATGACCACTGGCCACAGCATCCTTGTGGGTTGGCCATCTGAGGAGGGGGAATGTAACTCCTTGCCAGCAGGGGCTGCCTACATCCCTGCGCTTTTTGTCCCCAGGTGTGGCAATAAGCTGTAACCTCACAGGCTGGAGTGCCATGCAGACTCTGCTCTTTGGGGACCAAGACACTGAATTTGAAAAATCACCACTCAAGCCGCACTCAGACCAGCTAAATGGTCCCCCAAATCTGGCTTCCCCATCAGCTCACACAGATGGTCTGGTCTGAAGTGAGGTCTTCCAGGGTGACTCCCAGGGCACTGGGAAGCTGGTAAGTAGAATGGACTCTCCAGGAGACTGAGAGGCAGTTTAGAGCCATAAAGGGCCTTTGGAGACAGCATTTCTCTCTCCAGATGCTCTTAAAGGACTACTTATGTATCCCTACCATCAAGTCCAAGTTTAGATTAATTCGCTCTCCTCAAGTCAACCCTGCTCAGCAACAGCAACTCTGCCACTGGGCCATGCCTTGCGTGGGGTTGTCTCTGCAGGGAAAGGGCAGACAAGTTCAAGAACAAGTTTGATTTTCAGGGCTTTGCATACGTTCTCACTTTAATTCTCACAAGTCTGTTGTCGACACTATTATAGATGTCCCCCATTTCCTTCTCTTTGCCCCCCTCTACCTCTACCGAGCCCCACCCTGCCCCACCTCCCGGCCTTCATCGATAATAAAAAATTTTTTAAAATTAGTTCTCACAAGTCTATGAACTACCTGTTATTTTCCTTGTGGTGGGAAAATACATGGGGAGAGGAACCTTCCCCCTGATAGTTACTCTTTTACTCCTCTCCCCTCAGCCCGGCCACTAGGGACCACCCGCATTGCAAAGGAAACAAGGGGAGTCTTTCTTGTGGTTTCCATGAGCCAGTGAATGAGTGGTCTATTGGAATTACTGGATTATTTGAGGATTTTAAAAAGAGAAAGATGAATTATCTTTTGCCTCCCCACCCCCCACTCCTTAGGAAAAGATGATGAGGAAACAAGAATACACCTGGGAGGATCCTAGAGAAATGGGCTATGGTCACAACAATGTCCCTCATTCCACATAGTCTCCTTACAAGTGACTGTGACAGTCTTCTTAAAGGGAAGTGGGGTCTGTGTCCCCTCACCTTGAGTGAGGGCAGACTGGAGGCCATGGCAGTGGCAACACTGTGGATTCTGAGAGTATACTTAAAGATGCATGTGGCTCTGCTTGGGAGCAGGGTTACTCGCCTACGAGCCAGCCCTGAGCAGACTGGCTGTGGGGAAGAGACAAAGTCTACTTGGCCTTGAAAAAATGGAAAGAAAGAAAAGAAAAAAACCTCAAGAATCTCATGTTAAATCATACCGATCTGTAAAGAGCCGACAGTTAGTGTGGAGGAGGCCAAGGTGAGCTTGGGTGGAGTTATCTTGGACACGAGAAGGAACAGAGATGCGACTGCTGAGTCCTGCAGGAGGGTGGGCCCAGCCCGGCACTTACCTCCTTTCCTGCATTGAGCTGCCAGGACCTGGGAGGAAAAGGCTGATGGGACTTGCACAGGGCCCAACCTAGAAGAGGAACAGCTACATGATCTGCTTAGACAGAATGGCCCCTAAACTTCCTCAGTGAGATCCTGGAACTCTGTTCCAGCAAGTCCCTGGTCAAGTGAGGCTTGGAAATCACAAAGGACCAATGGACGTGGAGCCTGCAGAAGGGAACAGAGGGTTCTTAGTGGTGACCTGTGTCAACCAAAGGCTGATTACAGAGCGGGTGGTGGATGTTCTAGTAGAATGAGAACCATGTAGGACCATCCATTGACACAATGTTCCCCAGGACATGTGGGCAAGGGAACAGTCCTGGAAAACATGAACTAGCAAGGACACCAGAGGGATTCAGAACATGCCATCTCCAAATATGCCACTTTGGCGTATTGGTTATTTTGAGGTGAAGACAGTTGAGAAATACCAGATTCAGGAAGGGCTCTCTGACCGCCTCCTTTCTACCTAAAAGCAGGGCATAAATTTCCTGTGAAGAGGTGCCCCCTGTCCACTGTACCTGGAAGAGAACATTCTTATCCCTGGAAATGGGGAGTTGACATACAGATGACCCTATACAGACAAACCTACCGAAATAAACTTTGCCTTCCATGAATTACCCTCAGATATTTCCTAGTCACTTTTCCCACTGCCCCTGCCAAGCCCCTTTTTCTTTGGTTTGTCATCTCCACAATTTATCATTTTTGTTAAAATGTTATAGAAGCTCTATGGCCCATTCACTTATTTAGGTCTCCATTACTTATATATGAAGGCCTCTGTGTGCACATAAAAATATCTACATCAAATGAAACTCATGTGCTTTTCTCCTGAAGATCTGTCTCCTTGTTCTAAGTCTCAGGTCCTGTCATAGAACCTAAGAAGGCAGAGGAAAAGTCTTCCCTCCCTGAGAACACAAAAGTGGCGGAAAGAAAGTCTCCATCGCCTTTGGGGGATGTGGGAACCAAATATAGAAATGGGGTTACAGAGAAACAAATAGATGTATTTTTATGTACACCTGAGTTTGGGGTCTGAGATTTGTACTAACTGTCACAAGTTGGCTCCCCAAATACCACCAACAGAATCTGTTGATAAGGCAAAGCTGAGTTGATCCCTTAACTCTGTAGGACAGAACACCATCCCAACTTGGCAGTGTCTCGGAGTGGCAGAGGGGAAGGTCAGAGCTGATTTTCCGTAAGGAAAATCTGCTGTGCCTTTACCTAGCACTGCATCGTACCAACTAGTTTCTCTTACACTACTGCTACCGGGGTTTGGACCCCTGTGTAAAACTGTCTTCCTGCAGAGTACATAGCTGTCTTACCAACACAGATGCTGCAAGACCTGGCGTCCTACCAGACTAAGTGGCACCAAGCAGCAAGTATCCGTGGCCTTTGCTCACCAGCCTCTTCTGTGGAAAGGAAGGCACCTACCACATGTCCCAAAGCACGCCTTACTTAGACTTCAGGGCTTACTGACTTATTAATTCATTTGAGAATCATATTATGCCTGCCTTTGGTCAGAGGAATTGTGAGTGTGTAATAGGAATATCAGGGCTCCCAAATGGGGAAAAGGTCCAACTAACCTGGTTGGGGGAAGGGGAAGTGGAGCAGGGCCATTGAGAGTTACTTTGTATATGTAAAGAACTTGGCCAGTGTTTTAGTAATACTAAGAGCTGTGCCTGGAGCCAGGGAGTGGGCCTACGTTACTGTAGTTTGGAGGGGGTCCTCTGGCTACTGTGCCTGCCAGTGGCTCAGAGGAGGTTCCCATGTCATGGGGCCACATCTGCCAGGACTAACAGTGGCAGCTAAGAAGGGCAGGAGGTATGGGGAAGAGCAGTTGTAACCCCCGTGTGGGAAGAGTGGGAAATGGGGTTATGGAGGAAGATCCACTCTAGGATTTAAACCCAAGTGCAGGGCAGCTATGCTGTCTTGGACACGCAGTTTGAAAAGATGCAGAATGACCCCTGCTGGCCTGGCCATGAGGAAGTACTGTAGGATTTTGGATTAAGAGCAGGAGCCTTGCTGAGCATGAAGGACTGGAGGAAGCTGGAATGCAGACAGGAATCTGCCCAGCCAAGCTACAGGCCTCTACTTCTTTTCCTGAGAGGCGGTACCTCTGACTGGCCTGGTTTGGCAAGGGGAGGCAGGACTGTATGATTATCGGTGTTTTTTTTCCTAAAGGGAGTGGGATTTAACAGCAGAATTCTGTTAACTTTTTAACAGAATTAACTTTTTGATTAAACAGTTCCTTTCCTTTTCATAAGACTGTCACTGGGAGTCACGGTTTTTCGGCGGCGGGCAACAGAACTCAGAAGAACAGAGCCCAAAGTGGCTCTGTTTCAGGTGGATTCGTTTTGAGATGAACTTGGTGAGCTTTTCTAGTTTAGGTCAAAGTCAGGGGGATTGTTTTATTTGATCCAAGCCATTAACAAGAGAAAACAGAGCAAAACAACCAGAGTAGAAGGTTACACAAAAAGTTGGTGTTCGATTTTGACATCAAACTGCTCCCTGGGCATTCAAGACATTATGCAAAGATTTTCCAACTCTGCCTTCACTGGAAAAGAAAATTTTAGATGTGTTTTACAATACTGGATGAAATGAAGTGAGACTCATTTAGGAAAAACTATTACTATAGAGTTAAAATGTCATTGCCTTTCCTGATTCCTATAATTAACGTCTGCAGCCTCCCTCTGGGGAAGATGATGAGTTTTAGTGTTTTACAAAGTCTGGAGGACAATGACCTTAGCCTGTGATTACTGCTGCCTGCTTTGCCTGAGGGCCGAGTCACCAGTCACTTCTCCTCACGGAGCACACCTTTCTTTCCTAGATCTAGGGCAGTATTTCCAGGATGGGTGATCCAGCCCCTGACCTCCCAGCCAGGCAGGTGGAGAAATAAAAGATGTAAAATTACAGTTGGTTGTTGTGGTGGAAGAAAAAGGCAGGAGGGGGAGAGAGAAAGGAAAGGGGCAGAAGGCTTGTGGAGAGTGGCCTGGTGCTGGTAGTCTCAGGAGCCACAACTTGTCCCCCACATCACTTAGCTTCAGACATGATAGTAGGACACGTTCCTGGGTGGGAACAGAAACAGCACATGCAGTGAAATTCTGCCATACATGCAAGTGGGGTGTGAAAACTTCAATTGTCCAAATGCTAGGTCAATAGAAAACTTTCAGCCTGAGTTGTCACATAAAGCACAGAAACAGAGTGAAACTTACACACAACTGACTACAAGAAACTCAAAGTCCCAAATGATTGAGGGCATCTCTTCCCAAGGCCCCCATGCCCGAACCAGGCCCTCCTTCCTGTCCCCTTCCCCAGGAGAACTCGATTCCGCCCTTTGAGAACAGGGCTTCACAGAGGATGGGAACCAATCGCAGTGCAGCCAAATTCCCTCCAAGTTGGCATTGCTGTTGGGTGCATTACTGGGGGAGCGTACTGTATGGGGGGTGGGAGAAAACTAAGTAGAATTCTCTTCCTGTTGGCCCCTCCTCTCCTCTCCCAAGACCCACTTAATGCCTTTGAGCCTTCTGGCCACGGTACTACAGTTGTTTTCCTGGTTGAAAAACAACCTTCCTTCATCCAGCCTCTGGGCTCATGGTGGTTTTATGTATTTATTCACAAATTCACTTGTTTGCCAAATGAATGACTATCCTGTGTTAGGCAGGTGCTGGGAACCAGAGATGCAAATACTCTCTGTGTCCCTAACAAGAGCCCTGTAATCTCTGAGGATGAGCCGCCTTTAAGTAGGCACATACAAGTAGATACTGAGCACTTACCATGTGCCAAATACTGTTCCAAACATTTCATATGTGATAACTCAGTTAATTGTCCCAACAATCCTTTAAGATAAATATTAGCATTCATGTTTGATGCCAAAGGAACTGAAGTCCAGAGAAAGTAACTTCTAAGTAGAGGAACTGGAATTCAAATCAGACATTTTGGCTCTGGATCCTAAGCTCTCAACCACTATGCCCAAACTCTAGTGTCTTTCAACAAACCCCGGGGCAGGACAGGGCTGCTTTGGAACAACTGTAACAGAATGTGTCAAAAAGTTGAGGGAAAAGAACTTCCCCCTGAAGTTCTTTGAAACAGCTTGGGAATGTTGATACAGAGCAACTTATGGGGTGGATAGCGAGGGGCAGAGGCAGCCACAGCCTCCAGGGGGAGCCACAGGAACCACTATAAGCGCCCAGACTGTTCTAGCAATTGTACCTTTGGCAAAGACACAGTGACATCACAGGGGCCTCTTAATTTAGTGCTTCAATAATGGAGGTAGAGGACAAGGGTAATACCTGGTAGGCAGGGCAAGGCTGCACACCCCCTTGTGGCTGGGTGAGGGTGGGGGCTGGGCTCACAAGCTCCAGCGAGACCCACCTGGGAACCTTAGAGATACCTGAGGGGCTCCTCTGAAAAAAGCCAAGGTCCCCAAAGCAGGGAGGTTAAGAAAGCAAGAGGTTCACGTTTCTAATTGTTCATTTTACCCCCAAGCCTGGTGAGACCTATAGAAATAGAGTTTGTGTCTAGAATTTCAGGTCCCACCCTGTGGAATTATTCTGCTCACTGCAGAGGCCTGGGCACAGGCGCTTATACAAAACTTCACCAACAGTGGCCGGCTGAAAGGCTTGACATGAATACAAAAACGGTGGAGTGGAAGCAGCCTCACTTCTCCACCCTAAGCCCCTGATGCATGCACAAGGAAACTGAGACCAAGAGACGCTGCAGGACTTGAGGATCACATGTTAGGGTGTTTGAGGGCCAAGTCAGGACCCCTCATGTGTTCTGTGCTCTTTGTGTGCTATTATAAAACATGAGGAGCATGATTCTGTATCTTTCTCTGTAGCTCCCTCAGCATCTAACACATAGCTGGTATATAATAGGCCCTCAAGGAACATGTGCTGAATGAGCATGACTGGTGATTGTTCTAGAAGAAGTGCAGCTGGAGCAACAGTGCCTGTGGCTGCTTGCCGCGGCCTGAACTCCTGCCCGTTCCAGCATGTGTGTATGGCAGGCAGGCACAGAGCAGGGGCCAATCCACAGACTTTCTCTGGCTGTTCTTCCAGCTTCTGAAATGATCTTACCTCCTAAAAAGTTCTGGTTTAGCAATTCACTCTGCACTTCCAGGAACACTTTTCATAAAGGAAGATGGCTGTAGTCT
Source organism: Desmodus rotundus (assembly GCF_022682495.2). NCBI lineage: Eukaryota > Metazoa > Chordata > Mammalia > Chiroptera > Phyllostomidae > Desmodus > Desmodus rotundus. Next base: position 62,421,632 of record NC_071397.1, read on the forward strand.
CTGAGATGGGCTGGACTTACAGTGACGTATGACGTAGAGTCTTCACATTCCAATTTCAGTGCTCCCTTCAAGCCCTTCTTTTCCAAAACCGGCCTATCAATTAAGCTGTTGGATTTCTCCCTCCATCTGGTTGCTGTACCGCTTGCCTCTGCAACCTGAAAGAAACTCGGTCTCAACTACTGATCTGGGCTGGGCTCCCGCTGTGGGAGCCAGACTTATTTATGTCACAGAGGTGTTTTTCCTTCTGTCCCTGTTTAGCGGTCTGTTTGCTGCCAGCAAGTACAGTTTTGTGATTTGGGGGGTTTTAATTTTTTGTCCAGTAGTAGTCAGTACTGGGAGGAGGAGGAGTTTGTGAAGACACCCAGACACCAAGCTGACTGCACAACCATTCGTGCAAATCCCCTCGCTGGCAGCAGAGAGGGTGGCAGCCCCCGACCCTTCCAACTGCTGACAGCGTGCTTTTGTACCTGAGCTGGTCCTGCGGGACATTCACCTGGCCAGGCCAGTGTCCTCGTTAACACAATGAGAGAGGAGCTGCTCTCCTGACCCTGGTAGCTGGGTGGGCACGTGAGAGCACCTGGGGAGCTCTGGTAAAGGAGGCTGCCCCGCCCCGTCCCAGGACTCTGATTTAATTGGTCAGGGGCTGGGCCTGCACACCAGTGTTTCTGAGCTCCAGTGGGATCCGTAAGGGTAGCCTCACCTGAGATCTGGGGAATGAGATTAAAGGCAGGACTAAGGAATGCATTGCCTCTTCTTGCTGACAGCATCAAAACTTCTCCAAAGGTTCTGACTAGGACAGAAGGTTGGATAAGGTGAATTCTAACCTGGAGAGTCCCTGACTCAGTGAATGATGCTGGTTTGAGCCCAGGAAATTTAGTGTGGGTGGCGGGGGAGGCTTTTTCCATACAACTACTAAGAGGCTCTCAGCCAGCTGCTCCTTAAAAAGAAGTTAGAATCCAGTAATTTTAATAAATGACCTTGTCTCTGTGGGGAGATTTAAAAAAAGAAAAGACAGTTATGTTTTAAGACATTGACAGTAATAAGTGATAGTTAAGCACAGAAAGTAGAATAACAATTAGTGGCTCTGACTTCAGTCTCCTTGACTTACTTGCAATGTGGCTTTCTAAGAAACTGCTCCACGTCTTTGTCAGATAGCCTCACAACTGGCCTGTCAATCTGCTCTGAAAACCAGCCAGTGAGAGCCTGGAGACATGGTAGGCTAGACTGTACCCTCTTAGACCAGGAAAGAGGGGCCCACCCAGGCTCTGAGCTTTGGAATATCCAGCTCTGTCTCAAGCCCCAACAAACTCCTGCCTGTGGGCCAGGAATCCATAGGGTCAAGAAGACGTGCTCGCTCAGAGCTAATGAGTCCTTGCTTCCTGGGCCGGGCACCAGGTGCCCAGGACCCAGCATTTCCTACGTGCTGTGGAATGAATATTTGCATCCCTCAAATTCACATGTTGAAACCCTAATCCCCAATGTGATAGTGTTAGGAGGTGGGCCTTTGGGAGGTAATTAATTAGTTGTGATGGGAGCTCTCATGAGAAGAGACATGAAGGATAAGATATGTGTCTCCTTTGTGTGAGGATGCAGCAAGAGGTTGGCCATCCGTATACCAGGAATAGAGCCCTCACCAAACACTGAATAGGCTTACACTTTGATCTTGGACAGAACTGTGAGAAATAAATGTTTGCTGTTTAAACCATCTAGTCCATAATATTCTGTTGTAGCTGCCCAAGTTCACTCCTGGGCCCTGAGTGGCCTATGTGGTATTTGTGTCCCTGGGCCTGAGGGGTGGCAATGGGCAGCTGTTTGCAGGAATATGGACATGTAGGTTGGGGCATCCACATATGTGGGAGATGTAGCCAAAGGTAAGATGAGGATGGGGGTGCCCCAGGCTGGTCCTCGCTGTCCTACCACACTAACACAGGCCTAACACAGGTCCGAAATTTCCTTCTAAGTCACTATGAAGATGTATCTGTTAAAATAGGAGGATAAAACACTTTGCTTGGTGGCTTATTAGCTTGATTTATATAACTTCTAGAGAGTTAGACCTATGAGGTATGGACCTTCCTTTGCACTCCTGAGGTTCAGAGTGTAATGCTGAGCTATACGCAGTGCTGCATATACAAAATACACAACCAGCCATCTTCCCATGTCAAGGGTCTTTCTGCATTTTTATTGTATATTATGAAGGACATGTATATAGGAGTCATTTCTATTTGTCGATTGTTTCTCTTCATCCCTATCAGGGTTTTCAGTGCTTGACTTGGGAATGCCTTGTGTTCTTACCGTCCTATGAAAGACAATCACTTCATGAGCAGCATGCTGATGATAAAACTCCTACAGCACTCTCCTGAACAATCAGAGAAATACTAACAAGTAAACGATTTCTTCTTCAGTGGGAAAAGCAATTCTGAAAGCACCTGCTTCCTAGCTCACAGTTAGTCACTCTTCTTTGAGTCCCGGTAGGTGTGCATTTCACAGCGCTTGCTGAAAGCTGTTTGATCCCCGTCTTCTCCACTGGGTTCACAGCTCCTCTTTCTTCCTTCCTTTTTTTTTTTTAAGATTTTATTTATTTATTTCTAGAGAGAAGGGAAGGGAGGGAGAAAGAGAGAGAGAGAAACTTCCATGTGCAAGAGAGAGCTCCTCAAAGCAGAGATTACACTTCTTCCTCTTTAGATTTGTAGCACCAAGCCCCTGCTCAGCATACAGTGAATATCATGTTGTGGTATAACAAAAATACGTATATTTGGTCTCCTGGTTCCTGGCACACTGCTCCTAAAACCCTTGGAATTTCTCCAGTAATAGGAGCATCTTTTGTCTGCTAATGAGCTGACTCAAGGTGGGATAGAAGGTTGGGTAGTTTTAGGATGAGGACCTGTGGCCAGAAAAAGCAACCACGTGATTTGAGGGTTGGAAGTTTCAGCCCCACTCCCCAACATCTGTGGAGAGGAGAGGGTGGGGGGATGAGTTCAATGATTAAATTGACCATTCTAGGTAATGCAGTCTTGATGGAATATCGGAAGCGGTGCGGCAAGGGAAGCTTCTGTGTCAGTGAACGCGTCGTTGTACTGGGAGGGTGGTGCTCCCGGAGGGCATGGAAGCTCTCCGCCTCCCCACCACTGATTCTTTGCTATGCATCTCTTCCCTTTGGCTGTTCTTGAATTATATCCTTAATAACAAACCAGAAATTGTAAGTAAAGTGCTTTCCTGAGTTTTCTGAGTCACTCTAGCAAACTCTCAAGTCTGAAAGGGGATAATGTGAACCCCCAAATTTATAGCCAACTTTGATGGAAGTGTGGGTAGCCCTGGGACCCTGGTGTTGCAACTGGCATCTGAAATGAGTGGCAGTCTTGTGGGATTGAGCTCTTAACTTGGGTCTGTGCTAACTCTGGGTTCTCCAGTGCCAGAACTGAATTGAATATTGAACACTTAATTGGTGGCAGAGAAATGGAGAATTGGTTGGTGGTGGAATACCACACTTGTTGTTGGGGAAGAGATACCACATGTGTATACCAATAATTAAGAAAATGTATAAAGCATGAATTGACTTTAAGGGCAGACTTTGCTCCAATTTATTAAATATTAAGAATTCTGTCTATGGCATTTTAACACTCCTACTGAGAGATGGGGTCCATGTCCCCTCCTTGACTATGCGCAGGTTTATAACTCCTCCAACCAGCAGAGTATGGGGAAAGTGACACCGTTTGCCTCCAATGCTAGATCACAAAAAGTCGTGCAGCTTTCATCTGGGTCTCTTGTGGAATTTTCACCCTGCAGATTCTCCCTTTTAGAATACAGCTGCCATACAGAGAGAAGCCCCAGCTCCCAGGTAGGCCATGTGTAGGTGACCTGGTTGACTGTCCCAGATGAGCTCCGCTGTCAAATATCCCTCCTGGGTGTCAGTCATGTGAGTGAAGAAGCCTCCAGATGTTTTCAGCCCCCAGGTATTTGAGACACCTCAGCCATTCAACCTCCCGGCGAGAGCCCCAGAATCCTGGAGCAGACACATGCCATCCCTTATCCCAATTCCTGGCCCACAACATCCAGGGGCATAATCAAAGGACCGTTGCTTATGCCACTGCATTTGAGGTAGTTTTTCATACCAGTAGTAGCTGGAGCACAGTGCTGTCAACACTTGCTCATGGCCGGCTTTCTAAAACTCTTTTTCTTCATTCTGAGTGATTCCATTTATTATAAGGGCTGTGGCATTGCAACTACATGTAAAAACCAGGCCATCAGAATTCTGTTAACTGTTAGTTATTGAAAGAACAGGTGATTGTTTTAACATAAAAATAATGACTTTTCAAGATGTGGGGAAATACTTTTTGTGTATGGAAATTTTCTTATTACATGACTCTTTCTATGTATCTCTGATTGTTCCCTTAGATCAATTCCTGGAGATGGACGTGCTGGGTCAAGTGATGACATGTTTTAAAGACCATTATTGATTCATAGGACCAAGTTGTTGTATTTCACATCTGCCTCAGTGCCTTCTCTCCCCCAGGCTTGTGGAGCTGCTTGTGAAAAGGGCATGGCTGCTCTTTCAGGCTTCCTCCTCCCCTCACTCTACTGCTTCCAGGTCCCCCAGAGCCAAATGCAGAGAGGGGAGGAAGAGATAGGAAAAGGGCAAATGTCTTTGTCCCTCACGTTGTCCTGTCTCAGCTTGCATGTCCTCTGGGCCTTGGACATCTAGATGCTCACTGTCTGGTGGAGCACACGGTAAGTTCTTTGGGAGCTCTGTGGGATGCCTCCCCTCAATGTAATTACCTCACTTGGGAGACGTGTTTCTTTTGGACGTGGGTCTCCCGTGAATTCCAACCCACATCAGAAAAATGCGCAGTATCTTGCTGCTGATCTGTCTGGGCAGGTGGCAGCCAGGCAGCCCAAGCCTGGCTCTCTTCCCCAGCATCACTTGGCCACAGCAACTCGTGCCCCATCATCACACCAGATGACACAGCTGGGCCTAGAGCTGGAGGCCCCCTGTCTTTGCAGTGCCCTCTCTCACCAGCTCCTCTTCCCCCACTCAGTCAGTACAGAACACAGATCAGCAACTGCACTCTAAGCAAATGTTCACGGGGTAAGATGCCTGTCTCCCTTCCAGATAAGCACAAGCTCTACGGGCCACCTGGATGTGGGGCTAGGGGAGCACTCTTCCCCAGGTCAGGAACTCCCTGCACACAGGGTCCTCTAGTTTCCACCTCTGGGCTTACAGAACCAGTGGGGAGTGGAGAGTGAGTAGAGCCCTGTGGGGATGGGCCTGTGAGCCCGCAGGATGAAGAGATAAGTGGGGCCTCTGTTTCTCAGCTCTGGCTTTTGCCCCAATAATCAAACAAGGAAAACTTCCACTTGAAATTCTCTCATAGTAATTGATTAAATAATTACAATATATTCTCTACGAAGAAATAAAATGTATCCAGTCAAAATCTGAGGACTACTTAAGAGAAGTATTTTTTGATATTCATCATTCATTGACATATTTAATGAGATATTGCTGAATGAAGAACTCAGTCTCCAAAACCACATAAAACCATGTTTGCAAACTACATGGCATAAATTTATAGATGCATTTATAAGATTCACCACACCATTGTTTTCCCAGAGGGATGGAATTACAGGGAATTTTCTTTACTTTTCTGTGCTTTTGGGGGGTTTTCACATTTCTTTGAGCACATGCAACTTTGATAAGTGCAATCTTTTTTCCTGAAAAGTAAAATTAAATGTTAATCTCCTTCTTATCCACACACCCCTGCAAATGTTCTTTTTCCTTATTAACTTTTGCGTTTTCAGTACTGATGAAGCTGTTCTTCTTCAAAGCAAATGAAGGAGAAATAAAAACCACAGGTGCCGATGCCAAGTTCTCAGCAGTCAGCCAGAGCAGGCACGTGCAGGACCTGCTTCGGCAGAGATTAGCAGAGTCAAACGAGGCAGCCTCATCCTCAAGTGTCTCAGGAAGGGTGCCTGGAGCAGAGGTGTGCATCCCGGCTGCACATTGGAACCACCAGGATGCTTTTAAAACAACTGATGCTAGGACAGCAGGAGTTAAAACCTGCAGTGTTTCCAACACGCAGCCAAGGCTAAGAACTCCGCCCAACTGTAGGAGCCTCACCTGCAAGCCTGTCTTCCTCATCGCCCAGGCACCTTCTCTGGGAGTTTCCCACCTCTTCTCCTATATCAATTGTCTGAAAGTATTGGATTGCAAATGTAGCTTCCAAAATTATAACTGAAATAGGAGGCAGGAATGTAAAGGCGTTTAGGCCATGTGTCGAATTGAATCATCATCCCAAAAGATTCTCAGAACCTTAGCATGTGACTGTATTTGGAAATAGGGTCTTTGCAGGTATATATCAAGTTAAGATGAGGTCATTCTGGACTAGGATGGGCTCTAAAGCTCATGTAATGAGTGGTGTCCTTTAAAAAGAGGGAGGTTTACATATGATCTCACCTATAAGTGGAATCTAATCAACAACATAAACAAGTGAGCAAAATAGAACCAGAGACATGGAAATAAAGAGCAAACTGACAGTGACCAGAGGGGAGGCGGCAGGGGGATAATGGGGGAAAGAAGGGGAAGGGTCAAATCAAGGAACAAGTATAAAGGACCCACGGTCATGGACAATGCGGGAGAGGATTGAATGTGGGAGATGGGAGTGGTAGGGTGGGGGAGAGTAATGGGGACAACTGTAATTGAACAACAATTAACAAGTGTGGCCAAAAAAAGAGAGAGGTTTAGAGACACACAGTGGGAAGAAGTCTACATGAGGACGGAGGCAGAAATCAGAACGATGTAGCTATGAAAAATGCCAAGGATTTCCTGCTGCCACCAGAAGCTGGGAGAGAGGCAGGGAGTGGGTTCTTCCTCACCACCTCTGGAAGAGCCAACCCTGCTGACACCTTGGTTTTGGCCTCCTGGCCTCCTGAACTGTGAGAGACTAAGCCTGTCATTTCAAGCTCCTCAGACTGTGGCAATCTGTTCCGGCAACCCTAGGAAACGAATGCAGGCTATTTCAGAAAGCTCCCTGCTACATCTCGAAGAGGCAAATGCCCTCCTCAGCACAGCTGTTTTCTGGCCCTCAGAGGTCTGTCTCCTACCTGCCCAGTATTCTCTGTGCACATGGGAAAAAAGGCTTCTTGAATAATACATGTCAATTTTCTTTCAATTATGTGGAGTGCAGGAGCTATTTGGTTTGCAAGGTGGGAAAAATCCCTACTCTATATTTTGTTCTGTTGCTTTCCCCAGCTCAATCAGGGGACTTTTCTTATTAGATTCACTCACCTGGTAACTAATGAGAATTGCCAGCCTTTGAAAAGCAATTACTTCTAAGTAAAATAAGCACGACTCTGAAAGAGTTGGAAAAAGGCAGTACAGATGAGGTGCTGTAGGAGAGGTGTTTTGCTGTGTCTGCTTCACCCTTGAGAGAATACTTTCGTCAGGACCATGCCTACGAGAGATGGGGGAATGTGAGGTGTCCAGTGGCCATTTACTTTATTTTCCAGCTTTCCAGTGGGTAGTACCAACGATGTAAATTAAGTCTCTTTCAATTGAATAAACAATGATTGCATGCCCTCTCTGCTAGGGGCTGGAGATGCAGACAGAGCACTGCTCTCAGGAAAGCCACAGTCCACGAAGAAGGTAGAGAAGTAACGATGGATTAGAGCTGAAGTGTGATGCAGGGGCATCTACTGGCCAAAGTGGTGGCCTGAAATGACTTTCCAGTTAAACCCAGTGAATTAAACACGAACGTTTCTCTCTGCTCCTCTGAAAATGTACTAAAATGAAAGTAGTAGGGAAAAAGACATACACCAAAAAAGACTAAGAGAATTGGGGAAGAGATGGCAACAAATGAGAAACATTACCAGATTTGGTAGGATGGAAAACTGAGGAAGAAGAGAACAGAGAAATTTGACTACCAAGTGCCTATAGGTGAACTGGAGACATCTAAGCTGGGAGGTGGTGGTAGGTCTGAGGTGGAAAACAAGAGGTGTGATTGAAACTCTGATTAAGACGAAATTAGATCCCAGGTTCCCTGTCCATCTGGAGCAGCTAAGGAGTCAGCCCTCCCCACCCAATACGAGATTTATTGTTGGAGAGCAGGATCGAGAGGGATGCAGTCATGGCCGAGAGCGGCAAAGTGCTATTCTGGGAGTGGACATGGATGTCTAAACCACCAGACTCTCCTCCCCTGCCCCCAACCCCCATTCCTAGCCCTCAGATAGGAGACTAGTGGATTCTCCCTGGAGAAAATAAATGGCCCCAAAGAAAGGGGTTTCTGGGGGGAGGAAGAAGGGGGAATCCAAGTCCTTGATGAATTATCCTACAGATCCCCACCCTAAACTGTACATGTGCATGGACAAGCCCCTCCTCCACAGACACACAGAGCTTCCGTCAACCTTTCAGTGTTCGATGAACAGCCCAAGGTCCCCAGACGTCCGAAGGAAGTTTTTAACATGGAAAATAGAAATCAAAATAAGGAAAGAGAAAAAAGCTCAGTAGAAAGAGAAAACAAGAAAACTAAAAAAATAAATAAAAATCCTATAGCTAATAACCTTGGAGAGAGAATGCATTTCCAAACCAAGAAGAGCCTGCTATTAAAAAAGAATGTTACTCACAATCGCTGAGATGTGGAAACAACTTAAATGTCCACAGACAGGTAAATGGACAAAGGAAATTGGTATGTACCACGTACAATGGAATATTACCCAGCCTTAAAAAAAGGAAATCCTGTCACGTGTGAACATGGATGAACTTTGAGGACATCGTGCTAAGTGAAAGAAACAGGTCACAGAAGGACAAATGCTGCATGATTCCGCTTTTATGAAGTATCTAAAGTGGTCAGCATCATAGAGGCACGAAGCAGAATGAGGCTTGCCAGAGCCTGGAGGAGGAGAAATGCGAGAAGTTGTTCAGTGAGTATAGAGTTTGTCACGCAAGATGAAAAAGTTTATAGAGGTTTGCTGTACAGTGTGCCTACGGTTAACAGCACTGTATGGTACATGTACAATTTTTTAAGAAGGTAGATTTCATGTTATATGCTCTTTACCACAATTAAAAAAACCCAAAAACCACAAGTCCACTCTGGCCCATACCAGCTGTGTGACATTGAGTTACTTACTTTGCCCTTCTCAGCCTTCTTATCATTATAAAGTGGGGACAGATAACTGCCTGCTGTGCTGTGAGGACTCAAGTACATGATGCGTACAAAGCACTAAAGCCGGCAGGAGAGAACAACAAAAAGGGGTGTTGGCAGAAGGATAGCAAATTCATGGGCCTTAAAAATCTGACAGCAGAGCTATCCCTCGCTGCTGACAGCCTGCAGCCTGCCTCGCCACTTGCACGCCCGGCTGCTGCCCACAGCAATGCTTCGATTACGCAAGGTCCTTTGCCAGATTAGGACAGCGTCCAGGGCCCTGGCTCCTCACATCATTCAGGTTTATGCCAAAGATGTAAGATTTGGTGCAGATGCCTGAGCCTTCATGCCTCCATGTATAGACCTTTTAGCTAATGCTGCAGCTGTTAGTATGGGGCCAAAGGCAAGAGCGGTGATTATTAAATACAGCTGGGGAAGTCCCAAAGTAACAAAAGGACGGTGTGACCACTGCAAAGTCCCCTGATTTAAAAATAAAAATATTGGCACTAAACTTGTTCGTGGTGTTGCCAACAATACAAAGAGGCTGGGAAGGGCACCAGTACTGCGCAGGTATTGGCGTGCTCTGTGGTGAAGGAAGGCTTTGGGAAGATCAGCCAAGTGCTAACCCAGTGGAAGTCGGGAGAGGTGTGATGTTAGCTGTCGACGCTGTAATTGCTGAACTTAAGAAGCAGTCTAAACCTGAGACAACCCCTGAAGAAACTGCTCGGGTTGCTGCAATTTCTGCAAATGGAGGCAAAGAAATTGACAGCATCGTTTCTGATGCAATGAAAAAGTTGGAAGAAGGGCGTCATCACAGTAAAGGATGAAAAAACACTGAATGATACATTAGAAATTACTGAAGACATGAAGTTTGATCAAGGTTATATTTCTCCGTACCTGATTAATACAGCAAAAGGTCAGAAATGTGAATTCCAACATGCCTATGTTGTCCTGAGTGAAGACAAATTTTGCACTGTTTAGTCCATTGTACCTGCTCTTGAAATTGCTGGTGCTCGCAGTAAGGCCTTGGTCACATTTGCTGAAGGTGTTGATGGAGAAGCTCTAAGTACACTCATTGTGCAAAGGTTAGAGGTTGGTCTTCAGATTTTAGCAGTCAAAGCCCCAGGTCTGCGTGATGATGGAAAGAACCAGCTTAAAGACATGGCTCTTGCTGCTGGTGATGCAGTGTTTGGGGAAAAACTGACCGAAATTTTGCAGGTGTTCAGCCTCACGACTTAAGAAAAAGTTGGAGGGGTCATGATGATGAAAGATGATGCCGTGCTCTTGAGAGGAAAAGGTGACAAGGCTGAAGTTGAAAAACGTATTCAAGAAACCATCGACCAGTTAGATATCACAGCTGGTGAATACGAAAAGGGAGAACTAAATGAACATCTGGCAGAACTCTCAGGTGGAGCGGCTGTGCCACAGGTTCTCGGGACAAGGGATGGAGAAGTGAATGAAAAGGCAGGGTACGAGCTGCTGCTGAGGAAGCATTGTTCTGCGAGGGGCTGTGCCCTGCTTTGCTGCATTCCAGCCTCGGACTCCTTAACTCCAGTGAATGAAGGTCAAAATATGGGAATAGAAGTTATTTTTAAAAACACTCAAAATTCCTGCAGTGACATTGATAAGAATGCAGGTGTTAAGGGATTGTTGATAGGTGAGAAAATTATACAAAGTTCCTCAGAAGTTGGTTATGTTGCGATGCTCGGAGGCTTTGTAAATAAGGTGGAGAAAGGAACCATTGGCCAACTAAGGGTGTAAGAACCGCCTTATTGGATGCTGCTGCAGTGGCCTCTCTGGAGCGGCCTCTCTGTTAACAACAGCAGAGCTGGTAGTGCCAGAAATTCGTGAAGAAGAGAAAGATCCCGGAGTGGGTGGAATGGGAGGTGGTGTGGAGGTGGCATGTTCTAATCCTAGAATAGTGCTTTACCATTATTCATGAGAACGGGGAGAGGAAGTTCAAGCCGGTGCTCCTCACCTGGAACTTCAGAGAAGTCAGTTGAAGGAAATGACAGAAGAAAAGGCTGGCGATGTTTAAGAAAATCACTGTAACCATCAGTTACTGGTTTCAACTGACAACATATAATAATTTGCCACCGTCATTGTCCATGCCTACAGATAATTTGTTTTGTATTTTTGAATTAAAAGACATTTTTACATCCCTGATAACTAAGTGCAAGAACCCTGTACCAATGTACTGCTTTCCACTTAAATCACTGAGACATTTTTTCTACTAGTCTCAGAAAGTGAGGATTTTAGTGCTTGCCATCACTTGATGAGAAGTTAAGAAGCAGCCTTTCTGTGGAGAGTAAGAATAACTGTATACAAAGTAGAGAATTATCCAATTATGTGACAACTTTTGTGACAGAAATTTGTTTAAAGTTTAAAATATGATAGAAGGAATAAATATTGAACTAAATGATGATTTAATCATGTGGAAAATGGCATTCATAGAAGTTTTACAATTCTGTTGGAGAATTTATAAAGAATTTGTGGTAGTAATATAAAAAAGTAAGCTAAAAAAGAAAAGCGTATTACTATCTATGAGAAAATAAAATTGTACAAGAAAAGAAGTGGAATTTTATCATAGTATTTGACTTGACAGTAAATGACAAGTAATCAAAATAATGTAAACACTGAACACCAGCTGCAGATGTGGGCATTCTGCTAAGTGAAATAAGTCAATAGAGAAAGAATAGAGAATATAAGTCAATGTACACTATAAGTCATATAGTGTATGATCTCACTTATATATGGAATCTAAAAGGACAAAAATAAACAAAACAAAAAAGCAAGCTCATAGATACAGAGAACAGAATGGCACTGCCAGAGGGGAGGAGGTTAGGGGGTGGGTGAAGGGGGTGAAGGGGGTCAGAAGGTACAAACTTCCAGGTGTGAAGGAGGGAAGTCCTGGGGATGCGATGTGCTGCATGGTGACTACAGTCCATAATGCTGTATTGGATATTTGAACGTCGTTAAGAGAATAAATCTTAAAAGGCTCATCACAAGAAAAAAAGGAAAAACAATTTTTGTATCTACACGTAGTGATGGATGGTAGCTGAACTTAGGACTAGGGTGATCGTTTCACAATGTGTATAAATACCAAATCATTATGTTATTCACCCAAAGCTGGGATGATGTTTTATGTCAAGTGTATCTTAATGAAAAAACGAAATGAAACAATGATGTAAACATTGAACACTAACTGAGAATGTGATATCCCTGAACCATGAAGTTAGAAGGAGGGGAAGTGGTAGTGGAGTATAAGGGTGCTAAGTCCTCATAATAGAAAGTTAATAACTAATGCATAAAATTGATAAATCAAAGAACAGCAGTTTAAAAATTAGCACTGAATGGGCCCCCAATTTATAAGAAACAATTGGAAGAGTTGAGAATGTTTTTTCCTGGGGAGCTGGACTCAAGCTAGAGATTGGGAGAAAGCCCTATTATAAGCTCTGTAGTATCATCTGACTTGTTAAATTATGTAAATGTCTGACTACAGTAAAAAGAAATAAAAAAGAAAGCTTAACAAAAGGAGGTGGTGCTAAGGAAGACATGATAGCTTTACTTGGAATGTGCACAGCGTGGTAGCCAGGCTGTACGACAAAGTACTACGGGCTGAGCGGCTTGAACGACTGAAATGTATTTTCTCGCAGTGGTGGAGGCTGCAAGTCAGAGATCAGGGTGCCAGCGTGGCTGGTGTCTGGTGAGGCCTCTCTTCCGGGCTGGTAGACGGCTGCCTTCTCCGCACTGGGTCTGCACGTGACCTCTTCCTTGTGCATGCTCAGGGAGAGAAAGAGCAAGTGGGCAAGCTCCCTGGTGCCTCCTGTTATAAGGACACTAACCCTATCATGACAGTCCCACCTCATGACCTCATCTAACCCGAAGGATCCCCCAAAGGCCCCACCCCAAATACCACCATTTCAGCATTACGGCCTAGATGTGAATTCGGTGTGCGTGTGTTGGGAGTGGGCCCAGGGAGAGGGCGACACAATTCAGTCCCTAGCACTTGGTAAACACTTCTTAGAAGGAGTGCCATTTCAACTGGTACTGAGAGCAGGGAAACTGAAAGGGGAGCTCTTCAGAGAGGAAGGGAGGAGAAAGGTACAAAGGCACACGATCGTCTTCCGTGTGCCTCCCTCCGCCCATGGCTTTCATCCTGTGTGGGGATTTCCTTAAGCAGAAACCTAGACCTTCTTTGCCTCTTTTCCTCCTGGCCTCTGGGGAGGTGGAGTCTCCCTCCCCTCCTTCCCTCTGATGGAGCCATGCTTTCTGTGAGCTGAGCAGTGCAGGAGGAGACGGATGGCCCCTGCTCAGAGCTTTCCCCAGCCTGCTGGTAGACAGACCTGAACCTCCTCCAGCTTAGGCTCACTCAGCAACAGGTATTTGTACTTTGATCTGCCACTTCTTTCATTTCTTCATTCTTTCATAAAGTTGTAATATGTCTTGGTCACTAGAGAAACCATGGTTCCTCTGGACAGTGCCCAGCACATCACCCAAAGGACATCCAGTGATCTTTTATGCCCATTTCCAAACCCTTCACAATTTTTCCTAACCATCTTTACTAATCCTTTGTCGCCAGAATTCTGCACAGGAGAATGAACGCATTCTGGTTTACAATATTGGCTCCATAGATTAGCAAAGATGGGGAATTGAATAAGGCAAGAAGCAGGCTTAAATTTTTAAACATTTTTATAGAATATATTGGGGTGATACTGGTTAATAAAATTATGTAGGTTTCAGATGTACAATTCTATAATACATCACCTGTACATTGTATTGTGTGTTCACCACCCCAAGTCAAATCTCCTTCATCACTATTTATCCCACCCTTACCCTCTTCTACCTCCTCCACCCTCCTTTCCTTCTGGTAACCACCATACTGTTGTCTATGAGGGGGTTTTTTTCTTAGCTCAATCCCTTCACCCTTTCATTCAGCCCCCCAAACCCCCTCTCCTCTGACAGCTGCTAGTCTGTTCTCTGTGTCTATGAGTCTGTTTCTGTTTTGTTAGTTAGTTTATTTTGCCCATTAGATTCTACGTATAAGTGAAATCTTTCTCTGACCGGCTTATTTCACTTCAAAACCAATAGTTGTGTTGCCCCGGTTTCTCCTCTGGTATTTATTACAACGTCTCCAAACGTGGTAAGATCCTAATGGCACAGTTGCTTTTAATCACGAGGAAATGTCAATTCATTTTCTAATAGCAACTTTCTCTTAAATGTCAAAAACAACCACTTAAAAAAGAGGAACAAATTAACTTTAGAGGAACTACCTGTAATTCTATGTACTCAGGAGATCTTTTTTTTTTTTGTCTGAGCTTAAAAACAGAAATAAAAGAAAACAAACAGACAAAATACAGCTAATAGACAAAAAACCTTGAGGACAGTATTCTAAAATCAAAGTGCTTACTTAACCAGAAAGGGAAGTGAACCGATCAACATGGTAGATGTCCTAGGATGTTTTCTGAAGAAACCCCAACTCAAACTTTTGCACTAGACGAACCACATTTCAAAAAAGTGGTAAAATACACAGTCTAGTCTTTCAGCCATCAATCAGCACTTCACCCAGAGTTGACTCTCTGCTGCTTTCACAGAGCAATGAACAAGACAATATTGTTTTAGCGATTAGTTAGTTTATGTAATACTGAGTTGCCAGTATTGGGATCCTCCAGGTAACGGTGAGAATAAAAGTGGTAGAGTATACATGACCTAAAACTGAACCACTTTGGCAGTTTTAATGTACAATTCGGTGGCATTAAGTACCTTCACACCGCTGTGCAGCCCTCCCTGCTGTCCACTCCCAGAACTTCGTCATCATCTCAACCTGAAACTCCGCATCTACCGTCAGGAGCTTCTCATTCCCCGCCCCAGCGCTGGTCACTTCTGTCCTATTTCTGTCTCCGTGGTTGTGTCTGTTCTAGGTGCCTCATGAAAGTGGAAGCAGACGCTTGCCCTTTGGTGTCTGGCTTCTTTCACGTGGCTAGATATCTTCAACGTTCATCCATGTTGCAGTGTGAGGAGTCATGTTTTATAAAAACAAGCCCAAGTCTCAAAGATAACTAGGCGAGAAGAAGCAACCCTTCCCACCTAATTAAGCTGGCTTAACCCTCCATCTGCTCCCTCAATGACCAGACTTACTGAAGCTCACTAGTCGCCTTTAGAGGGCAGGGGGCCCCTGATTTCCTTTGTGTCATTTTCACTCCCCCCTTCATCAAACAATGGTAAGAGAGACCCTTCCTTTCGCCATTTATTAAGCTCCTATATATTTCTGGATACTCTGGGGTCAGGGAAAGCGTCCTGGACTTGATGAGACCTTGGGCGATTCAGTTAGCTTCTAGGACCTTTACTTATCAGTGAAATGTTGAGTCAAAAGTTATTTCAAAGTGCTTTGCAAACTGCAAAATATATGAATATCAAGTCAGGCTGATCTGAGTAGACCCTTGTGGGGCATGTGACTAAACTGCTATCCTTTCCCACAAAGCTGCCCAAACTGTTTGCAAATGTGGTCCTTACCCTGTAGGCAAGAGCGGTACCTAACAGAACCTCACAGAACGGGGGTGGTGGTTGTGCCTGTTACACACGAGATAGTTTTCCTCCTGCAGTCGTGCTGCTATATTGAGGATTGCACTACTGACACCTCAGCTATTATATAAAGTAACTAATACCTAAAAAAACAGTCCTACTCATTGATCCATGAGACCAGCAGACAGTCAACTCTGGGTGACCTCGCTGATGGCGGAAGAAATAGAATGGGTAACTGTGCCCCTGGAGAAGCAGACCCCCATTCTGCCAGTTGGTTCAATCTGCCCACCACTATCCGCCCAGAGTTGCTAATGAGTGGCGAAATTGACTGCTCTCACCTCTTTGCCCAGCAAGGGCTGGCTTCTGGTGGAAGTGCTAATGAGCCCTAAAACTGTTCTCTGCAGGAGGCCAAGGAGAAGTAAGAGTCCTGAATAATCCACTCACTGTCCCAGAATATTCCAGAACCAGCTACCAAATGGGAACAACCATCCTTTCCCTAGCTTCTCCTGCTTGGTCAGAAGCCCCAGATTCTGCTTTTTGCACCAGGGTCAACACAAGTATCTTGTTGCATTAACCCTCACAGCTTCAACAAGCTTAGACCAGAGAGGGATTCAGTGACTCAGTATATTTGGCCACTGGCCCCTTAGAAGGCAGAGAGGGCGCCCATCCCCTAGACTATGTCTCCCCCACCGTTCTTCCTCCTCTTTCCCCAGCAGATTAGGTAATAGCTACTATAGAAATGCTGAATACAATGGAAATGCATAGGATAAAAGAAGTATGAAACACCTGATTTTATTTTTTAAATTTTATT
This sequence comes from Desmodus rotundus, assembly GCF_022682495.2. NCBI lineage: Eukaryota > Metazoa > Chordata > Mammalia > Chiroptera > Phyllostomidae > Desmodus > Desmodus rotundus. The sequence goes on from NC_071397.1 coordinate 62,438,096, forward strand.
GATTGATTCATTGATTTAATCTTTATTGTATTTTTTTCATTGCCATTTAGTCCTCTTATACTCCCTCTCCCCAGCAATCACCACACTGTTGTCCATGTCCATTAGTCCTTTTTCTTTTTGGCTCAATCTCTCCACACCCTAACCTCCCCCTTCCCCCCCCCACAACCAGTTATAATCCTGCTGTCCATCTATGAGTCTGTCCCCATTTTCCTTGTTAGTTCAGTTTGTTCATTAGATTCCACGTATGAGTGAAATCATATGGTATTTGTTTTTCTCCGACTTATTTCACTTAGCATAATATTCTCCAGGTCCATCCATGCTGTCACAAAGCGTTAAATCTTCTTTTTTATGGCTGAGTAGTATTCCATTGACACACCCGATTTTGAATGGAAAAGGTTGGAGAGTCCCATGAACAGGTCAGAACTCGAGCTTTGCTGCACCAGTGCATGTGTGCGGGAATGTGTGCGGACACCTGCTGGAAAGGTGTGGCAGGATGTGGCCAGGCCAGGCCAGGCCGGACTTTACCTCAGGGCAGTGAGTGGTGGGGATTGGAGATGCAGCCGTCCAATGTGAGCGCCCTGCCTGTCTGAACTGTAATAACAAGCATGGATAACTTTTGTATTAAAAAAGTTCAATAATGTGAAGGAACAAACAAACTAGGGTTTTTCTTGTTGAACAACAGTATTTCATATCCTGTAAAACTCTTCATTTTACAGAGGAGACAAATGCTCCCGGTCTCCTGAGAGCCTAAACCATGAGTGTGGCTGCGTTTGCCTCTTTCTAGGTAAAAGAAAGAATGAGTTTCAAAATAAAATTGGTTCTTTTATGACACCCCAAGGCTCCAGTTAGCTAAGAAGAGGAGGTGTTGGAGACTGGAAGCCTGAATAGTATAGAAAGTAAGGGGTTGTGTGGCCTGTGGTCACAGGTCCCGGTTGGCCTGGCCCGTCAGCCCCCAGGCATTGTAAGGACACGGAGCTCATGGGTGCAATAACCCAGGCACTTATTGATGCAATTAAGTTGCTGGGGCCTTTTGTAGTATTTTTACAGCTGGTAGGCACCTTGGGAGCCAGCAATGACTTAAACTTGGTTTACTCTGAGGAAGCAAAGGGCCCATTATGAAGTTCCTCTTGCCCCAGGTTTCCTCTACCTGTAAGACACAGCCTAGAACTTGCTATAAATTTAGCTATAAACCAAGCTTATGCGCACAGATCCTTCGCCTCAGAGCCCATCTTCTGCTGAAATCCCATAGCCCATCTTACAGTCTTTTCTATTATATGAGCTTCGTTCAGTTCTGCAGGGAGAAGTAATAAAAAAGTAATATTCATACTAGCAATTTTTATAATTTAGGGAAGAGACTAATGAATAGTACTGGATGACACATCCTTCCCACCAAAGGTGACAGCAGACGGAATGAGACACAGCCTGCACCGATCTTCTGGTGCGCGGCTCCAGAGAGTGCCGCATCGACGCATGCCTCTTGGAGCAGGGTAGCAACATCAGTCACGTGATACCACAATCAGTCCAGTCTCCCAACAGCAACGCTGAAGGAGTCCTGACATAGATGTTAGATCAAGCACATAAAGGAAGATAAAAGAAAAAGTAGGGACTCCAAGGACAGGGCAGTTGAATTATATATAACAAGGGATTAAGTTGAAAACAAAAGACCATTTCTGATGGCAAACTGTGGACTGGACCAAAACAACAACCTCTTGAGACGTTCCTTTTCTTGGTACTTAGAGTCTTCCTTCTTTCTCTGTGCTGCTGTAGATCACTCTTCGCCTGCACCCATTGAAAGCGCTGGGGCTTTAGGGACCCCTCTTGTTTTGGTCCATAGGACTTTCTCCCTTTCTGGCTTCCCAGCATTCTTCTTCCACTTGTCAGTGATTCATGTATGGCCTTGGCTTTCTACACAGGGCAATGCATGCTCTGACCTCTCTGAAGAATGAGAAAGGATACAGATGCCTCAGGGTCCCAAGAAGGTCTCATGACTTCTTTTAGTATCTTCATCCACAGGGATGAGTTACCAAGATGTGGTATTTTCAAATTTATCATCCCTTTTCCAACTTTTCCCCAAAATACAATTTTGCCCCTTACAACCTGCTTGGCCTGACATCACATGTTGAGTGAGTCAGAGCTGTCTCACTTAAATGCAGCTAACACTAAAATTGTGTTATCGATTTCTGATGCTCTCCTTGCTTTTCCTTGCTGTTGGTTTGTAAAAGTTGGTTCAACTAATATTATTCTAAATATATAATGCTGTCCTCGGCTCTGTCTCTTCTTCCACTTGCCTTGCTCACTGTCATTTACGGGAGTCACTTACGTCAAAAAAATTATTTTTACGATTTCAAATAATGGATTTTTTTCATTCTAAAATAGTTCTAAATATTATCCAGCCTCCTTTTGGTCATAATAGAGCACGTCCATGCTGATATGGAATATGCCTTCCGAAATGCACAGGGCAAGAGAAAACCAGTGCTGATAGAATACAGGTTTGAGCACTGGAAGACCAGGGAGAAATCCCGGTCCCTTACGGCTACCTGCGTGATTTTAGGCAAGTTGTTCATTTTGTTGAGACCTCAGTTTTCTCATTTATAAATTGAGCTCTTTACATTTATCTCACAGGGTTTTTGTGAAGCTCAAATGAGATTGTGTGGGTAGGGCTGGCTTGCTAATATTATTACTATTATTTTCTGACATCACTACACTACTCTCTCTTAAATTGGAAACACAACCAGCTAAGGGAAGAATGGTCTTATGGAGACAATGAGAGGGCATGAGAAGGGCTATCTCTCCTTGTTAGTCTCCTGCCTAAATGTCATCTCATCTTTCAAGACACCGCTTAAAAAATAACCTCCTTGAGCAGGCACCCTTGAATTCCCCAGGTCAACATGGGCTTGTTTTTCTTTGTTTTCCAATAGTACCTACCATAAATTTCTCTCCAACTATGCAACACAGGAACCAGAAAATCCCTAGTGAATCAAAAGTCAGGAGTTAATGCCTTAAATGGCAATGTAGAATGGGGAGAAGTTATAAGTGACTCTATTACACTATTTATTACATTTACTAAATAAAATAATAAAGATGGCATCTTAGATAAAGAGAATACCATTTACACATTCTACATTAATTTGTTAAGGTAAACATCTTTAGGCTTTCCCATCCTTGGCTGTTTCGGTGAAATGCTTAAAAGTGAAAACTTTACATTCTTATAGGTAGTGTGTCTAATAAAATGTATTCACTTTCCCATCTGCTTTGCTATCCAAATATTCAATGCTTTTCTGATTTTATATCTTGGAGTAGTTAGCTCCCGACTTCCTGCTCTCACTAATTTAAAATCACTTGGAGAACTGAGAAGCTTAGCTGCATAGGTCTCAACTCCCTCCCTTCTTGCACAAGGTCATTTAGTTGTGATTCCGTCCACGGTAACTTTATGCACATCCCTTCTTTAGCCTTTCTAATAAACATTTCCACTTCCCTTCCACCTGAGGGAGATTCTGGTTTCCCTGCTCTCTCCCCCAACATGGCAATGAAAATGTTCATTTCGACTCTGCCATTCACAATATCTCCCTTGTCCATTCTCTGCCCCAAGTTTTATCCCTTCCACTGCCTCAATCTAATTACCTCAAATGGGAACAATTCAATGCATAAGTACTAGAACTGGAAATCCTAAGATATATGCTAGAATTTCAGGTAAGGGACACTGAGGTTCTGGAGAATTATCATGGTAATCACTTCTTTACTACCTGTTTCACCCACAAACTGTGAACTTCTTGAGGATGGGCATATTTTATTATTGCAACATTTTCTCTTTCACATCAAAAGTCTTACATACTCTGACATGCAGGAGGCCCTTGATCTGTATTGGTTGAGGGGATGCATGCTTGCTAAGAGACCACGTTCACGCTTAGTCTACTTGTCCATTTCAGTCAGATAAAATGAACTTTCTTGGATGTGCTCTTCCTAACTATAATTTCAACTGCTAAACTGGAAACTTGTAAAAGGAGGTACAGAGGGCAGGGGGAAAAGAAAGTGAAGGAGGAAAACCAGGCTGGCCAGCAGTCTTTGGAGAACAGTTCAGGACATTGGGAAAGGCTTGGTGAACTTCAAGGGAAAATGCCAGAAATGTGCCACATGTCTCTTGCTGTCTGCTGTCACAGTGAGGGCTGCTGGGATTTGGACCAGTCTGTGAGTTGACCAAGCCATACTGGATGCCTGGTTGTGGCTTGTGTTTGGGGTTGGAAGCCCGGGACCAATGTGTCTGCATGGATTGTACTGCCACATCACTCTCCAACTCCTCCCCAGGGTCCAGTCTGACAGCTTCTTGTGAAGCCATTAGTACAAACGTTCACTCTGAGTTCTGATTTACCCACAGCCTGGGCACTCTCCTGGCTGCCCCGTGCCAGGGCATGCACAATGACAACCCCTCTGCCCAGCATGAATGCACTCTGGGGGCAGGAGCAGACTGTTTTTATGGGAACTAAGCCATACTGTGCTACTTTTTTCTCTTGCACATGAAAAAAGAGGAAAAATTCAAAGAAGCCAAGTTTCAGGACAAGCCAAGAAGCCAATGCCATTCTGTCAGTAGGCGCAGACTGTGCCAGGGTGAGGGTGGTGTGCAGGGGGAGGGACAGAGGTGGTGAGACTCTTGGCGTGGGTCAAGGGGATCCAAACATTCATAGAGAAACTACTTATCTTCTCTCTTGCAGATCTGGACAACTGCCCAGTTAGTTACCTGTAGCAAATGTGTGGATATTTTCGCAAAAGAATTAAAACGTGTTAGTCAAAGATCCTAGAGAAAAAAATGATGTCCCACAGATTCGAGTTACTCCAAGACCATGTCAAAATACTAGATCTACTTTTTCAGGTGTCAACTCAGTGAAACAATTGACTTCACTCTTTTTTTTAAAAAAAAAGTTAATATGGCTCCATTTTTTAGAAAACTTTTAGGTTTACAGAAAAATTGAGCAGTAAGGAGAGTTCCCATTCCTCCTCCCTCACAGCCCCTACCAGTTCCCCATTAACGCCTGCCTTAGTGCAGTGTATTCATTACAGTTGACAAGCCAATACTGATGTTAGATATTATTACTACATGCTTATGTGTTTATTATAGACTCGTATAGATCTTGTTTATTAGATAGTATATATTTTAACTACTATGTTAATTAAGACCCACAGTTTACATTAAGAGTCACTCTGCCCTGCACATTCTATGGATTTGACCAATGTATAATGTTGTGTAGTCCCCATTACAGTTTCATCCTGAAGAGTTTCATTGCCCTAAACACCCCCTGTGCTCTACCTTTTCTGGGCTTGAATTAACACTATGATTGGAAAGAGAAGCTTTAAATGCGATGAAGACTGAAGTGTTGATTTTAGACGGACTTGGACTTCTAATATCTCAAAACAACCAGCTAAAGCTATGGGATCTACCTGAGACCTCATCTGGGGATAAAATGGCTTAACAGTGTGAGCATGGAGAGGTAATGGAGGAAAGAAACTATCCCAACAGAACCCATGTGTGTGTTTCCTTAGGCTGCCGTGAGTAGACATCCAATGCTAAGGTGTCGGCAGAGCCAGGCTCCCTCCAAAGCCTCCAGGGGAGGATTCTTCCTCACCTTGTTCAGTTTCTGGTGGTCCCAGGTGTTTTTTGGTTTATGGAAACAGGACTTCATTCCCTGTCTCCTTCTTCACATAGAGTCTCCCCTCTGTGTGTATATGTTTCTGTGTCTTCACATGGTGTTCTCCCTGTGTGTTTGTGTCCAATTTCCCTCTTATAAGAACACCAGTCATATTAGCTTAAAGGCCACCCTAGTCACCTTATCTTAATTGCAAAGACTATAATTCCAAATACGGCCACATTCACAGGTACTAAGGCTTAGGGCTTCAGTATATTGGGTGGGGGGAGGGCACGAGAAACCCACAGCCATCTACCTTGTCAATATACTGGTTCTGCGTGGGCTGACTTCTGAGCTGATATCCATGTGACAGTACTTTGTGACCTCCTCATGAATGAACCATTGAGTTTCATTCTCTTCCGCATGTCCTTCCTCTTGTCCTCTCAGTTTGTCCTCTACCTCACTGTCCTCTTAGAGAGTATGTTACCAAGCAGACTGGGGCCCAAACACATGACGCCTTGGTGAACAACCCGGCAATTAATGGTGGGAGGAACGAGTCTTTATTTACAACATTCCGACCTTGGGAGAACTTAGAGCACCTCAGCTCAGAGTCCTCCTTTCCCACGAGACCCAGCATTTCCCATGCTCCCCACCAGGCTACTAGCCAAAACATCCCCCAATGTTTCCCATGATCTTATCTGGTCTTAATCAGTACTCCAGCCCCTCTGGAAGGTACCCAAGTCACCATCCTCATACAGCAGTTCTCTTCTTCAGGATCTGTGTACGTGGTCATCAGCCTTCATGTAATAGTATGGAAAAGCATGTGCTGTGTTACTCTGGATCATGGTGTAACTCAGGAAAGGCACAGGTCTTATAAGTCCAGGTAAAATCCAGGTGCAGAAGGACAGGATCTTGCAAGGAAGTCCTTTGCAGCTCCGGAGTCAGCTAGAGCAGGCACGATCACAGCAGCAGCATCGCCTTTCTTATTAGTGCAGGCTGCATGGCCTCCTTCTTCACTATAAACCACATGGCTGCTTGCTCACTTCTCCCTTCGCACTGCTCTCTTTCAAACCACATGGCAAAAACACCTTACTACAGACAGCATGCCTCCTCCCCCACTACTACTCCCTGCATAGCCAAGAGAGCAAATGGCTGCCACACTCCAGTTTAAATCCTCACCGTGCGCCTCCTCCATAACCCCATTTCCAACTTCTCCCATAATGGGTTACACTGTCCGTCTCCCATATCTTCTGCCTTTCTCCAGCTGTCATTGTTAGTCTGGGCAGGCATGGCTCCATGATGCAGAGTGAACCACCTCCAAGCTCTCCAAGCCTCCAGCTACAACACAGGTTAAAGTCACGCCCATCTCCCTGGCCCAGAGTGCAGAAGGCACAGCTATTTAACACAACTATGAAGCTAGCCAAGTTGCCATCCAGTTGTCATGCTCTGCTTCTCCCATCCCCAAAGCCAGATGTATGGGGGTTGGGGGGGGCTTTTTTCTGACCCCTGCTCTACCCCTGTTGCAAGTAGACAAGGCAGAGACCACTCTGAGCAACTTTCTGCATGAAGTTAATGGCAGTGTTTCAGGTGTACAGGCTCTACTAAATGTGTTTTGGTTGTGATACAGGGTACTTTCTACATATCTCCCTAAACACTGCAGTTAATAAGGTAAGAGAGAATGGAAATGTCCACCCAGAGGCAGGATCGAACACAATGTTTAAGTCTCACAATCTACCCGGCCCAGTATCAGAATGCCATCCAGCAAATTTTATGTACCTTGGGAAAAAATACACTTTAAAAACAGCATTCAAAACATTTTAAAGTAACATTTCCAAAAAGCAGAACCACATTTCTGAAAAGAGAAAATAAGAGATTTCTTCCCCCCATTGAATCCTCTGACATCGTTCTGTATTGTGGGGAAGGGAAACTACAGCAGAGCCTCAGCACCTCTCTTCCGCGAACCGAGGGTAGACAACAGCTGCCTTGTAATGTGTGCCTGGCAACTAGAGAACCAAAATGAGCCTTTTTTCTCCCAAACTGCGAAGGTTGGCGAAGACACAAAAAATTAATCACTGAGAGCATGATGTGTGTGCAAAGGTGAAAATCAGCAAACATCTAGTTTTGTAATTTTGCCATTAAAATACATCACAAACTCTTACTAATGAGAGGTTATTGGAGATGAATACTGAACCCAGACATGGAGTGAAAAGGGCATGGAGAAAGAATTGCCTTGCTGAACTTAGAAAAACATTACTTACCTTAGGTGAGCTCAGTATCTTGCCGACTTCCCACAGCCTTCTGCATTAATTTCCAAATTCAACTGCAGTTTGAAAAATTCTTCCTCCTTTCCCTGGTCCCATCCATCCATCCATCCATCTGCCCCTTATTCATTGACCCACTTATCAAGATTTGTCAATGTAAGAATGTCCCAAACCTGTAGAAATTTTTTATGAGTTTATTTGAGCCAATTGGTGGATGTACCTGGAAGCAAAATCTCAACAGGCAATGAAAAGAAAGCTTCAGAGAAGGACAGTTTGCAGTTTCTTTTATGTATTTGGAATTAAGGAGAGAATCAAGGAAAATTACATGGAGGTGGGAGAAAGCAAGGCAAGGATTACATTACAAGGCTTCTGAGGGGTCTGAAAAATAGGCATTACAAAGGTGTGTTAACCTAGATGTGCAGAAACAATAGACTGGGCTTGCTTAAGGCAAAAATAAACCTTTTACTAAAGAAGGTATATGCCTGGGGTATGACTACCCACCATGACCTGCCCAATTAGGAATTTAGGGGCTTCAATAGTCATTGTCCCCTCCAAATCCCAGGGTCCTTCTTCAGAAAACCATGATTGACAGGTTCTCATGTCTTCTCACAGCTGAAGGACGAGGGTCCAGGAGTCCCTCCTCAGACATCCGGGTCTACCCACTATTCTTGGTTGTATTGGGACACTTTGCAGGGGGGCGGGAGTTGCATAGATACAGGTTACATCAAACTGGTCAGAGATGAAGTCAAGTTGTGGAGGCAAGTCACTCCTGGGGGTGAAGGGCGGGTACTTGGCTGGGATGCAGTGGAGTCCTATCCCTAGGCTGCTGCCTTCGGAATGGCTGTCACAGTCCCTGACAAGGGTTCTGGGGCTGCTGGGCCCTGGCAGGGTGATCATATAGTCTCCCCCAGGCTCCAGGGCCTTGAAAGTGGCTCCAGGTGGGGAGTCATTGTCAGTTCATCCTCTTGCCCCCCACCTATAACCTTGTAGGCCAAGGCAATGATGGAAAATACAAGGGTATGAAAGACAAGTTAACATTTTATACAAAGAGGAACTTACTGCATCAGCCTTCTAGTGCTCTCTCTCTCTCTCTCTCTCTCTCTCTCTCTCTCTCAGACAGCTTAGAGCTATTTTCATATTGTACATATAGCTCTGCCTCATTCTTTAAATCATGGCTGGTTTACTGAATGCTCATCCTACTGACAAACTGGTGAGTTATGTGCATTCTTATCTGTATTTTAAAAGACTGATACATTTTATTGTATCAAAATTAAAAACTTTCTTATGTCAAAAGAATTCTTAAAGAAAATAGAAAAACACACTAGTGTTTATTAGCATAAACACAAGGGATTAATAACAAGGACACCCAAAAAAACTTCCAAATCAAAATGAAAAGCAAAAGGAAACTGGGCATAAAAATAATTTCACAGAAAAATAAATGCCAATGAAAAAATAAAGAGATGTTCAACTTATTAGTGATAAGGGATATGCAAATGAGATGCCTGTTTATGCCATTCAGTTGGCAAAAATGAAGAAGTCTGACAATACCACATATTAAAAAGACTGGAGCAAACGAATCTTCATGCATTGCTTGTTAGAGTGCAAATTGGTACAGTCACTTTGAAAACCAGTTTTGGTAAGTCACAAAGTTCCACATACACATGGGTGTGTTTCTGGGCTCAGATCAGTCCTATTGCTGTGTTTGTTGCTGGTGTGCAGAAATGCAATTGACTCTTACCAGTATTTTACAGATGAGGAAACCAAGGCTGCAAGAGCTTGGTCATGTGTCCAAGTCACCAAGCCTGCAAGTGCAGGACAGTGGCAGGAGCCCAGGGATTAAAGGGAAGCTATGAGTTCCATGTCTGAGACAAGGTGATGCTCAGTAGTTGCTACTTCACACTCTCCCTGAGAAGCATTTGCTGCCATCACTGGACAGGCAGTGAACAAATGTGGAGCGCTATTTCTCAACCTTTGGTCATAATAATGTTGGACACGGTTGGCCCGCTCTCAGGCAGTGTCATGGGGGCAAAGGTGGCCTTGGGGCAACCTTTCCCATCCCCCTGCCCAGACCCCTATCATGGTCCTATTTTCCGGGTAGGAACTGAGTGTCTCTCCTCACAAATGACTTCTGGTAACTGTTTCCAGAAGCTCTACAGATTTGCTGGGTAGAAAGATTTTCCTCCAGCTCTGCTACTGCTAACAAGCTGGGGGAGCCCTCAGTTGGGGCAGGAGGCAAATGAGGGTGGGTATGTATGTGGGGGGTACCTTCTGACATAACACCCGCTCCGTGCTGCCCCATGGAGGTGTCAACACAATAGACTGAAGCCAGGCCATTGAGGAAAACTGTGTCTTGTTTTCTTCCTTCCACGCATATTTGCTTTTATCTCTATGATTTTTCTCTTGGGATTAAAAAAAAAAAAACACCAAAAATCCAGGGGTGAGAAGAGGCTCCTGTAGCCCTCTGTTATCTGGCGCCCCCCTCCCCACCCACTACCACTCATCCAAAGTCCAGCTGCTGTAGGTAGAGATCAAAGTGGTTTTGTGCAAAAGCAGCAGGGAGTTCTGAGGAAAGAGGGTATTTGGAGTCTGCAATCCTTTCATTCGGAGTCACGGAGATAGTTCAGGAAGAGGGGAGCCCACCTTATCAACCCTGAGGACACGTGCAGGGTTGCAGGGGCTGGAGAGGATTTCTGATTCTTCTGTGAAGAATCCTCAGAGGAAAGTGACCGCTTTACATGTGAACAATACTCAAATAAAAATAGATAAAAAAATAAAAATGGGTAAAAATAGACCATTCTTTCACTTGAATGGGATAATTTTCAGAAGCCCTGCTCCATTTGCAGTAAAACCCTACCACTGTTCCCATGATAGCGTGAGACAGAAGCCTCAGCAGGCTGGCCCCGCCAGTCAGTCACTCACGCACACAACCGGCCTCCTGCACACGCAGCAGAGGGCCAAGGGAATGGTGGCAGCAAACAGGGATTTGAAATCTAACTGTGGGGGAAACACACTCTGAGGGGATTGCTTTATCTTGTGATTCTTTGTGAAAAGTTGTTTTATAAGAAATATCGGGGTGTTTTAAAGTCAGAAAATAAATAACTGCTGAAATTCCTCCACTCTGAGAACAACCACTGGAGGTGCATCCTTCCAAAATTTTCTCCAGCGTATTGGTTTTCTAGGGCTGCCATTACAAAGTGCCACGGACTGGAGGGCTTAAACACAGGAAATTATTTTCTCACAGTCCTGGAGGCTGGAAGTCCAAGGTCAAGGTGTTGGCAGGTTTGGTTTTTTCTGAAGCCTTTCTTTATATCTTGCAGGTGGCCACTTCCTCTGTGTGTCCTCAAATGGTCTTTCCTCTGTGCGGGTGTGTGCCTATGTCTGAATTTTCTCTTTTTATAAGGACACCAGTCATATTGGACTAGGACCTTCTCTTAAAGACCTAAAGACCCAAGTTTAAGAATTAGGTCTTCTTATCTCCTAATTTGGAGATAAAGATCTTTAAAGAAGTAAAAAGATTCTTTAAAGATCTTAATCTCTAAATACAGTTTACATTCTGTGTTAGGACTTCAACATATGAATTTGGGGGGTATACAAACCAGCACATTATATCTACTAATTTTTATGTAAAAATTTATATTTCCTCTCAAATGGGAATCATAAGGTAATTACTTAGTAACCTGCTTTAAGTTTTTTTTTAATTTTTAAATTTTGATTATGCTATTACAGTTGTCCTGATTTTTCCCCCTTTCTCCCTCTTCACCCAGCACCCCCCTCTCCCTCAGGCAATCCCCACACCACAATTCATGTCCATGGGTCACGTGTACAAGTTCTTTGGCTACTCCATTTCCTATACTGTACTGTACATCCCCATGGCTATTCTGTAACTACCTATTTGTACTTCTTAATCCCTTCACCTCCTCGCCCATCCCTCAACACCCCTTCCCGTCAACCATCAAAGTGCTCTCTGTATCCATGATTCTGTTTGTTCTTCTTGTTTGCTTAATTTGTTTTTTAGAGTCAATTGTTGATACATATGTATTTATTGCCATTTTATTGCTCCTAGTTTTGATCTTCTTTTTCTTAAATAAGTCCCTTTAACATTTCATATAATAATGGTTTGGAGATGAACTTTAGTTTTCTCTTGTCTGTGAAGTTCTTTATCTGCCCTTCAATTCTAAATGATAGCTTTGATTGGTAGAGCAATCTTGGCTGCAGGTCCTCATTTTTCATGACTTTGAATATGTCTTGTCAATCCCTTCTAGCCTGCAGAGTTTCTTTTGAGAAATCAGCCAACTGTCTTATGGGAACTCCCCTATAGGTAACTTCTTTTCTCTTGCTACCTTTAAGATTCTCTCTTTAGACTTCCGGCCAAGATGGAGGCATAGGCAGACACACTATGCCTCCTCAAACAACCAAAAGAAGGACAACAACAATTTAAAAACAAAAAACAACCAGAACTGACAGAAAACCGAACTGTATGGAAGTCTGACAACCAAGGAGATAAAGAAGAAACATTCATCCAGACTGGTAGAAGGGGCAGAGACGGGCAGCCGGGCAGAGAGGACAGGCGGCAAGGCAGCAGCTGGTGGACTCAGCAAGGTGGCGGACTGTGGAGCAGGGTGGGCAAGGCTGCAGCTGGCTGGTGAGGCAGCAGCTGGTGGACCAGGTGACAGACTGCGAAACCCAGAGTTCTAGCGTGGGGAAATAAAGCCTCAAACCACTGATTGAAAACAGCCATGGGGGTTGAGGCGGCAGCAGGAGAAACTCCCAGCCTCACAGGAGAGGTCGTTGGAGAGACCCACAGGAGCCTAGAGCATGCGCAAACCCACCCACCTGGGAATCAGCACCAGAAAGGCCCAGTTTGATTGTGGGTAGCAGAGGGAGTGACTGAAAACCAGCAGAGAGAGGAGCATGCACCATTGCTCCCTCTCGGCCCCTCCCCCACATACAGCGTCACAGTGCAGTGACCATCATTACCCCGCCCCTGTGAACACCTAAGGCTCCGCCCCTTTACATAACAGGTGCACCAAGACAAAAAAAATGGCCCCAATGAAAGAACGGATCAAAGCTCCAGAAAAAATACAACTAAGCCACAAAGAGGTAGCCAACCTATCAGATGCACAGTTCAAAACACTGGTAATCAGGAAGCTCACAGAATTGGTTGAATATGGTCACAAATTAGATGAAAAAATGCAGGCTATGCTAAGAGAAACAAAGGAAAATGTATAGGGAACCGATAGTGATGGAAAGGAAACTGGAACTCAAATCAACAGTGTGGACCAGAAGGAAGAAAGAAACATCCAACCTGAAAAGAATGAAGAAACAAGAATTTGGAAAAATGAGGAGAGGCTTAGGAACCTCCAGGACATCTTGAAATGTTCCAACATCCGAATTATAGGGGTACCAGAAGGAGAAGAGGAAGAGCAAAAAATTGAAAACTTATTTGAACAAATAACAAAGGAGAATTTCCCTAATCTGGCAAAGGAAATAGACTTCCAGGAAGTCCAGGAAGCTCAGAGAGTCCCAAAGAAGCTGGACCCAAGGAGGAACACACCAAGGCACATCATCATTACATTACTCAAGATTAAACAGAAAGAGAGAATCTTAGAAGCAGCAAGAGAAAAGGATACAGTTACCTACAAAGGAGTTCCCATAAGACTGTCAGCTGATTTCTCAAAAGAGACCTTACAGGGAAGAAGGGGCTGGAAAGAAGTATTCCAAGTCATGAAAGGCAAGGACCTACATGTAAGATTACTCTATCCAGCAAAGCTTTCAATTAGAATGGAAAGGCAGATAAAGTGTTTCTCAGATAAGGTCAAGTTAAAGGAGTTCATCATCACCAAGCCCTTATTATATGAAATGTTGAAGGGATTTATGTAAGAAAAAGAAGATAAAAAATATTAACAGTAAAAATGACAGCAAACTCATAGTTATTAACAACCACACCTAAAACAAAAACGAAAACAAACTAAGCAAACAACTAGAGCAGGAACAGAACCACAGAAATGGAGATCACATGGAGGGTTATCAACAGGAGATTGGGAGGAGGAGAGAGGGGGGAAAGGTACAGAGAATAAGTAGATAAATGGTCGGTAGGAAATAGACAGGGGGAGGGTAAGAATAGTATAGGAAATGTAGAAGCCAAAGAACTTCTATGTATGACCCATGAACATGAACTATGGTGGGGGGGGGGATGTGGGAGGGAGAGGGTGTGCAGGATGGAGTGGAGAGAAGCAAGGGAAAATGGGACAACTGTAATAGCATAATCAATAAAGTATATTTTAAAAAAGATTCTCTATCTGTAATCTTTGCTATTTTAATTATGATGTGTCTTGGAGTGGGCCTTGTTGCATCCATCTTGTGTGGGACTCTTTGTGCTTTCCGGACTAGCATGTCTATTTCCCTCACCAAATTAGGGAAGTTATCTTTCATTATTTTTTCAAAAAGATGTCCAATTTCTTGCTCTTTATCTTCTCCATCCAGCACCCCTATGATGTGAATGTTGGAAGGCTTGAAGTTGTCCCAGAGGCTGCTTATACTATCCTCAGTTTTGTTTTTATTTAAAGATTTTATTTGTTTTTGGTCAGAGGGTAAGGGAGGGAGAATGAGAGGGAGAGAAACATAAATGTGTGGTTGCCTCTTGCACCGCCTCGCACCCAGGGGACCTGGCCTGCAACCCAGGCATGTGCCCTGACTGGTAATCAAACCGGCGCCTCTTTGGTTTGCAGGCTGGCACTCAATCCACTGAGTCACACCAGCCAGGGCAATCCTCAGCTTTTTGGATTCTTTTTTCATCTTGTTCCTTTTTTTTTAAGATTTTATTTATTTTTATCTTAGAGAGAGGGCGAGGGCAGGAGAAAGAGAAGGAAAGAAACATCGATGTGCGAGAGATACATCAATTGGTTGCCTCTTGCACACCCTCAACTGGGGACCTGGCCTGCACCCCAGGCATGTGCCCTGACTGGGAATTGAACTGGTGATCTTTCAGTTTGTAGGCTGGCACTCAATCCACTGAGCCACACCAGCAAGGGCTCATCTTGTTCTGATTGGATGTTTTTTGCTTCCTTTTGTTCTAAATCATTGATTTGATTTTTAGCTTTCATCCACTCTACTGTTGTTTCACTGTAAATTGTTCTTTATTTCAATTAGTGAATCCTTCATTTCTGACTGGATCTTTCTTATGCTGTGGAGGTCCTCACAGAGTTCCTTGACCATCCTTATAACTAGTGCTTTGAAGTCTATATAAGATTGCTTATCTCCATTTTGTTTAGTTCTTTTTCTGGCGTTTTGATCTGTTCTTTTGTTTGGGCCTTGTTTCTTTGTCTCCTCATTTTGGCAGCCTCATGTGTTTGTTTCTGTGCATTAGGTAGAGCTGCTATGACTCTCATCTTGTCAGTGTGGCCTTATATAGTAGGTGTCCTGTGAGGTCCAGTGGCACAGCCTCCCCTACCCCTAAGCTGTATACTTGAGGTGTGCCCTTCGTGTGGGCTGAGTGCACCCTCTTCTTGTAGTTGAGCCTTGATTGCTGATGGCAGATAAATGGGAGGAATTTACCCAGGCCAGTCAGCTGCAAGGACTGGCTATGATCACTAACCACCCATCTCTGCCCTCTGTGGAAGATCAGCTGTGCAGGGGAAGGGTGGTGGTGCTCTGACATGGTCCATAGCTGTCCATTGGGTGTACAGGTCTATAGTTTCCTGGGTGGTGCAGCCAAAGTCAGACCCCACCTGTGTTCTCCCTGGGTCCATCCTGCATGAGCTATAAAGCAATCTGAGATGGCTACTACTTGTGCTGGTCTTGGAGATTCCCAGATGAAGCCAAGCTGTGAATCTAGGCAGGCTGCTGCTAGTGCTAGGCCTGGGGCCATTTAGCAAGAGGAGTGTGGTCTGGGGGCTCACTGAGGCTAGCTGTTGCTTGTTTGAGAGGATTTAGGAAGTTGTGAAGCATGGCCCAAGACCAGCCATTCATATGAAAAAGCAGCTTGGGTGGGCCCATAAGTTGTGTGGGACGGAGTCTCAACAGATCCCCATGGCAGAGCATACAGTGTTAACCAGGTTGATGGAGCCTGAGATATGGTACCCACCTGCCATCTCTGTGGCTCTGTTGGAGGGAGGGTTCAGAAAAAGGGCAATGGCCTCTTCTTGCCTTGATGCCAGTTACTTCAGTTCCCCCAGTAAGGCAGTGGAGTCTTTCACGCCTTTATCCCAGTGCTGGAGCTCAGAAGAAGTGAGTCTGAGTAAGTTCGTGTGTGTGTGTGTGTGTGTGTGTGTGTGTGTGTGTGTTCTTTAAGGGGAACTGCTTGGGATTCCAACAGTTTCTTCCACTGACTCAATCCCCACTGGTTTTTGTCACCAGGAAGTTTTGGGGACTTATCTTCCTGGCACTGAAGCCCTGGGTTGGCGGTCTGGTGTGGGGCTGGGACTCCTCACTCCCAGGATATCCCTTCTGAACTTTTATCCACCACACATGGATGTGGGACCAGCCTGTTCCACATCTCCACTCCCCCTACCAGTGTGCATGGATGTAGTTTACCTAATTCCTTAGTTGTCAGACTTCCATTCAACTAGATTTCTGACAGTTTTGAGTGATGGTGGTTCTGTATTTTAGTTGTAACCTTGATGTGATTGTGCGAGGAGGTAAAGCCATGTTTACCTATCCAAATGAATCCATTTTCATACTTGTTGGTCCTTGGAAGAGGGGGTGTGGTGGCTCCAGGGCAGAGAGACAAGCTGGGCTACCTGGTGGCACAGATGGAGTTCCCCAGTCACTCCAGTGCTCACGGGCTCCCATGGACCAATCAACCAAGCACTTAAATTTTTTTAATATGTGCTATTTCTATGCCAGTAGACACAAAACAGGTTTTGGCTCAAGACTGATGGACTGAGTAGATGAATTTACTTCCTGCTCCCTCTTAAGTCTGAATTAATAACAATAGCTCACATTTACTGGGTGCTTATTATGTTCCAGACACTCTTCTGACTACCTGGCATGCATTCAATTACTTAATTCTCACAACTCTGTGAGATGGGCATTATCTCCATTTTTCAGAGGCTGAGGGGTGAAGAAAGTCAATATTAGGAGGGACAAAGAGTCAATAGTGAGGGACTAGGAGGAATTTTCTTTCCCACAGGGAGAGCCTGGGGTGTGTTTATAGCTGTGGGGGAGGACTGGGAGAGGGGAAGTCTGCCAGGTGGCTCCTCCAAGGTCAGAGCCACACCCTGGAGTGTGGTCCTGGCCACTGAAGATAGCTGCATGTCTCGACTCCTACTCTAACCTCTGGGTGCCCGTATTCCCAGCACCCAGCAGTGCACCTCATGATGATAAGCTTGTGTAAATATCTGTTGAAATAAATACACATTAATATGAGTACCCTGAAAGGCTCTCTTATAGAATCATTCTTATATTTTTAAAGGTTTTAAAAACATTTTAAAACTTCCTAGAGGTAGGGGGCAAGCATTCTCAATTCAGCAAATTCCATTTCTGGCCACAGTTGAATATAAGATATTTTTCTTGTTAAATGGAAGAAAGCAACTGAAGAAATGCTGAAAATCCCACTGTGCTTCTTTTGAAACAAACATACAAACTTGGCTGATGGCAACAGCATTAGTAAATTTCACTTTACTATTTGCAAAGTATTTTAAGTGGTAGAGGTTCTGGGCCTAAAATGGAAATAATTATTCACCTAGTATGGATGTCAGTGCACTCACCGTCCCCCATCCCTATCCAACTCCATTTGAGACGGCTTGTTTCCCCGAGACCATCATCAGCCTGTTTCACGCCCCAGTCCGGCCAGCCTTGCATGTTCCTCCCCTCCTCCAGTGAGGCATGCCCAGCCAGAGCATAAGCCCTCTCCATCTTTTCTATACCACCTCTCTGTCTTCTTTACACAGCCTCTCTCTACTAAAACCCTACAGAAAAGTCACTTCCACCATGAAGTCCTCCCAGACTCACTCTCCCAGATTCTCTTGCTCAGCTCTTTCTTTACCTGCTGAGTCCACAGAGACCTGGATCCCTGGATGAAGGAGTTGGCCATTAATTCTCCCGCCCCCACCCCCCAGCAGCAGAGACACACAGAAGTCTCATGCCTGTATAACTGGCCCCAATGAATCTCTACCACTAGCAACGCGATGCCCACTGCTTCTCCTGGGGTACAGGCCAGTGCTACATGTAGAGGCTGGGAGGATGTTTTGTCCTGAGGACTGATGAGCCTTGTCAGGGTTGGCCGGTCATTGCCGCTGTCCTTGCTTCCTACGAGTTCTGAATCACGGCAGTGCTTTTTCAAAGGGAACATTACAAGCATTTACCCCCCTCATCTTAGTGATCAACATATCTTGATGCTTAATGTTTAAAAACCATTATGTTGCTTTCTTTTGTGTCTCTCTCCTTACTGCAAAGAATAAAAAAAAAATCAAGATGTAGAGAAGGAACAAATGACTGGGCCCTCCTGCAGCCCCTCCCTCCTACTTCCCAATAGCTGCTCAGGCTGAATAAAATGATCTCAGCCATAACTGTGAAAACACAGTCCTAATCACCCACTAGCATCTATTTTAACAAAAAGAAAATCCCCAGATTCTGAGTAATTTGGACACACACACACATACACACAACTGTGAAGAGAACAACAAAATGTGCGTTGTCCTTATTAGCATGGTTTCTCTCTGTCCCCCGAAGAGGATGCTCTGTACAGGAAACACAAAGTACTACATTTGGGGGATTAAAAACAGGCAATTCTGAAGAAATTATTTTAAACAAATAATTGCTAAAAGAACAGAGCTTTAAAGAAAGTTCTTTTTTTAAGAAGAAGAAAGAAGCTCACAAGATAACTGATTGCCTATTGCCATAGGTGTTTGTCCTTTAAGGCGGAAACAAGGCTTACACTTCCCCTCTATTGCCATCCAGTGTGTGCAGAGTGGCCGTGAGCCACTGTTCTCTGTCAGCTGCTTGGCCTTCCTCCCAGGCACCAAACAGGTTCTTATGGGAGAGAACACCGTGGGCATCCACAGCCTATAAGACACTGTGACGCTGGCCAAGCGTTTTCCATCTATGTGTTAACTGTGGTCTGAACCAATTTGGAGCCCTGGGTGTGGGGTCAGCAGCTCCCCTAGCCATTAGGAGGAAGATGCTCTCTTGTTTCTCCAAAGATGGGGTGGAGGGGTGTCGGGTGTGGGGTGGAGAGGGAGCAGTAAGCAATGGGCAAGAATTACTACTAGTGACCCCTGAGACAGAGGAAGGCAGCGGGGTTCATGGAACCCTCTTCTAGAAATTCTAGCCAACGACAGCCTGAGAGGTGCATGAAAGAGGGAGCCAGCCTCGAGGGCTATCTGACAGGGCCCAGAACTGCCAGGGACAGCGATCCAGCGGTAATGAAGAACCTCTTATCCCACTCAGGAGACTTGTGGTTCAGTCTGGGGACCTCAGGGAAGTCACTTCCCCTCTTGGGGTCTTTCTTGGTTTGCTAAACTACGAAACCTGAGATTTACCCCAGTGACACTAGAGCTTTACTCTGAATATAAAATCAGATGATGTGTATTAAAGTCACTTATTAAAACTGAGCTCACACTTCTCATACGACCCAGTAATCACACTCCTTGGTATTTACCCAAAGGAGTCGAAAACAAGTCCACAAGAAAACCGTCACATAGATGTTTATAGCACCTTTATTCATAATTGACAAAACTCAGAAGCAACCAAGGTGTCCTCCAGTGGGTGAATGGATGAGTAAATTGCGATATACCCAGACAGTGCCCTATCATTCAGTACTAAAAAAATGAGCTATCAACTCACACACACACACGCACACACACATACCCCATGGAGGAATCTTCAATGCATAGTACTAACTGAAAGAAGCAAATCTTTTTTTAACTTTTATTGTATTTTTTCCATTACCATTTAGTCCCTTACGCCCCTTTCACCCCTGCAATCACCACCTGTTGTCCATGTCTGTGAGTCCTCTATCCTTTGCTCTGTCCCTCACCCTCTAACCTCGCCACCCCCAGCTGCCAGCCTGTCTCCATCTATGAGTCTGTCCCCATTTTCCTTGTTAGTTCAGTTTGTTATTAGATTCTACATATGAGTGAAATCATATGGCATTTGTCTTTCTCCGACTGGCTTATTTCACTGAGCAAAATGTTCTCAAGAAACAAATCTTAAAAGGCTCCATTTGGTCTGATTCTGAGCATACGACATTCTGGAAAAGGCAACACTATAGAGAAAGCAGAGATCAATGGTTGCCAGGGGTTTGGAGAGAGGGAGGGGAGTGGGCGAAGCACAGGGGAGTTTTAGGGCAGCGAGACTTTTCCCTATGATGACGATAAGCATGGATTCATGTCATTACATGCTTGTTTAAACCCATGAAATCTACAACACCAAGAGAGAGCCTGAACATAAACTATGGACTTGGGGTGAGTATGATGTGTCCGTGTAGGCTCATCAGCTGAAACAAACTTTCAGTTGGGGAACCTTCTGGTGGGGAAGGTTGGCAGCACCAGGCTGTGGGGGTGGGGTATGTAGGAACACTGCTTTCTGCTCCGTTTTGCTGTGAACCTGAAACTGCTCTAAAAAATAAAGTCTAAACTATAAAGTCTAAAAATACACCTGGTAGAATTATTTTTTAAAAATTATTACTCCTGTTGGTGACCTCAGTTGTAGAGTCGGGCTGGTACTGCTTGACTGAATCTTTAAACACAGGCATATTGTCAAACTAATTTTCCCTGTACTGGAAACTTTATAATTAATAGTAACACCTACGGGAGTAATGACTATTACTCACAACATGCCCCAGATTGAACTAAAGATAGCAACGTTTGGAAGCTACTTTAAAAGTGAGTTCCCCCTCACAGCCCTGGAATCTCACATTCAAATCAGACGACTCTGGCTGGAGGGGCGAGTGTGCAGCTCCCTCAGGAGACCCCAGGGTTTCAGGCAGGTGGGCACGCTCAGAAGGCCACAGGCCAGTGTAGAGCACAACGTCTGAGGCCACTCTGCTTGGGTTCAAATGAAGCCCTCTGCCTGGCCCACCTGTGAAAATACCAAGGGATCACCCAGTGGCTGGGAAAGCATGAAGTCAAGTTCTGATGGGCAAAGCGGTTGGCAATGCCCCGGGCGGGGAAATGCTTGCTGGAGCCAATTGCTGGGGCAGAGGGGGAAAGGTGAGAATGGGGAGGATCCATTTGGTGGAGCCTGGAGCAGGGCTGGTGGGTGGAGGGGAGACAGCCTGAGCCCCAAATCTAAATGTGCAATTTCTCACCGACCTCCCAGGCCTGCCCTTCCTCCATGCGTGTCTCAATGTGGGCTTCTGCTGAGCCTGTGAATAAATTTGGGTTTTTTTCCAGCCCCGCAGATGGAGTCGCTGGCTACCACTTCTCATGTTCAAGAACGCTTGAGGCCTTTTCTTGCGCATGGCTGCCTTGGGCTACACACTCGTCCCTCACTTCGGCCTACAGTTGAAGCCTGCGTGCTGCAGCCCCTGTCTAAGGCCTCATCTCAACCCAAGGGTGTGGCTCACGTGTTTCTGTTGTAAGGGACAGACAGAATCACTGCTCTACTCCACGCATGCCATGAGGAAATGATTTTTAAAAAGGAGCAGAAATATCACTGAGGGCCTCAGGAAGCCCTGGATGGAGGGACCCAGAAGACAGGAGCACACTTTCCAGCTGCTGTTTCTATTTCTCCTGTCTCACCCTTATGTTTTGCCACAGACTGACTTATCTTCATGATTTAATAAAAAGTTTTCAAGTTTTAAAATCTATAGTTTCAGCTTCCAAACACATTCTTGGTCCTCAGTCTAAGGAACGCCATAGAAGCCCCTGATGGACAGCGGGGTTAAATGCCCACCCTAGGGTACAGGACATAGTCATGCCATCCATTTCCTGGGGCCAAGACTTAATAACCTGTTGGCTATTCCAAGTCTTTCTGTCTTTTCCACTCACCCACTAAAGAGAATGTTGCATTTACCCATTCATTTAGATGAGAAGATGAAGAGCTAATATATGCAAAGGTACTACATACGTGTCCAGTGACATTATTTTTATTCACTAGGGAACCCCCCAGGCTGCTACCTAAGGAGAATTTCTTCTTTGCCAACCAGCTCTGGTCTACATATTCTGTGAAGAATAAGCTTCAGAGACTGCATAAGAGAGGCTGCAGAGGTTGAGGAAGAGGCAAGCATGGGGGAGGAAAAGGAGGACTCACATGTGGGAGAGAGTTGGGGCAATGAGTGGCTTGGCAGAGGCTCTGGGAAGCTGGAGCAGTGAGGGAACCAGGGAGACTGGAAGTGGGGTTTGCAGAGGACTGGGGGTGGGTGGTACGTGGACTGGAATCTCAGTAATGTTCTTCAGGAACTGTGACTAAATATTGTAATACCTTTCTATTTGATGTTGGCTCCTGAACAATATTAAGTTGATGAAGAGAATAGACCGTGTGGGGTTTTATTACTATCACATACAAAAATGTCTAGCATTCTAGGGGTAATCAAATGCTGAGGGTGGTGGTGATGATGATACAAGATATTTATTGAACATATACTATGTGCAAGGCTCTGTGCCAAGTACATTACATGCAGATGGTCTCTCAAACAATACTTCACCCCAGGAAGGGACGCTTATTATTTTTTAAAACACCAAACAGATGCAGCCATTGAGGCCTAGAGGATTTAACTGACAAGTCCAAAGACATACCTGTAAGTGGCAGAGTGGGGATTAGAACTTGGGTGCTGTGATTTCGGCTATGAAATGGATGGGTGTGAGAAGTCCTGATGGGCAGGTGTGTGAGGTGGTTGCATGGTAAGAGATTAAGCCATTCTTTGAAGATGGGTGCAGGGCAGATGACCCTGCTAAGCCAGGTAACTTTAACCCCAGCAGGCTTACAGCTCCTTCTGGGCTTCTCACAGCAGAGGGCTACTCCTTGCCGTTTGGGTCAGATTAAGATGTCCTCATGTTGTTTCAAAGTTGTTCGTCAGTCCCTATTGACTTCTCTCTCTGAAACCTAAGCCCTGAGCTGACCTCACAAATCAACACTGGCCAATGTGGCCCAGTGACTCCTGGACATAGTCATCAGGTCATACCTGCACGCCTTTCTCAAAGCAATAACCAGCCAGCAACATCATCCTTCACCTGACCGATCTATCTATCTATCTATCTATCTATCTATCTATCTATCTATCTATCTATCTATCTATATTTTTTTAGGTCCTTGTTAATTTAAAACAATGTGACATCAGAGGATCAGGCAGCATCAGACTCAGGACTCAGGGAAAATAGGAGAGTGACCTTGGGGAGCTTATGTATTGACATTGGAATCGCCCCCTCTGGGTGAGCACCAGAGGCCTCTCAGCAGACTCTGTGTGGAACCCAGAGAGAGAAGAGACTAGTAATGGTCACCACTCTGCAAAGGCGGCTGGCATCGTGAGACTATGCATGAGATGGCCTGGGAAACCTGGGAGTAATGGAGGCAGCAGTAGGTCCTAGGGGCCTGAATGAAGTTCCTGCAATTTCAGGTTGAGGGAAAGACAATGGAATGTTTTACCCCAAGGCTGGTGTGGCCCCAGAACCACAGGTCTTGTTGCTAACTTGTTTGCTTCAGGATGCTGCATTTTACCAATGTCACAAAGCCCTCCTGCAGGTCATATTTCTGAGTCCGCATTCTTTGTTTGGAGCATCTTCGAGCCTAAGTGACCACTCACAGGGCAACTCACCAAGTACATGTTACCTGGAGACTTATGCTGTGCAGCCATGTCAGGGGAAGAATTTGAAACACACAGAAATCTAGCAAAACTGGCAGACTTCCTAGGATGGTAGTTAGCCCAAGCTCTTCTCTGAGAACTTCTCGGTGCATCAGAAAAGGACTTACGTCTCTCTCCCTGATTACCACTGGCTGCAGTGAGGACCAGACTTCCCTGGGAGCAGCAGGTTAAGGCTGGAGAGAGGACCCCATGGGGCCATTGATTCCCTCATCATTAGGGGTCAAGGCACTTGTTAACTATGACAGCCAAAGGCCCATTAGTGATAATGCAGTCAAAGTGGAAACTCAAAATGGCTCAAGCCCAAGACAAGAGCAGAATCTGTAAACTAAGAGAGTGAGTCATCCTTTCTACACCTAGGAAAAATACATCAATTTATAGATTGTCACCTCAGTACCTGAGAGGTAGTTCAGAGACACAAAAGAAGGAGGAACTTGCAGAAGTTGAAGTTGGCTTGTATTCTGCTAGGTCATTTATAATAGTAGTAGTAGTAATAATAATGCTTATCTAATATTGCCATGAACCAGGCACCATTCTAAGCATTCTACATGTATGAATTCATTTAATCTGACCACTATTTGACCACCTGACTGATATGACGAGTATGGGACTGCACATTTCTTTAAATCTCCCCTTGATTTCTGCCTTTTATAGGTGACCTGGGCTCATGTGATATAAGGAATAACTTTGTCATTAGCCTATAGTGAATGCTTGAAAGTCTATCATGACACTAGATTAAAAAATATTGATATTGGTTAAATGGGAACCTAACTGTAAGGGGTAACCCTTTACATTTTCAAAAACTATGTTAAATGTCAATTGTCTTAGGCACTGTCATAAACAGTATTTCATTTAATTCTCATGGTCCTACAAAATAGGTGGTATGTGTAAAATGAAGTTAAGAGAGCCTGAGAAATGCACTCCGGTTCTCCCAGGTAACGTGGAGGGACCAGGATTCGAGCCCAAACGCTAGGTCTAACAGGTCACACCCAGCACATCCCGAGTCCTGTGCCTTAGGGCTCTAGCTCCAGACGAATACCTTTTCATTTCTTACTTTGTTGTATGTTTTTAGTAAATAATGAATTTAACATAATCCCAGTACAATCACCAGACCCAACAACATTAACAATAATTCACAGTAAAGCCCATGTTCCATTTTCCATGGTTGTCTGAAATACATCTTTTTAAATTGGCTTGTTCAAATCAGCATCCATGTAAGAGCCACACAGCACATTTGGCTTATATGTCTTCTTTTCCCTTTGATTTATTTTTTTAAGAGAAAAAATATTAAACCTTCAGAGAAGTTGAAAGAACAGTGTAATTAACATCTGCATATCATTCAACAAGAGTCGCTAAATTTGGTATAGTCTTAAATCTCATTTTGTCTATAATTGTTCCACTTATCTTTTAAAAAGAGTCACTTAAAGAGTCACTTATTTCTGGATTAAATTGGGTCATTTCATCTGTAGAATTTCCCATGTTCTTAATAATTCTGATTAAATCACGTGTAATGTCATTTAATGTGTTCCTCTGTGAACTGTGAGTTAGATCTAGAGTTTGATTATATTCAGCTTCTTTGTTTTTTGAAGGAGGGGCAGAAGATATTGCATGCTTCATAAGTGATGCTGTATACTTCCAGTTCTAGCTCATCAGGATACCCATTAATACCTGCTTCATTTAACCTTGATCTTTGGGTTTAGGTGGTGTCAACCTGATCCATACCTTACAGAATTCAGCTGGTGTCAACCTAATCTGTCCCCATCAACCTTGAAGCCTAATGGCTTTAGCAGCCCTTGGCGATTGTTGCCTCAAACCATTATTTTGTTAAGGTTTGCAGATTGGAGAGTTCCCAATTTTATCATCCCTATTAGGCTTCCGAGTTGTGTTTCTTCTGTAAAGAATTTCCCCATAACAACTATTTGGTGGCCAACAGGTACAGTTTGTTTAGGAAAAAGGTAGGATAACTACTTGATTCCTTTATTTGTCAATTTTCCAAATATTGAACTGGTGCTCTGGCCACTTCCAAAGGGGATGAAGGAGGTTTTGCCTATTGTGGTAGTGGGGGAGGCACGGAAGGGGTGTGGAGTATTGCTATGAGCCCAGAAGCTTTTCCGTATTTGAGGTATTTCAATCCACTGCAGTATGTTTCTTTCCTTTGATGATCAAACTGTCTCATCCTTGGGAGGTGGGGGGCCCTTCAAGTTGGCTACTATGTCATTTTGATGTGATCACAGTAATTTTTGATAGCTTCTTGCTTTCAGGCATGACAAGATGTTCTAGCTCAAGGAGCCCTTGTTCCTTTTAGCGAGAAATGGCAACTCCAGACTACAATCTGGGAAGTAGAGTGTTCGTTGTTATTGAGTTGTCATTGCTTCTAAATCTTTTCAGTGAATGTCACTAGGAAATATCAGAGTTTTAGAAAAGAAAAATAAATCATGAGTTTATACTGATATTTTCAATTTGAAGTAAGGATAATGGGATTTGATTTTAATTCCTTGATTTCATTCATTTATAGGTCTATGTTTTATTTCCTTATATTGAAAATCTTGGTTCCTTCTGAATGTGATTAGAACAAACATGTTTGTTTTATTCTATTTTCAAAATGATGTCAACCCCCTACAACAAGCCCACTGCATGCAGAGCACGGTTTCTTGGTATCTTTGTGGTTCTTGTTGTCCTTGGGCTAGGTCTCACTAGGGGTCTGTAGTGAAGATACTGAGGCTTATATTATTTGAAATAAGCTTCCTACGAGTGATTATGCTACCAACTACATAAATAAGTAGGTTGTTTGCTGTTCATTTTCAGTTATTACTTTTATTTAGTTATTTTTTTAAGTTGCACATAACATTTACTGGTTCTAAAATCAAACTATAAAAAAAGGTGCATTCAGAGAGGTCTAGTCCTTATTCATCTCAAGTTCCTTCTGTTTTCTCTCTTCCTCCGTGGTAATATATATATTTTAATGAGTGTGTGTATGTGGAGGTGCACATATACATCTCTCTATACATATATGCACACATATACTGATATGTATATATGCATGTTATATGTATATATATATAGTGTGTGTACCCGGGGATCACTTCATAGCAGTTTATGGAGATCTTTCTCATTCTCACTGACAGCTGCACAGCCTTCCCTTGTAAGTGTGTTACATAGCTTATTCAGTTGTCTCCTTGTTTAAGGACATTTGGATTGTTTCCAGTCTTTGGCTCTTACGTATTGTGCTGAGTGAATACTTCTACGCACACGTACATCATCTAGGAATTTTTCCAGTGAGTCTTTGAGGTTGAGTCCTAGAAGCGAAGTGATGGGGTCAAGGGCAAATCAGTCTGTAGTTGTGGTAGATATGGCCAAATTCCTGTTCCTAGCAGTACCATTTGGAACTGTGTCTGACTGCCTGCTGTGTGCTCCTCACTGTCCTGGGCTGTTTGTAAGTATTAACATCTGGGAGATGGTGCTACACTTGATCATTGGAAAAGTTGACTGCTAGCTAATCAGTGAGGTTTTCAGCTAACTTGGGCCTCCTACTTTCCTTCTCCTCTTTGAAATTGTAGTTCAGTTTGATGTTACAAGCACATGCCAGGGGCTGTGGGTATGAGCAGAAACGTTCCCCTCAGAGCGGCTCAGAGATCTTGGGACATTGCCTGAGCTGCTATGAGATCTGGTTTTGCAGCCAGAGATAATATTTACATTGTGTTGAGCCTGTTGGGCTGATGGTTCTAAGTATAAAATCCATCACAGATGTGGGACTTACTCATAGCAATTGAGAATGAAAGAAAACCCCAAGCAAGTCAGTATTCCTGTGTGCCCATTCTGACAAAGCTTATAATAGGGATTTGAAGTGGGGAGATTAGAGGTATAAAGCCCTTACGACCCAGCTCCATGGCCACCAGTTCCTTCCTACATTTGGTTGCCAAATTCTTCTTCTATCATAAACTGCCCCAGGTAAGGGCTTCTGTCCTCCATTTTTTATTTATTTTCACTTTTTATTATTTTTTAATCCTCACCTGAGGATATGTTTATTGATTTTAGAGTGAGAGGAAAGGAAAGAGAAACATCCATTAGTTGCCCCAACCAGGGATAAAACACACAACCTAGTTACTTGCCCTGACTGAGGAATCAAACCTACAACCTTCTGGTGTATAGGACAACGTTCCAACCTACTTAGCCACCCAGCCAGGGCCCATCCCCAATTTTTTAGATGCCCCTACCATATGTTGTGGGCAATGGGGATCTCTCCTGTACCTTATGTATCTTATTTAATTCTCATGACAATAATTCTATGAGACAGGTCTTGTTATCTGAAATTTAGATGAAAAACACAAGGTTCGGAGAGGGTAAGGGAGATGCTTATTTCAAACATTACATAAGCAGAGAAGTCAACCTCTGCTCTTAACTGCGGCACTGAGGCCAAAACCTGCGGGGGGGTGGGGGGTGCAAAGCACAAGCAGGCCGGCTCCAAGACCCTGGTAGTCCTCACATCCCTCCCCACACCATTGCCATATATTTCTTAGGAGAGTAAGGTGTGTTGGGCTGGATCATTAGCTTGCACCGTGGATTTGTTTTTCTCATTGAGGTCCCACAGGTCATCATTTGCCTCCACTCACCTTGCCCTGGTTGGCCACAGATGCTGATGTCCAACCTCCCTTGGTCTCAGGCCTCTTCTATTGGCAAACCTGCAGGAGAAAGGTCAAGTCAGCCTATGTTCTCAATGAACAGAGGCTGGAATACAGCATCACAGCTCATGGCAACCACATGGTTCTTGTGTGAGCACCAAGTGGCACCTTTTCTCCCTTCCTTCTTGTCCCTCTTCCCCATGCACCTGTTTCTGGCTGGATGTTTTGACATCACTCTCAGCTAGAAATAGCCCATCCCCCCACCCACATACTCCCTATGCAACCCCCCAGGGCATCTGATTGGAAGCCTGTACTAACGGAGACATCCAGTTCTAGGACTAGAATGCACCCATCCACCTGTAAGTCCAGAGGCTGACCACAGAACCCAGGTACTGGGTACCTCTATATGTTAAGACAATATTCAAAGAATGCTTGTTATTACTGTTATTGGCAGCAGCATCTAGATTCTTAGGTTTGATATATGATTGTTCCAAATGATAATCAGGACCCCCCCCCCCCCAGCTTAGCCATAGGATTCCAAACACCTATTGAAATGGTGGAGAGGGGGTGGGTAATCCAGTAACATCTGCAAAAACTACTGCGTCATGGCTTTTGATGGTCATTAGGCCCTAAATCACTGGTCGGGAGATTCCTGTCCCCATATCAATTATGGGTGGCTCTTCTGGGCTAAAGATCACATCTGGCTCTCCTCTTGTTTTATGGTGCCTTTCAAGGTTTTGGAGTTTAACAGGGTCTGTTTGCTGTTACTGGTGATATGACTTCACCAGAAGCCACAAGTGTGCTGTGAGAAGGCCAAATAGACCCTGATTTCATCGGCCAACCCCCTGGAGAGATATCTCAACAGGGCCGTAGAAAACTCATTGGGAATGATTCTGCTCTGGGGCTGGGCCCAGGCTGTGGCTGGGAAACACTGTAGAGGAAGAGCCTGGAAGCCAGAACCTGTGGACTGAACCTTTTACTGGGTGTAGCACTAAGGTCTTTCAGAGACTGATAGGGGAAAAAATGTTAAGTAATCTATTACCCAAATCTGTCCACCATCCTGAATCCTGGTTAATGATGAAATTATTCATACAGCCACCCAAGCCAAAGACCAAAGAGTCATTCTAAATTCATTCTTCCTCCTCTTTTTCTCCATTTGTCTAAGCCACTAAGTCCTCTTAGTTTTACCATAGTAACGTTTTCCCACCTCACTGTCATGGTCTTAGTTCAAGCCTTTAGTTACTCAGCTGCTTCAGTCATCTCCTCACTGGCCTTGGCCCTCAGTCACACCTTTCCATCCAGCCCCCAAGCCTGATCAAGTCACTCTCATGTTTAAAACACCTTTCACATCACTCCATGGCCCAGAGTATCCAACTCCTTGACAGAGAGAGAAACTGCTCCCAAATCCCCTGCCTGTGGCTCTGTCCTCTCAATACAGATCCTCCAAGCAGAAGAGAAGAGACACTGGAGATTCACAGGAGGCTTCCACTACCTGTGCATGCAGGTGGCATGCATCACTTCCACTGTATTTCATTGGCCAGAGCTAATTTGTGGCTCCTCATCCCCACAAAGCAGGTGGGAAGTTGAATCTCTCACAAGGTCAGGAAAGAAAGGAGAGCCAGATACTGTTGAACACTGGTAATAGCTGCCTTTCCTCCTTAGGCTTCAGGTATTCCAAAGCCCTGTGGCCCCCTTAGCATACCTTACCATGAGATGTCTCTGTGCCTTTGCGCATGCTGTTCCCACCCTCTGGAATGCTTCGCTTCTCCCACTTTTTCCATCTCTCCCAGCCTTTCTTTCTCTGCCAACACATATCCTGGGAAACTCTCCTACTTGGTTTTCAGAACCCAGATTGAGCGATTTTCTATAAACCTTCTCTGACAGCCCTCAGGCCCCACGGATGAATAGTGTGCACCCTCCCCAGTGCCATGACACCGTTGGGATATAAACAAGTTATTGGGATTACCTTCCCCTGTTCACATGGTCTGTTGATGTATCTGTTCTTCCTGCTGCCTTATGTCCCAAGATTTTGACCCAGACCCTGGCAGTAACAGTTGCCCAATGTATGTGTATAAAATTACACTGAGTGAATAAAGGTGACTCTTTACTGGGGAGGACTCAGGTCTTTCTCATGGGTCCCACTCCCAGGCCCAAAGAGGTTGAACACAGTGGTCCACTTCAGGGCGGGCGTCCTCATCTCTCCCAACCCTCTGCCGTTGCATCAGATGGGCCTTGTCTCCTTGGGCCTAACAGGCACTGCTAGGAGCAGACAAGAGGTTAATTCTCTGGGTTCCTGTGAATGTCCTTCACTCTCATTCTTGAGATCAGGCCAGGGGCTAACAGAAAAGGGGAATAATACTAAATGGGGCAGCAGCTTTGGAAAAGGAGGAACAGGTGAAAAGCGGCTGATATCACCAAGGAGGTGAAGGTATTTCTGCCCTTTCCCTCTTGGGCATAATCACCCTATATTAATGTCAACCTCTGCCCAACAAGACTCCTGTTAACCATTTATCCCCAGGACCCTGAGGCAATGAGGTCCTACATCAATTTTCCTTTTCCTCAATTGCCCCTTAGCTTCTCCCACTAAGGCAGGCTGCTTCAACTGACCTCTATTTTTTCTAGTAGGACCCAGCCAACTGGACCCCAACTGCTCTCATTCTATAAACATGGTCTCAAACCACCTGCCTTCCTCTTTCCTGTCCTTGAAAACTAATTTTCCAGCTAATATTCCAGTCTTCTCTGGGGATCCCGTTTGTGGACACGGCCGCGCTAACTCTGTGTTCCTGGTGAACTATAATGGTGATCATTGGTATTGCCTTCTTCCCGTGATCTTTCCAATCAGCTGTGCTTCTCGGATATTTTCTCTCTCGTTTTCATTCTCTATTGTCAAAACTCATTTTTGTTGTTCTCATTCTACATACTTAAAAGATCAGAGTGAGTTAGTGTGGCATCTCCGCTTCCCCCTGGCTAACTGTGCCTTCTAGATTAGTATCCACAGTAGATTTAATTAGCACAATGTTTACCTCTGCTTCTTGCTCATTAATAAAGATATCACAGCCGGGCAGGCTCCCGTGACAGCCCTCCTGAGCCACATCCAGGTGTTTGAGTGGGAGAAGGAGGATATTTGATTATTTGTGTGGTAATTGACATAATAATGTGTTCATAAGCATTTTCCCAGAGGTTCAACAGACTCCTCAAAAGCAATTGTCATACAGTTATTAGTTACTTTCAAAACTGTATTTTTAAATCAAGAAAGCATTTCTGAGGTCTTTAAAAATATTCCCTTCACTGTTGGACCATGTCCACATCTTCTCATTTATCCAGAGCCTCTAAAATGGAAAATATGAAACTAAGTCAAAGGTCACAGAGCTGCAGGAAGAGAAGGGGAGTAATGGGCAAGCCGTGTGCAAGGTCACTAGTGGCTGCATGCCATGGGTGGGAACATACCTGTCTGCTGTGCCTTGAAAGGTGACCATTGGGCATTTTTTGTTACCTAGCAATTTTCTCATCTAAACCAACTAGAATTCATGTTTGAGGAGGGAAATTTCAGAAATCAGTTCAGAGATCTCTGCAACACTTAACTGTGAACTCTTCAGTTGTTGGTTCCAAAGCTCCAAGGGTATTTGCACAATGCAAAGAACTCTTTTATGCAAAATATGACAGAGGGGTTGTTGAACGTGATTGTTATATATTATCAGTGTGTCTGCTGATAAGAACATAAACTGGCAGCCCATGATGATCTTCATAAGACCTCTCTGAGAAGGGCGAAAGTGACACAGAATAAACTTGGGGGTGGGGCATGGAGATAATAGTAACAATAACTTACAACTGGATAATGTGGTGGCACTTAATTAAGGCTGCATCAGAGGCTTTCCGAACACCCCAAAGATATGGATTCAGTTGATCAGGGACTGGGATCCAGGCATGTGTATTTGGAGTAAACTCTCCCTGGGTACTTCTTCTGCCCAAATGCTCCTTTTGAGAAGCACCGAAAGCAGCACGTGGTTTTTTAAGTATGTTTCCATTCCATACAACTGCTTCATGAGACTGTCCCTGTGTTGTCAGATTCAGGGTCACTTTTCTTAACCTAATACTTGGCACCTTAGTTGGCCTCTCACTCTTCTTGGTCAGATGCTCCCTTCTTTTCTTGCCTTCTTCTGCTTTTCTTTGAACCACAGTGACAGCTGTTTCTCATCTCTTTTGTTGGATCCTCTTCCTCGACATCCTCTAAGGGTTGGCAAGCTCCAGGGCTCAGCCCCTGCATATCCTCTCTCCCCTCAGGTGACTCATGCAGCCCATGGCTTCAAATACCTCCTCTGTGGTGACTAATTTCTTCATTTCTATCTCCAGCTCTGACTTGCCTACTGATCTTTAAACTCCTATATCCTACTATCTAGATAACATCTCTCCTTGGATATTTAAGACAGTGCAAACCTAATGTGTCTCAACTAAAATAGAACTCTTGATCCCTATAAACCTCTTCCCTCTCTAGGCTTCCCCATTTCACTCAACAATGTACTCAGTCCAAAAATCTGCCCGATCCTCTACCTCACCCTCATTCTGAAGCAATTGTCAGGCCCCTCTCTTTCTCTTCTGTTTATTTATCTGCATACTATTTACTCCCTATTTATTATTTTTGCCTCTTAGTTATATGCATTAGAATGAGAGCAGGGACCTTGTCTCATGCTTATTTGAAATATTCCCAGTCCTAAATAACTATTGAATGAATCAATTAATTTACTTAACTGAATCAAGTTGGCTGTGAAGAAGGCTTGATCATGCTTTCTTTTCCATACATGAGAAAAATGTCATCTAGTTGTGCCAGATGACTTTCTCGAGTTCTCATAGCTAAGTCAGTGGCAGGGCAAGACTTCTGAGTCTTACTCCAGCCCCCTTTCCACTTATGTTGAGGCTGCCTCCACATAAAAAATTCCACCTTAGCCCTGGTTGGTGTGGCTCAGTGGATTGAGAGCCGGCCTGCAAACCAAAGGGTTGCTGGTTCAATTCCCAGTCAGGGCATATGCCTGGGTTGCTGGCCAGGTCCCCAGTAGGGGCACTCGAGAGGCAACCACACATTGATGTTTCTCTCTCTCTTTCTCCATTCCACCCTCTAAAAATACATAAATAAAATCTTTTTAAAAATTCTACCTTAATAAAATGTCCTCATCTTCCACTCTAGCCAGGTGGCTCAATTGGTTGGAGCATTGACCTGGCTGGACAACAAAAGGTTGTGGGTTTTATTTCCAATTGGGGCATGTGGGGGAAGCAACCAATTGATGTTTCTGTCTCACATCGATGTTTCTTCTCTTTATCTCTCCCTCCCACTTTCTCTAAAATCAATAAACATATTCTTGAGTGAGGGTTAAAAAAATGATCTCATCTTCCTTTAAAAAAATTAGATGTCCTGCACACCTATGCAAAGTAAGAATGGTGTACAGACTGGGTCTCAGTACAGAGAGAAGCTAACTTTTCCTGAGTCCTAAGGTTCCGTGAATTTCTGCTGACCTCCAGGAAGGGAATTCGATGTCGATGGAGCACAACAACAATCAAACGGGGGCTCTGTGTGTGTGAATGAATATGCAGCTCTTTTGTGTTTGTACTGAACCAAGGCCCCTGAGCTGAGTCATGGTCACCAGCTCGCATTCCTTGAACTAAACCACCAGCACCTCCTTCACCAATCATTGTTCACCTAGGAAACAAGCCCGAGGGGAAAGTTTGGATGCACCCCAGGACAGAGTTTGCCAGCACTCCGAAGATTACAAATGGGATTGTCAATTAGTTTTCAAGTTGGGAAGGGGTCTTTAGTTTCTGTCTTTGGTAGGTAACCACTTAACCGTTCTTTCTCTGATTGAACCAGAGGAAGTGCATAGATTAACAATGGCAGTGTTTACCCAGGCCTGAGCGTTTCCGAAAATGTGTAGGAAATTGTTCCTATAGCAACAAGGAGATGACAGTTCAGGTCTGCTGCTCCAGCTGGATCACAGAATGCAGCGGGCGAATTCTCCATCTTCACACTAAAGCTCTCCTTGAAAAAGAATATGATCATGTTCTTAAACTCCACTTAGCTTTCGGATCTGCCAGCTCAGAAAACACAGCCAGGGTCTTCCAGGCTGCACTTCCAAACTGTCAAGGACATGCAAGGAATGGAAGAGGCTTGAAATCTGCTCACCTCCTGCTGGCTTTTCTTAAGCCTCTGGCCTATTCTGGGTTCTCTGGTCAGTTCTGTTTTGCCAGCTAATTGTAAGTCTTAGCACCTGGGCTTGAAACTCGGGCTGCCACCATCCACTTCCCTTGGTTTCCAGGTTTGAGGCACAGAGATTGTCCTGGGTGGTGAGGATTAGCACGCCTCTGCTGCTCTGGGGACTCTACCCTCAGCGGAAAGAATTGGCTGAGGAACAGAGGAAGTCAGCTGGGGGTTTTACAGCTGTATGACAGTGAACAAATCTCAATCTTGCGTGTTAGCTTCCACATTTCTAAAACAGTATTTATATGTTACAGGATTGTCGTAAGGATTTAGCTAAAAAAAGTAGAGAAAGCACCTAGTTCAGTGCCTGGCCAGTGGTGGCTCTCCATGAATGCTGTTTCTCTTCCCCTGGATCCCCCATTTCTCAGACCACACCTCCTTGAGGAAAACAGACTTTCTAGGTAGAGGCAAAGAATTTGGGGAGGAGAGAGCTTCCTTGATGAGCAGGGAGGAAGAGAAGCAGTGGGCACCAAAGGATGTTGTTCTTTGGGGTGGGGTCATAGGGCATGTGTTAGGTAGAATCCAGCCAGAAAAAAAAAAATGCATGAACATGTTTTGGAATATTTGATAGAAATCTTCGAATTGGTTTTTAAAAGGCTGCTAAATAGCACTTAATTGGTTAATTGATATTTTCTTTAGTCTTGTGTTGCTATGAGTTTCACCAGAGCTGTGCACACAAGGTTTGAGGCCCAGAAGGCAGGAAGACCCTGAACAAGGCGGACTGAAGAGGACCGCAGCAGCATGGGGAGGTGCTTGCAGGCCCT
Source organism: Desmodus rotundus (assembly GCF_022682495.2). Lineage (NCBI taxonomy): Eukaryota > Metazoa > Chordata > Mammalia > Chiroptera > Phyllostomidae > Desmodus > Desmodus rotundus. The sequence continues at coordinate 62,473,338 of NC_071397.1, forward strand.
CCTGCTGGGATTGCCCCCATTGCCCCTTCCTGAAGGGTGAAAAGACTGGGGTGGAGGTGAGCGTGGGCTATTTAGTATTTTACTTCTTCATTCTGCAACCTCACCATCTTTGACTGCAGAACTGAGAAAGCTTTGTTTACTTAATCATTGGGCATTGCCTCCTGTAGGGAAGAAAAAGATATTTTTCTTCTACCCTCCTGGGTTCTCTGGCTGGGACCCTGGAAATCAAACTGACGAAACATATATTAACAAGAAAAAGAAACAGCTTTAATTATATGTGGAGACAGAATTTGGTGGCTTACATACCACCCCCAAAGGGCAACAAAAAATAGAGCAGAGGCTAGACAAATGAAAGTGGATTTGGGGCTTTTTTTTGTAATCAAAGGTACACCTATTCTAATTGTGACTCAAAACCAAAACCAACAAGCCTTTCTATCGTTTACCCATGGACACAAGAGCTGTTCCCAAAGACAATATAAAAGATGTGGCCCTCATGATGGAGTCATTCCCAAAGATAGCCAAAAAAGAGAAAGGCTTAGACAAATCTGAGAACGAGTATCAGGATATCATACAACTCACATTTCTTTCGGGGCCTTGAACCTGATGGTTGGCCATCCACAGACACAGGCCCACCAACCTGTGCCCCTCGGCAGGTGGAAAGCCAAGACAAGCTCTCAGGACACGAGGCAAGGCAACCAGGAAAGCAGTGGCTGCCCCTGGGAAGGAAAGGACAAATGACTAATAAGCACTCAAAACCAGATTTACGGCCTGACCGGTATAGCTCAGGTGCTTGGGCATCATCTCACAAAGCAAAAGGTTGCCAGTTTGATTCCCAGTCAGAGCACATGAGTGGGTTGTGGGTTCGGTCCCCAGTTGGGGGGTGTACAAGAGGCAGGCAACCAATTGATATTTTCCTTTCACATTGATGTTTCTCTCCCTCTTTTTCTCCCTCCCTTCCCCTCTCTCTAAAAATAAGTAAATAAAATCTAAAAAAAATTTCACAAGAGTCCCAATGCAAATTATGAATTCTTACCCGTGCTTCTCTTCTGTTAATCTCAATTTGGAAAGCAAAAGACAAAGAGATTCTTAACTGCCCTCTGTTGAGTCTGCAGGCAGAAATCTGGGAGGCTGACTTAGTAGAGATTTTGCCTTTTGTCAGACATCCCAGGATTTCAGCTGAAGGCCTAAGAACAAGTGGGGTATCCCAGCTGGTCCTTTGTGGTTGCCAAAACTTTAGCGGAGGAAAAGGCAATTCTTATTCTACCCCTGTAGTTTCAATGTCTGGGGACTACTAATCAAACTGATAGATTAACAAGAGAAAAAAAACAGGTTTAATTATGTACATACATATGAGAGTTCACAAAGAAAAATGTGGCTCAAGGAAAGCAGTATGGAGATACCCCAAAAAGTTAAAAATGGATCTACCTTTTGACCCAGCTATCCCACTTCTGAGAATATATCCAAAGGAATACAAAACACTGCTTCGAGAGAACATAAGCACCCTTATGTTCATTGCAGCGTTATTTAAAATCACCAAGATATGGAAGTGGCCCAAGTGTCCATCAGCAGATGAGTGGATAAAACACTGTGGGACACTCACACATTGGAATACTACTCACACATAAGAAAGTTATACCCTTTGCGACAGCATGGATGGACCTGGAGAACATTATGCTAAATGAAATACACCAGTCATAGAAAGAGAAATACCATATGATTTCACTCATATGTGGAATCTAGTGAACCAATTGAGCTAACAAGCAAACAGAGACAGACTCTTAGATGGAGAGCAGGAGGACAGCTAAGAGGAAGAGGAAGGGGGTGGAGGGACTGAGCAAAAAGGAAAAGGACTCATGGACACTCACAACAGTGTGATGATTGTGGGGAGAAGGGGTATAAAGGGACTAAATAGTAATGGAAAAAATACAATTAAAAATCATTAAAATGTAAAAAAAGAATTTGGGGGCTTATATACCACCCCCAAAGGGCAACAAAGTGGGGAAAAGAGGGTAAACACAGGAAGAGGGGTTTGGGGTTTCTGGCTGGGGGAGGCAGTCTGTGGAAGGTGACCAGGAAAAGTGCAGTACGTAAGGGCTGCTGTAAGGTTTGCTGTGCGGATTTGAGGCAGTGCCTTCTCCACTGAGGGGTTATTAAGAGTTCTCTTCCTGCTGCGGGAGAGGGAGACACCTTTACACAGGGAGATTTTTTTTGTAAATGTGAATTGCCTTTACAAAAGGAAAACTTATGCTTTGCTTTTACTACCTCTGCTGTTCCTTGGTTGCTTTCAGCTCAACGTAATCCTCATGCCAAAGAGCCATCTTTTGGAGTGCCATGTTCCTTCTGGTGCCCTTCACTCCCAAACCAGTGGCAGCAGAGTCACGGCACACAAGCTGTTCTTCTGGACTAGAGACTTCTGACCCCGCAGAAAGTGGCCAGGAAGTGACAGCAGGAGAAAGAGGAAGCAGAAAACTTCCACGTAACTCACGCATGAACTGATGACCCTTTCCATAGAGTCGCTTCTGGAAGACACATTGTTAATATTTTCACATGGGAACACTGGCAACATTGGAAGGTGAAGGCCCCCGTGGGGCAGTGACTGGCTCCTCCTGGAGGGAGAACCCAGGTGCCCCAGAGGAGAACCACAGAATCTCTGGTCCAGATCTGGCCAATTCTGCTGCAAGCAAGATGGACAGAGAGACAGGGATTCAAGTGGAGAGGTGGAAACCAGAGGGATGATGTCAAGATGGCTTGTTGTCTAGCAACTACCCTGGACTCCTGTGAGTCCTGCTGGGGAGAAGAGCAGAACTACAAAGCCAGGAAGGCCCTGGGCCATTTCTGACTGAACTCTGGGCACTGAGATAAGCCACGTTCTGCCTGATCTACACAGGCCCACCTTTAACACGGTGTTGGAGGACTGAAGATTCACCTTTAACATGCGGTGATGGGGCACTAAAGATTCGCCAGGCACCATGGCCGAGGGGCTATCCTGCACTTCTACCACCTCACAGGCTGCTGAGCTGGGGAGTGACAGCCTGTAGGAACCAGACTGAGCTTCAGCCTTCCCCAAGCTACGGGTTCCTGGGCCCCGAGGCCTCCCACCGTGGTTCTCACTCCCAGACTAAGGGTTGACGATTGGATGTAGACTTTGTACCAAACAAGGTTGTGAGGCTGAGGACTCAGGGATCTGCAGGAACTTTAGGGGTAGTTAGTCACCAAAACACCCACCTCTCGTCTCAGTTCACAGAGGCTTCAGTCTCAGAACCACCAGGGATGTCGTGCCCATTCTAGGGTGCAGAGGTGAGTTAGGGAGACACACTGTCTTTACCATAATTGCTTTGCCCCAGAGAAAGCAAATATTTGGCTACATATATCATTGCTAAGTGTTACTATTGTTGCTTTTCACACAGAATTTTGACAATCAACCTTTGTCCTAAAAGATTTTCAGCCTAAAAACCATAAAAGTAGCAACATTCAGCCCCACTCTTCATTCTTCAACCTTCACATGTGTGCACATCTAAAAATAAATGAACTGGTTAAGCACATGGATTTGGAAACCAGCCTGGACTCAATTCCTAACTCCATCCCTTACTAGATGTATGATTTTGAATGAATTTTCCTTTCTGTGCCTGTTTTTGAAATTTCTTAGAGTATCTCCCCCATTTTCTGTTTTGGAGATGATGAAATGAGATGATGCATGTAACATACGTGCACGCCAGGCTCATAGGTATTGTGAGTGTGGCACTGCTATCACTATCATTCTCAGATACACACCATGCCTGGTATAATGGAAAGAGCAACAACTTTGGTCTAAAGTAGTCCTGGGTTCAAATTCTAGTTCTGCTACTTCTTAATGGCATAACCTTAGACGAATTACTTAACCTCACTTAGCCTGAATTTCCTCATCTGGAAAAGGGGATTAAGGACTTCCCAGGGATGCAGTCACCCCCAAGGGAGGGTCACACAAAAAAGCTTCCAGCTGTGCCTGGCACACAGAAGCAGCTCCATAATCACCTGCTGAAGTTCTTTCACGTCTTCAAGACCAGATGAAATACTACTGCTCAGAGTCTTCCAGACCACACAGAAACAACAGTTCTCTCCCTTGCATTGTCGTACTTATTTTTGTAGTCAAGTCCTGTGTTCATTTTCTAGGGCTGCCATAACAAAGTGCCACAGATTAAGTGACTTTAACAATGGAACTCTATTATTTCACTGGCCTGGAGGCTGGAAGTCCAAGATCAAGGTGTCATCAGGGCTTGTTTCTACTCAGGTCAATGTCCTTGCTTTGCCAAAGGCCACCTTCTCACTGTATCCTCACGTAGTCTTTCCAGTCTTACTCAGTTAGGACCTCATTGAACTTGTTAGATCATAGGACTTTATTTAACTTTAATTACCTCTTTTAAAACCCTATCCCCAAGGGGTAGGGCTTTAACCTACAAGAGCTGAGGGGACCCAATTCAGTCCTGACCAATTCCCGGCCGTGGTGCCTGGCCAGTCCACAGCAAAGATGGGGAACCTGACCTTGACTGAGCATGTGTGTGTCCATGTCATCTACTTCTACACCTTGACTGAGCATGTGTGTGTCCATGTCATCTACTTCTACACCTTGACTGAGCATGTGTGTGTCCATGTCATCTACTTCCACACCCGGACAACCGGCTTGAAAGTGGTCGTGTCTCAGTGAGTGTCACGCTGGTGAAAGAGGGACAATATAATATGATTAAAGAGTTTCATAAAACTTTTCTTCTTCCAAGAGTTGCCAAGGGCAGCTCAACAATATTCATTTACTTATTTATTTATGGAGTCAGTCAGTCAGTCAGTCAGTCAACAAATGCTATGTGGTAGGCACAGGCTGGGGTCTGGAAACAACAGGAACATCCTTTTCTTAAGAGCTCACAGTTCAGTGGAGGAGGTAACCATTATCTTGCAAAGTCTTGTAGTTCTGTGAAGGAGCGAGAGGCTGTGGAAAGGTGTACCTGACCCAGGCTGAAACAGTCAGAGAAATCTGGAGCTTCCTGGTGGGGCCACATGGCAGGCTGGCTTCCCTCTGCAGGAAGCACCTCGAATTTGCAACTGCCCATCCCAGGACAGCCCAGCTTTAATCAGATTGGCCTGGGAAAGCCCTGGTTAAGGCTCCTGCCCTAACACTGGTCATTGGGGTTGATCTGCTGATTCCTCCTCCTATCTTCTCAAAGCTGCATGTTTGTCAATTACCTTCTCAAAATCTTGGTAACAATTCTTTAAAGAGGAAAAAAACATATTATTATTATTTTTAATTTTAGAGAGAGGGGAAGGGAGGGAGAAAGAGAGGCAGAGAAACATCAACTGGCTGCCTTCTGCACGTGCCCCAGCTGGGGACCAAACCCGCAATCCAGCATGTGCCCTGACCAGAAATCAAACCAGCAACCTTTTGGTTTGTGGGACGACACCCAACCAACTGAGCCACACTGCCTGGGTAAGGAAAACGGAATTTTAAACAGCGAAAGCAAAAGCCATCCTATGGACACAGTTTTCTGTCAAGGTCAAGGGGGAAGGTGTGTAGCCCAGCTGCACCTGCATGAACAAAGCTTCCTTCCTATCCGCTTGCACTCAGTGGGCAGGAGGAGGAGACAAGTGCAGGGTGCTGGGGCCACTGATCTTCGGCTCATACACATCTGGGCCAAGGATCCTCCTCCTCCCACCCCAGGAAGTATCGTGGAGCTCTTTGTGATTAGTTGTTTCTTGTGAACTCTCTCTTCTGAGAAAAAGACAATTCCAGGGAAAAACAACTGGGCAAAGGAGGCAGGCAGAGAACAATAAAACCCTTGAGTGGAATCTCAGCTTCTTTAAAAACAAAGAAGAGAGGTTTTTCTTTCTTGTGAGGATGCTAGCCTAGGGACCCGGCTGTTTGCCTTCCGCTAATACAGCCATGCCGGCCACCGGAAGGCTGCAAAACTGAAAAAACTTTCTGCCATCACACTCCTCTCCTTTCCTGGTACATTCAAGCTTCCCAAGATGCCCTTCACCCCATTCCTGTCTACCTGAAAGGAGGCCAAAGTAACGCCCTTCAGCCAGTGCTAGGAGCTGTCTGTGTGCCACATTTCAGGGCGCATTTGTTGTGTGCTGCGTGCCCAGCATGTGCCAGCTGCTGGGCAATAAGTAAAACACCGCCCCAGCCCCCGGGTACAACGACCAGCAACCAGAGACCTGCCACGCCCTGTGCACATTCACCATCCGTGGGGGAGGAAAGGCCTACGTGTGCCTGGGAAGAGCCTGAACAGTTTCAGGGGGAAGGTGAGGCTGCCGGCTGACAAGCAGGGGAAGCATTTGTGCTCGAGGAAACAACACAGGCGGAAGCTCAGAGGCATTGAAATAACATCGTTCTTCACACGACTAATGGGTGTGCGTTACTGGAGTGGTGAAAACTGAGGGAGAGAAAAGTCAAATTCATAGACGCAGTGGTTACCAGAGGTTGGGGTGGGGGTGGGTGGGGAGAGTTTAATGAAAAGATACAGACTTTCAGTTATAAGATAAATAAAGTCTGCGGATCAACTATAGTTGATAATACTGTGTTGTATAACTGAAATTTGCTAGCAGCAGAACTTAAGTGTTCTCACACACACAAAAAGTAAATAAGGTAGTGGATGTGTTAATTAACTCTATTGTGGGAATCTTTTCACAATATATACATATATCAAATCATCATGTGTACACTTAAAATATATTAGTTTTATTTGTCAACTATACCTCACTAAAGCTAAAAATAATGAGATATAGAAAGAAAGCGGGGAAAAAGGAAGTGCCGGGGAAAACTCTAGGTGGAGAGTTGGATACCAGGTCAGAACAGGTGTTGCCATGAAAGGATTTTGAGCAGAAAAAAAGAGATTTCATATGATTAATTAGATTTGCAATTTAGAAATACCTCTGTGATTGGGGAGGCAGGGAAATCTAGAGGAAGATCATTTAAAAAATCTTGGCAAGGGATGGAGAGAGTCTAAATGAAGAATGAAGAGAAGGGGAACAGGTAGTTTCAGCCTATAAGTAACAACCTGGGAAACCTGACGTAATGAAGGTTGTGGGTAAGAATGTGAACCTTGGAGTCAGATTGCATGAGTTCAAGTCCCAACTCTGCTACTTATAAACTGTAGTATTAAGCAAGTTGTTTAATCTCTTAGTATCTCAGTTTCCACACCTATGAAATGGAGATAAAAATGCTACTTGCTTCACAGGATAGCTGGGATGATAAATCAAATCAATAAAAGTAAAACACTCAGAACAGCCTACCTGGCACATAGTAGGCACTCCATAAATGCTGGCTAATATTAATAGCATTGGATGCAGAGAAATAGGGAGAAGAAGAGCCTAGAGAAACAACTGAGTTTGGAAAATAGACATGTGTATTTTTTCTTAGGCAGAGTCCTTACCCCTGGGCATGGTCCTTTCTCTTAAGATGTAGCCAGGAGAGGTCTCATTTGAATGGTTGTGGTTATCGGCAAGTTGTCTCTGTCTTGACTGGGCCCAAACTCCAAGGTCTCTCAGTCCTGCGCAATCTTTGATATCCCCACTCAGCTCTCAGCTGGAAAGCATCTGCATCTTCATGCCTCACGATGTCTCACCCTGGACCCTGCACCCTCCAACACTCTGTGGCCAGGACCCAAGGGGAAGTTCCCTTGTGTGAATCTTCCCACATATTGGATGGAGCCCCCTCAGCAGCCCCCAACTCTGATCTCTGCCTCCCCTACCCAGTAAAATTGTAGCTTTCCACAGACACTTCACAAAAGAAAATTTGTGAAAGGCTCAATAAGCACACGAAAAGATGCCGAATGTCATTAGTCATTAGAGAAATGCAAATTAAAACCACAATGGATATCACTTCATACTCATCAGGATGACTGAAATTAATAAGATTGAAACTGCTAAATGTTAATAAGGATAGGGAGAAACTGAAGCTCTCATACATGGATCTGACAACTTTTTATAAAGTTAAACATACACTTACCATATGACCTAGTCATTCTACTCTAGTATTTACCAAGAAAAATGATAACATGTCTGCAAAAACTTATACATGAATATGCCCCAAGCTGCAAATAACCCAAATATATACCTACCAAGAGGTGAATAGATAAATGAATTGAAATATATCCAATTATTCAGCAATAAAAAGATACAAATTACTGATTTAAACAATGACATGAATAAATCTCAAACACATGATGCCAAGTGAAAGAAGCCAAATGCAACCAAGTATCCATATCAATTTATTGTATATAAGGCTTGAAGAAGCAACACTTATCTATGATGGTAGAAATCAGGGAGGGGTTTGTGTTTGAAGGCAGGGATGGCTTATAGAGAGGGAACTTTCTTGAGGGTGATGGCAATCTTCAATGTCCGATTAGAATTCTGATTGCCTGGATGTGTTAATTTGTCAAAAATCAGTGAATCAATTACTTAGTAGTTGTGCATTTCCTTCCATGCAAATTTTACTCTAGTTTTTGAAAGAGTAAGAAAAATAAATTGTCAAAACAAAACATACCAGCAAGCAATTCTCTCTTAAATTTTTTTTTAATTTACCCAAAGGAGTTGGAAACTAACGTCCACACAAAACCCTGCACACAGATATTTATAGCAGCTTTAACCATAATTGCCCGAACGTGAAAGCGCCAGGATGTCCTTCAGTAGATGATGGATAAACAAACTATGGTACATCCAGGCAACGGAATATTATTCATTGCTAAAAAAGAAAGCAACAAAAACATCTATGAAGCCACAAAAAGACATAAATGAAATTTAATGGCATGTTGCTAAGTTAAAGAAGCCAATCTGAAAAGGCTACATTCTGCATGGTTCCAACTATATGATATCTGGAAAAAGCAAAATTATAGAGATAGTAAAAAGATCGGTGGTTGCCCGAGGTTTGGAGAGAGGAAGGGCTAAATAGATGGAACACAGGAGATTTTTAGGGCAGAGAAACGATTCCATGTGATACTATAAGGGCAATACACATCATTATTCGTTCCCTTAAACCGTAGGCTGTACAACATCAAGAGTGAACCTTCAGATAAACTTCAGACTCTGGGTGATAATGATGTGTCAATTGTAACAAATGCACCACTCTAGTGGGGGTGTCCATAGTGGGGGAGGCTGTGCCTGTGTGGTAGTGGAGCGCATGGGGGGAATCTCTGTATCTTCCCCTCAGTTTAGCTGTGAATCTAAAACTGTGCTAAAGCAAAGTCTTTTTTAAAAGCAAGGAAAGTAGAGGTGGAACAACATAATGTAAAAAGTAGGAACTCAGCTTTCTGTCTCTTGTGTTAGGTGCAGGGGTTAAGAATGAACAACAGAGCCACTCTGGCCTCGGGGAGCACGCAGTCTGGTGGAGAAAGAGCAAACCTGATTATGCAAATGATGGTAGGCAAGTAAGAAAAGCATTAAAAAGGAGAAGCTCAAGAGGCTGTGGGATTAGATGTGGAACACCTGATGTAGTTTGAGGATTGTGGAAAAATTCCCTGAGGGGGTAACACCTAAACTAAGTCCCAGCAGATGTGTTAGCTACACATAGAAGCTGGAGAAAAGGCCTCCAGCCAGAGAGGGGCATCTGAGCAGACCTCCTGCAGGAAGGGGGGCGTCCCCTGTGCCCTGAGCACCGACAGGAAAGGAGTGACAGGAGGTGAGGCCAGTCAACAGGGCCCAGCGCCCGGAGCCTCCCGTTAAAGACGCAGCGTTTGCAGTGCTTTATCTTGAACGCAGTGGGAAGCTAATGAAGATGACCTGGGTGAAGAGTGAAAAGCAGTCTGTCCCACAGCTCTCCATTAGAAATATAATGCAAGGCACAGATGCAAGTTACATACGCAATTCAAAATTTTCTAGTAACCACATTTTAAAAGTGTAATTAAAAACCAGGTGTAATTAATCTTAATAATACATTTTATTTAACTCAAAAATCCAAAAATATTATCACTTCAATGTGAATCAATATGAAAGGTAATTAATGAGATATTTTACTTTTTTTCCCTAAGTCCTCAGAATCCAGTGTGTACACATCTCAGTTCACACTGGCGACATTTCCAAGTGCTCGATAGCAACCGGAGACTAACGGCTACTGTAATGGAAAGAGCAGGCCTGGGCTGAGGCAGAGCTGATTAAGAGGCTGCAGCAATTTCAGGGCAAGAGGAGATGGTGTCTTGAAACAGTGGGATGAGCAGCAGGGGTTGATTTGAGAGATAATTTGGAGAAAGAATCACCAGCACTTGGTGGCTGGTTGTCAAGGTGTCAAATGAACTCCTTTCTCCTAGTAGTCGGCTCTCAGCCCTTGTCTTACTTAACATATTGGATGTACAGTTGTTGACCATTTCCTCTTTGAAACATTTCTTCTGCTTGACCTCAAGCACGTGACACTCACTTTCTTCCTATTTCACTTACTCTTCCTTCTCAGTCTCCTTTGTTCTTCTCATTCTCATCTTTCTGCTCTTTAAATACTATCTACAAGCTGTACTCCCAAACCTGTATCTCCAGCCCAGATCCCTTCCCTAAACTCCAGATTTGTAAATCTCTCATAACCCATATTCCATTTTGTTGGCACGTCCTTCAAATCATATCTCTAGGGTTCCCTGTCTACTGCTATCATCAGCCTAGTCTAGGTGCTCATCTCTTGCTTGTGTTATTACAATAGTCTGCTAACTCCTCTTCCTGCTTCTATTTCTTCCTCCTCAATACAGAAGCCAGAGTGATCCTGTTAAATAGAAATCCATCCCTTCTCTTTCAAAACCTTCCAAAGGCTCCCCACCTCACTGATAAAGTCTTCACAATGGCCTACAAGTCCAATGCAATCTGCCCCTTAAATCTCTGACCTTTTCCACTTACCTCCCTCTATTACCTGCTTTTTTCCTCAACATACTGGAAATTGCCCTAACTCCAGGCTTTTGCGATTCTATTCTCTGAAATGTTCCTCTCTACAATAGTTGCTCACTCCCTTACCTCTTAAGTTTTTGCTCAAATATCACCTTTTTGATGAGGCCACTTGATCACCCCACTTAAAGTTCTAATCTGAGCCCTGGCTGGTGTGGCTCAGTGGATTGAGCACCAACCTGCAAACCAGATGGTCACCAGTTTGATTCCCATTCAGGGCACATGCCTGAATTGTGGACCAGGTCCCAAGTAGGTGGCTCACGAGATGCAACCACACATTGATGTTTCTCTTCCTCTCTTTCTCTGTCCCTTTTCCTAAGAATAAATAAATAAAATATTTTTTAAAAATTAAAAAAAATTTAGAAGTCCTTCTCTGCATTATTTTTTCTTCATAGAATTTTTGCTTTTTAATATGCTGTGTCATTTACCTATTGATTTTGTTTATTGTTTATCTTTCCTCAATAGAATATAAACTGTATAAAGGGAGGGACGTCTGCTATTTTTATATATCCACTGCATTAGAATCATACCTGGCACACTGTAGATGCTCAAACTTGAATGAATGAATGAATGAATGACATAGGATAAGATAAGGTGAGATAAGTGGAACTGAGATGAGGAGAAAGGGCAGAATCAAGGTTAATGACTAGATTTTTATTTTTTTTAATATATTTTATTGCTTACGCTATTATAGTTGTCCTGATTTCCCTCCCTTTGTTCCCCCTCCACCTGATACCCCACTTCCCTCCAGCAATCTCTCCCACTTAGTTCATGTCCATGGGTCATACACGTAAGTTCTTTGGCTTCTCCATTCCCTACACTGTTCTTAACCTCCCCCTGTCTATTTTGTACCTACCAATTATGCTTCTTAATTCATGCACATTTTGTCCCATTCTCCCCCTCCCCACTCCTAAATGATCTCCATATCTATGATTTTGTTCTTGTTCTGGTTGTTTGCTTAGTTTTTGTTTGTTTGTTTGTTTTTAAGATTCAGTTGTCGATAGCTGTGGATTTGTTGCCATTTTAATGTTCATAGTTTTGATCTTTTTCTTTTACTTAAATAAGTCCCTTTAGCATTTCAGGTGATTATGGTTTGGTGATGATGAACTCCTTTAGCTTTACCTTGTCTAGGAAGCACTTTATCTTCTCTCCCATTCTAAATGATAGCTTTGCTGCATAGAGTAATCTAGATTATAGGTCCTTGCTCTTTATCACTTTGAATACTTCTTGTCAATCATTTCTAGCCTGCAAAGTTTCATTTGAAAAATCAGCTGATAATCGTATAGGAACTCCTTTGTAGGTAACTATCTGCTTTTCTCTTGCTGCTTTTAAGATTCTCTCTTTATAATTAGCCTGTGATATTTTAATTATGATGCATCTTGGTGTGGTCCTCTTTGGGTCCAACTTGTTTGGGACTCTGTGTTTCTTGGACTTGCATGTCTATTTCCTTCACCAAATTAGGGAAGTTTTCTTTCATTATTTTTTGAAATAAGTTTTTGATTTCTTGCTTTTCCTCTTCTCATTCTGGCATCCCTATTATTCAGATGTGAGTATATTTGGAGACGTCCAGAGGCTCCTTAACTTATCTTCATTTTTTTTTTAATTCTTTTTTCTCCTTGCCATTCTGGTTGAATGCTTATTTCTTCCTTAAGTTCCAAAGCACTGATTTGAATCCTGGCTTCCTCCCCTCCACTGATGGTTCTCTGTAGATTTTTCTTTATATCACTTAGTGTAACTTCATTTCTTCCTTTATGTTGTTGCCATATTCAATGGGTTCTTTGAACATCCTGATCACCAGTGTTTTGAACTCTGCATCTGATAGGTTGGTTATCTCCTTTTCATTTAGTTCTTTTTCTGGGGTTTTGTTCTGTTCTTTCATTTGGGCCATATTTCTTTGTCTTCTCATCTGGCAGCTTCCTTGTGTTTATTTCTGTGTATTAGGTAGAGCTTTTTTACTCTTTGTCTCAGTAGTGTGGCCTATTGTAGAAAAGGCACCTGTGGATTGTGTGGGGTGGAGCCTTAGGTATTTGCCAGGGTGGGGCAACCTCCTTCACTGCTTTGTGGCTGTGTAGGGGAGAGCGATTGGAGAAGGGACAATGCTGTTGTCTGGCTTCTGGAAGTTTGCCCAGCACTTGCCCTGTTTCCAGTTACTTCACCCACTTCCCATATATGACTGGCACCCTTCCAGCTGTTGCCCTGGTGGTGAATCTCAGAGTGGGTGGGTTTGTGTATGTACTAAGTCAGTGCAGTTCCTTTAAAGAGAGTCACCTGAAAATCTGGCAGTTTCTTTTGCCACCCCTATCCCCACTGGTTTTTACAGACAAAAGTTAGGATTTATCTTTCTGGTGCTGAAACCCTGGGCTATGCAGTCTGGCCTGGGGCTGGGATTACTGGCTTCCAAGGTATCCATCCCAATTTTTATCCAACACACATGAATGTGGGACTGTCCATTCTGCCACCACCATCCCCTCTCCACACCACACTATGTCTCTGTGCCTCTCTGCCTGTCTCTGTGACTCTACCCCTCCTACCTGTCTGGATGAACGTGACTTCTTTAAATCCTTGGTTGTTGGACTTCCATCCAGCTCACTTTTCTGATGGCTCTTGGTGTTACTTGTTTTTAGATCTAGTGGTAATTTTTTCTATGGTTGCACGAGGAGGCAAAGCATGTCTACCTAAACCTCCATCTTGACCAGAAGTCTAATGATTAGATTTTTAGCCTCTAATGCATGGCAAAAGTTCTGAAGCTTGAGAATATTTTCAAACACTTCAAAGACTCCTTCAGGGGTTCTAAGACGTTGCCAGCCCCAACAACCACACTTGGCAAACCCTGTGCTCACTTCCACTTCTCGCAGAACAGAAAAACCTTGGTCCTCAGGTCCTGCCCGAAAATGTGACTTTCTGGTAGCTGAGTTTCTCAGTAGCTTTCAGCCCTAAAATATTTTTATACTGACCATATGTGATGGAGACTTCTACATAACACAACTTCTAGTCTCCTTATGAATCAAGCACTTTGTTTAAGTTAACCTTTTCTCTGAGTTTGGGTATCATCATAAACAGGACCGACTGTGCTGTGCTGAGGAGGGGAGACCCCCCGGAGATCCCAGGAGCAGAGGGATATTTGTTCCTGCACTGAAGGCTCAGCTTAGGCTACTCAGAGTTTGTGTTTCTGGTAGCTTATTCATCCTTGCTGTCAGAAGGCCAGCTGTCCTTTCGAACATGGCCACAGCCCCTTTCTTTGCTTTCTAAAGTGCAGCTTCAAAATCAAATCTAAGCTTAGGCTCATTGTAATGAAATTGAAACATTCTAGTAAGGGACTTGCCAATGGTTAAATGTTCCAGAACTGTTATGTATAAAGTGTGGGGCATCAGTGGGCTGGATTCCTAATGAATGAGTTTACCAGAGAGCTGGTGTGTTGTGGTACAACTTGTAATTGAAATCAACTTTTGAGAAAGTCAGTGCTGCCATCTGAAATTGGGGTGAGGGGGAAGATGTTCAGAATTCTCGTGGGCCCATTTTTCCAAAGTTGCAAAAGGAGGGGAGTGGGGCTTCTTGGACTCTCCTGGGGTCATTCGGTTTCTCAGCAGACTCTGTGCTTCTCAAAGACCATCTCAATCATAAGTAGTACTTTTCACTGTCTCCCACATCCATACAGGGATCGCCAGCCACAACCCTGCCCTTCCTTCTTGCCCTGTCTGCATCCATGTTTCTGAACTCCTTTATTTAGCATCTGCTCTTACTCAGGGCAGCAAATCAACTATTTTATGCTTCTGAGCCATTTGAGCACTTGGGGGATAAACTCCCTCCTTGGATCTTCCACTAGTTTCTCCAGACCATTAAACATTACCCACCTTAATAGTCAGACACTTTATCGGTCCTTTTTCTCTATGTCTGTTCAGCACAGCAGTGGACAAACTAAGGCAGAATTTGGTTTTCCCTCATTTAGACTTGCCCTTTATTAGGTGAGTCACCTGCAAGACATTCATACCAGACAACAGGTCCTGGAGGTGACTGGATACCATGATGCAGGCCCCCCTTGCTATTTCTACTTGATAAGGTGCCTCTCACTTTTGCATTTAAAGGGAACCCTTTGTGCCCTAGCTGGTGTGGCTCATTGGATTGAGTGTCAGCCTGTGAACCAAGGAGTCACCGGTTCAATTCCCAGTCAGGGCACATGCCTTGGTTTCGGGCCAGGTCCCCAGTAGGGGACACGTGAGAAGCAACCACATGTTGATGTTTCTCTCCCTCTCTTTCTCCCTCCCTTCCTCTTTGTCTAAAAATAAAATAAATAAATTTTTTTTTTAAAAATAAAGGGAACCCTGTGTGAACCCCTGCAACACTAAATTGAGGACAGATGTCACATTCCACATAGTAGAAGGTGCCAAAGTTTTCAGAATGGAAGGATTCTATACAAAATCTACACAAAATAAACAATGTCTTCTAAAAATTTATCAAAGGATAACAAAAGAGGCTAAATTTAGAGGAAAAAAATGACCTGAAATTGGGGTATATAGACTTCCATGCACATAGAGATAATTTTATAACCAAAAGACAATCTTAATCTTAGCAGTTGTGGTAGGCAAAATAAAAGTCCCCAAAGATAACAATGTCACAATGCCCACAACCTGGAAATAGGATATCTGACATAGGAAAAGAGACTCTGAAGATGTAATTCAAGTTCTTTGAGATAAGGGAACTATTCTGGATTATTTAGGTGAATCCCCTTTAATCACGTGAATTCCTAAAAGCAGAGAACCTTTCCTCACTGTAGTCCGTGGGAGATGTGATGACAGAAGAAAAGTCAGAGGGATGAGTCATTGCTGGTCCTGAAGATGGAGGGAGGGTCCAGGAGTCGGGAAAGAGCAAGGAAGCAGGTTTTCCCTAGGACCTCTAGAAAGATACGCAGCCCTGCTGACACTTTGGCTCTAGCCCAGTGAGACCCAAGAGGGACTTTGAGCCTACAGAACTGCAAGATAAGAAAGTTGTGTTGTTTTAAGCCAAAAAATAAATAAATAAATAAAATCAAGAGGAAACATCATGGAAATGGAGCCCTCTGCTACTCCCATTATCCCAGAGCTTAACCTGTGCTAGCATATGAAGCAGGCAGCCAGCGAAAGGTTTAAGTTGAATGGGCTTCCAAGATGTTTGGTCTGATATCTAGAAATGGTCTAGACTTAGGGATATTGTTGAGTGGTGGAATTCATGGATGCTGAAGAAAATGGCTCGCTTTCCCTTTAATCCCTCAAGCTGAGAAGAGCACTGAACCAGAGAGTGATTTATTCAATGATCCCTTGGGGTCGGAGTGGTGATGTACTTCCTCAGTCTTGCCCCCTGGCCTTTCTTGTCTCCATCAGCAGGCCAAACATCATCAGCAGGCTGATAGGTTCACATATGTGCATTTCAGCTTCCGTCACTTCCTAGATGGCACTGGGTGCTGAGCCTAAGCATAGCTCCAAAGCCAGGAGCTGCTTTGGAAACCAGGGCGCAGAGCTCATGGCAGTGATCAGGTTTTCCTTATTTATAGGCAGAAGAGCCCCGTGATAACAGTTGACCTTTATGGGACACTTAAAATGTGCCAAGCACTGTGTTAAGCTTTTGACATATATTCTCTTATTTAAGGCACTCTGCATGAGTAAGACAAAATGACCTTTGCCAACAGTGTCATTTATTTCAAAAAGTGTCTCCGTGCAGTGTGAGGCTGTGGAGAAAGCCCTTCACTTTTGCACAGATGCAGTGATGGTTCAGCCAAACCCTGCCCTCCCCATGCAGAGAACACAGGGCCTCCTGGAGGAGCCCCAGAGCTTCGTTAGCCCTCTCCTGTCACTGGCCCTGGACCACTGCTCATCTGCACCTTGACAGACTTCCTGAGCTCTCCACAGAGGAGAACACAGTCCGCAGATTCCCGCGTCAGTCACTCAGTGAATATTTACTGAGCATGTGGCACGTGTCAGGCCCTGTACTAGGTGCTTGGAAAACATTAGTGAACAGTACCAAGAATTTGTATTCCTGTGTGGGGGTAGACAATAAACAGTAACATAATAAATAACTAAATTATACAGTACCTGAAAAGCCAGTAAGGACCACGGGGAAAGTGTAGAGCAGGAAAAGGTGGAAAAGGGGAAAGCAAGAGGTGGGGGTGCAAGTTGCAATTTTAAATGGAGTAGGCACAACGGGTCTCCATGAGGAAGTGACTTTGAGCAATGACTTGAAGGAAGTGCAGAAGGTAGTCACAATATCTGTGGGAAGAGTGTTTCAGGCAGGGTGAATGGCCAATGCAAAGGCCCTGGGTCGGAGTCTGTCTGGTGTGTTGGAAGTAGAACAAGACCAGGGGAACCGGAGTGGAGCTAAGGGAAAGGAAAGCAGTAGTTGTGTTCAGAGAGCACAGAGCAGGAGGCAAGTCATTCAGGGCCCACAGGATGAGAGGGTCACTGAGATTTTGGAGCAGAATCTGACTTGCACCCTATAAAAACTTTATTCTGTCTGCAACAGGATTGTATTCTATTCTGAGACTAGAATAAGAATGGTTGAGGGCTAGCCACGGAACAGGTGAAAAGTGGCCAGTTCCTGGTTCTCTCTCTCTTTTTTTTTAAATTTTTATTGTTATTCAATTACAGTTGTATGCCTTTTCTCCCCATCCCTCCACCCCACCCCAGCTGAACCCACCTCTCTCCCCCACCTCCACCCTCCCCCTTGGTTTTGTACATGTGTCCTTTATAGTAGTTCCTGTAATCCCCTTTTCCCACTGTCCCCCCCGCCCCCCCCCCATTGGTTCTCTTTTGAAAGGAGAGCCTAAAGGATCTCCTGATGGCTTCTTTTGTTACCTGTGCGGGCTGAGAGAAATTCCCTCCAGAGGGTCATGTTTCTCTCTCTACCAGCCAGCAGCATTTTAAACACTTTCTAAAAACACAGAGAATTTCTTCACTTCATGAGATTATTTCTATTAAGATGAACAACAACATCACACCTAGATGAAAAGCTGTTGACCAAGCTCATTCATGAGCTGAGCCTCTCAGAACAGATGTCAAATCTGTGTCACAATAAGCCCCCACCTCCACCTGGCTCCTCCATGATTTGTGTTTCCAGTGTTCAGGAGGGAGTCATAGTTCATAGCAGAGTTCTGAAACAAATGGCCTGGGTTCAAATCCCAAGACTTACACTTGGACAAGGGACTTTCAACCTCAGTTTAAAATGTGGGTAATAGTCTATTCCTCACAGGGTTATGTGCATAATGACCATGCTAAGGATCCCATACTTACAGTCTGGGCACATTTTTAAACATGGCCAATACCAGTCAGGAGGGACATAAGGCTTTAGAAACTCTCCATATGCCTACGTGCCAGTCAGTCCCTGCTTCCTCCTCATCCAGAAGTGTAGCAAGTGCACCTCCTAGCAAGTGTTCAACAGCACCACCTAGGGGCAGCCTGGCCCTTCCCCAACACAGCGCAGAAACAGGACGTTCTCTCCACAGGGAGTTCCAAGGCCGTGGGCAACTTCGTTTCTGAGAAAAACTTCACAAGGGCATCACGATCCTATGGAACCAGGAATCTCTGCTTGTGTCGAACTATAATCTGTAAATACTGCCACGGGAATGGTTTTTTCCCCTGTGAACTCGGACCTGCTCGGGAATGCCAGCCACTGTGCTAAGTGAACCGAAAAGCAAAAGCTGATGGATTCTGTGAGGGGATGTAGTGGTGGCAATGGGATCCTGAGGAATATTTTCCACACTAAACGTGTGAGTGTTGTTGAAATGTCAGCACTCTGCTTCATTGACATCTTCATTTCTTCATCTGATAGCTCTTTTATTTTGTTATTTTAAGTATTCCTTATGTTTCAGGATAATTTCCCCTGCACCGTGTAAGCAAATGCCTGGGAGGAAAAAAAAAAACTTTAAAAATGACCTTTGTCATTTGGAGCAGTGAAAGCAAAAAGTACCAGCTGCATTGAAGCCAACTTAAATTGCCTGCAGTTTAGATCACCAGACGTAATGTAAACATTGCATGATTGTTAGGAATGAATGGGGACCCCTGCGACCTACAAATGTATGGAGGCGGAGTGACAGAGGTGGTGTTCTCCGACTTGGTAATCCTGGAGTGGCTTCTAAATTAACTGCAACCCTCTTTAGGACCCAGCAACACGAGGCGTCTCCTCTGTCACTGTTACATAACACTGCTGCACACATGTATGTGCAAGCACGTGCTCACACAGCCTGACACTGCAAACACACACCTACACAATATGCATGCACACAGCACACCATTGTGGCACAGGAGCACAGCACACCCTCCCCCCCACACCCCTATACAACATATAGGCTTAACAAACACGTGCCCACAAAATACACATGATCATGTGTGTACCACCCACATACCAGCAACACACAGCACATGAGTTCCACACACCCACATAAAGCTTGTGTAATACACAGCTGCAACACACACACTCACACACACACACACTCACACACTGACTTTTCTCTTGGTTCTCACGGGCCCCAATCTCAGAATGTTGAAAGAAGCTGCTCGCTCGGGCAGGGCAAGGGCCGCTCAGGCCATGTCATCTGTGGTTTTGCCCCAAACTTACAGGTCTCTAATAACCAAAAAGGCTGCTGCAAATATCCCAAGATGTCTGCAATGGAACCACATCAATATCTTATCCCAGGAGAGCTGTGAAGCCTTTTGAATTAAAATCAAGATAGTCTATGGTCTAGGGATGGGACAGTGTGTCCTTGACATAAAAAACTGAGCAGCGTCAAGTGTGATTTGATGCAATTTGTCTGAACAGAGTATGAGAGCAGATACAAATGAAACTTGGGACAAGTGGTTTCAATAAAAAAATTGTGCAGCTAGAAAAATTATCCCACATACAGGAGTTGAACTTGAATTCTCAATATACCCTTATCTAATTCATGGCTTTAAAAAATATACAAATGTATTGTCTCAATGGATTTGAGACAGCAGAACAAATGGATTTGGTTCTACTGTCACGTGACAGAAAACTCAAAATGGTAGTGACTCAAATAAAGCAAAAGAGGAACAGTGATCCTCATGTAGATATAGGGTGCTCAGGACTAGTCTGGTGGTCCATCATTACCAAGGACCCGGCTGCTTCTCTCTTGTTGCTCCAACATCTTCAGCCTACGGCCTCCACTTCAAGGTCCAAGGTGGCTGCTTCAGCTCCAGCCAACATGCTCACATTCCAGCCAGCAAGAAGGAGTAAACAGAAGCAGGGCATGCCCCTTCCTCTCAGGAACCCTCTCTGGAAGGTGTCGTACAGCACATCCACTTACATCTCACTGGTCAGATCATTGACAGGACCACAACCAGCTGCAAGGGAGGCCTAGAATTATGCAATTTTTCTAGGTGGCCGTGGGCTGAGCTAAAGTTAGAGGTTCCATTACTATAAAATAAAGGGAGAATGGATATTAGAAGATAGCTTTTATTTTTTTAAAAAAAGATAAAATTAGCCTTCACTCAGAGGTAGTCATTGTTAACAGTTTGATATGTTGTATATATATAATTTTTTACAAAACTGAGTCTATACTGTATACAGTGGTTTTAATTTTCTTTTTGTAAATATATTCTATGACTGTATGTAGATATATATCCTTTATTAGAGTTCATAAAGAATCTAATCCACCTCCACCTAATAAAATATGTATATTATACAAGTCACTCAAATCAATTATTCTTGCTTGACGCATCATTCAGTTCGGGGTTCAGGGTAGAGATGTAAATCTACACCAAGTAAAAATCTGGGAGGGCTTGAGAGGGTAGGGTCCCCGGCTGAAGGAACATGTGGGGCGGTAGACACCCTGAGAGTGCCGGGTGAGGAGGACTCTTGGTGGGACTCACTTCTGTGTACTCAGAAGTGAGGGTAGGGGGAGGAGGAGAGAGCAGATCCATGCTGTCTTCCTCCTCACCTCCAGCTGAACCCTCAAATGCTGCTGGCTGGATAATGGAGCTCATGATATTTTGGGGAAATTATTTTATGGATTCCGCTGTTTATGATACTTAGGGCTTTATTGCCTTAGCAACCTCTCCTAGGTTTTAGAATCCTTCTCAAAAGATCAGGAGATTACATTTCAGATAAGCATCCAGAGTGGTGGCTGATCTTAGCAGCAACTCCGAAATATCTGTTCCGGCTGGCTCTCGTTAGCTAGGCGTGTCATATTTACTTGGTGCCCACAAGTGTGCCACAGAAAAATAGCCTGCTTTCTGCTCTCTGCTCCCTGCTGTCTTCCTAACGCTTCGATTCAAATCCACTCTCTGCTCCAAGTGATCCCCTGGGTTCCTGGTTTCTCCAGCACTAAACCCTAACTCCTCCGCTTGACTTGCAGCACCCGCCAAACTCTGCTGGCTGGCCCCCACTTCCCCACCGCTCCCCAGGCCACACATTGCATTGAAGCCAATGACACCTCTGGTCCAGAGCCGAGACTTTAACTGCCGAAACTTTTTAATTTGATGTAGTCCCATTTGTTTATTTTTTCCTTTATTTCCCTTGCCCTAGGAGATATATTGGCAAAAATATTGCTACACAGGATGTCCGAAATTTCACTGCCTATGTTTTCTGCTAGGACTTTTATGGTGTCATGACGTATTTAGGTCCTTTATCCATTTTGAGTTTATTCTGGTATATGGTGTAAGTTGGTGGTCTAGTTACGTTTTTTTCCATGTACCAGTCCAGAGCTCCCAACAAGATATTCAGTCTTCATATATTGGAAAATTACCCCACCTTTCCTTTTTTAACTTTAGTTTTGATTGTTTAGAAGTATTACATTGTTATAAGGTTGGTTGGGTTTTTTTGTTTTGTTTTGTTTTTGTTTTTTTTTTTAAGAGCACCCGTGCTTCAGCTTCTAGCCTGAGAAAGGCACATGCTTGACTTTAGGGTAGAGTTTTTCTGACATGTATTAGAGAAGAGAGAGGACAGAGACCTAGGGAGACAAACGGGTATGGGAGGGGCCGGGCCCTGAGGCAGGCTGCTGTCTCCTCTGAGTGTCCAAAGCCAACTGGCTAGCCTCGGCCTGCACAATTTACCCCAGGAGGGTGCTGGCACCTGAAGACAGTCGAGTCTTTGGGCAGGGCTGGGTGACCATGGCTCTCAAGTTCTGGCACAGAGCTCTGCAGGGAGGTCAGAGATTAGGACCTGAGCTGCAAGGGAGGCCAGTAGATTCTGGACAGGGGAGCAGCTTAGCTCGAAAGGAGCAAGGTAGAGACCAGCCCTGAAGAAAAGGCATCTGGTTGGAATACAACCCACCACAAAGTCTGACTGGGAAAAAAGACCTAAGTGGAGGGACATAATTACAGGGGGAGGGGATGGGGAGAGGAAACTCACATCCATTTAGTCCCTTGCCATGGGCCAGACACAGTGCAAGACACTTTACATGCATGAGCTCATCTTATTCACACTGGCCCCTGTGCGATTTTTTAAATTATTATTTCCATTTAACACAGGAGGAAGCAGAGGCTCAAAGGGGTTAAATAACATTCACTGTTACACAGCTTATAACAGAGTCCATTTGGTTCTCAAAGTCTCACTTCCTTAAAAAAGGAACCATTATCAAAATGAAAAGGGAATCGACTGTATGGGAGAACAAATTTGCCAATGATCCATTGGACAAGGGTTTAATCACCAAAATATATAAGGAACTCATATGACTCAACAACAGGAAGACAAACAACCCAATTAAAAAGTGGGCAAAGGCCCTAAATAGATACTTCTCCAGGGAGGAAGGAGGAAGAACAGATGGCCCATAGACATATGACAAAAAATGCTCAACCTCACTAGACATCAAAGAGATGCAAATTAAAATCACAATGAGACATCACCTCACACCTTTCAGAATGGCCATCTTTAATGAATCAACAAAGCAACAAGTGCTGGTGACATGTGGAGAAAGGGAATCCTCAGGCATTGTTGGTGGGAATGCAGACTGGTGCAGTCACTGTGGAAAATAGTATGGAATTTTCTCAAAAAAGTTAAAAATGGAACTGCCTTATGACCCAGTGATTCCACTGCTGGGAATATACCCTAAGAACCCTGAAACACCAATTCAGAAGAACTTATGCACCCCAATGTTCATAGCAGTGCTATTTATAATAACCAAGTGTTGGAAACAGCCCAAATGTCTGTCAGTTGATAGGTGGATTAAAAACTGTGGTACATTTACACAATAGAATACTATGCAACAGAAAGAAAGAAGGAATTCCTACCTTTTGTGACAGCATGGATGGAACTGGAGACTATTATGCTAAGTGAAATAAGCCAGTAGGCAAAAGACAAATACCATATGATCTCACTTATAAGAGGAATCTAATGAACAAAATAAACGAACAAGAAAAATATAACCAGAGACATGGGAATGTGGAACTGACTGGTGGTTATAGGAGGGGAGGAGAGGAGGGGAATGGAAGAAAGGGAAAGGATTAGTCAAAGAACTTGTATGAATGGCTCATGGACAAGGAGAGGGGATTAACTGTGGGAAAGGGAGGTGGGCTGGGTGAAGGGGGACAAAAGGGAAAAAATTGGGGACAACTATAATAGAAAAACAATAAAAAAGTAGGAAAAAAGAATGAACATCTATAGTAGACTTCATCAGCTATATAAAAACAGCATTAAGGGAAAATTCAAAGTGTTTTAAAAAAATGACCAGCTTTAGTGTAATCAAATAAGTATGATTTAAATCTTTAATGAGGTACCACTTATACTCATTGAATTGAAAGAACATTTTAAAACAATAAAACCCAGTGCTATAAAAGCTGCAGAGAAACGGGTACGTACACAGAGTGCTGTTGGCATTGTGAGTTATTACAGTCGTTTAGAAAGCAATTTGGCAGTGCATTTCAAGAACCATGAAAATGTTTTTGCCCTTTGGCTGACAATTTTTATGTAAGATAATTATACAAAATAAAAATATTCATGTGCAGGGAAGTAATCTCTGTAGAGTTATCCATAATAGCAAACATATAAACAACCTAAATGTCTAACAGGAAGAGAAGGGTAAATGAAATGTTACTCCACATTCTCAATGTAATAGGGTGCAGTCATCAACATGATAACTGTAGAGACGCTACCATTTTCCATCTCACTATTAGATGATTTCCTCGTGTCCAAATTTCACAAAGAATTAGAAGGCAATCCCTGGCTCTCCACTTAAAATGGACATAAAAATGGCCCCCTGTGTACACGTCATCCTCCTGCTCCTGTCCGTTTCTCAGGTTAATCTCTCTGTATCTTTGCTCACCACCATCTCACCCCCTCAAATAACTATGGTGGCTGAAATCAACCTTGACTTCTCGGCCACCTCTTTCCCTTTCACATCTCTTCCATTTTTTTTTTCATAAATGCTCTCTCTTGAACCTACGTCTCTATCTAGCTACTGCCCTATTGCCCTGTCCCCCTTTACGACAGCTTCTTGATAGAGACGTCTGCATTCCCCTTTCTCATTCTTCATTTACAGCCACTTCACTTCAGCCTGGCTGCTGCCATTCCTGCATTTTCAGCAGTCACCAATAAGTTGATAAAACAAGTTAAGTTCAGCTAATATTTTTTTTCCTTGACCTAACCTCCTTTAACCTCTCAGTGTATATAATTTGATTCTTTTCCTCCTGAAGCTCACCCTTCCTTTGATTTCCACACCCACTCTCCTCTCCAATTGTCGCTGGGTTTCCACAACATGTCCTCGCTCCCTGACGGCTCTTCTCAACTTCCTCTGCACGGCCCCGTCCTGTAAGGGGTGTAATTACACCCACTCTGTAAGGGCTGTAATCCCCAACGGACTGCCCCCAGTCCTCTTCACTTAGATTCCTCAACTCCCTTCAACTGGAGTCAGACAAATGGGGTTCAGATTCTGACTCTCACTGTCCAACCATGTGGCAAAGTTACTCCAGCCCCTAATCTTCATTCTCTTCTGTAAAATGGGGATAATAGTAGGTCCCACCCTGTAAGGTACCTTAGTAAAGAGTATGCATTCGATGAATAGTGGCTTTATTAGGAAGAGGAAGAGGAAGAGTGTTTGGTATCCTAACCCACTTTTTCAGTCTAGACTCTCTGCTGAGTTCAGAACGAGCCCTTTATTCAGTGTCCCTCTGGAGATCTGCACCTGGATGCCCTACCTCGAACTCAAATGTGCACAATTGCGTTAACTATCCTGCCCTCTCCAATACCACTCCTGTCCACACCTGGAAACTGGAAGTCATGTTTGATATCTTCTCTTGTTTTATCTGTATCTCTCTACCTCCCCACTTCCAGGCATGTCCCATAAAATACTCCAGATGGAATTTCCCACTTCTTTCCCTATCAACAAAGTGGCGAAATACTGAAATGGTGAATGCTGAAAACTCTGAGGTCCTCAAGGAGGGTAGAAGAACTACAAGACGGAAGGAGTTGGATCCCTGGGTTATCATGTGAAAGGCTGCCTGCCAGTCAGGAAACCTCTTCTTAATTTCACATGAGTAAAGAACAATTCTCTAGTGTGTTATGCCACCAAGATTTGAAGAACTATCTTTTACAGCTGCTAGAGTGCTTTAACTGATATAATGTCCACAGCATCTGAAAGATCCATCAACGCCTCTGGTTCCTGCCGCCACTACCCCTGTTATAAGCCTTCATGATCCCCTGTGTAGATCACTGTAACAGCCTCCTAAGAGGTCTGCCTGATTTCACTTTTGCCCTTCTCTAATCTACTCATACAGTTGCTGATGGGGCTTCCATAAACTGTAAAAGGGATCCAAGTCTGATTATATCAACCATC
Source organism: Desmodus rotundus (assembly GCF_022682495.2). Lineage (NCBI taxonomy): Eukaryota > Metazoa > Chordata > Mammalia > Chiroptera > Phyllostomidae > Desmodus > Desmodus rotundus. Next base: position 62,498,968 of record NC_071397.1, read on the forward strand.
CTTGCTTAAGAAACTCTGTCTGGTTCCTTACCTCCTCAGGCTAAATTCCAACTCCTGCCGTGACATAGGAGGTCCTTCATGAGTTGGCTCCACCTACCTGGTATATTCCTGCTCCTGCCCTTTGGTCTGACATGCCAGCCCCAATTACCTACCCACAGTCCCAATGGCCTGGGCCAGGCTCCCTTGGCTTCATGCTTTTTTTCATGCTATCTCTGCCTGGAACACTTTGATGTCTTCCTTACCTATGTGACTGTAACTCATGCTTTGAAATTTGGGTTGGGCATTATTCCTTTTGAGAGGCCTTCCCTGACTCCTCCAGGCTGGGTGAGAGTCTTGTCCTGAATGTCCCCATTATTCCCATGATCTCCTCTTTTATAACATGTACTGTACCGTTCTCATAGAATCTCTTTACTCATTTCTAGCACAATGGCTAGCATTGGTAGGTTCTCAGTAAATGCTTATTGAATGAATGAGTGACTATGCAAAAGTATGAAAAATAATGACAATGCAACATATAAAAATATTGACAGAATATCTTTCATTATGAAGTGAAAACTTAAATTATACACTGCATATTACATGCATACTATGTAATCTACCCATGTGAAATATATATGCATGTAGATAAACTCGAAATAGTTGTTCAATAGACATTCATTAAGCACCTACTCTTTGCCAGGTCATACAGGTAGAAAGATTAATTAGAATTGGCTCATTCTTCAAGAGGTTTACAATCTGAAAATGAAAAAAAAAATTCTGGTTAGCTGATGAGAATATGGGTGAGGTTTTTTTTCCAAAATTCTCTTTAATATATTTATAATATATTTAAAAAGCAGCTTATAAAACATAAAAGAATCATCTATAAACTGCTGTTCACAGTAATATTAAAGTTATAAAATTCAACCTCCACCATTTTGGACATATCTATCCAAAGCCTCTTTATATTTTGAAATCTTCATAGTTTTGCACACGTTGAATCAATGTCTGTTTTGCTCTCCCATGAGACTGTCAATACCTTGTACACAGTGTACCTGCTGGTGTCCTGAATGGTCTTGGGCAACTCACTTCACCTTGGTAAACTTCAATTGCCCCATTGCAAAGAAAATAATCCTGAACGCCATGTAGTCGTTTCAGAGGAAAAAATGAGACAATGAGTATGAGCCTGCTGTGTGAGATTCAAAGCACTTAGGCAATGTGGGGCATGGCAGGTTAGGAAACTGTCTCTTTGTTAGTTTTCAAATATGCCAATAGAACTGGTTTGATCATTCTCTTATTCAATAAGTCAGTAATATAAGATGTAAGATGACACACTTCTCCATGAAACTCAATAAGTTGTTTTTATTCTTTATGGAAAAGGACATATGTCTTTAAATGCTATTATCATCCTAATTTGTTTCTCATGCAAAAAAAAAAAAAAAAAAAAAAAAAACGCTCACCAATTCAGTTACCTGAAAAATGTCAACTGTCCCGCATGGTGTTCTGCATCTGGCAGACATGTAATAGTAACAACGGTGGGTCTGCTTTTCTAAATTCGGTGGGCACATCAGGTCATACTAACCTTCCAGGATAACAGAGCTTTGGAGTAAAGACAGCTCACCTGGCACGAAGCAGGAACATTCCTGATGTGTTTGGACATACAGAGGAAACAGGTGCCTTGGACCTTGTGACACTCCATCAGTGCCTGAGGGTAAGAAGAGACCCTGGGGACAGTTAGAAACAGGAAAAAGGGTATTTTGAGTATAATTCATCTGTCTAAGCAGGTGTTCCAAAAGATTACTGTCCCTCCAGCACCCCAGATCTGGACAAACAATGCAGAGAATTCAATGGCCCTTTGTGCTTCCTGCCTCTTTCAGCAACAATCTTTCTTAATAACAGCTTCATACATCTCACTAAGCACCTGCCCTCTTCCTGAGCTCTCAGTGCAAGTGTCTGTGTGCCACCAAATAGGCTTTTACTTCCCAGTAGGAGGATGAGCTGCTTGCCTTGAAGAACTAAGTTGAAGGAGAGTGTGTGTGCGAACTCAGCTCCTCAGAGAGAGGCCAGAATTGCTAGTGTGGGTCTTTCCAACCTAGTTTTACAAAGTCTAGACAGCTTGGCTGACTGCAACTCTGATTTTGTAAACCAGAATTGATTTGCAAAGATCTGGGCCAGGAGAGGGCATACCTGGGAGGTGGCTGTGGACTCAGACAAGAAAGGGAACAGACACAGAGGTATCCTGAGATCTCCAGCAAAATAGAGGGTTGAGGGCAACCAGAATTTAGAGCTTCTCGTGGGAGTTAATCAGGGCCAACTGTCAGCCTTCATCTTGTGACATGTAGGTGGTTCTGTGTGAGTGTGAAAAACAAAAGGTCTTCAGAGGACGTCAAATTAGTGCCTTAATTCTGAAATTACACTAAGTGACTTGAAGCTGGATTGTTGCCAAAATTCCTGTGTTGCAACTATTCTAAACTCCAACTCACTATTTCAGGGTTTCACTACATGTTAAGCCGATAAGGAGATGGTGTGATTGATCAAATGAGTGTTCTCAACACTGGCTTTTCCGTAGAGCCTTGAGAAAAACTGATTCCTGGTCCTCAGTCCAGACCAGATGAATGAGAATCTCTGGTTGAGTGATCTAGGATTGGGCAGTTTTTAAAGCTTTCTAGGTGATTGTAATGTGCAGCCAGGGTTGGGAACCACTGGCTTAGGCTGAGATGGGCAAGAGATACTCACAGGAGTTAGAGAAAGAGTTATGTTTGAGAGGTTTTGGTCATGGGCACCCTCAGACAAGGAAAGGTTCTCGTGTTCATGTTTGGATAGTGCCGGAATATAAAAGGACCAGATGATATGTTGGTGTGTTAGAGAGTTGGTAACAGTGAGTTTAACCTGTGATTACAAGTCAGAAACCAAACTTTGTACACCCCAAAACATAACCAGGACCAGACAAGCTGGTGGGTGAATAATATATTTACTTGTGTGTTTCAATCAAGTATCAGGTATTCACAGAATAGAAATGCACTCAGGGTGGGTCAAGATTATGAAGGTTTGTCGTAGAGACATGAATAGCAATTTCAAGGCATCCAAGGATCTGGACTTCCAGAGCCAGGAACCAGACACTCAGGTACTGAGGCCATTCCTTCTACCTCTCAGTCATTTGATCTTCATCTCTGTTCATCTCTCCATGTCTGCTTCATTCTTTCATCACAGCTGGCTTCCTCTGATTACTCTGATTTCACACAAGGCTCAACATGGCTGCTCCAGCCATAATGCATCATAATCTTGCAGGTCCAGAGCCCAACACTGACTGACCATTGTCCTTTAGCTCAAACTTTCAAGAAGGGGAATCGGTCATCAACAAAGGATGACTGGTTTGTCTAGCCTTGGGTTAGGGTCAATTTTCTCCCAAATTCTAGGCTTGGGGTAGAAAATGTCATATGGTTCACAGGTGAAACCATAGTAAAACATTCTAGGAGGCCACCAGAAGGGAAAGTACTTCTGAGGAGCTGTGGGCAGAGCAGGCAATGAAGTTAATCTAATGCTACCCATCCATAACCAATAACCACACATTTTTCTTCTTTCCCATCTTCTGCCTTCCAGGGATGGGTGGGCATGGGGGATATGAGGTAGAGTTTGGAAGTATGTGCCCTGTCTATTCTCAGGATCCAGTCCAGCCTCTGAGAGAGGTAATCACAGATTGGCATGATGCAAAGACAGACTGAAAATCCTCAACCAATATGATACTACATGTGTTGTCCTCCAGAAACCACTGAAAACTGCATCTTGGCAATGGTAAAAGCCTAAGAACATCCAAGACACAGGAACTCTGTTCAGTTTTAGTTCCACATTCTGCTGCATGTGGCATGTGAAAATGTAACACATGTAGACATTAAGGAGGATTCTCTTCCCCGTAGGCCTTTATTTGATCACTTGGAAAATTGGCAATTAACATGTTATTATGGTGGTTTGACAGTTCACTGAGAGCTCTGAAATAACATTCTTGGTTTTTAAATGATGATGTTTCACTGACATTCAAGTGGCTCTTTTCAGAAACTTAGGACTTCAGCCAGTTTGGGGGTTCATGAAAATAGGGCTGTGAGAATTTTATAAATTCTCCAAATGGAGACATTGTATGTAAACTCGATTTATGGTCCAACACTGGCTATCGCGGAAACGAATTGAATGGTTCTACAGTTTTCCTTCTTTCCTCTAGTTAAGTTCAGCTGCACTGAGGTAGGAGGGCAGGACTAGTCCAGAGTTGGGGGCCATATTTAGAGGGAGCAGGCCAGGGTAAAATTTCATCTCCACCCCAGCCTGTAGACAGTCTGAGTATATGTTTTTTTTTCCTTTGGGGGCCCCTGGGGCTAGAGGCAAAGTGAAGCCAGGAAGGGGGAGAGGAGATTCAGGAAGAAGTGGAGGAAGAACCAATAACAAATGTTGTCTATTTTCACTTTGCCCAGAGCATGTAGCCCCTGAAAATGACAGCTGTGGCCTCAGTATAATGCCCGCATGCCGATGTGTGACCATTGATTTTAGAGCCTTAGATGGAACCAACTATTTTATCTTTTGCCCAAGTATAGCTATTGAAGATTCTGAATGATTAAAAAAAGAAGTCTAATATTTGTATTTTACTAACAAAACACCTTAAACCAAAAAGGATGATTTATCTGGGCTGAAAATAAAACCCTTGCCTATTGAAGTCTGGTGCAGCCGAGTTATCACTATTTTCATCCTGCAGTTTGTTTTATAGGTACTAATTAACAGGGCAAAGTCTGTTGCCAAGAAAGTAAATCACATTTTGCTGTTTTCTTATCTTCTAACAAGACACAGAACTGGTCTTTAATTAAAGATCAAGTTCCAAGAGTACTACATCAGCTACCAAAATTAGGGAACATTGGTCTGGGAAGATCATGGTGAAATCTGCTGTGTAGAGTTCAAGAAATAGCGGGAGAGAGGGGAAGGAATGGAGGGAGAAAAAGAGGAATTGCACAGGTAACCTTCAAAAGAAGAGGTGGTTTTCCTCAAATGTTTCACCTTCTCTCTGTTCTCCGCAGCTCTGCATAGCTTCTCTGACTCTACTCAGCACACCGTTTTGCAACATCCTTTTTTTAAAAAGCTCATCGCTCCACCCCCACCCCCAATTCATTCCTGTCCCCAAAGCATAATTTTTTCAAGGTGGCAACTCTGCCTTCAGATGTCCCAGCCCCACCCTCCCCCTTTCTCCAGGCCTTTTTGTTCGACTTGGCCCCCTCAGTGACCTTTGACCCTGGGCTTTGCTGCCTGGACGATGCAACTCTCCCTTCGGCCCTTTCCTCCCAGCTCACCCTCCTCTCCTGGTCTCGGAGTCTTCTTTACTCCTTTCTCCCTTTTCTTCTCTTTCCCCCATCCTGTTCCTTGAGGTTCTGGACTAAAAGCAGCCATCCCCGCTCCTCCTCCCTCTTTGAACCTTCTGAGACCCCGTTTGGGGGTGGGGAGACAAAGAAGGGGGTGGTCGTGTTGGGCGGGTGAGGAGAGCGAATGCCGAACCAGAAGCCTGACGTCACTGCACCCTGCCTGTCAATCTGCAGCGGGCGCGCTGCTCGTAACCGCCTTTTCTGCCACCGACTTGTCCCTCACTCTCCTTGCCTTCCGCACAACCTCTGGCGCCGGGCGCTCCTCTCTGCTCAGTCCCCGGCTGCTTCGCAGGCATCAGCTCTGTCCGCGCCGGGGACGCAGCCCGGCGCCCCACCACAGCGCTCATGATCAAAGACTTTCTGGAGCCCTGACTCCCCAGGTGAGCAGCCGGGCCCCCAGGAGGAACTTTGAGGGTGTGGGGAAGGGAAGGGGCGAAGGATGGCCAGGGGTGAGTCCTTCCCAAAGCCGGAGAAATGGAGCCTCACACCCTCCCCTTACACAGACTCCTCAACTTCTGCCCCAAGCCTCCATTCGAGGTGTTTCTCTGCGGCTCCCAGGACCCGGTGGCTTTGCACCAGAAACTTAGCTTTCAGCACCGCGGACAGCGACTGCGCTGCCCAGTTTAGGAGAACACCCTGACCCCGCCTTGCAGGAGCCCGAGCGGGACTCGCCCAGGCTCACACCCCTAGCTCGGTGCAGATGGATGCGTGTGCAGATGTAGTCGCCCTTACGGGATAGACCTGTGTGCATGTGAGTGGATATTATCCGTGTGTGTTTCTGCAAAAACTCTTATCTGTGAGAGCACCCGTGTCCATTTCACTTACTCACTCCTTCAACAGGTACTTATTTTTGGCTCTCACTTAATCACTGCTTCCTCTCCCTGCTTTGGGGTCCGGGGTGGGGTGGGCAATATGAGCGGGACATCTGCACCCGGGAAGTTCCCTGTAGCTTGAACCGCACACCTGATGCTTGCCGTCCCTCTCCATGCAGGGTGCAGTGTCCGGCCGCGATGAACGCGAGCGCCTCTTCCCTCAATGAGTCCCAGGTGGCGGCAGTGGCGGCCGAGAGAGCGGCGGCAGCGGCCACAGCGGCAGGGGCGCCGGACACCAGTGAATGGGGGCATCCTGTCGCGGCTGCGGCGCTGGCAGGCGGGGGCGTGGCTAATGCTTCGCTGGAGCTGTCTTCGCAGATGCCCGCGGGGCTGCCTGGGCTGCTACTGTCGGCGGTGAATCCGTGGGACGTGCTGCTGTGCGTGTCGGGGACAGTGATTGCAGGAGAAAATGCACTGGTAGTGGTGCTCATCGCGTCCACCCCGGCGCTGCGCAGGCCCATGTTTGTGCTGGTGGGCAGCTTGGCCACCGCCGACCTGCTGGCGGGCTGCGGACTCATCTTGCACTTCGTGTTCCAGTACGTGGTGCCCTCGGAGACGGTGAGCCTGCTCACCGTGGGCTTCCTCGTGTCCTCCTTCGCTGCCTCGGTCAGTAGCCTCCTGGCTATAACAGTGGACCGCTACCTGTCCCTCTACAACGCGCTAACCTACTACTCACGGCGGACCCTGTTGGGCGTGCACCTTCTGCTCGCCGCCACCTGGACCGTCTCCCTAGGCCTCGGGCTGCTGCCGGTGCTAGGCTGGAACTGCCTGGCAGAGCGTACAGCCTGTAGCGTGGTGCACCCTCTGACACGCAGCCACGTGGCGCTGCTCTCCGCGGCCTTCTTTGTGGTCTTCGGCATCATGTTGCACCTGTATGTGCGCATTTGCCAGGTGGTCTGGCGCCATGCGCACCAGATCGCGCTGCAGCAGCACTGCCTGGCGCCACCCCACCTTGCAGCCACCAGAAAGGGTGTGGGTACGCTGGCTGTGGTGCTGGGTACTTTCGGTATCAGCTGGCTGCCCTTCGCCATATACTGCTTGGTGGGCAGCCGCGAGGACCCGGCTGTCTACACCTACGCTACCCTGCTACCAGCCACCTACAACTCCATGATCAACCCTATTATCTATGCCTTCCGCAACCAAGAGATCCAGCGTGCCCTGTGGCTTCTGTTCTGTGGCTGTTTCCAGTCCAAAGTGCCCTTCCGCTCCAGGTCTCCCAGTGAGGTCTGAGGGCTCTCTCTGTCCTCTCACCCATGCCACACCTGCAGCAAGCCAGTCTACGGCCAGCTTCTCGGTGCCTGCGGATGGACTCTGAGATTCCACCAGTGTGACTCCGACTTTGAAAAGAAAGAGAAAATAAACACACACAACAGACTTACAAGGACAAAGAAGTTTGGTGGCACTTTACATATACAGTGTATACATGTGTACATATATATACAAATTATTTGTATCTTCTGGAGGTGTTCAGGGTGTGAAATTTTCTGGTGGTGAAAAAACTAACAAAGATGTGGTTGTAATACCCAAACTGTACATCACATTTGTCAAGTGGACACATCCGATACTGCTTAATTATAGCATTTCATTTTTAGCTGCTGAACTGCCAAAACAGTGTTGCCATTTTCAAGGGCAGGGGAAGGCAGAGGGGAGTAAAAGGTGTATTTTTGTCGTATGTGATAGATATTTTGCTGCACATGCATCAGTAAATTACAACATATTTTGTACACAAATAAACACATAAAATGTAATTTTGGGCATGTGACTTACTATAGAACTACTATTTGAGAGTTGAAGTATGAATGCATTTGCTTTAAAAGTTTACTGTGAATCATCTACTTCCAGTGAAAATCTTAATGTAAAAAATCATATGGCCCTGGCTGGGTAGCTCAGTGAGTTGGAGCATCATCCTATGGATCAAAAAGATTGTGAATTTGATCCCTGGTCACAGCATACACCTAGGTTGCAGGTTCAAACCCCTGGCGCGGGTGTATGGGAAGCAATCAATCAATGTTTCTCTTTGACCTCTCTCTCTCTCTCTATCACACACACACACATCAAAAAATACATCCTTGGGTGAGGATAAAAAAAATCACATGCATTTGCATATTTTTCATAAGTTGTCACTGAAATACCTAATTCAGATAACGGTAGGGAGGAAGGGAGTAAAATATTCATGTAGCAGTATTCACAGAACACTAAAAGATTATTGGTGTTATCAGTGAAGATTAATCTACTCTCTTCATAGGTTTTGGTAGACAAGCTCTAGAGGATGCCTGAAACCATTCTTTCATCTTACCTGTGTGCACTTGTCAATCCAGAAATCACAATTTTTAGTCATCATTTTTTTCAGCCTGGAAAGAATTTTAAATGTTGAAAAATTTTATTGACTGAGTATATTGTTGCTGCCAGGTAGCAAAATGCATGGTCTTATAAAATAAATAAATTCTTCCAAGACAGGATTCCAAGATATAGTGTGTTCATGAGGTCACTGAACGTATGCCCAGCTGCCCCGCTGGAGACACTCTTATCTTCAAAACACAAGGCATTAAGGTCCTCAAAGACTAAACTTTCCATTCCACTGGTGGGTGTGGTCATAGTTAAATGGTTCCCCTCCTCCCCTTCATATAGGATGGAGATGAATAAGGCACGTGTGGAGAAATACACACACAAGCACAAGTAGTTGCTGGTCTTTGACCTTAGAAAAAAACACACAGCACCATCACAGACACACCCAGAATAAGATTCCACCAAATGTCTGGGCGCCCTGTGGTCCAGGCAAGTTGACACATACAATTAACCTTCACACGAACAAAGTGCGAGGATCCAAAATAAAGGAGAGGGAGTGTTTAAGGAGGGATTAGTCAACCGGGTAAAATGCTGCTGAGAGAATAAGTAAAGTGAGGATGAAAAACAATGACTGCAGATTTTTAAATGTGCGTGTCATCGGTGAACTTGACAAGGGAAACTTTGGGATAGTGAGGAGAGGAAAAGCTTGGCTGTAGAAGGTACAAGCAAAAATATATTAGCAATCTAGTCTCCAACATCTTCCAACAGAGCTGTGACCTTTTAAATATTGTAAAACATACTAAGTTTTATAGACATATGGTTTTATAGCATCTGTAAATTTAGAGCCAGGAAGATCAGCAGTATTGCTCAGTCGTCAAATTAACATTTTTCTAAATAACTAAACTTCATAGACTGACTATTCAGCATCATCAGAGCTGTCTCGGGCACTATTAGTATCCAGAATGCATTCAAGCAGGCTGAAATAATAAAACTCTGGCTGCAAATTTTTCCAAACATGTGGGTGTGGGACACAATGTAATTTCAGAGATGAAAACAAAAAAAATAATGGTATTACTATACATTTTATAAATATAGAGAAAAATTCTTGCCATCAGTAAATTAAGTTTAACACTAGGTTAGTAACACAGAGACCATGAATCTGACTTCAGTTGGTGTTAATATTCAAAATCAGCCCTACTTGTAATCAAAATGTTTGATAGAGCAAAGAACAAGAAGATACTAAACAGTCAGGTTGTTCATATCCCTGGCTTACATGGTTGGCCAGGCTGTGTGATGTCAGCAGCCTTGATATTAACCAACCTAATAACGAGAGAGTGTAAAACCGTGCCCTGATCTTGAAACACTTCTATGGAGGAATGTCACTATTTATTTGCCCCGTCAAACTTCAAGACCCTATTCTAGATGCTGGAAGCATACCTCCAGTCTTTGAGAAAGGCCAGATTCACTCAAAATCCAACTGCCTGCCCACTTTGCTATCTAATGGGCATCCCAAATGTAACATATTTAAAGTTGGGCCATTTATCTTTACCCAAAAACCTGTCTCCCTTCTCCCTTCATTATCATCGAAATTAATGGCAATGCCATTTTTCTGGTTGATCAGGCCAGAAACCTTGCAATCATACTTACTTTTCTTTCTCACATAACTCCCATCAAAACCGTCAGCAAAACCCTTTGCCTTACCTTTCAAAATGTATCCAGAGTCTAGCCACTTCTCACCATCTCCATCACTATCATCACCTCTCGCCTGAATTATTGTAGTTGCCTTCGCTCTGGTCTCCTGGCTTTAGTTCTTGTGCCCTGCAGTCTGTTGTCTACGCAGCGGCTCACCCCCACAAACAGTGGCTCCCTCCGCTACCCTTCACAGGCAGGCATGAGCAGTACAGTCTGCTTCAAAAGGATAACATGGGCCCTACAGTTCTTATATCACTGTTTGATTGTGTGAGACTAAGAGCAAACTTTGCTACAGATAAACCAGAATGGAAGTAATTTATTCACAGATGGCATTTAAAACATTTTTAGTACCTGTGCATCCAGCACATATTTTTGTATTTAAACACAGTAGAAAATTTAGACATAGTAAAGGTAAAAAGATTGTTGGGGGGGGGGCGGAAAGGACAGACTTAGGGAAGAGGTATTCAGGCCTTGAGTAAGCATTTCTTGAGTGAGGAATTCCAGGGTCCTGGGTACCTGGTGCCTAGTCTGGAAGTGAGGGCATCGACTCTTCACCCAAGAGAAGGAGCACAGCTGGAGGAGGCCCAGGGCAGGGCCTTCATTGGCCCAGGGTATGAGTTTCCTATTGCTGCTGTAACAAATAGCCACAACCTGGTAACTTAAGGCAATATGCATTTATTCTCTTACAATTATGAAGATCAGGAGTTTGAAGGGAATTTCACTGGGCCAAAATCAAGGTGTCAGCAGGGCTGCACCCCCTTCAGAGGCTCTAGAGGGAGGAGAATTTGTTTCCTTGATTTTCTCCAGATGTTAGTTGCATTCCTTGGCCAGTGAACCCTTCCCCCACCATTAAAGCCAGCAGTGCATATTCTTGTTTAAGTAGTTACCCTGCCCTCTTCTGTGGTCAAGTCTCCCTCTGCATCCCTTCTTTCTTATTTATTTATTTATTTATTTATTCATTCCTCACCCAAGGACATTTTTTCATTGCTTTAGAGAGAGAGGAAAGGAGAGAGAGTGAGAGAGAAACATCAGTCAGCTGCCCTCTTGTACATGCCCTGACCTGGAATCAAACCTGTGACTTCTCGGTCTACTGGATAACGCTCCAACCAACTGAGCCACACTGGCCAGAGCCCTCAGCATCTGATAAGGACACTTGTGATTACATTTAAGCCCTGCCCAAATAATACAGGATAACCTCCCCATTTCAAGACCCTTAACTTAATCACACATGCAAAGTCTCTTTGCCGTATAAGGTAACAGTACAACTCTGAGGGCAGTACTGATGAAAAGTTCAATAACAAAGATATACACAGAGTGGTAGGGATCCCATAGGAAAGCCAGGGAAATTCTATGGAAGACTTCACTAGGGAGGCAATACTGAGCTGAGTCTAGGAGAACAAAAGAAATTTGTAAGGCTAAGGGGACAACATGAAGCACAAAAGCATGGCCCATTCAGAGAAAGACAGGCCATTCAATATGACAGGAGTATATAAGACTTTAAGCTGAGAGAGGAAGTAGCAGGAGATAGGTCTGGAAAGGTAGGCAGGAGACAGATCACAAAGAGCTGTGCTGGGGAGTGAATTGCAGGTGGGAAAGACTGGAAGCCAAGAGACTATTCTGAAGCCAGCTGCGTCAATCCAGGTGAGAGGTGGTATCAGCCTCAGCTTAGAGGAAGAGAAGAGATGGAGAGAAGGGATGGACTCAAGAGCTCTCGAAGAGGTAGAGTGCCTCTGAGTATGTGAGTGATTGTGGGAGTGAAGGAACAGGTTAGGAGTAAAGTTCGTTTGATTGGCCACCCAATTCTATGTTCACTGAGATGAGACTATCAGCAGAGAGGTGGATTTGAGGAGGAGAGTGGTGGTGAATCAACTTTTATATCTATTAAATGTCAGGATCTGTGGGATATTCAAATGAAGGCAGCTGGCTCTGTGTCTTTGGAGCTCACAAGGATGGCTGGAATGGAGACGTAATTTCAGTCGTTCGGTCATTGACGTTAAGGCAGAAGTGGAGCCAGGGAAGGGAATGAGCAAGGCCAACGTCACAGTATGGACACAGTAATAGCTGGAATACAGTGAGGGTAGGCAAAAGAAAAAAGGAGACCAAGCAGGAGCATCCAAGAAGAGCCTCTGAAAGTCAAGAAGAAAAAAGTTTTAAGAAGGAAATGATCAAGTGTGTAAAGGCTGCCCAGAGGTCAAGTAAAAGAGGTTTTAGAAAGTATTAGATTCAGGAACATGATGGACTTACTGGTGACCTGCGTGACAGCTGCATCAACAAAGAACAAGATGAAAGCTTGATTGCAGTGGACTGAGGAGAAAAATGGAAATTTTCCAATTTTTTTTCCTCAATAAATTTAACTTTAAATGGAAGGATGTAGCTTGAGGAAAATACAAGGTCACAAGATAGTCTTTGTTTTGTTTTTAAAAAATGAGCAAGAAGTGAATATATGATTAGACCAAGGAACAAGTACTACACAATTGGAAAAGTAGAAGATAGAGATGAAAAGATGCCTGACAAAGTGAGGCTTCACAGGATGAGAATGGGGTCCAGGGCATCGTGTTGGGGGCGAGGGGGACTGAGACAGGAGGAGGTGGAGACACAGCTCTGCCGCTCTGAAAGGAGGCAAGGTGCGGATGATTGGCACTGACAGAGCTGAGTGTATGGGCGGTGGGAGGAAGTTCACAGAGTTCCCATCTGACAACCACAATGTATCTGAAGGAGGACTGCCAGTTAAGAGAGAATTGCAAGAAGTATCAAGAACCTAGGTTGACGACATTGGGAATGAAGCTGTTAAATTGGGATAGTGTAATCATTAATCAGAATTAAAGGTCAGACCATACCAAGCATTGCAAAGATGTAGAGCAATTGGAATTCTCATACATTGGTGGTAGGAATATAAAATGGTACAAACACTTTAGAAAATAGCTTGGTGGTTTCCTAAGCAGGTAAACATACTCTTACCACATGATGTAGCCTTTCCACTCCTAAATATTTACCCAAGAGAAATGAAAGCATTTGTCCATGTGGAGACATTTGTCCATGAATGTTCATAGCAGCTTTACTTGTAGTAGCCAGAAACTGAAAATAACTCAAATGTCCATCGACAAGTAAATGAACAAATAAATTGTGATACATCCATACAGTAGAATGCTACCTAAAATTAAAAGAAATTAATTATTGATATATGCAACAGTATGGGTGACTCTCCCAATAATTATGCTGAGTGAAAGAAGCCAGGCAAAAAAGACTATATGTTGTAGGATTCACTTACATAAAATTCTTGAAAACGTATAGTGATAGCACATCCATCATTGGAACAGGGAGAGAAAGGATGGGAAAGAGAGAGAGATAGGGATTACCACGCGGCACAAGGAAGCTTTTTGGGGTGATGCATAAGTTCATCACCTTAATTGTGATGATGACTTCATGGATGCATAAGTATGTCAGAACACATCAAATTGTACACTTTAAATATGTACAATTCATTATATGTTGATTATCCTCAATAGAGTTGAAGTAAGTTTAAGGCCAGAGAAAGAATCATAGTAAAATAACAGCTATTACAGATAATACTATGGAATTAAAATGCAAAGTTCCAGTACAATAAGGCTTATCAGTCAAAATGGGCTGTTATGTGGCAGTAACAAACAACCTCCCCAAATCATAGGTGTTTCACACAACAAAGATGTCTCACTTGGACGATGCTAACTGCACTGCCTGGTCAGCTTCCCAAGGCAACTGTTCCCTCCGCAGCCGTGTAGGCCTCCATCTTCTCTGTCATCACTGGGGCAGGACACGGGAGCACTGGAGGGTCTACCATCAGCTATGAAATGCTCTGACCCACAAACGACACTTTCACTTCTAGCCCATTGGTCAGGGCTAGTCACATAGCCCCACTTCACTGCAATGGGGTAGGGAATGTCATATTCCTGAGTGCTCAGAAAGAAAGGCAAGTCAGAAGTGGATGAATTTGAGATTTTACCACTTGTGGCTTCAGGAACAAATACGCTTTCTTTGCCATCTCAAACGGAACATCCAGTTACAGACAGAGAAGAGATTTGCAAGATTCAACCCCAAATTTTCAATTATTTAAGACTAGACAGAGGTTTATGGTCCTTTAATAAAACATGTTATGGGCTGTTGCGTTCATCTGGCACCAAGCAGCATAAAACAGTCAAGACTTGAGGTGAGTGGAAAGGAAGTACAGATCTCGAAAGGAGCCTGGTTGTCCAACCTCAGCCAGACTTTGCCCCTGGCCACACAGAAGGGGAGAGCTGTGAAGGTTTGGCACACACCCTTCTCCACAGACAGACAATCCCAAGCCTGTGTTGTTGGATATGTTGCTGAAATTGTGTGAGAAAAATTGAGGAAATTAGTACTAAGTGATTGTGGCCAGAGGATCCAGAAACATCTGAATTCTACCCAAACCTTACTAAGTACTTTAAGGAAATAAAGTACAGAGGACAACATCCAGTCAAGATTACTACTTATGGAAGTTTTCTGTATGGAAGCTGGACTGTGTCACATGATCTGTCCTTTTCCCTTAAACCAAGCAGGTATGAAGAGCCTCTGTCCGAAACTTGACTTGCTTTGCCCCATTTAAGCCCTCAGTACTCAAACCCAGGCCTCAGGTCTCAGATCTTGCCATTGATGGTTATAAAACAAGCCAACATCAAACTTTCAGGCCTGAGGAAAAGAAAATCAGAATGAAAGAAGAGAGCAAAAGACCCAGGGGCCAGCTTGCCTGGACCTGTTGCCTCAGAGGGTAACCAGAAGGAGCTGGCCAGGCCTCCAGACAAGGAGCAGGGCTGTCCCCTCTACTCCTGCTAAGAGGAGGGGGGTATGTAATCGGCCACTTCATAGATGGACCAATTGGATGAGCGCTCCTGCATTTAAGGGTGAAGTGAAAAAGAAGATGGAGAGGGAGAACAGTATCTTACCGTTCGCAGTAACGTACCGCACCTTCTGACTTTTTAATTAGCTGTGAGATCTTGGGCAAATTCTCATCTGAACAGTGGGGAATCATAACAGTGACTACCTTCCAGTGTTGTTGTAAGGATTAAAGGGCTTACTATATAAAGTTTAAGTAGTGCTTGGCATGTGGTAGCATGGTGTATGCCTTAGCTGCTATTATTTCTGCTGCTACTGTTGTTATTAAGCAGGCTTTGTAAATGTTGAAATTTACAGTCAAGAATTTATGGGCTTAAGTGCACTTTGCTTTTCAAGTCTCCCTCTATTGCATCCCTGAAATATTTTACATATATTATGTGTTTTCAGTAATCAAATCTTAGAAAGTGCCATTTCAATAGCTTTAGCTGCCGCTCTGAAAATAATATGAATATAACACATTATTTTATAACATTTTTGATACATAGTTAAGATTTATCTTCAAAACAGTAATCCAAGTCAGGGTTGTATCCATTTTTTTCCCAATGGACTGAAATTGAGATCAACATATTTGCTATACAATATCAATTTTTAATTTTCAAATAGCACCTTGAAATCTAGGAATACCTGGGCAGAATAACATTAACATTAATCATATCATCTCTGCTTCCCCCAAAGCAGGTTCCCTGTACAGAAAAAGAAACAAAAAACTAACCAATGAACACACACACACACATCTCTGTTTCTCTTTGTCTCTGTCTCTTTTTCGACATGCACACACACAAACACCCCCAGTGCCTGGGGGTCCCTGTGACCTGCCAGGGCTCCCTCGCTCAGACAGTGTCCTACATACCCAGGAGTAGTTTGTGTTCAAAGATCCTCTGCAGATCTGGGTTATTTTCCAAAGAGATGCAGATGTAAGAAGGAATTTGTGAGGATCAACTCCAGAGGAGTCCGGAACCAGCCGGAGCAGTGGCTGAATGAACACGATGGAATACAGACGTGCAGGTGGAAGGATGGGAGGAGAAGGCCCTACAGTTACTGAGAGAATTCCCTCAGTGTGCTACCTATCGGTCAGGGAGGGTCATGTTGGGGAAAAGGGGCTATGAGATGCAGGCCGTTGGAGTGTGCAAATGACGGCAGTGTCTTGGAAGCCTGTGTGTGTGACAGGTCAAGTCATAGTGTAACCAAATTAAAAAATGATTATAGTGTCTGGTAGTGGGGTGTTACTGTTAAATTCAAGTGAGCCTTGTATTAAAATTATAATTGCTGCCCTGGCTGGTGTGGCTTACTGGATTGAGCACTGGCCTGCAGACTGAAAGGTCACCGGTTCGATTCCCAGTCAGGGCACATGCCTGGGTTGTAGGCCAGGTCCCTGGTTGGGGGTATATGAGAGGCAATTGGTCAGCATCAATGTTTTTCTCCCTCTCTTTCTCCCTCCCTTCTCCTCTCTCTAAAAATAAATAAATAAAATCTTTTTTAAAATTTTGTTTTAAAGAATAATTGCCCTGAGATGTTTTTATTACTATTTTTAATAGGTACACAAAGCAAATAATCATGAATCAACATTCTTTCTTTCACTGGAAGTGTGTTAAATTTGTGCTTTGCAAATATTTTACACAAAGGTGCTTATGAAAACAATGGCAGAAGGTAAAGATGGCTAAATAATACATTTCATAACGTGGTGATAAATCACATTTCCACCACTGTGAATGCTCATCCACTTTATTCCTGGAACGGCTGACAGCAGATAACATTACCTTTTGTTGCTGAGTCATTTAATCAGTGTGTGACAGGTGTCACTAAACTAGCTGGCACCAAAGCAGCAGAACTTTCCACCCCATGCAGTGTGCACGTGAAAACCAACCTGCCTGGGCTTTGCAAATGGCACTGAACTCCAGGAGCCTGTGACCATTTGTGACTGCCTCCCTCTCCACATAGGAGCCACCTTCTCTGTCCCGGGAGCCAACTGGCTCTGCTGGCAGGGTTTATTTGGTTGCAGCATCGGAGAGCATCAGGACTGGAAGGGACCTTAGAGGCCATCTTGTCCAAACCATTTGGTTTCAGACAGTAATATTGGCCTTCAGAGAAAGTGGGTCACGTAACCAAGATTGCGCAGCTTGTAAATGGGTGTTCAGTGTACTGTCAGCCATACAAACTCAGGTGTGCTCTTGTCTGTCTTCACAGCCCCTCTCTGCCTCTCCTTCTATTCTTAGAGATGTCTCTTCCTCACATCCCAGGAAAGCAGCTGGGCCAGGACTCCATTCCAATCCTAGTGCCTGGACCAAGCTCTGAGCTTTGTTAGGGGTGGTGACCCAGGCTTGACTTTGGCAAGCCGGGTGCTGATGCCGCTGCTTGCAAAGAGTGATACTCTCTCTTCTGTCTGCAAACCCAAGGCTCAGTGTAAATGGTCCCATCACTCCAGAGTCCTGGCCCTTTGGAGTGGTGGGGGAAGGGAGTTTTGACCCCCAACATTCCTTGTCATTCTCTCGAAGCTCAAAGTTTGGCTGCCTTTTTCTTTCTTCCTTTTCTTTCTTTCCTCCCTCGCTCCCTTCTCTCCCTCCCTCTCTTTCTCTTCCTCCCTCCCTCCCTCCCTCCCTCTCTCTCTCTCTCTCTCTCTTTATCTCTTTATTTCTTTCCTTCCTTCCTTCCTTCCTTCCTTCCTTCCTTCCTTCCTTCCTTCCTATCAGAGCCCACAGGACAGAATGATACCACCCAAGAAGCAGACTCTGGTTGCAGCTTCAGCTCCATTGCTGTGGATAATAATCTCTGGCTAAGCATTCAGTGAGTTGGTAGACAAGCTCAGTCATCAACCCTAATACCAGAGTCAAATTCTCTTGTGCCCTGTAATTCAGTCCATGACCTGTTCTGTGTATTATTTAGTGCTTGAAATACCATCTTCAACACCTAAATCATGCAGTTCCCTCTTAAGGACTTCATGTAAAGCTTTTAGCCTAGTGAGTCAAACGAGTTTTCTACCTCCTCTAATTACGTTTCATATAGACGAATCAGTTAAAAGTTAAAATTTTTATTTTATTAAAAATTAGAAGAAAATACAAGTGAGTACCTATCTGTGACACCTCTGGAGTGGGGAGGACTTTATGAGCTAAAAAGCAATGAACAAAATCACAAAAGTACTAAAGAAATCAAAGTATGTGTGCTAAAAACAAACCCTGCCATAAACAAAACTAAAAGAAAAAGAACATAGTAAAATATATATGACAAAGGGATTACTCCCTTACATACGAAGAATTTTTACAAATCAAGAAAATGCCTTGACTGGCGTGGCTCAGTGGATTGAGCGTTGGCCTTGAACCCAAGGGCCACAGTTTGATTCCCAGTCAGGACACATGCCTGGGTGATGGGCCAGGTTCCCGGTTGGGTACGTGCAGGAGGCAGCTGCTCAATGATGTTCCTCTCACTCATCGATGTTTCTCACCCTCTCCTTCTCTCTCCCTTCCCTCTCTAAAAAATAAAATTTTTTAAAAAAGAAAATGCTAATGAACCCAATAGGAAAATTGACAAAAATATGAAAGGCATTTCACAAAGGAAGATAAACAACTGTTCAATTGTATTACCCAAGGAATGTGAATTAAAACAACATGCTATTTTTTCATCTAGCAAGTTGGGTAATTTTTTAAATGAAAGTATCAAATACTGACAAAACAATCATAATGTCTTGTTGGGTTTAAAATATATGAAGAACTAAACTGTAAAACAATAACATTTTGCTAAGTGTGGAAATTTATGAATTAGAAAAAATGTATGATGGAGAAAATAACAAAGTTTTTGCATTGTTTAGGAAATGGTAACAGTACTGTATTAGTTTCTGAAGGCTGCCCTACCTAACAAACTAGGTGGCTTGAAATAACAGAAATGTATTCTGTTATTTCAGAGTATGTACTCAGAATATTTCAGAAATGTATTCTCTTGTGGTTCCAGAGGCCAGGGGTCTGAAATGAAGTTTTCTGCGGGGCCAGACTCCCTTTGAAATCTCTAGGGGAGAACCCTTCCTTCCCTCTTCTAGCTTCTGGTGGCCCCAGGCATTCTGCAGCTTGCAGCAGCCTAAGTCCAGTCTCGGCTTCCACCTTCACACGGCCTTTTCCTCTCCTTGTCTTCTCTCTTATATTCCAGGAGGACTTCTGTCAATGGATGGAGGGCATACCCAGATGATCCAGGATGATCTCATCTACTGTACTGGATCATCTACATGATACTTACATCTATACATGATTTCTATACATGTAATGTATACTCAATTACATCTATAAAGACACTTTTTCTAAATAAAGTCACATTTAAACATATATTTCATTCAGAATTTATAGTTGTTCTTGGTGGAAAGATTGGTTTATTACAAGCTAGTCCTTTGCAGTCAGGAGTCCCTCATATGTCTTTAATGGATATCATTTTGTTTGGCTGTATCCCTGCAGAATATGTTTTCTATGCATGTATTTTAAGTTTACATTAAGGGTGGGCGTTTTATGAGAACACATGGTGTTTCTTATCTTTGCTCCCAGTACCACACCTTTAGGCTATCTGTGTGGCTATGTGGATTCTAAATTATGCCTCCCACCTCTGAACCTCAGTCTGCTTCCCAGTCATGGCATCCACATTGCCTCCAACTTCCTAACACCACAGCTAGGATTGAAGTGAACATTCCCAGGTATGATCCCTTACTGACCAGTCTGAGAATTAGCTATGTATACCCAGGAGCAGGATTACTGTGTCATTTAACTTAGACTTTGTGAGCCAAATGATTGCTAAATCTGACATTACTCTCCAAAATTACTTTATCTCTGTATCATGGAAGTGTGAGTATGTAGAATTCTCCATACAGCAGAATGGATACAGTAGTGAAACTGATACGGGAACCCAAGAGTTAAAGATTTTAGCTTTAGTTCTAGTTGATAAGCTTAAGTGATTAAAGCTTGTGTAAAGCTGTTATTCCAGGAACTGGAATGCCTGACCATGTGACTCCAGGAGGTCGACCAGCAATTCAACCTTTCTGCCACCAGGAGGATCTGCAAGCAAAGGTGATGGTATCTGAGCCATTGTGCTCCAGGGAGAAAACTTCCGTGAAGCAGGTCAGGAATTGTTGATCAACATTTAAAGAAGTACTAGGAAAATTACCTCTAGATTATTACTCTTATCTGATTAATCTTTTTTTCCAAACCCCTTACCTACTCTTCCTTCCTTTTATAAAATAGTCACCTTGAGATGAGATGTTAAGGTGGTTTTTGAGAGTACCTAACCTGTTTGATGTCTTCTCAGATCACCAGCATCTGAATAAAGAGCCCATAGAGATTCAATTCTTGTCTCTACTTATTGGTTCTGGTAGTGACAGGCAGCACGAATGCTGACTTTTCCAGTTTCAGTACTGATTATTGTGGTCTTACCTCCTCATCCACTTCCTGCTCTGGCCTCCTTAGTTTACCACATAAACTGGTCCCCATAGTCCATAACTGATTGGACAAGGGTGAACACATAAGTTATGCTGAGCCAATTAGATACTTTCTATCAAATATTTGAATAAGGACACTGAAAGACCCAGTTGGAACCTGGTGGACACTTGAACTAAAAGTTTATATAAAGTCAGAACTGGACTGGTCTAACCACCTTCAGCAATTTCTTGCCCTCATAATTAAGCATGGAGAATCCATTGAGAGGAAGGGGAAAAAAGGGAGAGGGTCAGGAAGAGAGGGGGAGAGAGAGAGAGAGAGAATGGAGGTGATATGTGGCTCCACCTGAAGTGGGAGAAGCAGTTTATCTCCTTGACTTCCTGGACTTGGTCCTGAATTTTGTTTCCCATTTGGATGTCTAAAAAGTTAGTTGATTGTTGAATCTTTAAAAACAACCACCGCCAAAAAAAAAAACCCCAAAAAACAAAAAACAAGAAATCTGATTTTCCTTATACTGGCTTAACTAGGTTAAATTTCTAGCAACCAAATACTCCTAATATAGTATAGAACTTTTTTTCCTGCCCTAGTAGACAGAGCACATTGTTTTTTGTAAATAAAGTTTCACTGGAACACAGCCAGCTTATTCATTTATATATTGTCTATGGCTGCTTTTGTGCTACAAAAGCAGAGTTGTCACTGTATAGCCCACAGAGTCTAAAATACTACTAAACCTGCACAGAAAATGTTTGCTAATCCCGGCTTAACCTTTAGATAACTCAACGGCAACATTCTGACTATCACCCGTGGCAACCTGCTTCAGTAGAGGGCTGCACTCAGCTTCTCTGCACACTCAGGGGTGCCCTAGAGTGCTGTGCTGCTCTAGCAGCTGGCTTTCTCTCTCCCCCTCAGGGCCTTTCTGCCACTTCTCCCTGCTCTTTGGGTAGGATGGCAGCTCCACCTCAGTCTCAGTCGTTTCCATGTCTCTCACCTCTTCTCATGCTTATTGGGCCCTCCCCTCCACTCCTCCTTTCTTCTTTGTCCTTTTCTGCAGCTTCTCACTTTGCATTTTTGTCTTTAAACATTGACTTTTAGGTCCAGCCCCAGTCATCTTGTGCTCTGCTGAGGGGCTATCTAGACACATTTCATCTCCTTCAGTCCTCTTAGCTGAGGTTCTTATTATTTTAATCATAATTTAGTTTTCTGTTGTGTTCAGACTCCTGACACCTCTACATTGTGGAAAGTGTTGAAAACAGAGCAAACAAAGAGGATTTCAACAGTTCTCCAGGACACGTTAGATGCTAGGCATAGGAACAAGAGTGGGGGTGGGGCACCCTTCCTCTGCATCTTCACCCAGACTCTGCTGAGCCACCTCCCCACGCCTCAGACCCCAGCCCCTCCCCCTTCCACACAGGGAGGGGCTGGGCCAGAGTTCTGGTTAGGCCTCTCTGCAGACTGTCTTAGCACACAAAGACCCTACCCTAAACTACTCCCTCCTTTTAGGATCATCACTGCGGCCATCTTTGGGGCAAGAGATGTGAGAGATGACAGATGTGAGAGAGCACAGGGGCCTTAGACACCTGAACCTGTCTTAAGTCTTCAGGAGGCAGGTTTATACAACCCATCAGGAGGGTGTGATTGCTGCTTAGTGGGGGCTGGCACCCCGGGAGTCAGACTTGGCCCTTAGCCCTGGCTCTTCCCTTGAGCAGCTGTGTGACCTCAGACAAGGCCGTTCTCTGCTTGGGGCCTCCATTTGTTTATCTGCAAAATAAGGCATTTGGACTGAGATGAGTTCTGAGTTCTCTTTCCACCCTGCCACTCTGTTCTGAGCAGTTGGCCGGCCAAGATCCTATGTGAGGGAACATAGGAGAGATGCCGTGTTGGCTGAGATAGTCAAAATGTCCATTGAACACTCTTCCTATGGAGACATGCTGCAACCAAGATCCTTATATTTTTCAGAGGCAGCTGCCTCAGCTGGAGAAAAATTACTTTTTCCTGTCAGAGAGGTTAGAAGACTCTTGATGTATAAAAAATGATATAAAAGCATAATCTGGGCTCAACCTGCTTTTGCTAAAGCAAAACAAGGCAAAATACCTATATCAAATGGTTGTGATTCAAAATATTCTTTTAACCAAAGAGCACTCCCCACTATCTGGATAGGTCATTCTCTTCCATGCAGTCTCTAAAACCAACTGAATGGACTTTGGTGAACACTGAGGTATGAAGACTCCCCTACCCATACTCCACACCCTGACCACCCCCCAACCCGGCTGTTTTGGGCAGTCACCTGGCTTCCATTCCCTCTCTTCATGGCTCCTTGACGTCCACAGTGTCCTGCCTTCCCTTGCCTACAAGTTGGGCACGAGACCCAAGCTGTGCCAACCAGTGTCCCTCACCCAAGGTCTGAATCTCAAGTGCATTGCCTCAAGGATGGAAAAAGACTACATCTATTCTGGGCGCAGCATCCAGGAAAGACAGGCTGACTGTTTTCTGCTGCCTAAATGCCCAGAGGTGCCCTGATTCCTGTTCTTACACCTCTTCTGGTTCTCAACCTTCCTGTCCATTATGGAAGCTTCTCCTTATCTCCTCCAAACATCACCTTTGTGCTTACGGTGGGTAAACTTAGTCTCTGTTGCTTACAACCGAAGAATCAAGGTGCATCTTCAGATTCTCATTTGAAGATATGTTAACGTTCAAAGGTATCACTATTTCAGGTTTATGACATAGTGTTAAGTTTAAAAAGATGCATACCATATGTACATTGGTATCTAGGTACATTTGGGTTAAAACAAAACAAAGTTGTGTTTGCAGAGGATAAAAGACTGCCAGAAAAAGCACCAAATTCTGAGTGGTTATGTTAAGACAGGGATGTGTTTGATCTCTTTATTTTCTCTGTATTCCACATTATTTATGATGTGGCACTTTACTTTAATAATAGAAATACTGATTTATAGTGAAGAAAGTACAAAAAGGAGAGATATATTGTCTAGAATTAAAGCCCTTATTGGGGTTTTGTATTAATGACCCTCTTACAAAAGTTACAAATGTACTACTTGGCCTCTTGTTCCAAAATTCTAGTTTAATTTCCTGCCAGGACCTCTCAATACACAGTAGCAAGGTCAACTCTTAATCAAATCATCACAGCGAGAGCAGGATGGCAAGGGCTCACAGCAATCACCTCTCTTTGAGAACGGCCACACATTTTCGGACTAAAGACGAGTCATTCAGAATTATGCTTGCTGGTGGAGTTTTACAGAAAGTATACAGGTAAATAGTGGAAGCCACAGTGCGTGGGAACCCACTAAAAGGAAGGCCAGTTTTTATACATGGAGGTTTTCAAAGGCTTAAGAAGAAGATTTCCTTCTTTTAGGTTAATTAATTCTACATTAAGAATTCATTTGGAAATTGAAAAAGGAAAGACAGCTCATGTTTACTGTTATGTTTAAGAATAAACAGGATAAGGAAGGTAAAATCTGAGCTACCTGCATTATTTTCATGTTTAGTTAATCTGTTTATTTTTCAGCAGAAGGTTTTTATAGTCCCTTTACATTTATTTCCTATGTGTATTAGTTTTATACTGTTGCTGTAACAACTTATCACAAACTAGGGCTTTAAACAATTCAAATTTATTCTCTTACTGTTCTGGAGGTCAGAAGCCCACGAGCCACTTCACCCGGAGCACGTCAGCAGGTGGATCCTTCTGCGGGCTCTGAGGGAGAATCCGTTCCTGGCTTTTTTCTCCTCCTAGAGGCTGTCCCCAGGCCCCGGCTCCCTGTTCCACCTCACATCGCCTCCTCTCGCTCTGCTTCCATCTTATGCGGCCCCCTCCGCCGGCCCCCTCCGCCTTGACTCTGAACCTCCCGTCTCCTTCTTAAAAGAACCCGTGTGATTACATTGTGTCCCTGGAGATAATCCAGAGTAATCTCCCTATCTCAAGGTGTTTAAATTCATCACATCTGTAAAGATCCTTTGCCAAGTAACAGCACAGGTTCCGGGACTAGGACACGCACAGCTTTGGGCTGCGGCAGGTGTTATTCTACCTGCCACACTGTGTGCCAAGTTTGTCTAATTAGTTAAGACTCACACAACTTTTGAAAAATGTGGAGAGCATTTTTTTAGTTAATAAAAATATTTTAGTATCTGTTATATGTGATAATGATACTATAATGTGGTAAAAGTGCCCAAATTAGAGAATTCCATCTATTTTAATAGCTTTTAATAGCTTCATCAATTATTCTGACAGAGATGAAAATTTACAATAAAACCAGCATTTGTCTCAAAGCTATAAAGGCCAAGGGTTTTTTTAAGTGATAAAATACATGTTTTAAAATTAAAATAAGGATTAAATTGGGTCTTCTTGACTTGATTAGTAATGAATCTACTTTATTCCAAGGACTCAGAATTTTTAACCATCATTACATTTTACATGTGTGGTATATGAAAGATTCTAATCAGCATCCTTTCTGTTGGTCTAATGAGGAATCACAAGGTGGCGAATACAATGATACCACTCTGGAATGGAACACTGCTGCCTAAGGCCTTACCTATCCGTGACCCAGTTAAGAACTAGGAAGGACGTTTCTCAATAAATAATAAAACAACAACAACAAACAACAACAAAAAGAACTAGGAAGGACACAGGAAATGCCCCTGAGCATCCAAAACAGAAGGCACTAAAGACCCCTAATTTAGCACCCTGCACTCCATTCACAGGAGAGCCCATGGGCCCTAAAACAGAGCCACAGTGCTTTCCTTTCCTTTCTAATAAATGTGACCTTCTGATTTCCCAAGGAGATAGGAGAAGTACCCGCTGAGAAGTTGGGCACATGGAGTGGAGTCATTTACTGTTGGTGGGCCAATGACTGCAGCTCAAATGAGGGTCTGGGGCTGAGGGGCATGCAGGGATCTCAGGGAGCAGGCCCACTCACCCGCAGGCACACCTTCCGAGAATTGATTTGAGCAGACCAAAAAGCAACCCAGGACCCCTCATGGTCCTCTTATATTAAACAACCATAAAATAACTATTGCCCACAGAGTTAGCTTTGAATCACTTAGAAAAGCACAAATGATGTTTGGTCAGCTCTGCTTAAGAAAACAGGGAAATATAGGGTTACTGTGGAAATATTACATAAAAATAAAGAAAGCCTTCTCCCTCGTAATTTGCTTGAAGGATAAAGCATCAACCACCCAGAAAACATGGCTCTCCTAAACGCCTTACTCTCTGATACCAAAGAGTAATTCTTTTATAAATTAAGTTTCATTAATTTGTATTCTACTCATTCTGAATTTTTGATAATTTTATCCCAGCTGGAATGATTAAAATTTTGCCTTTGTATAATCTACAAAGTAAAGGTTTCCAAGCAAACTGAAAGCATAAATAAGACTTCAGACAGATATATTTAGTCTGCTTACCAAAAAATGTAAATAAAGTCCTTTGAAATGCTTCTATGCAAAGAGAAGTTACTCATAAGTGTATTTTCTGTTCATTACTCTTAATGTGGAGTATCTAAATATCAGTTTCGTTTTATGTAGCTGAAAAGAGTTTTTAAAAATGCATTTTTAAAACATTGAAAATTCAGGCTGACCACCTCGGTTTGTCCAAGTTAATGAGAATTTTTTTTCTTTTTCCCTGTGCATTACATTACAATTAAATGAATAATGGCTAAATAGTTTGAAAACTATTTAAATAAAATGAAAAGTTTTTAAGAAAGAGTCACCATTTATGATAATTCAAGATATGAATTATATTTAAAAGCTTTTCTTTGTTAAATTGAGGTCAAACACCATTTTAAATGGAGAACTGTTCTCCAATACATTCAACACCCAGAAAAACTTACAAAAGCCTATGGATATTTGCCAAGTACCCCAACTTTTCTCCTATAGTCTTATTTAAAAACACTGGGAAAACAATTTTCACATTCAGTAAATCATACCCCAACAGATGAAGAACTGAACTTGCGGACATAGGAGAAGTTTGCATCTGTCTCCTGAGATAACCAAAGACCTGGAGTTGCTCCTATAGATGCAGAGGAACGTACATCTCCCAGGAAATGTATCTGGAAGATTAGGGTTAGTGTTTAACATTTTTTCATTTAAATCTGGTTTAGCATCTTGCTACTTTATGCTCAGAATAGTTTATAAACAGTAGTTGTATCTGACTACGCAAACTGTTTAAGAAAAAGATGTTAAATCCAGCCAAATAATAATTTTGTTTCCTCTAATTTTGTTAGGGTTGGTCAGTCTAATCATTTGTAACTGGATAGCAATTGGTTAATACTTTTGATTTCTAAATGATTGGTTATTTAAATGTTGGTTTAAGAAACAAAAAGCTTTGACAAAATACTGTATCTGGGATGTGCTTTGAACTAATCTGGGGGTGGAGGTGGATTGTCCTGGGTGAAGAGATGGGCGTGACTGACTTGGTCACTGCTGAGCCGGGTGGCGAGGATGCGGGTGCTCATGAGCGCGGACTGCACTACACTCCTGTGTCTGCTTTTGGTGTGCTTGGCGTTTTCCCACAGTAAAAAGGGGAGAGGAAAAACCATGGTAAGACAGTTGAAAGAAAACAAGACTCATTACTAGTTTAGCATCAGAAAAGGAAGAGAGAAACTGCGTTGTTAGTTAGTTAGTACAGGCCTGCTGGACTCACCATACACGCGTGCGTGACTCAGTCCTCAGAATGCTGGTGGCTTGGGGTCCCCTTTCCAGAGCTTCTGGGTGGTCCCCGGTAACCTCAGACCCTCTGCCATCAGGATATAATTAAGCCCCAGGAACTCATGGGTGAACACTATGAGATTTCCATATAACAATGGTTCTGTGATTTTTCCAAGCCATCAGGCCCCTCTCCGATGAGCATTGACCATGATCCAACACTTGATTCTCACTGAAAATAGGCGTATATACATAAGCACACCTCCACTTGCACGTTTAAGAATGTAAAATCACACCTCCATCTTGTTCCCCCCCAAATTTAAGATATTTGTGCACAGGTGAATTCAACTTAGTTTTGCCATTTAAAATCTCTCTTCCTAAAATAAAGCTCCATGAATAGTTATCTTATATTTGCATAAAAAAGGCAAACACCTTGTCACGAGGCCCTTTGTTCAGTTGGCTCACATCACTCAAGCTCACGATGAGCAACTTTCCTATGTATATACAGCATGCTGGGTGGAAATGTGGTTAACATCAGAAAAGTTGCCCCGTGAAGAATGTTGCTTTTCTTGGTGACATCCACTTCAAATTCTCATTGCCTGACTCAGAGTGTTTATCACATGGAAATCGGGGTCCGTACCTTGTAAGTGCACACGTGTGAGCACATTGTGCTGATGCCTCTGTCACAGAAAGACACTCTGTGCTGGAAAGCAGTCTGCCTCCTCCCTCCGTCGTCACCTGCCATCAATAAAAGTCTCAGGGTCAAAAAGGTAGGACGTGGTTTCCTCGCTAAACCAGAGCAAAAGGAGCCAAATCTGCAAAAATGACTTTGACCACTCAAAGGCAAAAAAGTTGGAGAAAATGAATGTTATGCTTGAACACCACCGTCCGGGATATTACCCCAGTAGTATAGCCAATCAGTATGTAGATTTAGCCGGAAGTCTCCGGGGAGTGTGCAGGCAGCTGGAGCTTGGCCAGCCCGGGCAACAGCAGGGCAGGGGCCGCTCCAGGCATGGCCGTTCCAGCCCGAGGGACCCAGGGGCCGGAGACACAGTGGGGATTCATTTCAAACCAAGTTAGCCTAGAATAAAGAATTACGATCAGATTTTTTTTTTTCATTCAACGTTATCTATCTCACAGCCATCAGTGCAAGGCACTAACTGTGTTGTAAATTCAAGGATGCTGAGTCCTGGTCCCCACCCTCGCTGTGCCGCTAAGACTTGTGATTTCTCCCCCAACTCTGGTAAATCTCATCACAGAAGCTCGGGGACACTTAATAAATCAACCAGTGGGAGCAGTGCAAAGTTAGTAAATGGTCACTGATGAACAAAGTTCCCTCAAGAGCCACAGAATAGCCTAGAAAATGAGTTTTAAGCATGCAGACCAGAGATATTATTTGTAATAATCCAAATTATTTATGAAGCATTGACCATCGATTTTGGCCCCAAGCTCCTCCTAAGCCCAAACTCCAGACCAATCAACTCAGAATCTCTACCGGTGAAATCCAGCCGCGCGGCTGGATATATAATATAATACTATATTGGTATAGTATAATACTATATTGGTATAATATATTGGTATAATATTGGTATAATAGTATATTATACATATAGTATAATATATGTATATATATATATAATATGTATATATATATATAATCTTTTAACTCCCCAGATGATTCCATGCATCCACATTGAAAAGCCAGTGCTTTAGGTATGTGATTTAATCTAAAATAACCTCAGGAGGTGGGTGTTTTCCATGCCTGTCCAATACAAGAAGAAATAGGCTCAGAGAGATTTTGAAATTTACAGGTAGTTTCTGACCTACATTTATCTGGTTTCAAAATAAGGTTTGAACAAGAGCTTTTGTTATATTAACATCTAAGAAAAACAGCTATTCAAATGCTGATCCCCATGTACCAGAATTCAGTGACACATTAACAGACTCAACCCCAGAAGCAAAAAGCAGCACTCTGAGTCAGTAGGGTCTAGAAGGCAATTTTTCTGAGAGGAGGAGGTTGGGCAATCTGGACTTCAGAAACTATGATACTTTGGTCCCATGCTGTGGAGTAGTCTCTCCTCTGTATGCTGGGTTGATGTGTTGTGATGAAACCTAGTTATGGCCTGACAGATGGATGCTACTTCCCTGAAGAAGAAATTGTCCTTAGCAATGAACAGACTGCCAATGAAAGAGGAAACTCTTTTCCCACTTGAGTTTTCCAAGAATGGTCTGAGTAGTAGAGGGAAACCAGCATATGCCTTAGAGAGGCGGGCTGGAGGCCAAGCAGCAAGGCACTTTGTATTCTTAAACCTACATATCCTAGTCTTGGGCCAAAGCTTTGAAAATATGTGAATTCCCAGGCGCCACCCCAGTCCTACACACCAAGCTCTAAGGGTGGGATGGAAATATGTCGCTGAATAACGTTCTCCGAGGTGGAAATCACATAGATAGCCACTCCTTTCCTTCCCCGTCCTGCTAATCTCTCCTCAATCAATCCATGGTGGTTTCCTTCATAGTATGATACCTCTCATCATTTACTATTTTAAAATTTCTTTGTCTGTTAAGTGGGGTTTTATTTATTCTCCCTCACCAGAATGCAAAGTCCACTGTGATATTCTCAGTGGCTATCACTCTGTTCGAAACATGGTTGGTGCCCAATAAATACCTTTAAATAAATGAGTGAGTAACAAGTCATAGCGAAGCAAGAGAGAAGATTCAAAATTTCAGAAATTAAAGAAATAGGAGTTCAGAGGAGAAAGGAAGAGGCCCCTGGTGCATAGGGAAGATGGTTGAGGTCCCTTTTCCGAGTGGTAACAGATCAGCAGTCTCACTGGACTCACAGAGATGATCATCCGAGAAGCCACGGGGTGTTTGGTGAAGTCTCAATAAGTTGCCAGAGAACAGTACGGGGTTTGAAGGTCCCCTAAGCCCCACTTAATCAACATGAACTTGACTCTGGGGGGCCCAGGCTGAGTAACCCTGAAAACCCATCCCTTAGATCATGACCAAGACCTCCTTGGCGTGTCTGCCGCATCCTTGCTCTCATGCAGAACATGAATAACTCACATTTATTGAGCACTTTACTTATGTGTTAGGCACTAGCCTGATCAGTTAATGCCCATAACAACCCTAGAAAAGAAGGTGCTACTCAGAAGCTGAGGCAGAAAGTAAAAGTGATTTACCAAGGCCACCCAAGCTAGGAAGTGGTCACACTAGGGCTCTATGCAAGGCATTGTTCTCTGAAACCCTGCGTGACTTCACCTCCCAAAGTTGTTCATACACACTGTTGGTGGATTTTACTCCTAACCACTCTAGCCCAAATGGCATTTGCTACATATTTAAAAGCAGTCCTTTAGTTTGACGACCTATTTTGGGAAACTCTATTAACTTTCTCTTTTGAGAATGTGGGAGCTCAATTAATTTATCTATGATAGTGCCGTGGTCCTCACATACATTCGTATGTTTTTAACAACCTGATTATTCAGCATCTTCCCAGCACAAGAAAAGATCCCCGCATGGTCTTATCCAGCTTCGGGACCACGTGGTTGATGCACTGTCCTTTTACCACTCGATAAATCCTCCTCCTCCTCCTCTTGCTCCACAGGCTGCTTTTGGATTTTTTCTTCCACCTTGGCTTGTATACAGTCTCAAATTAAAATGCCAGCTGGAAGACTGGAACACACACAGCCACGTGCCAAAAGCTCACATGGAAGTCCTAAGTGCTGCTATTACCAAGAAGTGTTGGTAGCAGCAACGGTACTGAAGCACAACTCCTCCATCTTTATCGTTCAAAATAACACAGAGGCAAAAGGCATCACTGCCCTGAAAACTCGGAATTGGGGTTCGCTGTTTCCGTTTGATGTTGCCATATCGTTATTGGAACTGTCCACACCGTTGGGACTGTGTGTGTAGAGGCAGAATGAATCTTTTTAGCTTCCTGCACGAAACAGCTGTGTAAGCTCATCCAGGCCAGTATCTGGGTCTGCTAGGAATGAGCATGGGGGACTTGAGAGTCCCTTGTTGTCTTTTTCCCCACATGAGAGACAGCTTCCACGGGAACCAGGTGTGTCCAAGGCTCTGCTGCTTTTTATCTCAAAAACTTCGTTCTGATAAAATGTACATAAAGGTTTAAAACGAGCCCAGTGTAGTGTCCCACAAGTGTTACAGAATACCATGTTGCTAAAAATATGTTTTTCCACCCTAGATCTGTTGCAACTCAAAACACAATTTTTAAAAAACAGCCTATAGAAAAATATAAGTTTGCTTATGGCCAACTTCTGTAAAGCCCCTGAAAGATGTTTTTAATCCTAGGTGAAACATCAAATTAAATCTTCTTTTGTGTTTTCTTATGGCAAAAAAAAAAATTAAAAAGCCACTCCAACAAGTTCTTCTGGAGACATTTCTAAAAGCCTGTAAGTAGAAGCAGACAGAGCTGAGTATTCTTACTAAGCAAGGATGTTCTTATACACCTTGAGATATGTTTTCAGTGATTATGAGGTGGTGCTGGTCCTAAAATGGCATGACTAGATCCTGAATCCACCTACCCCATCCATTAGTGGCTGACTGTTATATTTTTGCATTATTTACTAAAGTTGGACATATAAACACTCTGCACTTCAGCCTTTTTCATTGCCATAGAACTGGAATTTCCTAAGGGGGAACCCAGGCTTTATAATTCTATCAAGTGCGTCAAACATGCAGACATGCAAGAACATCCATAGCAGCACTATTGGTGACAGTGAAGGAATGGAAACACCATGATGTCTATCAATAGTACAATGGAAAAACTGAGGCCTAGTCACAGAACAGAATTCTATACAACACTGACAATGAGAAACTATTACTGCATGTAACGACCGGGTGAATCTCAACCACAGTGTTGCACGAGAGGCCAGGCACAAAAGAATGCATGTTGTTTGAGATGCTGTATGATTCGCTCCCCCAATGGTGAATCCACTGGTGCTCACAGTGCAGTCATTACCTGAGCTCTATATTTTGTGTTTGATGTATTTTTGCACAGGTGTTTTACTTTACAACACAAACATACATTTTTATTTTGAAAACATTTTTAGACAATTTATTATTCCTATCTCTACTTTAAGATTTTATTTACTTTTAGAGAGAGGAGAAAGGAGGGAGAAAGAGAGGGTGAGAAACATCAATGTGTGGTTACCTTTCATGTGCCACCTACTGGGGACCTTGCCTGCAACCCAGGCATGTCTCCTGACTGGGAATTGAACCAGTGACCCTTTGGATCACAGGATGGTACTGAATCCACTGAGCCACACCAGCCAGGGCTAAAAAATAATTTTAAAAAATAAATAAATAAGAGGGAACTAAAGTCAAGGGATATAGACCAGATTCTCAAACAATTTGGTAGAAAAAAATCTGGCTTTATTTTTATCATTTTTCCCATTCAGATCTGGGTATATGAGGCCAGAAACCAAAGGCAAAAGGGGCTCTTTTGGAGAGCCTTTAGGATTGCTTTAAATCAAATCAGATTCTGCGTCCCAGTTTGATTTGTGAAAGATACCTAGTCTTGAACTCTGGTGTGCCAAATTCCACGTGACTGATTTCCTAAAGGCTTTTTACTTGATGAACAAATTATACTGCCAAGAAAGCGTCAAAATTCTATCAAGCTTAATTATGCAATTCCTGTCTATAAATGACATACCTCCTATACTCGGTGAGACCCACCCATGTGCTAATAGGATGTGACAGCTGCATCCCCAACAAAGCCTCCTCGCCCTCCGTTCTTGTCAGAGGTGGATGCCTCCTGCTTGGGAGGCGCTGACAGGTCCTTTGAGAAAGGTGAACCCAGGGAAGTCTCAATTCAGAGGCAGTGTGACTGCCCAGCCTCACCCAAGGACCACCCCTGCCACCAGTGGGTGTATGCGGGGGAAAAGAGGGGACTCATCACATTTCCACCTTTTCATTCAGACCAAAATATGTTCCTGTTGGAAGGTGTGGTATTCTTTTCATGAAGTTTTTTTTTTCTAAAATAAGGTTACAATATTTTTTTTAAATCAAGATCCAGAAGCCGTGGATCCGAAAGGCACCCCCTCCGTGAGCCTGGGACTCATCTGTCACCTCATATGGTTACCAGCCCTAAGGCAGAAGGGAAAATATCTTTTCCGCAGGTTTTCCTTGTTTCTTCGCCCTCTTTGAGTGAGTAAACATGTAACTCCAAGCTAACTTTTCTGAGTCTTAACAGAAATAAAAGTTATTTTAATTCTGGCTACAAATACATCTTTCCCAACATACTTGGGTTAGAGGAAAGGAGATACCCAGTGAACTGGAAAGAAAAAAAGAATGGTCTCCTCCCCAGCTCCCCTGAACCACACAGCCAGCCCTTCCCTCAGTCCCCACTTGCTCTGAGTCCAAAGGAAGATGCAGGAAAAAATCAGGGTAGAGACGAACCAGCATATGCAGCCCCTGCTCAGCGGGAACGTCCGTGGCAGTAAAGGAAGGTCTGACTAAATGTAAGCAGGAACTGCATCAGGTGACAAGACTGCGATGTTTCCTTACGTTTTACTGGTATTATCCAAACCACCTCTATACCCAAATGTGCGAATCCCAGTAGAGACGACAACAGCATTCCATTGGTGCTGACCCTACTGCAAACATTTTGGTAATAGTTGTTCTGAAATTGTTTTTGTATGCGATGAAGCCCTCCTGAAAGGTAAGTACTACGGGAAGTGTGTGGATGATTTTATCGAGCCAGTTAAAAAGAGACCTGTTCTTTGCTTTCCCTTGTATACTGTTAGGGGGAAAGAAAGTGGAAAAAAGGTCAGGAAAATTCTGAAAGGGCTGGGAGATTCTCTAAACCAGTGGTCCTCAAAGTGTGGCCCCTGACTGGCAGCCTCAGCATCACCGGGGAACTTTGAGAAAAACAAACTTTCCACCCCACTTCAGACCTACCTAATCAGAATTTCTAAATGTCCCCATGGCTTTTAAAAGTCTGGTTTAATTTTCACTTTATTTCTTCATGTAAAAATAACTACTCACACCTTTGGATTTCTTTTTAGTCATCATCTGGGGGCCCTTGTGTGAATAAATCCTGTTCTCTTCCTTCTAAACCGCACAATTTCTTGTTCATACAGAATAACCCGGCCCTGCCTTCCTGTGTGTCATCAGGCTGCTCAGTGTGAGCTGGGTCACTTCAGTGGCCCACTGGTCTGGTTTTCCCGTAGAAGAAAAAGGAAAATTACCCAATGCAATTTCCCCTGAAGAAACAGCTTGTTTCTCATTTTTAATTAGTTGCTCCTCTCAGAAACTTTATTAGAGTTAAACGAGGATTTCTTTCTCTGTGGGAGAAGAGGAGCTATTTTTTAAGATATCCTGGGGGGTGAGGGTGAGCATGAGGGTGAGCAGACGTGGTAGTGAAGTCCAGAGCAGATCAGGGAGTGGGGACCGGGACAGGTGCCCTCGGAGGAAACAAAGCTGGAAGCCACAGTAAGAGGAGGCCTGTCTGACACTATTCAAGATGTACTTAGCTTCATAAAACCATTTGGGGGCTTTTAAAAAAGTGAATCCAAATAAATGAAGCATTACATGACAACAGAAGTACTCCTGCCCTTCCTTTCATCACAAAAAGATTTGGCACTTAACAGAGGTTTGTGAGTTTGATACGGACTCATGTCAAGAAACAGCACACAAAAATTCTGACTCCGTCAACCATTTCTGATGACTGTCGAAAGGTGGCAAAACTTAAAACATTTAAGAAACCAACAATTGCTTGGGGAAACCCTGAATAATTTTTCAAGTTTCCCTGACAGATTTGTTCCCACAGAGAAGGGGTGTGCACTAACCTGGAAGTCAGGCGGCTGGGGTCCATGCCCAGCTCTGTCAGGGAATCATGGAGTTGAACTTGGATAAGGTCTTGTCCTCCCAGAGCCCTTGACTCCTCATCTGTAAAATCGGGGGTTGGGATTCTCAGTCTCAAAAACGCACTTCAGCTGTTGTTTCCTAAGAGACTATAAAAACTTAGTAAGTGGAAACAAACAAAACGTCCCTCAAAGGATGACTGACTTAAAAAATGTGGTATATCCACACAATGGAATATTATCCAGTCACGAAAGGAATAAAGTGCTGACGCATGTCATAACATGAGTGAACCTTAAAAACATTACGCTAAGTGACACAAACCTGTCACAAAAGACCACTTATATTTCTCCATTTTCAGAATGGGGAATTCTTTGGAGAAAGTAGATCCGTGCTTGCTTAGGGCTGCGAGGATGCGTAGAGGGGGCGGATAAGGAGATGATAGCTAAGGGTATGGAGTTCCTTTTTTAGATGGTAAAAATGATTTAAGATTGACTATGGTAATTGTCATACAGGTCTGTGAATACCCTAAAAACCATTGAATTGTATACTTGAATTGGGTGTACTGTATAGTATGTGAATTACATCTCAATAAAGCCATTAGAAACAAAGTCTATAAAAAATGACCCTTTGCATAAGTTGCTAAGTGTTTGATAAGCAACATAGCCATGCATTAGACAAGAACGCCTTTATGAGGTAGAGAAGGATTATTATTTCACATGAAGCAAGTTTCACAGGGCTTGATATCACTCCCCATGTGATAAAATCTGGAGAAAACATTGAACCCCCAGCCTTTGGGCACAGAAAGGGAATGGCCCAAACCCAACGAGCAGAACAGTAGAGAAATGAGGTGGGGAACAGTGACATGCAAATTAGCGTAAGGAGCT
Organism: Desmodus rotundus; assembly: GCF_022682495.2. Classification (NCBI taxonomy): domain Eukaryota; kingdom Metazoa; phylum Chordata; class Mammalia; order Chiroptera; family Phyllostomidae; genus Desmodus; species Desmodus rotundus. The sequence continues at coordinate 62,534,832 of NC_071397.1, forward strand.
GCCTCTGCACATGGGGAGGTCAGAGATGTGAAAACGGGGCCTGGAGGACAGCCGCTGCGCAGTGACCATGGAGGGCGTGGAGCGGCTGGGCCAGCTGCAGCGAGGACGGGACGGTGAGACAGCAAGCACTGGCAGGTCACTTGGCAACACGAGTGTTGAGGGGCCAAGGACAGATGGGGGGTGTGGGCCGGAAGCAATTACTAGATTAGCCAGCTGTACAGCCACCACCACACAGGAGCCCATCTGCCAGCTGAAGGGCTTTTTCCGGTCATAGGACCCCGGCTGGCACTCAGCAAAATACCCTCCACCCACAAAAACAAGGCCCCAAAACTGACCAAGCCAAAAAGCAGCACCTTGAGTCACACCTTGCCTGACGTTCCAAATTGAAAACAGATGCACACATCTGCCTTCTCCTTTGACAAAAAGTACATGTGGTGCCAGTGTACCGCAGAGCAGGCAGGTGGGCTGGGTGACCGTGGGCCAAACAAGCAAGACCCTCAGCCATCCTCCCAGAAGGCCCAGTGGATAGCCAGACCACACTGATCCATGAGCTCCAGCTGGTGTGCAGAGTCTGGGATTTTCAGGGAAGGGGACCCAAGAGCAGCAGACAGCTTGGATTTTAAACCCTCATGTGAGGGCTCCCTGGACTCTCCAGTCTGGCCAGCCCAAGGCAGTGGAAAGCACAGTTTAGGGCCAACAGAATCAGTGTGGCCTGAGAACTTGTTAGAAATGCAAATTTCGCCCGAGTCAGAAATTCCGGGGTGGGCCCAACAGTCTGTTCCAGCAGGATGCTCCGAAGCTGCAGAACTGTTAACTTAGTCACTCCCAACTCCAGTGACCCTAGCCTTGAGCGCCTGAGTTGAATCCTATGACTGTTGAGTTGGAGGGTCAGCAGGGGCTGTGACTGAGGAAGAGAAATACCCAAGTGATATGCACCAAGGACAAAAACCCTCCAGGCTTCCTCTGAACTCTACATGCCTATGCCATCCTAGGGTGACTCCTCTCCTGAGTACCCCCAAAAGGGTGAGCCAAGGTCTCATGAAAACACCTTGGTTGTCCCACCCCACTCTGCCCTTCACACACCCCACAGGATGACGATTCCTTGTAGCAGTGTGCCCCTCCAATAGTACTTTTTCGTTAATGAAGTCCAGTTACAAATGTGCGTGCTTGATATATTTCACATAAGAACCTTGCAAGGAAGGGCCCTCCCTCCAGAGCTGAGGAAACAGAGGCTTGCTGGAGATCACCTGACCGGAGAGAGGGCTACCAGGACTCCACTGCATTTTCTCTCTCTCTCAGGTCAGAGTGCCTCCCCTTCAGGCGCCGCCAGCCTTCCTGAGAGGGAGCTCCTAACAGGTTACTCAACTGATTCAAAAGACTGTAGAGACTTGGGGACCTGCAAAATGAAAAAAAAAAATGTGGTAGGTTTCTTCGCTCTTTCTCTGAGGGGTCCTTAATTCCTTCCAGAATCTATTATATTACCAGCGTGGCCATGAGCACTTCTGCTCATTAGCCTCCCTGGCTGGGCGTGCGTGTTGAGTCTGTGGGCATGCGCCCAGGAGCACCCACCACGTATGCACCCGTTTCAGGCCTGTTAGCCTCAAGGCAGCCTTTGCTCCCAGCTTTGGACCTGGCCTGCATGGGGCCTCTATCTTATCTCCTTCACCACTTCCCAGGCACTCCCCAGTTCTGAATTCCGGTGAATCCTCCACTATGTTTTTATTTGATAGTAGTGGAGGCAGGTAGTGTTTCACGTAATAACTAGTTGTTGGAAAAATCATTCCATAATTTTCTAGCATTCCACACCTTATATATGTGGGGCGGGGGGTGCAGGGGAGAGAATGAATCGTTGCCTGCAGAGGAAACGTGTGTACCGTGTGTCTCCATTGCAGTGCACGTTAACTTGTTAAAGGCTCTGAGAATTTCTGCAATCGAGAAGCCTACAGAACTTCATTTGCCCATTTCCCCCAAAATGTATTTGATTACAGAACTGTTTTTCATGGGACAGCTGTTTCGCATAGGACATTCCATGGAACACATTAAGTGTGCTGGGATCCAGCCTTCTCCTCCATCCTGTGCTATGTCTGTGGTGTGAAGTATGCTCCCTACAGCCTTCTGGGACCCACAGCTCTAGTTCTTGGGTTGCACCCTAGGCCAACTTTCTAGGTGTGGGACTACCCTCTCCCTAGAGCTTGGCTGCTTCTCATTAGCCCTCCCCAATTGTAAGGAAGGATGGAAACATGTCTCCTCCTATTTGGAACTCCAAACCCTTTCAGGCTCCTCACTGAGTTCCTGGTTTCCTGTCTGCAGTATGTTTCTGGTGTTTCCTTAATTCTAGGACAGTTTTGAGCGAGGTGACTGGCCAGACCTTTCCAGGGGAGGGACCCTAGTCCCACCTCTTCTGCTCCAGGGTCTCCGTGGTAAAGGATGGGCCAGACGTAGTTTCCCGCTTGTTCAAGATTTACAATCACAGAAATGCTGCCGCTGACCAGGGACATTAAATTGGAAACTTGTAGGAACCAACTAGAATGCAGACCTGGGCTTGGGAGGAAGGTCAGGGCCAGGGCTAGAGCACAGAGTGCAGGAGGGAGTCCGTGAGGGACAGTGGGCTTCTTAAAGTCAGAGGAGGGAAGACTCAAAATCATAGAAATTAAGAGATAGCAGTTCAGAGGATAGCAGGAGAGACTTGATTTACAAGGATCAAACTCTAAAGGGAATCTGAGAGTTCACTTGGCATCCTCCACCTGAAAAATCCCTCATTCTATTCTCATTAAAACCATTACATTGAGTACAATTTGTGAAGGGCTAGAGTCAACACTACAAATACTGGGAAATTCCACAGTAAAAAAAGAGGAGATAAACACCAAAGTTACCACTTGAAATGTTTAGCAAAGATACAATGAAAAGAATTGATGGAACAGATAAAACTCTCCAAAAATAACATTTCAGAGTGTTTTGCTGTATACTTTTGGGAAGGAAAACACATGTGAGGTAACTTCCATATATTAATTGCAAGTAAAATTTTGGTAATCTCTTAGAACATTTAAGAACTTTTAGAATTTTTTATAAATGATAACTCATTTTTAAGCTTAGGATGACTTTCTGCTCACCATTTACAGCTACCATTTAAACTCTACAAACTATCTCCAATCCACACACTACTCACTTCCAAGCACTGTGAGTTTTTGAGCTCTTTATTGCCAAGAAAATATTTCTTATTTTAGTAGAAATGTCCTATAGGACCACAGCAAATATATGAAGGGGGACATCCCCCCAAAACGGAATTATCCTCTGGAGGGCAGACCCCTTGTAGTACAGTCCCCTGCTAGGTAGGTGAGTGTTCTAGGAACCCATCTGTATCAGCGAACCAGCTGGTGGTGTTGTGAGAGTCTGTGTTCAGTTTTGGTGAATTTTTTGGGAAGGCTCTTTCAACACATTTGTCCATTTCATGCTAGCACACCTGCCCACACCCCGCTGAGTGTTCAGCAGTTTGTGACCAAAAATGGCATGACCCCCATGCCCCACCCTCCCTGTTCACTTGATCTTGCCCCAAGCAACTTTTCCTTTTTGTTGCCGGTGATGAAAAAAGTTCTCAAAGGGAAACGTTTTGTTGATGTGGAAGAAGTGGAACAAAAAATGGCAGAAGCACTAAAAGACATCAAAATCAACAAGATCAAAAACTGTTTTGAGCAGTAGAAAAAATGTCTCGATGGGAATATTGTATCAAATGGAGAGTACTTTGAAAGTGACTGAAGTTTAAGCATGTAAGAATAAACATACAATTTTTTATAAATAAATTATAGTTTTTGGGTCCCCCTTCATATTAGAGAGAACAAATGCAATTAGTTATTAAAAATTAGATTTTAAAAATAAAAATATAGGTTAAAATTGTATTCTCTCAACATCAGCTCAAAATGATTTGAAAAATGGAGTAGAGGGAAGAAGAGGGAGAAATAATGATCTTAGTTATCGTAAGCAATCTACCATCCAGGACAGAATAGATGCTTTTTCCTTGCATTGAACAAGAAGCCTTTACTATTCCTCTTTAAGGCGTTGGCAAAAGATCACTTCTGAGACAATGGCACCAAGCCTAATGCACTCACTGTCACAAAAGCCTGAGATTACCTTATATTCCTCCTAAATCGGTCACCTAATGGGAGTTGCTCCGGGTAAAAATCAAAGTGTGTCCTTCTGCTATCTTTAGCTCTTGTTAAGAAAGAGTTTGTCTCTTGCCTTTCAGCTGCTTATAGACTTGTATGCAGCTTCTCTCTGGCACTTTCTCCAATGTAGCACCTGCATTATGACACAACAAAGATAACAAGGGGTCTGGCTGGGTACAGGGGCAGCATGCCCCAACGGGGGCCCGCATGCACATTGATGGCCCACAGAGATAACTGCTCCTGGGGCCAGCCCCGAGAAGGGCTGTCTTTGTAGGTAAGAGTCTCTCATCCACAGAGCTTGTAAAGACAAAAATCAAGACAAAGTGTTAGCAATGAAACATTCAGTCCCTTCCCTGTTCTTCTACAGACACCTGTTTTAAAATTCATCTGGGATTTGTTTTAACCAGGTGTGGTAAGACACACAAATGTGGCTGTTTTTACTCATAGGTCTCCAGAAGCGAGAGGCATGGCACGCTGTGGGGGGGGCCACACAGTGAAGCACCAGGGTTGGTCAGGAGGCAGAAGGAGTAAGGGGAAAGCACAGGCAAAAGCCTTTACTGTGGTTTTTGCCGAAAAGAATGGTCAGGCAAGGTAAGCCATTTAGGATTGGCTTGTTTAAATCATTTCAGCAGTCTCTGGGCTATAGAGTGGTCCCTGGTTGTCCAGTTCCTGGCCTTGGAGTGATTTAGGGCCTGGGGAATACAGGCTTGCTGTGTGAGAGTTAGACAAAGGAGGTGGCTGGGATATGGACCTTGGGTTAGTTGGTTTACATATAAAGCACGTGCTCACAGGCAAGTTATTTGCTATCTCTGGATAAGGAATTAGCTAGCTCTGGAAGGGGAAGTCTCTCTAGGATTGGCAAAGCCCCAACATGTTAGAGCACCATAAAATACAGAAAAGTTAAAAAATGATTAATACACACCTGATGTTCCTTCCCGACATTATCATTTCCTCCTGCTTCCTCTCCAACAAGGGATGGGTCTGGTCAGTGTGAGCTCACTAGCCCCCAGATGTGCGGTACCAGTTCCTCACCTGTGCAGGAACTCTTACCACGTTGCTTAAGCATTCTGGTTAAGAACCAGAGTTAGACACCTGCACGTCAGAATCGCTTGAGGAATATATTAAAAATATAGTTCTTTGGCCCCACTCCAAACCCATAGAATTAGAAGTTTCCAAGGTGGAGCCAAGCACGGTGGAATGATCCATAAGTATGATATCTATCTCCATTTATTTAGGTCTCCTTTGATTTCTATTTCATTTCTGTGACGGTTAGTTTTATGTGTCAAATTGACTGGGTCCCAGAGTGCCCAGATATCTGGTTGAACATTATTTTGGGTTGGTCTGTGGGGTTCCAGATGAGATTAACATTTGAATCAGTAGACTAAGTAAAGAAGATTGCGCCCCCCAACATGAGTAGGCCTCATTTAGTCCTTTGAAGGGTTTAATAGAACCCAAAAGGTAAAGATGGAACTCGCTGTCTTTGAGCTGTCTCTGCCTTTGGGCCCGGTTTGGAATTTGCACCATTAGCTCTCCTGGTTCTCAAGCCTGTAGACTCAGACTGGAACTATACCATCAGCTTTCCTGGGTCTCCAGCCTGTCGACAGTATATCCTATTGGTTCTGTTCCTATGGAGAACACAGACTGATGCACCTGGCATTTAGACTTTTCACACTCCATCCCTGGAGGTGCCCAGGTATCTGACAGGTCAACTGCAAAGAACCTAAGATTTGATTCCAACTTTTTCCATGTTTGCCTTAGGGGAATAAATTGTCTTTTAGAGGATAGGCTTAGATGGCTTAGACTCTGATAAAACTCAGCTATTTTGTTGACACCCACCTCAATACTGTTGTTTTATCTTTGGCCATATTTAAATATAGGATTTAATGGAGTTTAGTGAAAAAAAATTAGTGGAAAGCATGAATATAAAAAGAAAAATTTAAGGGAAAGGGAAAGTGGAAATGAAACTATTTAGAATATAGTTTTACTACATTCCTAATAGCTGCTTGCAATGTGCGTGGCTGTGTAGGTTATGAATGCCCATGCACAGTATTGATTAGAAGACCACAGAGCATGACAACAGGTTGGCTCATGTTATTGCGGCTTTTACTGCAGCTGCTATTGTGAAAGAAATTATTTGTTAGATTAATTTAAAATGTGGCTTTATACCTCAGTATCAACATGTGCAAGAACAAATATACTTTCAGAATGTAAATGCATTATTTACTTATGGCACTAACATTAACTACAGCAGGTGATCAACCTTTACCACCAACAAATACAACAGCATCCCAAGGATGATTCTTTTTTTTTTTTTATATATTTATTGATTATGCTATTACAGTTGTCCCATTTCCCCCCCCACTCCACTCCATCCTGCCCACCCCCCTCCCTCCCACATTTCCCCCCTACAGTTCATGTCCATAGGTCATACTTATAAGTTCTTTGGCTTCTACATTTCCTACACTATTTTTACCCTCCCCCTGTCTATTTTCCACCTATCATCTATGCTACTTATTCTCTGTACCTTTCCCCCTCTCTCCCCCTCCCACTCCCTTAATGACAACCCTCATGTTCTAGTTGTTTGCCTAGTTTGCTCTCGTTTTTGTTTTTTGTGTGGCTGTTAATAACTGTGAGTTTGCTGTCATTTTTACTGTTCCTATTTTTGATCTTCTTTTTCTTAGGTAACTCCCTTTAACATTTCATATAATAAGGGCTTGGTGACGATGAGCTTCTTTAACTTGACCTTATCTGAGAAGCACTTTATCTTCCCTTCCATTCTAAGTGATAGCTTTGCTGGATACAGTAATCTTGGATGTAGGTCCTTGCGTTTAATCTTGGGTAATGTAATTATGATGTGCCTTGGCGTGTTCCTCCTTGGGTCCAGCTTCTTTGGGACTCTCTGAGCTTCCTGGACTTCCCGGAAGTCTATTTCCTTTGCCAGATTAGGGAAGTTCTCCTTCATTATTTGTTCAAATAAGTTTTCAATTTTTTGTTCTTCCTCTTCTCCTTCTGGCACCCCTATAATTCGGATGTGGGAACGTTTCAAGGCATCCAGGAGGTTCCTAAGCCTCTCCTCATTTTTCCAAGTTCTTGTTTCTTCATTCTTTTCTGTTTGGATGTTTGTTTCTTCCTTCTGGTCCACACCATTGATTTGAGTCCCAGTTTCCTTCTCATCACTATTGGTTCCCTGTACATTTTCCTTTGTTTCTCTTAGCATAGGCTTCATTTTTTCATGTTTTTCGAATAGATTCAACCAAGTCTGTGAGCATATTGATAACCAGTGCTTTGAACTGTGCATCCGATAGGTTGGCTATCTCTTCGTCGCTTAGTTGTATTTTTTCTGGAGCTTTGAAGTGTTCTGTCATTTGGGCCATTTTTTTTTTTTTTTTTTTTTGTCTTGGCGCGTCTGTTACTTTAAGGGGCGGAGCCTTAGGTGTTCACCAGGGCAGGGTAACGCTGGTCGCTATGCTGTGACGCTGTATGTGGGGGAGGGGCTGAGAAGGAGCAATGGCGCCCGCCTCACTCTCCTCCGGATTTCAATCCTTCACTCCGATACCCACAATCAAACTGGGCCACTCTGGTGCTGGTTCCCGAGTAAGTGGGCCTGTGCACACTCTAGGCCCCTGTGGGTCTCTCCAACAACCTCTTCCGTGAGGCTGGGAGTCTCTTCTGCTGCCGCCCCAACCCCCAGGGGCGCTTTCAATCAGAGGTTTGAGGCTTTATTTCCCGGAGCTGGAGCCCTGGGTTGCACAGTCTGCTTCGTTGCCCGCCGTTCGTCAGGTTTATCTGTGGGCGAATTTGGTGCCGCGCAGGGTGCTACCCGCTGCTCTGCCTGCCCCGTTCTCCGCCACTCTGAGTCCGGCCCTCTCGGTTTATCTGCGCAAATGTGGGGCCGCAGGGTCTGCTAGTGCTCGGACTGCCTGCGCCATTTGTCCCACACTCCGCCAGTCTCAGTCCCGCCACAGCCACGCGAGTCCTCTCCACCCCGGTGCCCGTCTCCGCCCCTCCTACCAGTCTGGATGAATGGTTATTTTCTATTTTCTTGGTGTTGGTCCCCCTTGCTGTTCGATTCTCTGTCGGTTCTGGTTGTGCGAGGAGGCGCAGTGTGTCTACCTACGCCGCCATCTTGGTTCTTCCCAAGGATGATTCTTATTTTGACTATTTTTAGTTTGGGACTTTGATTGTTGGCATTTTATCATTGTCATAATTTTAAATAATTCAGATTTTTAAAATAGCTTACAGGATATCTAAGCACGATTTGATATTTAATATTAAAACTCTTTTTAATCCTTTGAGAGAAATGTAAGGAATTGTAAATTTGGGGTGCTACTTCTCTAGCATTGTAAAAATAAACTTTCATTAAACAAATGTGAAAAAAATATGCCTTGTAATTCTATCAAGCGCGTCAAATCTGCAGATTGAAACCTGGGTGCGTAACCTGCCGTTCCCTGTCCCTTCTGAGCCATGAAGACTTCTCTGCCTCGGAGTTTTCCTTTCTCTTGACTGCTTGGTGCACAGGGCCAGAAGTACACCTTATCCTTTACATCTCTGTGTGCGTCGTCCTGATTGGCGTCGCTTTGTATTAAGTCATAAAATCATATAGTGTAAATAAAGAAGTACAAATTTGTTATTTTCAATCAAAATCATTTTTTTTATTTAAAATCGTTTGGCTATTCTAGGTCCTTTGTATTTCTCTACAGACTTCAGAATCAGCTTGCTAATTTCTGCAAAACTCCTTTTGGTGTTTTGATTGGGAATCATTAAATCTATAGTCCAATTTGAGGGGAATCGACATCTTAATAATAATGAGTCTTTCCGTCCATAAGTATGGTATATTCATTATCTAAGCCTCCTTTAATTTCTGTAAACAATGTTTTACATTTTTCATTACAAGGGTATTGCACACATTTTGCTAAATTTATCCCTAAATATTTCATGATTTTGATGTCATTATAAACAGTATTATTAAATTTAAGTTACTAATTATTCATTGAGTGTACATAAAAATTAAATGATTTTTGTGTACTGGCCTTGGTCCACCTCCAGCATTGTGACAAGTTCTAGGCAGGAAAGAGACGATGGGCAAAAAGTAAAGGAGAATCAATTTATGTCCAAGTCTGCCCTCTTTTGAAGAATGTCCCAGAAACAGCAATTAATTACTGCTGCTTATACCGCATTGGCCAGAACTGTGTCACATGGGTATCCCTAGCTGCAGGAAAGACTGGAAAATATAGTGTCTTCCCCAAAGCACACTGCCCAGCCCCTCAGGGTACATAGCTGCCCTGTACAAAACTAGGTATGAACAGTAAGAAAAGGACAAAAAAATAATATTAAATGGATACCTAGCAATGTCGGCCACAATATATCTCAGGGGAGAACTGATTACTCACCAATCCACTGCCATAGTACGCTGATTAGAAATGAGAGCGGAGTTCTGTATGGACCACTTCCCACAGTCCATCAGATGATAGTATAATCCTAGGGTTGTACATGAGTTTGACTGCATTTTAGTCAAGCTGGCTCTCCTTAGAGGTGTGGCTTATATCTCTAGCTCAAGCATTCCAAAAAGGAAGATTCTGTGAGACCATATGCAGTGTAAGGAGGCTGAACAAGAGGTTGCAAAAAGACTTGAGTCAAAATTTCACCAAGTCTAATTTAAAGAAGGGGGTGGCCTGCTGCCTATTTTTAGAAATAATATTTTATTGGAAAACAGCCATGCCCATTTGTTTAAATATTGGCTGTTTTCAGGTACAGCAGTATTTAATATTTGAAACTGAGACCTATGGCCCACAAAACTGAAAATATTACTATTTGGTTCTTTGCAGAAAAAGTCAGCCAACCTCTGCTCTAGAGTAATACTGTTCAATAGAACCTTCTTTGATGATGGAAATGTTCTCTGTCTGTTCAATAGGGTAGCAGCTAGCCGTCTGCAGCTGTTGAGTACTTAAAGTGTGGCTAGTGGAATTGCAAATTTTAAATGTTATTTAATTTTAATGAATTTAAATAGCTTCATATAGTGGGTAGCTACTGTATTAGACAGTACAGATATAAAATGTCAGCAGCTCCTAATTCCAAATGATATATCCAATAAAAGGTTAATATTTAAAATACATAAAGAACTCATACAACTCAATATCCAAAAAAGAGCAAACAATGTGATACAAATGAACAGAGGACCTGAATGGACAAGAAGACATACAGATGGCCCACAGACGCATGAAAAAATGCTCCACATGACTAATCATCAGGGAAATGCAAATTAAAACTACATTGAGGTATCACCTCACACCTGTAAGCATGGCTATTATAAAAAAGACAACAAATAACAAGCGTTGGTAAGGATGTAGGAAAAAGGGAACCCTAGTGCACTGTTGGTGGGAACGTAAAATGGTGCAGCCACTATGGAAACAGTATAGAGTGTCCTCAAAAAATTTAAAATAGAACTACTGTATAGCCAAGCAGTTCCACTTCTGAGTATTTACCAAAGAAAATGAAAGCACTAATTCAAAAAATCACATGCACCTCTATCTTCAGTTTTTACAATAGCCAAGATATGGGAGCAACGTAAGTGTCTTTCGATAGACAAATGGATAAAGAAGATATGGTACAATATATTCAATGGAATACTACTCAACCATAAGAGAGAATGAAATCTTGCAATTTTCCATAACATGGACAGACCTAGAGGGTATTACACTTAGTAAAATAAGTCAGACAGAAAAAAGGCAAACACTGTGTGATTTTATTCATAAGTAGAACCTAAAAAACAAAACAGACAAAAAACAAATAGACTCATAGATACAGAGAACAGATTGTTGTTGGGTGGGGGGGGGCGGGAAGGATAGGTGGAAAAGGTGAAGGCAATTAAGAGGTACACACTTCCAGCTATAAAATAAATAAGTCGAGGGGTATAATGTACAGCATAGGGAATACAGCCAATAATATTATAATAACTGTGTACAATGACAGATGGTTACTAGACTTACTAAAATGATCACTTGGTGAGGTACATCGATGTTGAGTCACTATGTTGTACACATGAAGCTGATATCATATTATATGTCAACTATACTTTAATGTATAAGTAAATATATCAAATGCCAGTGTATCCTAAAGGGGACATAAGCCTTCAAATTCCGTGTCAGTCAGGCACTTTGGCTGACTTTTTGTTGTTGTTATTACCTCCTATATTATTACAAAATAATAATAATAATAATAATAATAATAATAATAATAATTTGTTATTACAAATCCCTTATAGCTTTGCAGCTGAAGAAATAGACTCATCCAAATTAACCAGCTGGCCCATGGTTACAGTCTTAGTTAGCGACAGAGCCCAGAGTCGAACAGGGTCTCCACAGGCCAGGCTGTAGTCTCGCCAAGAGGTGTGGCGATTCTGTGTTTGGGTTCTTTCAGAGCTTTGGGGTGCTGTGGAGGAGCTACGCTTCTGTAGCTCCTGACCTCGCTGTGTCGTCCTGGCCTCAGTGAAAGGCTTGTGATTAACATCCTGCCCACCCTCAGGTCCCTGTTCTCATTCTTGCGTAGATGAGAGAAGGATTTCTGCTACAAAAGATACTCACTATTTTATCATGAATGGTCTTCTTGGGAAGTGTTCGGAGAGCTGTTTATGCTCTGGACTGCTCATTGAGATGTACGCTCTCTCTGGAGAGAGAAAACAGAGGGTCCCCAGTGACTCCCGTTGCTTCAGTGGGACAGGAGGAACAGCACGTGCACTTACACTGTGGCCCCAAGAGGGACCAGAATAGGGGCTCAAAAATTGTGACTGACTATAGGACTCTTCCAGCCAAATATAAATGCTTGTACCCTGAATGCCAGCAAGGAATTAGCCCAGTGCGTGTACAAAATGCAGCGCTCCTTTCTCTGTGGTGTGGGCCCGTGGACCCACTCTGCTTCTCCTCACCTAGTTAAGCACGAGGGGTCTTTAGCCATGTTAGGTTGGTTGTAAAACACCATTCCTCTCCCTCCTTCCTTCCTCCCCACCTTCCCAGTTCTCTGTTCACAGGGGACTGGAAACCTGCTCTTCCCATGAAATGAAACCATGGGAAAGAAATATAATTTGCACTCCTACCCACGTTGGCAGGAAAGGAAAGGGTGCCCTGGCTGTGTGAAAAGGCCTGGGTCATGCAGAGGGGGTTCTGACCCTGGCATGGGCCTGTGCTTTGTGGAGGTTAACACGGATTTTAATGTGCTAGCAGTGCCCATTACCTAAGGAATCCTTTGATGCAGCCTCAGCATGAAGGGCACAATGAACAATTGCAACAAAACACAGAATGTACTTAGAAATAAGCCTCATATTCCACGTGTGAGACCTATATAAATACAACAAAAAGGCTTTATGAGAGACATAAATGCAGAAGGACACCGCATAAGCCCCAAATGTGGAAATGGGGCCTGAGAGGACTGCTAAATAATGAATAAAATGCCACCTGCTCTCTCATTACGAGAAGTAATGGGTAATAATAATTCTACTGAGAGAACTGTGGTCAGGATTAAATGGAATAGTGCAAATGAAGAGTTTAGCACTGTGCCTGACCCAAGGTAAGTAGTGCTAACTATTATGGTTATTAGCTAATTTTAATCAAACAAAACATTTTCAAAGGGAAGCTAAGAAAAGTAGTTCTACGGATGTTAAACTATGACTTAAAACAAGCAGTAAAAGCAACAGGCTACTGGCAAAAGAAGTGCAGTGGGAGACGGGGCCGCAGCCATCCTGGCACTTGATATGTGCTCCCTGGTGAGAAATGCGTACTGGGGTGTCCAACCCGTGGCCCGCAGGCCGCATGCAGCCCGGGATGGCTGTGGATGCAGCCCAACACAAAATCATAAATTTACTTAAAACATTATGAGATTTTTGTGTGTGTGGTTACGTGTTGCAGTGTATCTATTGTGTGGCCCGAGACAACTCTTCTTCCAGTGCGGCCCAGAGATGCCAAAGGCTGACCGTCCAGGAATCCTGCTCTAAGAAATTCAAGTGCACAATCATAGTCATTGCTGATTTGAACCCTAAAATCACCCCACAAAATTAATTAATTTCTACTTCTTTTTAAATGTGGAATTGATATTTTTTAAAAACCAACTGTTTTCTCTCTCTCCTTCTCTCCATTCCTCCCCTCCCTGCCCGCCACCCCCCCAATCCCTTCACTTCCCTCATGTACCCAGGAAAGGCCAGGTCAGGACACAGACAGAAGGCAGCCATCTGCAACCCGAGGAGGGAGCTCTCATCAGACACCAACGGGGAAGCACCTTGATCTGGGACCTTCTAAGTTGTCAAATTTAGTGACAAAAATCAATCATCATACTTCCTTAGTATCCCTTTGATGGCTGTTGAATCTGTAGTGGCGTTTCCTCTTTCATTCCTCATGTGGGCAACTTGTGTTTTGCTTGTTTGGTCTAGCTACAGGTTTATCGATTTTGTTGAGTCTTTCAAAGAACTAGCTTTGGGTTTTATTAATTTTATTTATTGCTTATCCATTTTCTATTTTGTCAATTTTCTCTTTATTATTTCCATTTTTTGGTCAATTTTACTTGTGTTTTTCTAGCTTCTTAAAATGAAAGCTTAGATTATTCATTTTAGAACTTTGTTCTTCCAGCTTTATTGAGGTATGATTGATAAATAAAATCGTATAGATATGTCTACAGTATATAAACTGATGTTTTGGTATACATATACACTGTGAAATGATTACCTTTCTTCTCTCTCAGTATAGGCATTTGATGCTTAAAGTTGCTTCCTAAGCAATAATGCTTTACCTGCACCCCACACATTTTGATATGTTATATTTTCATTATAATTCAGTTCAAATATTTTCTAATTTCCCTTATGATTTGTTCTTTGACCCATAATAGGTTCTTTAGAAAAGTATCATTTAATTCCAAATTCTTGGATATTTTCCAAATTTATTTTTGTTAGTGATTTCTAACTTAACTTCATTGGGCTCAAAGAATATACTCTACATGAGTGTAATCGTGTTAATTTATTGAGACAGGATTCGTGGCCAGCGTACGGCCTGCCCTGGGGAATAATGACCCATGTGCGCTGGAAAGGAACGAGTGTTCTGCTGAAACTGGGTGGAGTGCTCTGTTACTGGTGGCAGCTTTAGACTGAGTGGCCAGAGAGGACTTTTCTGGGAAGGTGATTAGTCACATTGTACAAATGACAAAGAGGAATCAACCAGGTACAGACCAGAAAAGGGCAGGCTGAACAGAGGGAGTGGCTGGTACAAAGTCCCTGAGATGGGAGGTGGGCCCTGTTTCACTACCATTAGTGGACAATATCCTCCTCCTAAGCCACACTTACTCAGATGTTGGAGAGCTGCACTGGTTCTCATACCCACAATCCTTCTTCCCACCTGACCAGAGGCCAGTGGAATTGAAGGGAATGGCGTCCAATTACCCACATAGTGGGCCTGCCTGTGTTATAACTGAAATCATATCTCAGTTATGATTTCCAGGCAGCTGCCTAATTCCCCAAACTCACCAGAATACGTAACAAATCTAAAATTAATAGCAGTTTCATATATTATATAGTGCCAAACATGTAACAGCAGATACCACTTAATCCTCATAACTACCTTATGAAGAGGCATCACTATCCTATCTACATATAAGGAAGGTGAAGTTCGATGAGACTGAGGAACCCGTACAAGTTCAGGCATCCAGGAAGTGGCAGAGCTGGACTTTAAGCCTAGATTGCACTGCTCTAAAACCCATTTTTCTAATCATTACACAACACTGCCTCTACCCACCCATCTTGCCTATCCCAGTTATGACCCCTGAATCCCTCTCCAGTCTTGATCCTGCCAAGCACTCAGCACATGGAGCGTGCAGCTACTTCTTCTGCTCTGGACAGAAGCCCAAGGCCAGCACCTGCTCCATCCTGACGTTCCCAATCCCCCTGCCCACCACACTGTGTGACCCTGGCCTGCATGTGGCTGTTCCGTCAGGGGCTTGAACACTTTGCTGTACCAGAGTGATTCCCATTTTTGCCTCCGGGCCATGGCTTCCCCCAGGCCTTCCCTACCAGGGAATGGGCCCCATTCCAGGCCTCAGCCTCGTGCCTCTGTGGTTCACTAGACCCCAGGATCTGACAGCATTTGCACTGCCCATCTCCCTTCCTCTGGGGTTCGGTGTAGTTTGCAATCCTGAGGCTTATGGGACTCTGCTGATCATTCACATCCTGAACATGATCTTCAGTAGTAGACACCAAACTATTTTTGCCAGAATCCCCATCGGTAAAATATGTTTGTACCTGTACTCCCGATATGATGTACATTTATATATGAATTATAGATGTGCACTACTGTACCAGTACACCATGTACTTCACAAAACACAAAATATATGGGAAGTGTTAGAGAGTGAAATCAAATAATACACTCTCCAGAGTATACACATTTTAATATTTCACATATAATACACACACTATATTACACTCAAATATATACATTTTAATATTTCACATATAATGTATACACTGCTGTACATATTCTATATGTACAGTAATATATATTACATGCACATTAATTTTTTTCTACCTTAAGAATTCCACCTTAAGAATGTAGGTGTGCATACGAGAAACAATATTTTATTTTATCTCATTCTTTAACACTTTCTACAGCAGGTTCTTGAATAACATCATTTCATTCAACACTGTTTTATTATAACCTTGATGAGATGCTCTAGGAACTTAACTCCTGGGTATTAATTAATCTATGGTGAAATTGGTTTCCTTATACATCTTTTGCTTATCGACAACAGTGAGGACTTACTGCACATTTTGGGGGCTTCAGGAAGTATGTAATATATTGGTACATGTCTAACATATATACACACACTAATATTTTCTATACCAAGAATTTCTGTGTGGTTCACATGAAGTTTATGCCCCTCCTCTGGAGACCCCTGAACCACAGGATCCAGGCCAAGCCCCTCCGGGGCTGTCCTGTGTCTTCATGGACTGACTTGCCATCTTTCCCACCTCAGCTCAGGCCTCCGGCCCTGTCAGGAAGCACCCCCACCCTTCTCCCCTCTCCCAACACAGGCTTTGAGTGAGAACAACTTGGAATTAACTGCGGACTGCTGCTTACAAGTGGTGTGACTGTGGACAGTGTATATAACCTCCCTGGGCCTCAGGTCTCACCCACAAAATCGGGTCAATAGCACCTACTTTTTAGGGCAGTTATGAGGACGGGAGGAGGAAACACCCAGCAGGGGGTCTGGCCTGGAGTGGGTGGTCAGGGAGACAATGACTATCACCATCATTGTGCCAGAGGGGCTGGCTCCTGCCCCCAGCCCCAGTCTGTGCTGATCCCTCTGCCCTGTGTCTCCATTTCAAGGACTAGTTCGAGGACTCCTTTCTTGAGTCCTTCACCTCCCCCGGCTCCCCTCCCATGAGCTCCCTCCCACCATCCCTCCTCTGGGAACCTGACCTCCTGCACGTAGGCCTGGGCAGCCCAGATTGCCAATTAATCGTTTCTGTCTCTTGTCACTTCCCCATCCAGCTGACATGGTCCTGGAAGACAGGGGCCACGTAGAGCCCTGCTCATTTGGTGCCCACTGCCGGTGACACTCAGACAAAGCAGTAGATGTGGACACGTGCCTGCAACCACATGAATCTGAAGTCTTCCCAAACCTCCACGTCCCGGCATTTTACCACCCTTGCCTGTTTGCTGAAATCACAGGCTTGTATGTGTTGGCCTATGAAATCCTACAGGCTGCTACAAAAGAGGCCACTTCAAGCAGGCACTCCAGCAAGTTCTGCCAAGCTGGGATCAGCATCTAATCACGTTTCCATCACAACACCATGAGAAACGTGTGACTGGCCCTTAGCAACCATCTCTCAAGAAAGCTACCCCTATAGAGAGTTCATTAAGTTAGCCGAACACACGTGAGGCGAAATCTAAAAACAGACCTGTGCTGTCTGAAGCCTCATTCCTCACGTGGCCGAAGCTGGAAAGGGCAAGGATGAGCCTCGCTCTCAGTAACAGCAGAGAAGGAAAGAAAATCTGCTGGGCAGGCAGCCCTGGAGTGGCTCTGGGGTGAAGACCTAGAGGCAGGGCCAGCCCACCACCCTCACCCCCACCCCCACATACAGACTTTCGCTCCAGCTCTCCTCCATCTCCTAAACCCCTGTGTCATTTGGAACCCAGGACAGGGCACCACCAGAAACTGGCTGTGAAAAGCATTTGAAAGAGTGAGAATTTAAAATTCATTTCAATTCAGCAAACTCAGTCAACTACCATCCTGTAAACCTGTGCCCTGGATGACACAGTCCTTACTCATAAGAGGTTTTCAAGGATAGATAGGACACGTAACAAATAATCACAACTCAGGATGACAACACACAGTAAATACTCTAATGGAGAAGCAGGCAAAGCATTCTGGGATCAGAGAGGAGAAAGGAAAAGTAACACCAAAACTAGCGTGGGCAAGTGGAAAGGGCTGCATGGACAGACAGTGCTTGCCCTGGGCGTGGGCTCCTCACTCCTGGCACCTGCTGGTTTCTTCCTCAGCCCTCAGTTGAATTCAGCAAGTGCTGGTTAAGTGGTTAAACAAGAAGGCAGTCTGGGAACTTGGTTATTGTCTCCCAGGTTGCAGAGAGGAGCCTTGAAGTGCTGCAGCTTCTTCTGTCTTTGGGGAACCGACTGCAAGGGGCTAGAGGGTCTCAGATCTCAGAGAACAGACACCAAGGACCCTGCAGGTTTGCATCCTTTCTAGTTTTCTCCCTTTATCCCTGCTTTATGGAGACCATGGGGCTAAAATGGGCTTTTTGGCTCACTTTGATGTAAAAAATAGGAAAGCAAACCGGAGCAGCACACTCCGGTGAGTCATTGCTTTTTAAATGGTTTTGAAATGCAAAACAATCTCAGCCACTTTCACTGAATACTTGCCTTCAAGCAAAACCAGTGCAAAAGGTTAGTATTATACATTTGTGATTTTCTACATTAAAGGAGCAGCACACCTTGAAAAATAAGCAAAAGGTGATGTATGTTCCACCCCTGGCAGTTTGAAAATAACGCAGGAAAACAGGGGAAGGAGTTGACATCTTTAACCTGAAGATCTCAGCAGGCCATCAGGACAGTGAGAAGCAGGTCAGGAGAACAATTAACCAGTGCAAAGGCTTAGTATTATACATGTGTGTATAATATTATACATATTATACACACACACACACAGGTGTTCCTATGCTTGTGCACACACGTGAACAGAGAGGGAACTTTCAAGGATGTCCAAGGGTGTTTAAACATAGGACATCAGATGTCCAAGCCACAGGAGCTTGGGTCAGAAATCTCTGGATCCTCAGCAGTGAGTAAAGGGGCAGGGGTGTCCAACCTCTTGGCGTCTCTGGGCCACACTGGAAGAAGAGTCGTCTTGGGCCATACATTAAATATGTTACAATACGTAAGCAAAAAAAAGAGAATCTCTAATGTTTTAAATAAATTTACAATTTTGTGTGGGACCCATTCATAGCCATCCTGAGCTGCATGCGGCACGCGGGCCACGGGTTAGACACCCCTGGAGAGGGAAGCGTGGAAGGCGCTGTGTGTCAGTAGCTGTGAGATTTCAGCTCTCATCCTCCAAGTTATCTCCAAGAGGGAAACACTCTCCAAGGAAGGGGGAGGTTGTACCTGCTTCAGAGGGAGCCACAGAGAGCACGCTGTTGAAGTTGGAACAGACATGGGTCATCTTCCAGACCTGTGGACCAGGTAAAAGTTGGGGACCAAGGGGTCTGAGACCCAGTGACAGGGGCAGAGCTCTTCCATGAGAAAATTCTTTGTACGCTCTGAAGCACACTATACACATGTTGGGGGGGTGGTGTTGTTATTTCTGAGGAAATTAACATCAACATTAACTTCAGTTGGAACAAGTATCTGATTCCCAGCCTCTTAGCTACTCGCCTCACTCCCACCCTCCCCACTGAAAATTAACCAGCCTCTTTCTTTATTCCTTGCCTCAATTCATTCTATACATGCATATTGAGCAGCTAACATGTGCCAGGTCCACCAAAATGGATAAGACGTGGCTGATGGCCTCAAGAAATTCACAGCCCAAATCTCCTAAAGGTACTAGATAAGCCAAATACATAGGAAAGAAAACAGGCCAGGAGTGGCTTTCTCTGGGGACAGGAGAAAGATGAGGAAATTACTGAATGTTTTACCAGTGAAAGATGCAACGATAGTACCTGAGTGTACCTCTGCTTTTTTAAAAAATGACTCAACTGTGAGCTGGTTTTTCACAGGCAACCAAATAAAAATTTTTTATTTTGGAATAAGCCGCTCTTTCAATTAGTCAGGGCTGTTATGAACGGGACTGGACCACCTCCAGCAGCTGCTCCCAGCTGGCTCCTGAGTGACTGTCCCAGCCCTGCGGGTTGCACAGACACCAAACAGCATTTAATTATTTGCTATTTCACACTGTCCATCCAGAGGCCAGGTGAGCTCTGCTTCACGTGAGTGAAGCTCCTTAAGCTCATTTTACTTCCATTTTCAACTTCCTATTGACCCAAATCCCTCTCTGGCCCCAGGGCTTAAGACACTGTGTTCCCGTTACATAAATTCTAGGCCTCAGAATAGCCATGCATGCCAACAGCCATGTGCCCTGTCCCCTTGGCCCCCAGATTCTTCTGTCCTGCCCTGTCAAGATGACCACAACTCCTGTCAACCCTCTCTGGTGGTCAGGGCCAGGTGGGCTGGGAAAGGTCCCCAAAGCGGGGCTAAGACCACCGAGCCATGCATCCTAACTCCAAGAGCCCACTTCCCATTTTAAACAAGCAGAAGCCACTTAAAAATGAATGAGGATTAAAATATAATTCATTGGTCCTCAGAGTCCCAAGACAAGCAGAAGCAGCATCAGCAGGGAACTTGGTAGAAATGCAGATTCTTGGGCCCCATCCCAGACTTCATGAATCAGAAACTCTGAGGCCCTGGCTCAACTGCCTCAGACCTATCAAGCTCTGCTGGGGATTCTGAGGAGAATAAAGTCTGAGCAGTCCCAGTGTAACCATCTGAAGCCGGGATGAGAAGTGATTGATCCCCACTGCATGAAACTTGTAGAAAATGCTTGGCTTAACTGCCTGCCTCAAAAGAGTGAGAGTGATCATTTCCTCAGGCATTTAATTCTACAGACAAGTTAAGTATTTTAGGATATGAGAATAGAATCATATTAGTTTGCTAGAGTTGCCATTATAAAATACCACAGACCAAGTGAATCAAATAATAGACATTTATTTTTTTCTCAGTTCTAGAGGCTGGAAGTCCAAAGTCAAAGTGTGGACAGGTTTAGTTTCTCCTGAGGCCTCTCTCCTTGGCTTGCAGGTGGCTGCCCTCTTGCTGCCTCTTCAGGACGGTTGTCTCTCTGTACATGTATTAGGGGTTCAGAGCGAATCACCTCAAGATGTGCCCTGAGTGGTATGCAGATTACTTTGAGCTAAACGCAATTTTAGCTTCAAGCTGAAGAGAAACTCCTGTCCCTCCCTTTAACCACCTAGAGGAAGTTGAATTAGGGACCTTGCCCATAATAAGAGATCATCAGAGATAACCTCTTTCAACCTATCTATAGGGCAGGGGAAACTTCTATTTACTAAATGTCTGTTCTTTTTACCATCCCAAAATGACCCTCTGAAGCCTCCGTCCGAGGTGCATTGCCTCACCCCCAGCTCAGAAGTCTTGCATGCCTCAATCCCCCTGTCTATCACAGAACCTCTCGTGCGGGTGGGGTCTCTGACTCTCCCATGCATGTAGGGCTCCCATACATATGTAGCTACTAAATTTCATCATTTTCTCTTGCTAATCTGTCTCATGTCTTTTGATAATAAGACCAGACAGAAGAATGTAAAGTTTGTTTCTCCCACACACATGCATGTTGCTGTTGTTTCTCTGTATCCTAATCTCCCCTTCTTGGAAGGACTCCAGTCACATTGGATGAGGCCTACTGTAACAGCCTCATTTTAACCTAATCACCTCTTTAGAGGCCCCATTTTCTATGGTAATAACTACGTATGGTGTCAGATGAGTGCTTATCAGGGTGGTCACTTGGTAAGCTGTACACATCTAATCACTGTGGTACACCTGAACTAATATAATATTGTATCTAAACTATAATTGAAAAACTTAAGAGTAATTTTTTGGGGTTTGATTTTCAAATACAGGCACATTCTGAGGTACTGGAGCTTAGGACTTCACCATACGCATTGGGGCAGGGGGCACATTCAGCTCATAACAAGTCTTCTCAAAATGGACTGTTCACCAGTATTCACCAGTCCTATTCGAAACGCTTCCTGGGGGGGTGGGGGACCGCGGTGAGGATGGCTGGTTCTCCTCCCTTTTTCTTAGCTCCCCGCTCACCACACAACACTCTCCAGGGCAGCTGGTTCTACAGGTCTGAAGGCCCCTGGGAAGGGTAGCCCTGCCTCAGCAGGCAGGAAGAGGAAAGGGAGGGAGAGTAGGAGAGAAGAAGGGGAAAGAGGAATTTTTTTTTTAAAGGAGAGGGACAAAGAAAGGGTAAAACCATTGATGAACTGAGCAGGGAAAAGCCTATCTGCCTATTTCCAGAGTCAGAGGAGAGGTAACCCCCTAACCCCACCCAGTTTGGAAGCCAATCAGAGTGCAGGTTTGGAGCCGAACCAAGGTTATATCACATATGCTATGTGGTCTGAGGTCATCACTTGAATCCTTGGTGCCTCTGTTCATTTACTCGTTGGCTAATTTATTTGTTCGGTCATTCTACGAAACAGTACAGGCTTTCAGACGCTGTCCTAGGTATTGTTTCCTTGTCGGTAAAATGGGAATAACAAAGCCGATTTGCAGAGTTGTTAGGCATAATCAGGATCAACACTTGTGGACTGTTTAATCTATTAGACAGGGATTGGTTTGTGGATCTCACCTCATGAGAATGTAAGCTCTTGAGAATAGAAACTTCTTCTGTGATGATGTACTTCTGTCTCCAAGTGCCTGGAGAATGACTGGTACTCACGGGCATTTGAGGAAGGAAGGAACAATGGAAGGGGGGGTGAGGGAGAGAAGGAAAAAATGCCAGCACCGCACACGGAGTGGCCCCTGCATTACTGCTACCACCTGGGGCTGGACAAATCCGGGGGAGTCCTGAGAACACAGTCGCGTCAGCACCGGATCTTGGAACCACCTCACTGCCTTTCTTCCTCAGGAAGATTCTGGGAACAGAAGACGGGACGTTATTCTAGAGATTCCAGGTCCACTCTACACCAGTCCAGGAAGCAACTGAACTTTCTCTCTGACACTCACCTTGCCGCTGCCCACACACCCCCTCATTCCTGATGCCAGGACCCTCTTGTTACTTACAGGGGGCTTAGGGCCCCTCATGTTGAAGAAAAAAAGGAGAGGGGGAGGGCAGAGCTCTGAACTCTCCACATACCCACCCGTCACTTTACAAGACTGATCTCCTTCTTGAAAATCCCAGACATCAGGTATGTGGAATTCCGATGAACAAATTCTCACTGTGGTGAGCAAACACAGTAGCGTGGCCTGCTGCCCCTCCCAACAGTACCTGCTCCGTGGCAGGGCTTGTGCTCTAAGCCAAAGACAATAATAGAAAATTAGTACAGGACCTGCCAGCCTTGACCCTTCATCTCCAATGGCAAACTTGCAGCCCCCCACAAAACATAAGAACTAAAACTGAAGCCCTAAGCAGAAGATGTAACTTCCTGAACACTTGTAGCCACCTGAACCCCAATCACCGCATAAACTAGGCCGTGTGTACTGACCTACATTTTTGGCTTGGCAGAGGCAAGGGAAGGAATTCTCTCTTCTGCTTCACTGCTTTCTCAGTCCCTTCAAGCATTGCCAGGTATTGCCCTATTATCACCTCAAGTTTGACGAGAAGTAATTTCCTGACACATGGAACTGTCCCAAGG
Organism: Desmodus rotundus; assembly: GCF_022682495.2. Classification (NCBI taxonomy): domain Eukaryota; kingdom Metazoa; phylum Chordata; class Mammalia; order Chiroptera; family Phyllostomidae; genus Desmodus; species Desmodus rotundus. The sequence continues at coordinate 62,557,898 of NC_071397.1, forward strand.
AGCCACTCAGCTGGAGCACAGTCACACCAGCCCACACAGGGTATCAGACCCAGCTCCTTCCTCCCACACACTCTCACTTTGGACCATAAGAGAAACAAAGTGTGCCTTGCTTCTCCTTGGGGCAAAAATCGCCACCATGGAAAAACAGCTACTTCCAAAGCTGTTTTTATAATTAGAAAATCAAGGATGTGCACTTTCTGTATCCTAGCAAAGGAGGTGGGAAGGCAAAGGCAGGTCCGGCCTTCTCTGTTTGCTGCACGGAGAGCTGGCCCAGGGCGGAGGGAGCCGCGCGCAGGCCGGTCCCTGCTGCATGCCTCCAGCACCGTGGCCAACCACCGAACCCCTGCGGGAAGAAGTCTCTTTCATTCCTGCAAACTTGGCAGAGGTGGATTAATGCTGAGGTCAATGGATGGTCAGTGCCAAGCTGCCTCACTTCACGGTTCTGGGTAGGACCCATGTCATATGTTTTTAGAAACTGTGCGGACATAAGATATTTTAACCTCAGTGAAGATTTTTCCCCCTTCTGACACCCCCTGCATTACCACACTCTAGGAGAGTGATGGGAGACATCTGGGCTCTGGTTAAGGAGGACTTGAGTAAGGGGTACATTTAATTTGGTTTCATGGGGCGTTTAATGTGGTCCACAGTTACTTCCGTGTGTCGTTAAGTTACTGCTCGCTTCCCTCGGGAAGGGCCTTGAGCAAATCTCCCACAGCCCACCGGGCGTTCCCACCCACCTCCTGACACGGGGCGCGAGGCCAGGGGCTGGGTAGCAATGTGAGCTCATCCTGGAGGTGTGGCGTGGTGAAGAAGAATCACGATTTGGAATATAGGCAGCCAGAAGCAAATCAGTGGAAAATTCCAGTTCTTACAGCTCACATAAGAAAGAAACTTAATCGCAGTTTTCAAACGTTTGACTACAAGCCTAAATATTTGTAAGACGTTGCCAATGAAGAGTTGTGAAGCTGGAAGAAACTTTACTAAAACATAGTATGAAAAACAAATTTTGGTCATCCAGGTCTAAGGAAAAATACTTTTCTCTCCATAAAATACATGGTAAAGTCGTGCCCATATGAAGAGGTGATCAAACAGTATGCCGACATAAAAGAGAAGGGAATAAAGTGTTACAAGGATGTTTTAGAGAGTTAATTTTATGTCATTTGAATTTTATAATGTTTGTGGTATTTCTGGTTTGTGATTTATTTTTTCATTCTAAATAAATATTCCCTTTTAGACCTAATTTTGTAATACGTATTTTTTTGTCTTTTTAAATATATTTATTGATTATGCTATTACAGTTGTCCCACTTCCCCCCCTACTCCACTCCATCCTGCCCACTCCCTCCCTCCCACATTCCCCCCCTATAGTTCATGTCCATGGGTCATACTTATAAGTTCTTTGGCTTCTACATTTCCTACACTATTTTTACCCCTCCCCCTGTCTATTTTCCACTATCATCCATGCTACTTATTCTCTGTACCTTTCCCCCCCTCTCCCCCTCCCACTCCCCTATTGACAACTCTCCATGTGATCTCCATCTCTATGGTTCTGTTCCTGTTCTAGTTGTTTGCCTAGTTTGCTCTCGTTTTTGTTTTAGGTGTGGCCGTTAATAACTGTGAGTTTGCTGTCATTTTTACTGTTCCTATTTTTGATCTTCTTTTTCTTAGGTAACTCCCTTTAACATTTCATATAATAAGGGCTTGGTGATGATGAACTCCTTTAACTTGACCTTATCTGAGAAGCACTTGATCTTCCCTTCCATTCTAAGTGATAGCTTTGCTGGATACAGTAATCTTGGATGTAGGTCCTTGCGTTTAATCTTGGGTAATGTAATTATGATGTGCCCTGGTATGTTCCTTCTTGGGTCCAGCTTCTTTGGGACTCTCTGAGCTTCCTGGACTTCCTGGAAGTCTATTTCCTTTGCCAGACTGGGGAAGTTCTCCTTGATTATTTGTTCAAATAAGTTTTCAATTTTTGTTCTTCCTCTTCTCCTTCTGGCACCCCTATAATTCGGATGTTGGAACGTTTCAAGGTGTCCTGGAGGTTCCTAAGCCTCTCCTCATTTTTCCGAGTTCTTGTTTCTTCATTCTTTTCTGGTTGGATGTTTCTTTCTTCCTTCTGGTCCCCACCATTGATTTGAGTCCCAGTTTCCTTCTCATCACTATTGGTTCCCTGTACATTTTCCTTTGTTTCTCTTAGCATAGGCTTCATTTTTTCATCTGTTTTTCGAACAGATTCAACCAATTCTGTGAGCATCTTGATAACCAGTGTTTTGAACTGTGCATCCAATAGGTTGGCTATCTCTTCCTCACTTAGTTGTATTTTTTCTGGAGCTTTGAAGTGTTCTTTCATTTGGGCCAATTTTTTTTTTTTTTTGTCTTGGTGCTTCTGTTACTTTAAGGGGTGGAGCCTTAGGTGTTCACCGGGGTGGGGTAACGCTGGTCGCTGCTCTGTGACACTGTACCTGGGGGAGGGGCTGAGAGGGAGCAATGGCGCCTGCTTCACTCTCCTCTGGATTTCAGTCTTTCACTCTGCTACCCACAATCAAACTGGGCCCCTCTGGTGCTGGTTCCCGAGTGGGTGGGCTTGTGCACGCCCCAGGCCCCTGTGGGTCTCTCCAACAACCACTCCTGTGAGGCTGGGAGTCTCTCCTGCTGTGGCCCCAACCCCCAGGGGCATTTTCAATCAGAGGTTTGAGGCTTTATTTCCCCCGAGCTGGAGCCCTGGGTTGCTCGGTCTGCTTCGCTCCCCGCCGTTCCTCTGGTTTATCTGTGTGCAAATGTGGTGCCGCGGGGTGCTACCCGCAGCTCTGCCTGTCCCGCTCTCCGCCACTCTGAGTCCGGCCCTCTGGGTTTATCTGTGCGAATGTGGGGCCGCAGGGTCTGCTAGTGCTCGGACTGCCTGCCCCGTTCGTCCCACACTCCGCCAGTCTCAGTCCCGCCACAGCCACGCGAGTCCTCTCCGCCCTGGTGCCCGTTTCCACTCCTCCTACTGGTCTGGATGAATGTTTATTTTCTATTTCCTTGGTGTCGGTCCCCCTTGCCGTTCGATTTTCTGTCAGTTCTGGTTGTGCGAGGAGGCACAGTGTGTCTACCTACGCCGCCATCTTGGTTCCCTCCCGTATTTTTGTTTTTAAGAGTGCCTCCAAAATTGTGTAAGCTTCAGGCTCCCAAAAACCTAGACGGAGCGCTGGCAGGCAAGTCACTAAGGAAACGATTTAAACCCACCAGAAAGATGTCAGCCATGGAGCGTGGGCAATGATGTTTTCCCTGCTGCGACCCCCAACAGCTATTACACATAAGGAAGGCAACAACTGAGCGCAGGGAAGCTTTGGGTTAGTAAGTGACAGAGTTACATAGATAAAGGAAACATTGCACTTGTAGATGAGTAATACACATTAATTTTTACTAGTTGGTAGTTGGGAACTCAAAAGGAAGCCAGATCCAGGGCCCAGGGACAGGAACGGGGACTTACACTCCCTTGCAAGGACGCATGAGAGAATGGGGGCTTTCCCTGACCCCCCTCAGAGCAGGGCAAGACCCACATCCCTGGAACCAATCACCCCACCCTCCAGTCTGAGCCTAATAAGGGGTAGGGATGCCTTTAATCTCCTGGGTCTACTTTGCCCACTTGTCCTTAACTTTTGTTTTCTTCCTTTCTTTTCAAGTTATTTTATGTTTGAGGAAATGAAACATCAACAAATAATCAAATCAACAGCAACATGCTTCTGCATGTCGGGGGGGTGGGGGGAGAAACTTTCCTCTATTCCCAAGGTGTTTGGGGCTGGTCTGTTTAGTAATCCAATAGACACGAGGCAGATTAACGAGAGAAAATGACCAAGTTCGATTGCATCCATGTGTGTGGGCACCCCCCACACACAAGGCAGTCAGAGACCCCGAATACGTTAGAGGTTCAGAGACAGAAAGGGAACATGGATATGTAAGACACCCTGGGCTAGGGGTGGGGCAATGCACCGTGGGGCTTCTGAAGGTCACTGCAGGAAGAACACACGTTCAGTGATTATTAGTCTTCCCTGCCCTATAGACATCTAAAAAGTCATTTCTGGTGATAATTCTTGTCGTGGGCCAGGCTCCTAATTAAAATTCTTCTATACAGTTAAAAGGTTAAGGGGCAGAAGTTTCTCTTGTGCCTGCAGAAGGTCAGTGGCTTTTAGCTCAAAGTAATCTGCATACCACTGAGGCACATCTTAGGGTGGCTCGTTCTGGACCCCGACCTGCAGGCTGGGAGGGTGGCCGGAGCCCATGCTGTGCTGGACGGGGCCTGGAATTTCAACAGGGCTCCAAGGGAGGCTCACCGTAACAAATGGCTCGCCTATCCTTTGTCAGTACTTTAAATGTTCACCAGTTTTCTTAGTAACTAGCTTTATAAATTACTATAAAAGATAAAGAAATTGATGTTTATATATATATTTTTAAATCCCCTGGAGCAGAACCCAGGGGGTGGTGAAGAGGCAAAAAGTGGGGTCACCAGGCCACCTTCCCCCAAATAATCTGGAGGCTTCTTAAAATGTTCTTTTTGGGTTCACCCCAGAACATCTGAATCAGGGTTTCTGAGAGGGCTTGGGGCCCTGAAACTGCATTTTTAACAAGGTGCTCAGGTGCCTCTCTCCCCCAGAAGCTCTGATGTCAGACCCCAACTCCCCTCTGCTCGGGGGAGTGGCCGCCGACCAGCGCCAGCGTGTGTCGTCAGACTCCCAGGGTTTCCCATCCGTGTTCTGCCTTCATCGCTAGTTACACCATCGCTAGTTACACTGTCCGGGTTCTCTCCCCAAAACTCAGTGTCCCCATCTGTTAAATGGGGATAATAGTATTTACCTCACTGGTGACTGTAAGAAACAAATGAAACAGTTCATGTGAGAAGCTTACAACAATGCCTGGTACATAGTAAGGCCACAAAAATGTTGACTGTTGTTATCGCTATTTTTAGTTTTTGGCTGGGGCTCCCAAGCAGGACACAGTGGTCTGTGTGCTGCGGTGTGGGTTGCCCTCCTTCCTGCGTCTGTGCCTGACCCGTCCTGTCTCTCCAGCCCACTGACCCTGCTGGTTCCATCCTGACCCCCAGACAGGCCCACCCTGGGCCAGCTGCCACTGGGACCTCCCCCCCATAACTTACCTCCTACCTCACATGTGCCCTGTTAAGCTTTTCAATAAAAAGCACGTGAAAGAAATATTTCAAAGCATTTTATAAATTAAACTTGAAGTTACAATCCAGCTAAGCCCAGGTAGGTCAGCCTTGTTTCTCTGTTTCTTCAATTCTTTCCCCTCCGAGAGGTGAGGACAGACCATTCTGAAGGAGGGCACTTCACCAAGTGACCCTTCTATTAGGGTGCTGGCGGGTGGGTGCAGGGGCCCCAGGGAACAGTGGCCCATCCACTTAGCCTGACAGCATCTCTGAAGTTCTTCATCCGTGTTTAACCTGGAGACCCAGGAGCAGTGTTCCCGGTAGCAGGCTGGCAGATGCTGTGAGGCAGGCAAACACTGCCACCTGTTGATCGTCCCGAATGCTTGTCTGAGCACAGACGTCTGTGTCTCGGCAAAGTTAACCAAGCTTTTTGTTAACGCTGACTACTTAGAAAATTCAATATCTTATTTTTGCACCAGTGCACCATTTTACACAAAAAGCTAGTGAATGGACTAAAACATCACCTTTCAATACAGCTGCATATTCTCAAAGTCACCTCTGAAAAACCAGGTGCTGAATAAAATGTCATGTGCATGGATGAGAGTTACACAGGATCAGCAGAGTAAAGGAGTCTTGAGCTTCAAGTCTGGAGTTCTGGGCTCCGTCCCTGCACCATGACCACTAATTAGCTGTGGGACTGCACAAGTCCCTTCATAGCACAGGTCTGCTGGTAGTTCAGAAAGTGGGGACGTTTAGCTCCAAAATACTATGTGGTTCTGGGTAGCTAATAACATGTCATGGCAACACATTACAAGTGAATTTTCTGAACTAAGTATAAGATCAAAAATTGCACTGCAGAAGTCCTACTTAGAGAGAATGAATAGAAAGAGCTCTCTTTGAGGCCTTTCCCAGTGTGCCATTACCACACTGCTATCGTTCACTGGGCCTCGGAAAACAGGTGCCTCAGAGCAAGAGAGTGACTGGGAAAATGGCTTCGTACTCATCCTCCCTACGTTTTTCAGAATGGCTCACCTCTCATCCTTTCAAACACAAGGCGGGGTGTGCTCATCACCTTTGGCTGCGGCTGCCTCCAGGAGCCCAGGCTCTGCTCCCAGAGTGCAGAAAACGGGGCTTCCCCACATAAGGAACCCCTGGGTGTCATCCAGAAACCCACAGGAGTTTGCAGCCCCTGACCAGCAGCAGCCAGAGGCCCTCCTTACCACCTAAGAAACCTGTGTCCCTGGCCATGGAGTTTGGAGGGTCTGTGGTACCAGCTAGGACTTTTTCTCACACCTGGTAAAACAGGGCCTTACACATCGAACAGTCAGCCACAGAAATGGGAGAACTAAGGGAGATCAGAGGTATAGGTACAGTCCTCATTTGTTACACAACATAAGAAAATCAATTGTAAATTACAATATAAAAAAGAAACATGGTAAAACTTTCAAAATACTACTACCCTTTTTAAACACATCAGTCATTTTTTACATGTGCTAACTTCACATCACCCATTCTCAGGGGGACAGTCTTAATTATTCTATGCCTCAGACTCCAGTGTTCAAAGTCATTTAGAACAACTTGTCAGCCACACCTGCCAATAGTAAATCTCTTTTCTCAGCTAAGACTGATTCAGTGACTTGAGAATTTAAGGCATATTCTCCCTGAAGGAGAGTCTATTTTTCATAGTTTCTGTCTTGTCCCTCCAGGCCCCTGGTAAGCTCCTCCTGCAGCCCCCTAGGCAATGGAATGCTGGCAAATATTGGACAGCCTCTTCTGAGGGGCAGGGAGCCCGATGTGTAGCGTTTGCCCGTTTCCATGGTGTAAATACTGCTACCAAAGTCAGTGTCAAGCTACCCTATGTGACTGAGCACAGAGTTGGAGGTGCCTAATTGGCAAGCGCCAGCCCCAGCACACCACTGTACAGTGAGCACACGTTCAAAACTGGTGCATTCTGAAAGACACACAGACTTTTCCCACCCATTGATACAGAGCATAAAATATTATTCATAATATAAAACTTATTTAATCATCTGCCAAAAAGCTGATACAATGTTGGATTTTTTTTTTTTATATATATGACCTGAGGAAGCCTTGGGAGAGTCTCCACTGTTCTTCTGACACAGTCAATGACAGCATAGGAGAAAGGGGAGTCACGTATTTTATTACTGCAAAATCAGGAAAGTGAGATCCTCCCAGCCAGGGAGGCTCTCGGCACCCCCAAAACCTCAGGGGAACAGATATGAAGGAGCTGAAGGAGAGTCCCAGGGAGACCCAACTAAGGGGCAAGCGATGGGGTGCTTTGTTCCAGTCTTTCACATGCCATCGAAGCTTAGTGGGAGGCAACCGGCCTCGGAAGAAACTGAGGCGGCAGAAGTGTGTGCTCACTGGCCTGGTCAGTTAGTTTCCTTCTTCCATCTAATCCTCCCTCTTCCTCCCTGTTTGTCCGCTGCTGGCTGTCTTCCATCTACCCCACACATCCAGAGGAAGGCCAGTCTGCTGCAACTAAGAATCCCCTTCAGAAAGGAATTTGCATGTTATTAATTCAGAGAGACAGAACAGCCTTCAAGAAATCAGCAGTTGGTGCAGGCGGGTGGGGGTGCTTGGTGCCAAACACCAGTCCTCAGAAAGAGAGATGGGGGTGCCCAAAACCAAGGGTCAAACACGTTTGGGCTCGCAGAAGAGGGTGAGCACTTTCTCCAGAGGACAAAATGAGAGCAAACGAGTTTCCATTTCAGCGTACAATGTTTAATGGGTGTAAGTAAAAACCTACAGGTGACAACGATGATTTTGAATGATTGACAGACCGCACTGGAAGGAGCTGTGCCATCACAGTCTGACTTAGTGTTTCCTCTCTTTGGTTTTAAGTTTATCTCCTGTTCACTGGTGATGCGGCATTGGGTCGGATCCAACTTTATTTTTTTTTTTGATGTAGTGAACCAAATTTCCCAACGCATTTTTACTAAATAATGTGTCTTTTTCCTACTGATTTGTGGTGTCGCCTCTGCCCTTTGTTCCCACACACACTTGGATCTGTCTCTGAGATCTCCATTCTATTCACGTTTGTCTATTCTTGCTCCAAAATTACACCTTAAAATATTAATAATGATTTTATAGTATGTCAATATCTACTATGATTAGGCCCCTTCCTTATCTTTCGTCTTCTTGTGTAAGGTTGATTAGTCATGAATCTTTAATCCTTCATATAAATGTTAGAGTAAGTTAACCAAGTTCCTCAGAAAAACTGAGCTGGAATGTTAATTGAAGTTGCATTTGATTCATAGCTTCATTTGAGGAATAACCGACACCCTTGTAACAGCACAGCACCCCATTTACGAGCTTGGACGATCTCGCCATTTACTGCTGGTCTATGGTGTTTGTAACAGTTGTTAAGTTTCTTCCATAGAGCTACCATATTAGCAAAGTGAATTCCTGGATACTTTATAGCTTTTCGTTTCTATTATGAGTGGTATCTTGATTTTGATTATATAGCGTAAACTAAGTTTATCTTTATTCAGCAGCATTGCTGAATTTTTTTACTACTAATAATAATTTATTTTTCCTGTTTATTTTTCTAGAAAGATAATTATATCTACTGAAAGTAATGATAGTTTCACTCTTCCCTTTCAATCTTTATGTGCATTTTTTCCCTTTTCGGTACTGTTCAGGACCCCTAGTACTCTGTAAGATAGTGTTACGGAGAATTAGGAGTACTAGTAGTATGTAAGGGGAATTATTGTTCTGATTCCTGTCTTGAAGGAGCTACAGCTAAGGTTTCTCCATTATGTGTAAATATGTATTTGCTGTAAATTTTTGGTATATAAACTTCATCAATGTAAGGAAGTATCCTTTATTCCTGGTTTGATAAGGGTTTTTATCATAAATAGGTAATGACCCTTTCAAAACCTTTTTCTACAAAGGTTGAAATAATTATATCATTCTCCTTTCTATGTGTGGAATGTGGGAAATCACACAATTTCCTGTGGTTGAGCTCTCCTTTTCTTCCTGGAATAAACTCAGTTGATTTTTGTGCATTATGTTTTCAATAAACTGACGTGTTCAGTGAAGGGTTTACACTCTGTTATGTATCTATGCTCATAAATGCAATGAATCTAGAATTTTCTTTATCTTCTGCCTTTGGAGTCAAGATTATACTAAATTCATAAAACGAGCTGGGCAGCTTTCACTTACCCTATTTTCTGGTACAACTCGTTTGAGATAAGAATATCTGTTCTTCAGAGTTTGCTGAAATTCACCTGTGAGACTGAGTCTGAGACTTTTTGGAAAGTATGTCTTTGATATCTTTTCAGTTTGTTTAATGCTTATCGACCGAGTAAGCATTAAACAAATTTTAACACTTCCTGGAATAATTTATTTTTCTATGAATTCATTTCTTTCATCTACGCTTTTAAATTTAGTGGCAGACAGGTGTCCCTGTGCTCTTTCATTCTCTTTTGATCTTTCTATTGTAGTTATTTTCCTCTTTTTCCTGTATTTTTAAATTTACATCTTCTCTTTGTTTTTAAAAATCAGATCTTGCCAAATAGCTGTCTTGTTAATACTTGAAAAAAAATTGTGTTAATCCTGTCAATCATTTTTGTGTTCACTATTTTACTAATCTCTGCGCTTATGATTATTCCCTCTTTCTCTTTTTCTTTTTTTTCCTCTTTCTCTTTTTCAAATTCTCTGTGTTGATTGCTCACTTCATTTATTATAAATTTCCTGTCTTCTTGATAAATGTATTCAAAGCTGCAAATTTTTCTTAAATTTCAGTCGGATTCCACAACTGAAAACACTATTTGGTGTATAGTGTTCGCTGTAGTTCCGGTATTCCTTAAATTCCTTTATGATTTTCTCTTGAACTCAAGAGTTATTTAGAAGGGTGTTATTTCTTAGCATAAGAAGTGGTTTAGTATTACTTCTCTTATTAGTTCCTGAATGTATTCATTATTAAATTGTTGCTTAAAAGATTACCTATTTTTGTAAATGTTTCATGTGTGCTTGAAAAGAAATCTTTGTTTAATTTTATTGTAAAGTCTTTAATATCTTTGCTTTTTTTTTCCTGTCTACTTGATCAGCTGTTCCCCCAGCTACAACTGTAGGATTGTATATTTCTCTATGCAATTCTTTCATTTGTTTGGAATATTTTGAATCTTTCTTATTAGGTATATTGCTTAAAATGGGTATATCTGTTTCTGTTGTTCCTCTTTTTCTGTTATTTTTTCTTATGCACCTATAATGTCTAACATATTGAAGCTTTGTATGTCTGAGAATATTTTTATTTTCTCCTCACATTTGATTAACAGATTGGCTGGATATAACAGTTTAAAACCAGAAACTTATCTTTACTTCTTCTTCAAATATTGCCATTTCTTGTTTTTACTTTCTTTTGTTCTAGGACTCTAATTATATGGATGTGTACATTTATCTTTCACTTCTCTTAGTTCTATTTTGTGAATGGTGCTATATGTAACTTCCATTTATTCATATTTTTTAAATTTTTAATTTTTATTGTATTGTATTTTTCCCACAATCATTTACCTCCCCTATACCCTCTTCCACCTCTGCCACCTCTCTCCCCAGCACAATCACCGCACTGTTGTCCTTGTCCATGAGTCCTTTTTCTTTTTTGTTCAATCCTTCCCCCACCCCAAACCTTCCCCCAGAGCTGTCATCTGCTCTCTATGAGTCTGTTTCTATTTTGCTTGTTAGTTCAGTTTGTTCATCAGATTCCACATATGAGTGAAATCATATGGTATTTGTTTTTCTCTGACTGGCTTCTTTCACTCAGCATAATGTTCTCCAGGTCCATCCATGCTGTCGCAAAGGGTAAAATTTTCTCCTTTTTTGTAGCCAAGTCAAATCTTAGTTTTATTTTTTTAAGTATCTATTTTCTTTCTCATCTTACCCTTTTCTGTTGCATTCTGGGAGAACTTGTCAAGCTGATCTTCCAACTCACTAATTGTCCTTTAGCTGTTCCACTCCTCCTAGTTAGCCCATCTACGGTGTTCTTAATTTTATTACTTACCTTTTCCACACCTAACGTTTCTATTGGATTGGCCAAAAAGTTCATTTGGTTTTTTCTGTAAGCTGGCTCTAGTTGCACTTAGTTGTCTTTAACTTCATTCAAAACAATTTTGTTGGATTATATCGTGACAGCTGTCAAATCTGTGTGCATTAAAAAAAAATCAAAATTGATGAATTTTTGTGTAGCTATTTTAATATTGAATATGGAAGAAAATAAGCAACATTTTTGGCATATTATGTTTTATTATTTCAAGAAAGGTGAAAACACAACTGAAATGCAAAAAAAAATTTGTGCAGTGTGTGGAGAAGGTGTTGTGTCTGATTAAATGTGTTAAAAGTGGTTTGTGAAGTTTTGTGCTAGAGATTTCTCGCTGTATGATGTTCCACAGTCAGGTAAACCAGTTGAAGTTGACAGTGATTAAATGGAGGCATTAATTGAGAACAATCAAGTTATACTACAGGGAAGATAGCCAATGAACTCAAAATACCCACATCAACAAAGCTATTGGTGAAAATGAAAAGCGTGTCTTTTATTTCATGGAAAAAAACTAAACGAACTTTTTGACCAACTCAATACTTGGTTCTTTTTGATGATTTTGAAATTCTTGTTAAAATCTTCCCTCTTTCTTTAGGTGTATTTATAGTGCTTATTTTAAATTCTTGGTCCATCTGTTCAAATACTTCTGCCCAATGGCATATGCTGTGCAATCTGTTTGTTTAGCAGTTGTATTTCTCCAGTTATTTTGGCTTGTGAGCTTCAATTCCTCTCCTCTCCTTCTATTACCTGTTAATTTTTCCTCCGCTCTATTTTTTAATATGTATTGGGAAAGGGCCCAAGACACCAGACTGGGTCCATTCCAGTGGGTCTAAGGAGAGGGAGGGGCTGAAGCCCTAGGATGGGGAGTCTCAAGCACCATGGAATCCCTGCTGATTCCTCTGGGCTGTTGGCTTTCTATTAGGCAACCCCTCTTGTCAAGATCTCATCTTTAAATTTTTAGGATCAGGCGGGATGGGGAGGAGGTGGTCTCCTAGCCTGCAAACCCCCAACCCTAGGGGTGTGGAGACAGAGGACGTGAGGGATGACTCTCAGAGGTTAGCTGTTGAGTCCACACCCATTTTCATCAATTCCTCTGAGTGGGACTTCTGTGCTGCTGTGAATTTCCCTGCAGACACCGGCACCCACAGTCCAGGCTACTGCAGCAGAGCTCTGCACTGAAGGAGCGGCAGTGATGGTCACAGGCTAATCCCAGGAGATGCAAGGACAGTCTTTGAAAGACTTTTCTCCAACCAGTCTCTTCACTGCTGCCTCTGGGTTCCTCCACCCCAAGCTGCAGTCACCCCTGCCACATACAAGGCCACCTTCCCAGAGCCTCTTGAGGGGGTTGTTTATTTCTTTAGTTTTTATTTATTTGTTTCCCCAAGTGCACATTTCCCTCTCACTTCTTCGTTTCTTCAGTATTGATTAGCAACAGCCAGATTTAGTTTGCCATCTTAGGAGGAACCTAACAGTAAATATTTAATAACTTTGTGGTTGATTAGAGAATCTAACAAAAAAGCATGTCTTTCTCTCCAGGTTTTTTTTTTTTTTTCCAGGAAAAGGTTTACTACTGATCTGCAGGTTTAGGTGTATCCTTGACAGAAGAGGATAGGAAGGAGAAAGGAATGGATTTCTGTTTGTGTGCCCACTAAGTGCTGGGCACTTGCTTGGTGCTAAATATTTGATGTGGGTATGAAATTTCTTCCACAAAATGTTTCATTTCTCTCGATCAGATAACCACTCTAGACCCCATCCCACCTGACTTGTGGAAAACACTCATCTCAGTGATGAAGGGAGTTTTCCCTCCCTGGGGTCATGCAGAAGTCCCAGGAGAATGAGCCTTATGCAGCCTAGAATGTTCTGGGAAGGGTGCCAACTGTTTCGCTCCTCTTGGTATCTCCGAGGAAACTCGGCACAGTCTTAGGACAGAGGCCGTTCTGCTGCTGCTCTGCAAGGCACCAGCCCAGTGGGTTTTCTCTGAGAGTCTCAAAGCAACAACCGGAAGTGTACAATCTCTCTCCCCTGAAATGCACACCCCACCTACCGGGGGGCCACATACACATGGTTTGAGACCAACCCTCTCAGATCAGAATCCATGTCCACTGATCATCTCTCAGTTCTAGGGAATTTCTCTTCCTTTCCCTTTAATTCAGGACCATTTCCATCTCCTTTTCTCCAGGTGTCTCCATTCCCTCTGGGCTGCAACCATCCAACTTGCTCCGCCTGAATGAGTTTGAAATACAAAAGCTCCTTCTCTCCCCTTTGTGGGGGGCCGAGTTTAAGGATGAAAGCTCGGAACATTAATAGCACAATGCCACTTTTTCCAAGAATGAGGCTGGGAAAAGATAAACCAGTTAGTTAGGTTTCATTCATTTATTTTTCATTCCAACCTTATTATATAGATGTTTTATTATTTAATCCCTTTCAGTATCTTGTAGTAGTCACTGCACTTTGATGCCAGGTCCTCCTCAGCTGGTGGGGAGGAGCAGGAAGTGTTGGAGGCGCTTTCTCTACCCAAGGCCACACCCTCTCCCCAGGGGCAGCCAGTGTCCAGCACCTGGTTCATCCAGGATTGTGAGAGAGGCACAAAGGCCTGGCCCCCTTCACTCATTTCTGAGAGGCCATCCATTGAGCTCCCTGTGAAACTGGCTGAGGCCTTGTGACTGATTGTCCCCAATTTGACCCCTTGCCCTGTCCTGCTTCCTTCCCTTCCCTACACATGTTGGCCCGAGGACATTCTCCAAGGAACTTCCTACACACAAAATCTCTGCCTCAAAGTCTGTTTCGTAAGAAAAGCCCAAGAGATAGATATCACATAGTCACGCTTTATAGATGTGGAAACTGAGGCTCTGGGAGCTGAAGTAACTTGGTTACATCGGGGATGGTTTTCAGTTATAAAACCTGGCTGACTCCCACACCTTTGGATGCCTTCCTGGTCTGAGGGCTTCTGGCCCCCATGGGGCAGGAACAAGGAGTAACTCACTTATCTGCTTGCTCTCAGGTCCTCCCTGCAAAGCATCATGCCCCAAACTTATAGTTACATTACACACACATGCACACATACACTCACGTGCATGCACACTCACACTTCTTTGCCTCCAGGATTACCATCTTTTTCATGTCAGGAATTCCCAAAGAGGAGTGGGGGACCACAGGCTCCCCGGCTGGGAGAGGGGACTCTGGCAGGCTGGGCATTCCCCTCAGGGCTGAGGCTGTGCTTCCCCTGCAGATTCTGAGGAGGAGAGGCCTCCAGCCAGGCCCCAGGAATGGCTGCCTGCATTGGGCTCCTCGACATTTCCTGAATCCCACCACTTGCCCTCCACCCCCATTCCTGGAAAAGACCAGAGCTGGGAGAGTGCAGTTTCCAGTGTCCAAGGCGGGCCAGGAGCTGATTTGCATTCTTTAAGGACACATGCCCTCTGTGGTCAGAGTACAGCTAATAACTGGGGGGCCTTCATTTAACATACTCTCTCTCGCCCCCTCATGCCCACATCGATGCATTGCATGCTGAAATATTTGCTAAGTGTAAACCTATTCGGTCTTTGCCCAGGACCTCTTAAAGAGGTGGTCCTGTCTGTGATGTAGCAGAAACACCCGAGCCAGCATGATGCCAGAAAGGCACCAGAGCTGGAAGCTTAGCCCCACTGGACACAGAGGGCCTGCTGCCCTCCCACAGCGAGACCCTGCTGGGCAGTGGTGTACAGGAGAAAATACTCCCCCCACCCCATCACTGGATTTCTACCCATGGTGCTCACGTGCACATACCGTGTTGTTCATTTCATCCCAAATTGCTGTGGGAGACCTGGCCCTAGCTCAGCCCCCACGCTTTCCTGGTGCTTCTGTTTCCAGGAAAAGTGTCAGGGTAGATGAGGATGGGGTTGGAGGAGGGAGCTTGGGGTGCTGTCCTGTCATGTCCCAGCTGGAGGTGCTCTGGGGCTGTTAGGGGTGCTGGACAGAGACTCAGGGTCAGGCTTTGAACACTTGTAACCCTAGGTCTTACTTCACGTGCCAGCCAAGTGCCCACAGCTAGCCTCCGCTTGTTTTTTTTTTCCTCCTAAAAGTTGTATCAAAATATTGGAAGAATAAGAAAATTGAATGAATCACTTTAAAAGTTTAGAAAAGTTCTGAGGAACAAAGTCAGAAACACAGCAGTTTGTGGGTACCCCAGCAGCAGAGCTCCCTACACCCCTCATCTGTGCGCTCACCCCGCAGGGCCCCTCCCAGGCCTGTGGGGCCGGGCACTCCTCCTGCCCCCTGGACACCGACGGTGATACTCATGTGCTCCGCAGCATCTTCCCAGCGTCCCACCCAGCAGCCAAACCCTGCGGCAGAGCTGGGAACGTGATGGCGAGGGGAAAGATCAACTTAAAAACCATCAGAGAACCTACCAAGTCCAGGGAGAAAAACTGACACTGATCACAGAATTCGACAAACAGAAGTAAAACTATAATTGTGCCAGGTGACAAGAAGAGGAGGGACGTGGTGCCGTGATGGCACGAGGAACTGAGCCAGGCAGGCTTCCCTAAGAGTGGCGACTGGGCTGACTCTGAAGGAGGAGCTGGCAAAGCAGGCCATGGCCCTCTTGGCCAGGGGTGGGGGTGGGGGGCAGGGGGCAGCAGTGGCCAGAGGGAACAAGGGCCTGTCAGGACTGAAAGAAGGCTAGCGAAAGTGGAGAGGGAGACTGAAGTGGTAAGTTAGCCAAGGCTAGCGAGGGGCCACACTGAGCCAAACAACGGCAAGTCTTTAAGGTATTTGAAGTGGCTAAAAGAAATAATCAGATGTGCATTTTAAAAAAAAAAATCACTATTGGCTGCCGCAAAGAACAAAATAGGAAGAGACAATGGAGACCAGTGAGGAGTTAGCACAGAGGGAACAGGTATTAGAGAGCTTTTTGAAGAATCAGCAGGACTTGGCAGTGGATTTGATGCGGGAGTGAGGGAGAGGGAGTTGTCCAGGAAGATACCTGGGTTTTGGCTTCAAAACTGGTTATATAGTAAGAAGAGGATCAAATCTGAGGACAGAGGATGAATATGTGTCAGACGTGCTTAGTTTCAGGTGATGAGAGACACTCAGGCGTGAAGTCAGAGAGGCAGCTGCGTGTCTGTGGCAGGAGCTCTGTGCGAGGAATCTTAGTAGTGATGTGGAGGGAGCAGTTCTCGAGTGGGAGGAGAGAGGAGGCTGTGGTGGTGGACAGACTCCAGCAGGGACTGGCTTCCCGCAAACGAGGCTCTGAGGACCTTCTAGAGCACGAGACAAAGCAGGGGAATGTCAGGTCATGGAATCCAATAGAAAAGGACATGATTCACAAAGATGACAACTTTGCTTCTGGCCACGATGGGACCAGATGACCCCCGGCTTTAAACACCCACTGAAACAGACAGGGTATGTGAAACAATGGTTTTCCAGACGTTAAAAAACAGGCAGCACAGGACGCCATCCCTGAGAGAAAAGAAATAAGTGAAGGGAGTCCTGCATGGGACAGAGTCTGCTGAAGAGCTTCCGGGCTGCAGGCCTGGGAGGGAGAACCGAGCAGGGCCTGGTGGCCTTCCTGGGCCCAGAAGACAGAAGTGGGAGTTTGGGGAGACTGATTCAGTCTTTTCCTCCTCGTCTTCCAGACAGCCTGAAGTGCTTTGAAACCTGGGCCTTATATACTCCTTCCTCAGGGGCAGGACAGTTTGGAATTAGCTGAAGTAAAGTAGCGAGCAGGTGAAAACAGTGCATGCAACCTGGATGCGAAGTGACAGAGGGACCCCATTCTGCTTGGAGCATGCAAGTCCAGAGGGAAAGAGGGCCAGACTTCCCTGGTAGTGAGGGACAGGGTGAGAGGGGGTAACACAGGCTGTGGGGGTTTATACCTAAGGACTTCCGGTGTGCTAGCCGGCGCAGGTGCCTCCCCCACCCACCTTGGGGTTGCTCTTACTTGGGCTTGTCCTTGGAGAAACCAGTCTGGAAGTTCACCATCACATCTGTGTTTGTGAACTTCCCAATAAGAAACAGCCAACAGAAGCCCTCCCACCAGGCCCGGAAGCCCACCCCTGCAGAAGAGAGACACAGCTACTATTTCTTTTTTGACCAGTCACTTCAACATGCTGTAGTTTATACAGTCCCCAGGCTGCCCCTCCCTGTGGGCAGCCCAGTTGGGCGTACCTCAGACTCAGTGACAGAGAACAGCTTCCTTATTTGGCTTCAGTTCACTTTTGGAACTAACACCATACAGAGGGAGCGACCCCCAAATCAGCCTGCCAAAGGGCATGAGTGATGGGAGTCCAAGAGCTGGGGTTGCTCCCTGCAGCCCTGCCGCAGCAGTGTGGCCCAGAGAGGAACGCAAAGCAAAGACTCTCCAGCCCGAAAGCCAGCTCAAACGGGGACCAGTGGCCTCTTCACTCCCAGCAGCCCCTGTGGCCAGCCAGGTGAGATAGCTTGGGAAGGGCAAGGGCCAGAGGATGAGGCTAGGAGCCGGTGGGAAGGGAGACCCAGTCCAGGCTCACACAGAGCTCTGTCACCACGCCTGCACTGGGACCTGAAGGAACCGCAATTCCAGTCTGTGGTCTCTGTGTTTTCCTTGAGAGATGTGTAACACTTGTCCCCACCACATTAGTTTTCTTAGCTTCTGCTTAGAGCACTGTGCCTGGCAGATAGGAGAGGAGCTCAGTTAGGCTCCGAGTGTGGCCACTACTAGTAATTACCGTCACGCATAAACAAGGCGAAATGCTCTACAATGGGGCTGATTTGAAATACTAACTTTCAACAGTGCTCACAAATGAATCATTTCATCTGCAGTCAACTTTTTTCTCTTAGAGATATAAAATAGATAATTACTGACAAAAGAATTGGGGGAACTTTCCACAGGCATAATTTGTGTTCAGAAACATAGAAGCAAGCATTCCCTTGGCATGTATAAAATAATTCCATATACAATCTGTTATTGTAGAAGACCTTCTAAAATGGATTCAGCGCAAGAAATCCCAGTTGAAAAACATGTGTGATTTAAGGCATGTCAAACTTGAAATATGCATGCGCGGGCGTGTGGGAGTATGCATGTGCTCCCCATAATAGAGCTCCTGTGCTCCTCACTCTGCGGAGCCCACGCAGGAGTGGGCCTGAAATGATTAATGACAAAGCCCCAAGCTGCCGCACCCAAGGAGAACGTCTGACACAGCAACACAGAAAAGAGCAGAGAGTCAGCGACTGCTGTGCAGTGGGGAAGACTTGGTAACTATAGCAACTTGCTTTGGAAGTTGTTCCTTCTGTGCCAAAAATCAGGTAGGCCCTGTCAGGCCTCCCGCCGTCACACCGCATGGAGAGAGAAGCCATTCAGGAGACGCAAAGGGCACGCGAAGGAAAGTCAAGCTTCTGAAGTGCCAGCACCACAGGGGGCTGCGAAGTAGCAAGCGAGGAACAAGAAAGAGCAGTGCAGTTGAGGAAGAGCGGATTTGGAGCTCTTGCAACAGAAGGAGAGCTCTTTGTCATGGATACATTTGTGACCACTCTGATGTAAGCTGGCATGGGACACAGAAAGAGACCAGCACACTCTCGAGAACCAAGACAACTAATAGGGCCCAGGCAGGCTCAGGGTACTTCCTTCAGGCTCCTGGATAAGGCTTCACCCTTATCCAGGGAGGAGGGACTGGAATGAACACCAGCCCTGCCCCTGACCCGTGTATTAGATTTTTGGTAGTTGTGGCAATTTTAAAAAAAATGTTTAATGTTTATTAAACTGCAGATGGTTGCAACCACAGGGTGAGCTCATTACTTCTTCTCGTCAAATTCTTTACAGTTGTCATTAAAAAGCCTGGAGCAAAAGGAGCTCCTCAAACACGGTTAGACGAAGGTTTCCATGTCACCGGTCTCCAGGTCTTGGGGTGCCTCTGCAGAGATGGTGTGTACACATACAGGCAAATATTGTGCATATCAGTGACTGGTAACTTGCTTTCTACCCTTTTTCTTTCATCTCCAAAATTAAGCATTCAGGCTCTTCTTTTAGGTGTTTTTTAAGGGGAGTGAAAAGGGCTCATACAGAGACTCTAGAACCTTAGCAGTTGTCATAACCGTGCTTCTGAGTTCATTGCTCAGTAGTATCTACAACATCCAGCTCTCTTCCTTTGCCTTCTGTCCTTGAGGGTAGAGCTCTCCAAATCTGATGTCCTTCCCCTCCTGGGTCCCTGATCCCACAAGGCCTCTCAAACCCCAGACCTCATTCAGCCCCTTGAGTCCCTGACGCCAGTCAGGACTTGTTTTTCTGCCCTTCCTTTGTGAAAGTGCCTCTCACTAAGAAGTGGTCCTGAATTTGCAGTTATGGTGAAACAAAGCCCAAGAACGGCAGACCATTCAGACTCCTGACCTCATCTGGGAATTATACATCTCAGGGGAATTCCTGACCACGCTCCCCCTGGGCCACCTTTCACTGGGTAATCTGGGCAAATGACAAGGGTCTGAGCTATGGTGTTAAAGGCTGGAATTCAAAGGATGGGGTGAAGAGAAGAAACAATGTGGAGAAATGTGAAGCGACTTGATAACGGACTAGGTCCAGGGAATGGAGAGAAGGGAGTGAACAACCTCCACGTCTTAGAATCTAAGATTTGAAGCTCAAACAACCAGAAGAATAGTAGGATCACTGTCGAACAAGACATTCTTTGTAAAGGGCTTTCAAAAGCCCCTATTTTGTTTTTCTGGGTTGAATACTCTACTCATCAAATTTCAGAGACAGGCCAGGCATGGGAAAATCTGTGAGGCAGTGGAGTTTGTCTGCTATCCTTCTCGGCCCCTTTTCTCCTTCACCCCTCTGCCTGAGTCCATGGGCTATTCTTCCACGCTAAAGAGATGAACAGTATCAGGTGTGGGCTGATAAAGGTAAAAGCTGTGCCCTCTCCCAGGGGTAGCTACATTTTAAAAGGAGACCCATGAAGAAATAAAGCCTTAAGACAAAAGAGAATGCACCTACAAGTGTGGAAGTTTGGGGTCGTAGGGTTAATTTTTCAGACGAGCTGGTAGTCCCTGAATCTCACTGTTGGTTAATGCCAAGGTTAGTTCCGTTTGATGGGGACCACTTAATTTCAAAGCTGTTCTCTCCTGACCAGACTGTTGCCTACTGATGGAGCTTTAGGCCTATTTTTGTGTGAGGTACAAAGTTACTTTCTAGCCATTCATTTATTTCTTTTAAAAGGTAACAATAGAAGTAAGTTTCTTCCATATTTCCAGACAGTCTGTTTTGGTGCGATTTTCTGGGGTCCACAGTAGGTCTTCCCTAACTGGGGTTATGTAATATTAATAACCTACTGGAGAATGAAAACTCCATCACCACATCCAAAGCTTTAATGGAGGCACTTGGCTCTTCTAAAGAGACAGTTCCCCACACCCCCAGTTATGCTGAATGCAACTGGAACAGCTGATCTGCTATGCTGAGCAAGCATGCTCAGACAGGAGCCGGAAACTCAATAATGGAGGCATACAGCAGTCACCAATTCTAATCCAGGGGGGTTCAACAGAGGTCCAGCTGAAGGAGACACTGCTTCACCTCCTCCAGTACCTGACATTGAAAATGTTCCGACCGTATTAGAAGTAGAATGGGTACAATGGTGGAGAACACGGGCTGGAGCTAGGGTATTTGGGTCAAAACTAGCCCTGCCAATCACTACTCAGGTGACCTCAAGACATTTGTGTAACCTGCCACGCCTGGATTTGGGCCCACTTCAATACCCGCCCCACAGGGCGGCCGTGGAGGTAAAATGACAATGCACATAAAGCACTGGGGACAGGGCGTGGCGTACAGTTAAAGCCACGTGAGCGTTAGCAGTCAGTGCTTTTACTCACTCGTCGAAAAGTTTCGTATCACTTCACATTTGGCAGGCATTTAATTTTGCAATTAATTGTAGTTTCTTAAAATGGGACCAAAGGGGAGGGGAAAAGCAGTTTCTAGCTTTTTTTTTTTTTTTAACCATTTTGAGTTTCCCTCTGGTGTCCCAGGGTCCAGTAATGGCATCCACATGTGGCAAGGGACGATAGCAGTTAAGCCACACGCTAAGTGGCAGACATGTCAGGGGACTCTTCAGAGTTGTCTTTAAATTGTCGTTACCCTTTGGGGCAACATAAACCCCTCTTATGTTCCTTCATCATCACACTGTCTACTGCCAGGGGATCCGAGTTCAAGTGAACGCAGCCACCAACTTCTCCCTTCTGCTTCACACAGGCACCTGACAACGGAGACAAGGCAGTTAAAGGCCACCACGTAGATTCCCTGGCCAGTGGGAGTACCATCCCATAAACAGAAAGGCCGTGGGTTTAATTCCCAGTTGGGGCACATACCCAGGTTTCAGTTTCACTCCCTGGTCAGGGCTTGTGGGGGAAAGCAACCAATTGATGTCTGTCTCTCTCCTTTCCTCTCTCTAAAAAGCAATGAAAAAAAGTCTTCGGGTGAGGATTAAAAAAACACACACACCACACAGAAACATATTCCACATCCATGTCTTTTAAAAAAATTATGTATAGACCTAAGTAAGATTTTAGAGAGGTGACATTCTAGTATTAGTTTCTTCAGCTCAAGAAGAAACAAGGCCCATCTGAATATATCATCTCAATGAAAGCAGACCTGTGGTACCTCAGGGTTTGGAGAGAACTGATTCCACTGAAGACTGAGGAACGTGTGAAAAGACACTGAGTGAACGGGTCTTTTTCATCACGGTGTTTTATGATCATTGCACTGTGGAGCTATTCAAGTATTTGTTCAATATTCTTGCTGAGTGCTTTCTCTGTATATAAAATGCCTGTCCCATAAATGTTAATTACTGTTTGTTGATCTATTGAAAAGTAACAGTAACCTTAAGCATTTAAATTGGGTGTTTGAAAATATTTAGAACTATTATCATTTAGACGCCACATTCTCGGTGTTTGAGCATTTAACTAGGGTAGCTTTTCAAAAATACCACAGGAGGAAAATTTCTATTTCATACTGTTTTGAGAAAGTTCTATTTGTGTGGATTTCAGCAGGATCCCAATAAAGAAACATAGCGAGTTTAGTCCTTTTACCTGTTAGTTTAGCTAGTCTCAACACAGTTTGTACTGCTACTGATAAAAATTTCACTTTGATAGCATTATTTTTAGGTATGGAAATGGAGCATATTTGAAAGAACCCAGAGACTGCACATTTCCTTTGAGAAGACCAATCATTTCCTGCTGAAAATATAAGGCTGAATCGAATACTGATGTTAGAGGTCTAATAAATCTGTTGAATTATAGAAGCACGTAAACGATGCCTGAAAGGTAGCTCGTGCTAGAAGAATGTATTCAATTTACATGCGTATTATATATTTTCTTCCTTCAATCAACTTCCCAAGAAACTGAAGTATTTTAACTTGAAGCCAGCCCAGAGATGGCTGTTTCATATTCTATTCTGTGTTATCTAATCTTTAATTCTTTTATCCTATTTCTAGACAGACTAAACCTCATACTGGATAAAGGAATGCCTGGCACAATTTAATTTATCCTAAGATCCCAAAAGGCCACATTTACCAAAGAAAAATAGGTTCTTCAGGGTCCCATAACATGCAGGCCTGGAAGACTCACCCGGCCACAGCTGGATAAAGCACGCTGTTCCTTCCTCTACAGCGGCACTTGTTGGTATATCACCTACAGGCTCGCTCTCAGTATTAAAAGCACAAAATAATCAAGACACCTAAAGCCATAAAATCAATTCACAATCTCAGCTCTTGGGTGTAGTTAAGAGGCATTCAGGAAACATTGGCCCAAACTTTCTTGAAGTGCCAAATTCACCTGTTATCATTCTTTTGATTTAAGCCTTTCCAGTCTTTACTACCTCCTGGTAAAGACCCTATAGGCAATAAAATAAATTAGTAATAAACCTTTTTGGCGATGAGCTCATTAGCTTACTGGGAGTGTGTCAGAAAGAGCTGCCAGCACAGTGAACCGAGGTGGCAGCAGAGGCAATAGGAAGGGATGTGTGGAGTGGGGAGGGCCTGGGGTGGGGTGGGGTGGGAGAAAATTTATGCTGCAAGGAGAATGGCAGGTACCAAAGTAAACACTCTCTGCACATACATACACACGTGTGTGCATGTGTGTATCTTTCTTTCCCTCCTGCCGTAGGCTGGCCCTGGCTAGTGATTCTAACCCAGCATCAGTGGGGTCTTCTGTAGATTTTTTTTTTTTATTGTTGTTCAATTACAGTTGTCTGCATTTTCTCCCCACCCCTCCCCCCACCCCAGCCAAACCCACCTCCCTCCCCCGCTTCCACCCTCCCCCTTGGTGTTGTCCATGTGTCCTTTATAGTATGTTCCTGAAAACCCCTCTCCCCACTATCCCCTCCCCACTCCCCTCTGGCTATTGTTAGATTGTTCTTAACTTCAGTGTCTCTGGTTATAGTTTGTTTGCTTTTTTCTCTTCTGTAGATTTTTTTAAAACTCTAAATATGGTTTATAAAAAGATGATTTCATGTAGAAAATGCATATTATCTTTAAAAAAAACGACAATCTTAGGATCTAAAGATGTTCTGGCGCATTTCATCTATGTGTTCTATGTGTTTTGATATTTGCATAATTAGGATTGTGCCTATACGATTTTAAAGAATCCGAATATGTTTCTTCGCCTAAAAAAGAAACATTAAATATTCTCTTCCTAAGGAAGGAAATAATTATTATCTTAAATGTTGTCTTTTTCCCTTGTAATAACACCTAAGTCCCATGGCACACACCCCCTTTCCCCCAAACTCTGCCAAGGTGTTCATTATTTGCCTTGGTTTACTTTCAGCTGCTAGTCAGAAGTCCTTCCCCCCCCACTCCCCCAAACAGGACAATGGTAATTTCCCCTAAACAGTCTGCTCCCTGTACTCAGGACTTTTCTTCACTCTCCTTTCATAGCTGGACTTCCTATCCCTTCCCCCTTCCTCGTAACACAGCGCGATTGCTGTTGGTTGTAGTACTTACTGCAGAGCAAGGCAAATCTTAAGTAACTCAAATGGTTGACACAGATTAAACTGCCTGGTTCAAACCACTCTGTGAATCCCTTTCCTAGTTTTCAGCCCTTGGGGGCAGAAGGGGGAGGGCTGTTTGCCTGCCCTGAGGGCTTAACCCCCGTGCTAGGTTGAGTTCTCCTCTCAGACAGGCTGTCTGTTTCTGGAGAAGCAGGATATTTCCGTCTGGGTCTGCTTTCCTAGCTCTCAGACCAACCTGCCTGCTGTCTTCAACATGCCAATCTCTGTCCCCAACCCCCCCCCCACCCCGCTCTTGGCCCCAGCTCCTTACCAATGTTACTAATCCAGAGCCAACTGTCTCCATCAGCAGATTCCAACCTTCCAGTTTATCCGTGCCGGTGGTCGATGTCAGGGCTGGTGCAGCAGTGAGCTGAGTGCCCTTGGTCTTTCCCTTTACCCAATTACCTCAGTCTGCTTCCCAGGAGGGTGTTTCTCCACCCACATCTTCCCTGAAAATCCTCCTTTTCACTGCATACCCTGTCCTAGCCTTAGAATATCTAAGTCTTATCAGCGGAGGTCATTCTTTATCCAGCACGTCATTTGTGCACACATTAACATGTTGGAAAGTTAATTGCCCTTTTCTGGGAAAACCGAAATTTCACATGGAAAATAAACAGAAACTTATTTTCATCAATGGGAAAATAAATCAGTCAGTTATAATCTATTCCCGCCCTGGCATACTCTGGCAGTGAGCTGAAACTCACACACACACTGCTAGAGAAAAAAGAAAGCTGCAGAAGATTGTGTACAGTGTATCACGAACACAGAGTTTGAAAGCTCTGCACGACAATACTGTGTTTCTTCGGGATTTACACATTCACACACATTATTCAACTTATATTCTTGGGGAGAGATACACATATTCCGTACACACATCCTTACATATACATATATGTTCCCCCAAATAAGTATGAATGCATGTGTAGATATATTCATATGTATGTATATATATGTAATAAAAATATAAATAAATGCAAGGAAATAATAAACACCTCAAATTCATTGAAGTAGTTACAAATGGAAGAACAGAAGTAGCTTCAACCATATTGGTTAGTGTATATTTCTTAAGATGGGTAGAGGATATGTGGGTGTCCATTATGTATTTTACAAATTTTATGTATTACATAACCCACAAACCCAAAACGCCTTCCAGCTTTTATTATAATACGGCAGTTTGGATAGTTTATTAAAGTTAGCTGAAATTGTGATAGACTCACTTGTTATTGGCCTTCCCACAATGTAAAACTCTGGTAAGAAGCTGCTGGCTCTATTTTCTCAGGGAGATAGACCCTCTGCCATTGTAAGCTAATGTGGCCCTCTCTGTCTCTTGTTCCAAGCGCAAGGCACAGTAGGAAACGTCAATCCTAATTAAAACCAGCTCCTCTCTTTCCCGAAACTAACTGTGGAATTAACACGGATGCGAGGCTAAGTCTCTAAACTGGTGTCAGAAAACTGGCTATGACTTCTGTTCATCTCTAGTCAGGCTTCAGTGTTATAAATCACCATTAACTAATAATAAAATCATATTTTAATGGAGTATAATTACCATTAATATTATTCCTGAATTTTTCATTAAAATATTCAGAGAATATCTCCCACCTTATTTTCCTGGGATCTGAGGTGTGCCGAGGCCACGGGCACAGAATTCCAGATAATCATAAGAGATTAATCTAGTATGAACTGGTTCATTTTTGTACCTTTTCTTTAAGCTACATTTATTTTTTCTACACATAAAACTGGTACCATGTGCAGCCACAACAAGCCGTAATTAATAATATCTGTGTAGTGTTAGCATTTGCAAAGTGTTTTCAATCTGAGGTAATCAGCCAGAATTCCGTAGTTGTCATTTTCTAATACAAATCATATGCCACCAACATATATAAAGTCCTTGAGAAAATTAAGTAAATATTTTAAAATCTTACATTCTAAGTAATAGTAGAAACCACGAAACTTTAAATTATGTCCTATCCTATGGAAGAAATGAAATTTAAAAAATTTAAAGGTACCTCTAAAAATCATACTTTGAAGACAATAATACCTTATATAGTATATGTGGAAACTATGATATACAGTATCATAATATTCCTGTGAGGTGAAAATAGTCATTTTATTGGAGAAATACTAGGTACCCAAACTCTCAATCACCAAGTTCCTTATTAAGTTCTCAAGATAATAAAAGTGCTCCAAGGAAATAACAACTTCAGGCTAACATTACTCACAATTTACCGGAATTCGGAAGAAGGTGGATCTCAAGTGCAAACTTATCTACAGAAATTAATAGCCCAAATGCATATAACTTCAAATGGTTCGTTAAAAAGTATGTACACACACAAGAAATAAGAGAGAAAATTAGGCAGAATGTTAGTAACAAGAGAGTCTGGGTAAAAGATGTCTGGGCTGAGTTTTCTTTGTACTAAACTTGCAAGTTTTCTGTCCATTTGAAATTATTTCCCAGTAATTTCAGGGGAGGAGCAGGAAAAAGAAACGGGACAGATGCTACGTTTGCCGTCAGACACACAGAGTCCCCCGAGGCCTAGGCCCTCTGACCAGTTCCAGCTCTGATACCAGCTGTCATCCTTCATTCGTCACAGGAAGAATATGTTTACACAGCCTTGTTTCCAGGGAGTGAAGTGTCCCTTTCTGGCCTGGGTTCAGAGCCCAGACCTTGGCTCTCGGAGTGAGAGCCTCCTGTAAGATACGCCCAGTTTCCTGAACATCCCTGCAATAATGTGGAGTGGAAAAATGCCATCGTTTCTGATGGGTTCTGTGGCAGGCCAGCCCCAAACCACCTGATTGGCCGTGTGATTAGAGTTTAGTCTGTCAAGGGTCTGAGATTTCACCCTTCTTGCAAGCTATTGTACTTTCCTGCTGCTGATGGAAGACATGAGTAGGAAATGAAAAACTTTAATACTCATAGTAAAAGCAGTAGCCAAAGTGTCTGATGTTCTCCATGGTTTCCCCTCAGGGTGATGGGAATAGGCCTGGATGCAGGTACATTTGCATGCGCTGTGGTTTGTGTCTCAGGTTTGTGCTGTAACACTGAGCTCCGAGTGCCTGCTGATTTAAAGCGGGGAGCAAGCAAGTTGGATTTCGGCAGGGAGGGAGACATTATCTCTTTCCCCAAGGTTGTTCACTGCCTGAACAACCCTGAGAAACGGCCCAGATGAAGAGTGGTCAGGGACTTGTCGGAACACAAGAGCCCCGGAGGGCCTTCTCTCAGCAGAGTCACTTCTCAGTAATAGTACCGTAACCAGTGAGGAGCACAGTCCAGCTCATCAGTCATAGCCAAACATTTTCAGGATGGAGCTACTGGTGAGTGAATTGCATAGGAAAATTATTAGATAGGAACAGATGGATGGGCAGGGAAGTACATACAGCTCAGCCAAGCTCTCATCTTTGATTAAGACATAGAAGGGGTAGAGGAAGAGAGCAGATAAGGAGGCTGGAACCCCCAAGGAGGATGGGAAATGTCTCCTTTACTTGTCTTTCTTTCCCTGAGCAGCTCCTCCTCCTCCCTGAGCCTTTCCTTTTGCTCTTTAGGGGGTGACACTTTGGTGGCAGGCCCCGGGTTGCACTGCTTTCCTCTGAGAGTTCTCCCGTACCAGATATTCGCTGCAGCCAGTTGCCTCTTGCTGCTCCTTTGCATCTTAGTTCTCACTGAAGGTTCTGGTTTCACAGTAAAACTGATGGGATGTAATTTCTCAAATATCCTAAAACCTCTCTCTCAGTCCCAAGATCTCAAAGGTACAGAGTCACTAAGATGCTCAATGTTTTTATTTTTTCAGTCAAGAACAGTTTACTGTTTAATCACACATGGCTTCCACCCATTCCACGTAACATTTTTTGATCACTTTCTTTGCTCTGGGACTGTCTTAATGCTCGGGATACCAGGTTTAACAAGACAGTGTGCCTGTTCCCAAATATTTTGCCATCTCTGCCTAGAAAATGCTAGAGAGTTCATAAACTATTAGATTATTAGGTGAGATCAGTAAGGTTGATGAAAATGTAGCAATATTTTGAAAAATAGTGTGTACCAGCATTTAGAAAATATAAAAAACATACCTTTAACTACAATTAAAATGATTACAGGTATCTAGTAAGAATCTAACTGTAAACAGAATACTGAGTGGGACTTTTCTGTTACCCCAGAACTCTTATGACAGAAAGAGAAGGCGAGAGACGCCCAGTATACCACCTACAGTGCTTATCCTTATTGGAATACCAGGCAGGGAATTTTAAAACAACAATAATTATGTTAAAGGCTTTAATGAAAAAGGTTGACAACATGTGTTTTAGCAGAGGGATGGAAATGGTAAGAAAAGAATTAAATAAAAATGCTACAAAGAAAAAAGCCCATGAATGGAGCTACAGAATGCTTTGACAGTATACTCCACAAAGCTACAGTGAGGATCAGTGAACTTCAAAGATAAAACAACAGCAATTACCCAAGCTGAACACAAAGTGTGTGAAGGTGGTAACAAAACAGCGCACAGCGTCCCAAGAGCTGAGACAGTATCAAATTACCAAGCATATACATATTTGGAACCTAAGAAATGGAGGGGGGCGGGGCGGAGAGAGAGAGAACAGGGCAGAAGAAATATTTGATGAGATAATGGCTAAGTTTCTGAAAGGTCCATAGATGAGCCTGATGATCCGCCAAGTTTACCGGACCACCGTGTAAACGGTGGGCAGGTCCTCCTCACTCCGTGAGCTAATAACGCAAGTGAGCCGGGAGAATGGGCTGAAGCTTGCAAGAGTGATCTGCTTATTCACTGTGTTAATGAGGCATCAATCATGCTGACAAGTCAACCTAATAGAACAGTCCAAAAGAAGCTTGTTTAGGGCCAGAAAATTCTCTAAGGTAAAAGAGGTGCTAGCTTCACTATGGGAAAGTGACTGACTATAAGCTACTCAAGTAGCTAAAGCTCTGGGTGTTCCTTTCCTTTCTAAGCACAGGACAGTATAGGCGCCTGGCACAAAGGAACTATTAGTAAATAGTTGTTGAATGAATAAAATAAATGAGCAGAAAAGAGAAATCGACACCTGGAGCTTTTCTCAAAGGAAGCAGGTTCTCAAAGGACGGACGGGGTCAGAGGCACTGCCACCCTTCAGCTGCACATAGCACAGTCAGCGTCTGCGTCGGCACCTGCTCTTACTCTTCCCAGTGACCAGCACTAACCATAGTGATACCAACTCACTCCTCCTTTCGTTATTTAAGAAAACTTACTGAAGACATCTTGTGAGGCTACGGCCTGCACTGAGGGCCGGGGGCACAAAAATACACAAGATACAGTTCTCAGATGCTCATCTGACATGAGGAGACAGGAATATAAACAATTATAATACACTCTGACAAGTGCTATTGTAATGTGATTTTTACATGGAAATGATGCCCAGGATATTCTCTTTAAAAAGGTGGAAAAACTTGTAGTAGCTTTCAGCAATAATAGAGATTAAGGTCACGGGCTTTGAAGTCAGACACACTGGCTTCAAACCCAGGCTCTACTCCTTGTAAGCTGTGAGACACAGGCCAGCCAAGTCTCAACTCCCAACCTCTGCTCCTGTCTCAGCAACATGGATTATTACCAGTTCCCAGCTTCTCCTGGTTTTTAGGAGAAATAAATGAGATAAAGTAAACTACTTAGGACAGTGCCCGGCACAAAAATAAAGGATGGTTCATAGGGTGGGGGGGGGGGGGGGGTGAGGGTGGCAATTGTTGTAATACTAGTACTTGCTTTACAATATCTAAAATTTTAACCCTTCGTTGTATGAGAAGGAGATTTATCCAGATGATTTATTTCTCAAGAATTCTAGACAGGTAATGTTTTATTTTAACAAACGTGCATTATACCAAGAACTGGGAGCAGAAGGATGAGTAAGACAGTCTCTTGCCCTGGTTGGTGTGGCTCGGTTGGTTGGAGCATCGTTCCATAAACCAAAATGTTGTCAGTTTAATTCCAAGTCAGGGAGAGCCAACTGATTGATGTTTCTCCCTCTCTTTCTCCCTCCCTTTGCCTCTCTCTAAGATCAGTAAGCATGTCCTCAAGTGAGGGTAAAAAGAAAAAGACAGTCTCTATCCTCTGGCAGAAGTACTGTCAGCAATATCTGTTTGGGCACCATTTGTAATCAACGAAGATCCTACAATCACCAAAACGTTCAAAATAGAATTGGAAGTATAAATAAATGCTCTAAACACACACATTCTCCCCTTCAGCAAGAGTGCTTCAAAGTAAGGTGCCACTAGGGAATTTGGATTTATGATGAAGTTTTTATAAGTTGTGTAACTTTAAATAGCACCCTGTGAGTCCCCACGCAGTAAATCGGGAGCCATTTGACAGGTCTGTCACTTGCTTTTTCTCATTCTTCAGAAAACTCCAGGGAGGCACCTCTCCACTTATGTAAGCCTCTCTGTATCTACGCTTTGGAACACTTGCCTTTGTTAGTTAAAAATAACCTGGATTGTTCATAGTTCTCTTTTTGTTCTGGTGTGTCTTTAAATGCAGCTGCATGCAGTTTCACAGCAGTTTAATTGTGAGTTTAAGAACTCAGTTAAAATTTGGACACTGCATCTTACATACCTCATGCTCGACATGGAAAGATGTAAGGTTATTAATTTTCACTTTTCATAAGTGCCCAAAATGGCTCTCACATTAATCTCCCTTTTTTGGATAAAGGAATAAAAAAAGAAATTGGGCTGGCCGATGTCTTCTGGTAGTGGGGTGCTGCCATTACCCCGCTGGATCTACCTTCTTGCCAAAGACAATTAGAAAGTTGGACAAAATAGTAAGAATATATGCTTGAAACTCTCTGAGAGACTATAAGCTAGAAAAGAATTGCCAGGCCAGGATCTGGGGGAATTTGATGGCCCGGTTACTTTCTCTTGTTGGCTATAAAAACACACCCTTCCTATCTCCTGCTGGAGGATGCAGAGTTGACGGAGGCACCAGCTGTTGCCCTTCTGGATCTACTACTATGTCACGCCATGGCCAGCTTCCCTTATGCTACCCCTAGTCAATGATTAAGCACAGTGAAGTTAGTAACACTGGCCCATCCCCTAACAGGCAACTTTAGTAAAGGACACTCCATAGACCCGGCCAAGCTTCTTAGAATAACACTGCAGTCCAAGACACTTTTCAACCAATACTCCTTTGTCCTTCCTCTTCTTTCCCCATCCAAAGGCTCTCCGTATGCCTTCTCTGCTCCCACTTTTCCTTCACAGGCTTGCCCCCCAATAAATATCATGCACATCTAAGCCTGTCTTGGCATGTGCATTACAGAAAAATGACTTTTCATTACCTGGTAGGCAAAGAGAAATGTCACCCTGACGGGTATGTGGAGCACAGATAGTCCCTGGCAAAGGGGAGTGGCCAAACTGCTAGATTTCACCAATGGTGACCTGAAAAATCATCCTGAGGAGGTGACTGTCCTTGCTAGTGTAGTGATTCAGGAATGAAATGAACAATGCCTAAAACGACAGTGGGGAGGGCTGGTTATTGCCAAGTTGCAAGGATGCTTTGCAGTGGGATAAGAACAAGAGGGCTGTTCACAAGCAGGTGAAGTCTGTGGATGAGAGCTTACTTTGGTAGCTTACAAAAAGGCCCCTAATTCTGGCTGTGGGATTGCAGATACCACGGAGTAGCCAACCGAAGACCTGTTCATTAGAGTCACAGAGTTCCAGAGACATTTAAATGCTCCGTTAACTCAGGTCTGCTATGCCAAGGCCAGGGAAATTTGCACGGGGGCACAGGAACTGCCTGGCCACAGAGGCAGAAATGAGGACTGTAGTGAGCTCCCACTTGCCAAGGTCAATCTGTCTACTGCTGCCTCTACGTGTCCAATCTATTAGCAGCCACTAGGATTCTAAAATGTATGTAGAAATCCTAAGGGCCAAGAATAGCGAAGAACACCAACGAGAGAGATGGGCATGCTCTCTTGGATATCAATACTTTCTATAAGGCTATAACCACGAAAAAAACTGTGATGTTGGTGTAAAATTAGACCCAGGGGATCAGAATAAAGTATGTAAATGGGCTTGTATTTGTGTGTCTGTACTGTCATCATTATATAGTTACATCAATCATTCCAGTGCATCAACATAAACGTATAGTTATTTTTGGTCTGTGTTTATGTATTTTTGATGAAGTGGCCCTGCAGAGAGAGCACTGGGGAAAGGACCGTCTTCAATAAATAGGGCTAACTTGATTGGATATCCATATGAAAACAAATGAAACTAAACCCTTACCTCACACGGCAGAGAAAAATCAATTCCAGATGGATTATAAAGACTGTTGATCTGCCCTGACTGGTGCGGCTCAGTTGGTTGGGTGCCGTCCTGCAAAGTGAAGGGTCACTGATTCGATTCTCAGCCAGGGCACACAGCCGGGCTGCGGGTTCTGACCCCAGTCGGGGCATGTACCAGAGACAACTGATCGCTGTTTCTCTCCCACATCAATGCTTCTCTCCCTCTTGTGCCCTCTCTTTCCCTCTTTCTCAAAATATGTAAATAAAATCTTTTTTAAAAAAGACAGATTCTGACTGTGAAAGGTAAAACAACAAAGCCTCTAAAAGACAAGATAGGAGAATCATTTACAACTTTGGCACAGGGAAATATTTCTTAAACAAAGCAGAAAAGGCACTAACCATAAAAAAGATTGCTAAATAGACTACGTTAAAATTAGTAACTTATTTTCAAA
The DNA here is from genome assembly GCF_022682495.2 of Desmodus rotundus. NCBI lineage: Eukaryota > Metazoa > Chordata > Mammalia > Chiroptera > Phyllostomidae > Desmodus > Desmodus rotundus. Next base: position 62,590,773 of record NC_071397.1, read on the forward strand.
GAGCACCATTAAAGTGAGAAGACAAGCCACAGAGAGGGAGAAGATGTGGCTAATAAACATGAAAGGATGCCCAACCTCATTAGTAGTCAGGGAAAAGTTAATTCAGATCATAATGAGACACCGCCACAAACCCACTAGAATAGCTAAAGTGAAGCAGAGGGACACCAGAGGCTGACAAACACACGGAGCAACAGGAATTCTCAGACCGCTGGTGGGAGTGTAAGTTGGTGCAACATCTTTGGAAACCCCTTTGACGTTATTCACTAAAGATGAAGATATGCACAGGATATGATTTAGCCAATTCCACTTCTAGGTATACACTTAACAGAAATGCCTACACTTAAATAAGAAATAGATGGAAAAACATTCACACCAGTATTATGTGTAAGAGCCCCAAACTGCAAACTAAAACATTCGTCAACAGAGTGGATAAACTGTGGTATATCTACACCACGGCCTATTACAAAGCGATGAAAACCAACAAAGCGCTGTTTACATAGAGCAGCACGGTGGAATTTTAAAAGACAGCCTAAAAAACACATACTAAAGGATTCCATTTACATAAAGTTTAAAATAGAGGCAAAATGAAACTGTTATATTCAGAAACACATGCTTAGGTGGTAAAAAGCCTAGATGGAAGCAAGAAATGGTTATAAATTAGGACGGTGGATACCTGTGGGGTTGCAGGTGAGAGAGGGGGGCCATCAGAAGGAAGCACCAGAGAGGCTTTCGGGAGTGACGGCAATCATCTATGCGGATTACACCGCATTCACACTGTGGCAGATTACTGAGCGGACAAGTTTACGCACTTTTCTGGAGGCATGTTTGATAATAAAAAAGATTAAACAACCGAACAAAAGGAATGGTTGGTCTTCGCCATCCACATGAAGGGCTTACTACTTGGTTAGCAGGTCTTTGAGCTATTTCGTTGATAATGGTAAGCAGTTCACACTGAATTATCCAGATGCTTTTACTGAGACTCTATGCCAGACATTTCTGAGATGGTTGGCTAAATATAAAAAAACCAAGTTTATTGCCAAAGAGCTGTGGAAAATCAACCAATCCAAAAATCGAATTTAAAAATTTGGCCTCTTTGATATGCTCTAAAAAACAAGATTAACAGAATCAAGCATAGCATTTATTTTTTGAGCCGAGCGAGGTGTCTTTAAAGGAAAATGGATCCCTGCCGACAAAGTAACTGAGACAGCTGAGCTCACGCAGACAGGAAAGGGACAGGTAGAAAGTCGGATCCCGGAGAGCCTCCCCTCGCCTCTTCTTTGTTTTGAATTACATAACCTCCCTGGCAGAATCATCTTTGACAGAATCCTCAGAAGATTTCCAGATCTGAAAGATGACAGAATAAAGGATAACTGAGCATGTAAAAGGGCAGGATTTCTCAGGTGTAACAGAGAAAAAAGGAGGAACTGCAGAATAAACCGAGGTACTAGAAAACCAAGATGACATTGAGCCTTTGGGAAGTGAAATGTGAAGTCTTACAAAGACAGAAGGTTCATCTGCACAGTTTGACCATCCAGGACGGCCTACTGGACTGTACTTAATGAGAACAGGTGATCAAATTAGGATTATAACAAATCAGACAACTACTTCAACATGGGAGTTTAATGATGGGTTTAAAATACTAAGGAGATTGGACAACCTTCGCTGGAGACGGTCCTTCCATCCCACAATAGTCAGAACCCCTCTCGATGAGCCCAACTCTCTGGAAACTGCCCATAGACCGCTGGGGGGTCACACACTGCAGCCTGGAGCCACTGTCAAGTCAGCTCACCAGCTGCAGCAATGTTTTCAAGGCTGCCTGACTATTTTCTGTTTCCCTGGAAATCTCTCCATTTTTCACAATGACCACTTTTCTTACAAATGTTGACACTCCTGCTTCCCAACCATCCTGAGCAGCGTTGGCATCTGCTTCCAAGAGAAAATCAACACCATTAGAAGGAAATTTTCTCAACTTTTTGGTACCAAACCTTCTGTTTATATAGCTATCCTTTTCTCCTTCCTGCGGAAATTTCCTTTTACAAATACAAGATCGATCCCTCCCTCCAAACACGACAGCGACCCTTTCTCTGCCTAGTCCCAAACTGTACTGCTCATCCTCTGAGCCCTGCTCCTCCTCCAGTGGTCCTTTCTCAGCAAAGCAGGACTCTGAAAGTTATCCTTGCCTCTGTCCTCTCCAATCCCCAAGTCCAGTGCGCTCAGTGCATTTCACATCCTGACTCTCTCTTGAATCTACCTTGCTGTCTCCTCTGTCACCACCATCCCCAATTATTGTACAGTAACAGTCTTACTGGTCTCTTGACCTCCAAGGTTACTTCTAAGTCATTTACCACGCTTGTAGCCGCCGATTATCTTACCAAAATGCTGTTCTGATGTTACTTCCTATTTTATTACCCATGGAATAAAATGCAAACTCTTTATCATGGTTCCTAAGGCCCTCTCATGATTTGCTTCCGGCTCACCTTTGCCATTATTTTTAGTTACTCCACTCACTGCATGCTTTGCATCATGCATTTCCAGACACCGACACACCAATTTCCTTGGCCAGGGGGACCGTCCACCAGCACTTTAGCATTTGCCTGCCTGGGTGCCCTCAGACTTTACATGCCATTTCCTTTTGGAGGCCTTTCCTGACTTCCTAGACGAGGTTTGGTCTCTGTGCTGAGCCTCCCCAATATGACATTCATTGTTGTCAGTTTCTCTGTACGCTCAGAAAGCAGGGCGCTGTCTGTTCACCAGTGTGGCTCCACTACTCAGCAGAGTAACTCTGCAAGCATCAGAAATGTTTGTTGAATAGAGAAAAATATAATACATATAAAAAGAAATACAAAAATAAACCATTCACAATAGGAGATGTGCTCCTTTACCTGGAAAATAGTTCCTATAGATTTTCTTTAAAATTAGTAGTGCAACATTTCACAGCTTTCATAGATAAGAATGAAATAGATAATTTTAAGTAATATCTGAAGCTGTTACAATAGAAGACAGATTGGGATTTGATGGCTCTTGTGTCTTTTAGATTGTTTCCTGGCCAGCAAAGTGGACGAGAACTTTATCACTTTGGTAGACATCGACGTCCTGTATCGTAAGAGTAGAAGTACTGGAAAAGCTAGTTACCTAAAGGAAGGATAAGTAAGAAATTCACCAGGAAGTCTTTGAGTGTAATACACACCCATACACAAGGAACATATTTACTTAGATATGATAAATTATTCATTATTACTAAAAAATGTGTCTATTATAGGGAAGACAAACTATAAATACCCTGAGAAAGATGACCTCAATACATGCTCAGTTGTGCTTAAATATTTTTTTCTAAAGAAAAAGAGAGCAGCTGGCCTTACAATAATAAGAAAAGGTATTGATAACTGGGCTGTAAAAAAAAAAGTGCCTGAAATGTTCATTCAAAGCTGGTATTCATTCTTTATTCAGAGCCTGGCTGTCAGGCTTGAAAAGCAACAGATTACTGATGCATTCTCCAGCCAAGTCATGGGAACATAAATAAATTTGTTCTTAGTACAGCGATGAATAAAGGGAGGAAAAGACTCATTCTTTGTATTACAAGGATTCTATGCCTTCTGTTTGGCTTCAGTAGAAAGATTTCTATTAATTACAGCTATATGACACAATTTAGAAATATTATAATTTGATATTTTCATTAGTTCAACACAGCAAAGCAATCTTTAAATCCTGATACTGCATGAGTAATATCTTGCATTGGTTTATTTGCATTTTTTTATTACATGGACAATATAGAGATTGTGAAATCCAAAAGAAATTTCTTGCACTATTTAGGAGCTTTAAGTAATTTGTTTTATGCCTCCTTCAGTTTAGGGAAATAGTTTTAAAAAAACTAGGGTCAAGATAAATGTAGTAAGCATGAAAATAAACAGCAACAGTATATTTACCAAAGGACAAAGACAAAGCTACGTTTTAAAAGTAATTCATGAGACTTCCCATTAAATTGAAAACACTTGGTTAATTTTTGCTCTCTGCTCTAAAAAGTGACTTCAGAAATAAATATTAGTAACTTCCACCTTTCGGCCAGAAGAGTTGATCCTATGTTTTCCATTTCGTAAATTAACACGCTCACGCACACACACAGTTTTGACGAGGTGAGGACTAATTTTAGTCAATCTTGTTACTAAGATTAGTGGTGAAATTTTTTTTAAACAGGAGGACTGTCTAGGAAGATATGATTTGAAGAGCCCTCATGGACAGAATAAAAAGGGGAATTTCTGAACCTGTTTACACGAAGAGCTATTGTGAGTTGTCTATTTTAGATAAGGCCCGGGCTGTCTTGTGAGAAATCTATCTGGCAAGCTTGAATCGGTACTAACTGTCCCACTTGAAGAAAGCTTGTATGTAATAAAAGAATTAGAGAAACTGAAAAGGAGCAAGAACTCCCTGCGGTGATCCGAGAAGACTTCGCGAAAACTTGGAAGTGACACGCCGGTTGAAGAAAGGGTGGGGCTTTCTAAAGGTGGAATACGGGGAGGTGTTTCATAATTCACCGAATACAGCCCAAACGAAAATTTTGTTTTTTTATCTTTTAGTAAGTATTTACAATGCGAAACTGCTTCAGAAGTCATCTCTTCTGCCCAAATATATTATAAATTATGAAAATCAGTGGTTATAGCTTAAAATGCCTTATAAATGTGCATCTTACAAATATTCCTTATTTAGAAAAAGTTGACACACTCTCTCCCCCTCCACAATGACTGAATTTCACCCCAAACTCCACTGCGGCTCAGTGGTTCCCTCCCCTTCTTCTGTCCCACCCTTATTGGGAAGAGGAAGGAACAGTGTCGCAAAAAAACCCAGAGGGATTGACAGCTTCAAGGAGGCAGAGCACACACAGAATAAAGATCAAATAAAGGACTAAAGAGTACTCGTTGGATTTGGTAATATGGAGGCGAATGGATGACTTCAACCTAAACAAGTGAAGCCAATTATTTCCCCGTGACATTCATTTTTTCTGACTCTATGCTTATGCACGACCTTGTATGTTAGTGATATAATTCAGTTAGAAAAAGGCAGTCACTACCCAGTAACTTTCATTCCTCCTAGGATATTAAAATTGACCACTAAATGATTTATTCCAAAATTTCCTCAGAAGGTAATCTGAATATCTAGACTGAAAGGTTATTTTGATTTTAAAATCAGTAATTTTATATATATATCTCCTCTTCAGTCTATGGACATGTTTTTATCTTACAGAAATGTTGTAAAAAAACCAAAAAGTAATCTATCATGAACCATTTAGGCTACATACGTCCAGGCTTTACAACAGATCCACTCCTGTTACTAAGAAATCTTTTTTCATTTTCTTTTTACCACCCTTAACTGCTCCAACACCAACAGCACTATGTCTTGGTTATCTGGCTATAATTGAGCTTTATAAAAACTACCTACTAGCTACTCCTTTGACCATAAGCACACTTAAAAAAGACACACTTTAAACTGTGCATATTTTCTTGAGTTAAATTCAACACTACGGTTTTGTAAGGTTGGAAAGAAACCTCAAATGTCTATGCAATCTCTTGTTCTTAGGCAAGGCTACCAAAAGACCAAAGCAAATCTTTTTATTAGAGCCATTAGGAAATGGTTTTTTATGCCCAAATGGTATTGCTACACTCAAACTCAGTTCATCATTCCTATAACACAAGGATACAAGTCATTAGTTATCTGCCTAAATAACCCCCAAATCAACAAGTTATCAATGAGCGTGTGTATCAGCTATCTATTGCCACAATAACATATGTGAAATAATCTACCTTGAAACTTAGGTGCGAGGCAATAGCATTTATTTTTGCTAATGGGTTTATAGGTCAGCTGAACAGTTCACCTGGGCTGGGCTAATCTTAGTTAGGCCTGCTCATCTGTCTACAGTCAGCAGGCGAGCTTGTGCTTGGCTGGTCTAAGATGGCCTCACTTGGGAAATGCCCTCTGCATGAGGTTTCTGATCTCCTAGGAGGCTCCTGAGCCCATTTCTGCCATATGTTTTCTGCCAAAACAAGTCTCAGATTCAGCAGGTGGATCAGAACCCATCTCTTGATGGGAGGAGGTGGAAATCGAATTGCAAAGGGAGCAGACAAAGGAGGCAACGATAAAGACTGTAGTCAAACTACCAAAACGTCATTTAGACTTTTTTTCACACTAAATAACCTGATATCAGTGCCACTTCCCTTCTACCTCTGAATCTGGAATGTACAATCATTCACAACTCATTTTAATGTTGCAAAATATAATTTCAAGAATAATGTTAAAGTCAAGGTATGCTAAAATTGGCAAGTTAAGATTTTAATTTAAGAGCATGAGTTGAAACATACTGATTTTGTGAACTTAGGATGAAAATGTTATAAAAGTTACCCTTTACACCGGACAGTATGAATCTGTACAATTAGGAACTCACACATGCAGCACAAGTGCATTTAACAATCTTTGTTTACTATCTAGGTATTAAGAAACTACTGTTCATTATTTGGTAAACTTTCAGAAATACTTTTATTCAAAGAGCAACACCCATGAACCTTTAAAGTGAACCATTTATTAAATCAGACTGTTATTCTTAACAGTTATGTAAGTTACAAGTATGTTTATGTCAGAGTATTTCACATGGAAATCTTTTAAACTCTTATAGGCAAGCAAAATCGTACCACACAATATATAAGTGGGGGAGGGTACTGCTAAACATTCAAATAAGGCAAGTATTTTAAAACAATAGAACAATAATTAAAAAAATTCAAGCATTCCTTTAAGAGAATTCAATACTACAAGCTAAATGTACTTTCTGAGTGTATTCATATAATCAAGTCAGTGTTTCTTTTTTGAAAACATCAAGAAGTGGAATAAGGCTCATTAATAGATACAGTTGCCCTCATGATTTCAATCTCAGTCGCTTCCTTTAAATTAAAATTCACAAAGTGCACAATTAAGATACATCAAAAACTGAGTCTGCTACTCTAATAACAGCTGTCCATGCTTAATACTTAGTGGTTTATTTGACCGAATTATGTCTTTTCAGGGAAAAATAAAAAAGATAAGCCACTGTAAAACATTTAGTTTGAAATGTATGCTAATAATTTTCTTAGAAATCAAAAATTATGGAGGAAAAGGTTATTTATCTTAAGGAAAAGAAAGCAAAACACTGAAATGACCAAACATTTTCAAAGAACAAGCACCACAAAGGACATTGCATTCAGTTGTGTAATATTTATCAATGCATTTTTCTTACTCCAACCAGTCTACTTCATCAAATTCCGAATCATCTTCTGAATCACTATACTCCACAGCAATGCGGCGGGACAGGATGGTGGCAACGTCATTTTCGATGCGTTCATGTTTAGCTTCCTGTTCACGCTGCTCTTCTACTTTTCGTAGCTGAATACCTGACACAGTAAATGCAAACCATTCATCGTAAACCGAAATACCAAATGCTAGATATTATTAATCTTTCTGGAATGAAGTCAAATGCACACAAGAAATACTAATAGAAAAATATAAAGCAAGATCTATTAAAAAGATCCTGAAGGAATTATATTTAGAGAGGCATTAATTCCTCATTATGCTCCCTGTGATAGTAGTTGGTGGACCCTGCCAGACACCCAGTGGCCATCTACAGTTTACTAAAACATTACAATCTATTGTGCCTCTCTGCTCACCAAATCCTAGAAAGTTACCCAGATGATGCTTTTCTTCTATCACCTCTATGGTCAAATAAAATAAACACTGCTGACAATATTTTCTGAGGCTTTGTTCTCCCTCTACTTGAGGAAAAGGCACTGTTATTCATTCTATACTGTTAGCACCTGGCATATAGTAGGTGCTTAGGAAATGCTGGCAGAATAAATCAATGATATGTCAGGTTTGGGGTTTTTTTTAAACTAAGGGAGGAAACTTTTAAGGCATCTGGAGGTAGAGCAAGTGTCACTGAGACACCAGACGGAGAGCCTTTACTCTGAAGAAAATACAGTTTTTTTAAAGGAGTTAATGTACATATTAAACATAATATACAGGGTTTTAACTAATTTTTCTGTAATGTTTAATTCTGGTACTTTTAATTTCTCATTCATTCAATAAACATTATAATCCCTACTAAGTATGAAAATAAAATGACCAAATGTGATATATTTTCTTAAAAATGATTTAAAATAGAAGTTGAACATAGCTTTACTTTCTAAAGACCATTTGTGCAAAAACATGATCATTTAAAATTTTATAAATGAGAAAAGGATTATTGTTCAACAGAAAGTTGCCAGGGCTCCAAGAGCAATGCTTTTGATGGCCTGAGAACATTACCTTTTCGTATGGCTTCCAGAAGTACACTCCTGGCGTCACTGATTACAGGTAGGGTTGATGGATGACGCTTTGGCTCAGAAGCAGGTACGACTTGTGATGGAGGAGATGGAGGCATTAATGGAGCATGGGGACCTGGGGCAGTAGATGGAGTTGGATGTAGCCCAGAAGGAGGATGAGCAAGAGCTGCAACTGTGACAGGTGATGATGGTCGAATGCCAGGTGGAGGCAAGGGAGGCGGTGGTGGGGGTGGAGGCAGCCCCTGGACTTCACCTTGTGGGAGTGGATGAACTGGTACAGTCTCACATACTGGGGCAGCTCTAGCTACTGGAGGAGAGGGCTGTACTAGAGGAGGTGCAATTGGAGGAGGAGCTGGGTGAAGAACTCCGGGGGCAATCTGAAGAGGAGCTGGAGGTGGTGGTACTGCTGGAGCTTGCAAAGCAGTGGCTGGAGGTGGAGGTGGGGGAGGTACTGGTGGGGGAGGAGTTGAAGTCATTGAAGCTCTTAATGACGAAGTTGACAAGGCAGATGGAAGAGGTGGTGGAGGAGGTGGGGGGGTGGGGCTCACAAACACAGGTGTCCTGCCTGTAGCTGGTGACTGAGGGCGATTTTCTATCAAACCTGTAGCAGAACTGAAATGATAAAGAGATCCTAGCAAGTTATTAAGAGAGAAAAAATTAATTACACAAAATATAAATGATCAGTAATTTTATCTAGGTAGATGCATAAACATGTTCCTACAGAAATTAAAAAACCTGCAGCAGTATTTACTGTGGAATGAAAGTAGAACTAAAAGTACACCAAGAAAATGAATCGGTGGGACTTTGAAAAATTCAACCTCCCGTGCAACCTTCACATCCACTCAAGCGTTTTATGCTTGCTTTGGTAAGTAAAATGCTCAATTTTATACTGTGATATGAGTCTTTGTAATGACTCAACATTTATCATATTACAGTATTTGTATCAATACCTGTGGCTAATAAAATTCTGTATTTGTATTGAAGCTATTAAGACTCATCATATGTCATTTCAGTTAAATCCGTGACAACTAATTACAAACCACAAAAGGAAATTTACAGCCCTCTTCCTTCCTGAGGATGAGACATCAAATGAGTCAGTGACAGAACATTGATTTCTTTTTTTAACTAAAAATTATAAAGCTGGCCTTGCCTTCTCTTTAAAAATTTATAATTTGGATAACACTGGACAAAATTAAGGTTCAAAACAGCTTTGCTAAAATACTATGAGCAACTGCTTATTCTATCCCAAATTTTTAGAGTATTTCCCCTAATATCAAATCAACACTTATAATCACACGTTTGGTTCCCATTTTTTAGTCCCTTAGCACATCACAAAAAATTTTTTTTGTGTTAACATACAGCAAGTCTTCCCTTATAAACGTCGACAGGTTCACTGAGTTTAAGTGAAACGACATATCACAAAACCCATTTTACCATAGGCTGATTAACAGAAACAAGAATGGAGTTCCTATAGCATCTAATCAGTGTTACACAATGCTGAGTAAGATGACGCTACTCAAGGGCCTGTTACACTGCACATCCTGTGTGTAGTAACAAAGCTGTAATAAAATGAAACGTGTTTTAACCTTGAAAGTAAATTTTCATTAGTCAATTTTCCCAGGAGACTGTGTCAGCTTTTATCAGAGGTTGGAAAAGTACCTCCCACATGCCAAATCTGTCCCACTCCTTGTTTTTGTAAATAAAGTTTTGTTAAAACACAAACATGTTCATGTAATTATGCATATAATCCATGGCTGCCTTCATGCAACAATGGCAGAGCTGAGTATGTATGACCCTAACATCTGCCCACAAAGCCCAAAATATTTACAATCTGGGCCTTAAAAAAAATAAAAAAGGTTACCAACTCCTGAGATAAAACACCAAGGGCTTGTCCCAACATACCTGATACAGGTGGGTATGGGTTTTGCATCTCCTGCTCCATGCATTGGAGGAGGTGGAGGTGGTTCGTGCGGTCTGACTAAGACCCTTTCCTCGGCTCTAGTGAGAAGCTCACTCATCTGACTAAATGGCAAGGCAGAAAGTGAGTAAGATCCATCCATATGATCCACATATGTCTGAGGTCTACAAAAAAATACAGTATCAGTATATTTCTCCTGGTGGAGTAAAGTGTTCTCCATGAGATAAAGTTTATCCTTTAATGTCAATATTTTAACCGCCTTTAAGAAACTTCTCTCAGAAATTCATTACACTCACCCTGCTTTTAAAACAAAAACTGCTGCTCATAATGCAAATTTTCCTTGCTGTTTCATGTTATGATGACCTCCAGCTATTCTATTATTTTATACCATAATACTAACTCAATTCACAAAGATAAAAATATTACATATATAATCTTATAAACAAGAAAATAATTAATTTTTAGCAAATTGCATTCAAAGCAATCTGCCTCTATTTCATTTTTTTCTTTGTAATAAGATGCCAATGACAAGAAGTTAGAATATAAAAACTGGGACTTCCTACCACCTGGATGTCTCATTGCTCTCTTACACCTAAATGGCTTCCCGATGTCTCGTGCCCAAGGGGAAAGGCCTCCCCGACACCAGCCCCACAGGCATGGCTGGTGACATCATTTTGGGCTTTTCGGTGTTTTCAAAGATGCTAGGGTACTCAGCAAATGGATGCTCATTAACACAGCAACATGTGACTGAAGATCCGATTGAAGCAAAATTTTAGACACCCCAAGCACGGGAAGACATAAATATTTACTGATTGTAGTGCGTGTCGGGACAGAGCTGGATTTAAAACACATGCACACAGCAAGTTAGAAGTGCTGTGTTTACACTGCTGGGTCAGCTAAATACCTCAATTACTTAACGGAAGTAGAAATAAATGTTTGCCTGTAGATTAATCTTTTAAAAAGAAAACCTAGCTCCTTTCCATTCAAAAATCTATATATTCAAAAATATATAGTAATAAGTATAATCAATCAACTATACAAAAATTAATGTATTCACAGAAAGATGCTAGCATGTGTGCTAGGGTGGCGTGTCACTTATATAGGGCCGCTAACAACTGAGAAAGGAGAGCATCTATTCTATATTTTTGCAAAGGGAGAAGAATTAATTTTGTTTTAAAGTCCTGACATATCTGAGTGAGACATATGGCATAGAAAGGAAGTCAGAAAGAAAAAGAAACAAAATATAACCCTTTCTCAACTATTTATATGTTGTGAGTCAATAATAGTTCAAAAAATATGCCAGAGCCCATTCCTATATTGTGAAACTCTAGCAGAGTCTGCCTGAAATGCAGAGAGGAAGTTGAGACTTCATATGAAAGCTGTAACAACCCTGAAGATCACCTAGTCTGACCACCTGTTTCTAAAGATGACGAAACTAAAGCCGCAGCACGAAAATGATCTGCCCGAGATCAGACCTCAGCAGGCTCACGGTGCTCAGGGTCTCCAGACCGTCTCTGTACTTGTAACAGGGTCTGCTGGGTCAGCAGTTCAGGTCCTAACACTTATAGGTACAGATATTAGAAATAAAACCAGTATTTTATCATTAATTTTGTTAAAAAACAAAGAAAAGAAAAGGAACCTTGTTTCAAAATGGGAGGCTGGGCCATTAGCAACTTCAATATGCTTATGTAAGAGATTAGCATCATCTTCAGCCAGCTCTGGACCTTGGGCCAGCTTCTGCCATTCTCTCCGCCTGTCATGCGGTGCTCTTGGCACTTTTTCTGGTTCATGAGGACGATCTAGATTTTTCTGCTATAACAGATGTATTGAGACAAAGCCAAATGATGAAATGCCAAGTTTTTAAAAAGAGGTTATAACAATCAAAATAAAATTCTAACATTAATATTGAAAAAGACAGTGTCATCATAATATAGTAGCAGTAACACAGAGACAGTTCATTTGTACACGGATTTAAATCTTAGCTAGTTTGCTTATAATCCAGTTTCTCCTCATGTTTTTTTAATCTCTAATTGGAACTGATGTACCAGATAAAAACAGTATGCCTACGTAATAAAATCTGAAGTCTGAAAGCCCTTTCAGACGAAAAACGATTTGCCAACTTTGCTACCTTATCTATTAGTTTTGTGAAATTTCTAGCACTAATGGCACTATCTCTCTAGCCAAAACCTGAACGTTTACTAAGGTTATATTATCTGGGAAGTTACCAATTGGCTAGCCAGTACATTAGAAAAAAATCCAATTATCCAATTAGCCCATTAAAACTGTGTCACTCAACAGAAACAGTGTATTTAAAAAATAAAACAAGAAGTCATTTAAATTGTGGGAGCAAGCATAGAAAAGTCCAGAGTAGGTACAACAAAGTCAAATGCCCAAAGAGGCCAAGCAGCAAACGTACACAAACGGAGACAGCAGGGTGTTACCCGGGGAAGACAGTGAACTAGACAGCCATGCCTATTTAAAGCATTTCAGTTCAACAAATTTAAACCACGGTGGTTATTAAACACAACACTGCTCACAGGTGTAATCCGTGCTGCCCATCACCACTTTGCAAAATCTAGCTAGAACCCAGGGCTACTGTCTAGTACACATGGTAACAGGAATGTGTTACGGGGAAACGGGAGGAGAGGGGAAGTAGAGAGAGCTGTAAGAGAAACAGAGGGGTGATGAAGAGAGACTTTGCCTCCTTCATAGTTCTGCCTAAAGCCAACACCGCTTCCTTGTTGTGTGTTTCTAGTTGTCATTCACATGGAGTAAAGTAATTCCAAGTGAATTTTATCAGAAGGTAGAAAACAACAACAGACCGGTAACAGGAATTTAGTGAGAGTGTAAGAACCTTTCCCAAACATCAGGATAGGTTCTATGGTTAGAAAATATTAGCTGGATCTACTCTACCAATCTCCAGAAAATATCCCTTTGTTCCTTTTTACTAGAATGTCCTTCTCTTCTCTGGCCCACTTAATTCCTATTTTTTGTTCAAGATACATTGTAAGCTTTGTTGAAAGTGTCTGCCAACCCTGTCCTCTGTTTAAATCAAGTGCTTTTTTTGTGTGCATACCTGTTATGGCACTTATCACGCCATACTATAATAATTATATTATGTATATATCTAACTATATGTAATAATGTCATTATAATAATCTAATCTGCTCAGATTATACTGTGATCTTTCTGTGTGATTACAAAGACTTCAGTATTTGACTACGTGGACCCAATAAAATAAAGCTGTTGAAGTGCAGGACTAACAAAGTTCCCTATGTCAATAAAACACAAATACATGAAAACTAACTTCAATTTTTTGAATCTCTTGTAATACCTTCTGCTTCCTCTTTTCTTTCCTCTTATCCTCTGTGTCTTGCAACATTTTTTCTTTCCATAGATCAAAGAAATATGAAGGATTGGTATAAAACTTCAAACCTTCTTTTCCATCATCTCTGAAATATAAAATGTCAATTAAAATATTCATTAGTAAGACTTAGGCAATCAGAATAGAAATAGTTTAGTGAAATGTTTTTTCTCTTACATTAACAAACTATAGCATGTGTAAAAATAGTGGCAAAATAAATTGGAATACTATGCCAATAGAATAGTTCTCACAAGTCAGACAGGAAACAGAAAAACAGAAAATTAGATGTTTTTTCAGAGTTGGTGTTAATAATTTAAAGTACAGCTGGACAATTTTCATCCCTAACTTCTGCTGAATAACGAGTTTTCTAAAAGTCTTTTGAGAAATTCCAGTAATTACAAATGGTTCTGCCAAAGATAAAAGCCTGAAAGGACATAGTACCATTTAGAATAGAGAAATTATACAGGGTTTCTGCCAATACTCTAATTTACTTATTATTTTACCAAACCCCCAAAATATCACCTAACAGTCATTCTTGTAGTTGCACAGTTATTTATATCCAAATGACCTGCGTACTGAAGAACAGGTTCCAACAACCATCTGATTCCATTTTATTCAGGGTGTGTGTAACGCATCTTAAATTACTATTTAACAAACCATGTGAAAGGGCTCCAAAAAAAGGCTGAATAATCCCAGATTTTATTTCAGATGGTAGATCACATTTTACAAACAAGTACTATATACTCATTATGTGTTATAAATTTAATGTATATAGATCAAGAGTAGATAAGAAAAGCAAACACAGTATTTGTTAGTGTGTTAGAATTTTCAGCTCTTTATTTTTTCTTTTCCATTGGATTAGAAATTAAATTTAAAAGACAATAACAACTCCTTGGTCCTTCATAGTGCTAATTTTGCCATTGGTTTTCTTATTAATACTTGTGAAAACAACTCCCTTAAATCAGGCTTGCCTTTTGTATGCCAGCCCTGTGGGAACTCCGTGAATAAAGCAAACGTTTTCTAAAGGTGGTGGATAAGGGACATTCTCTGTGTTGGTCAGTAGCCCGGTAAAAAAAAAAAAAGAATGTTTGGGGATTTAGCATTTAAAGGTAGATTCCTACCTATGTGAACCTGCAGCCTGAGATAAATAACCAGCCTTCGTATTTGTGAGTCCACTGACCTGTAAGGCGTGAGTATGTTGAGAGGCGGAGGCTGCTCACAAACATCGTATGTCTCCTGTAACGGAATAGGCAAAGTCTTGCGGTCAAAAAGCTGCTGATCTTGAATCGTAGAACTTCGGAAAGCTTTTCTCATTGTTATATCTTGCAAAGACACTAGAACAAAAATCAACAGTGTACTTTGTTTATTTTATTAAGATGATTTAACGTAAGAACAAATTCATACTGTATTTGTGTAAAAGTCAGCCTGGCTCAGGAGGCTGTGACAGCAGTGGTTTGAGTCACACACCGTATTTTAAGTGCTCTATCATTATATCCCGTCATTTCGTGCCTAGCTGCCCCAGTCAGATGGGATTTAACGCAACCTTTGATTTCTAAGGATAAGAAGGCTCTAATGACACCTGAAGCTTATCTATATTTCCCCCAAAACATACCTTCTTCTTTTCTGTACTTGCCGCCCCCACCAACATACCTCTTCTTCCTTTTTCTATAACCTTCCCTCCATCACCCTTTATTACTTTTATTTAGCTTATACCAGTAACACTGAAGGAATTTCTTAGTTATCAGTAGCATTCTGGACTAAATACACCATTTACTTTGATGCTATATTGACTATATGTGTAATATTACATGTATTATAAAGTTAAAATAAACTTGACAGTAAAGACAATATTTTCAAGTACTGAGCCATCTGTATTATTGCCTAGTTCACTGTTCGCTTGTGCTGTAAGGATCTCTACTGAGCCACAAGCTCTTGAAGACTGAGACTGTTTTGTACATTTAGAATATCCAGGAACTAGCACAGCCGCCATCACATATGATGATTCAAAATAACTTCATTTACTCATTTTCTTTTGGACTATGCGGCATATTAAGTAATGTACCAAAATACTACAGTTTTATTTTTACTATTTAAAAGATTTTATTTATTTATATTTAGACAGAGGGGGAGGGAAAAAGACACGGAGAGAAACATCAATGTGTGATTGCCTCTTACGCAGCCCCTACTGAGGACCTGGCCCGCAACCCAGGCATGTACCCTGACTGGGAATTGAACTGGCAACCCTTGGCACTCAATCCACTAAGCCACACCAGCTAGGAATACTACATTTTCAACTCTTAGAGTGACTTCCGGATATTAAAAAACTAGGTGGTTTTTTTAATATATTTAACGCGGCTTTAAGTATACAGAGAAATGCTTTATACCATTGCAAGGTAGTCCCAAACAATCATAATGATTCTTATTTTTCTCCCTAAAGTAGTATCTCTAGCATGCTCACAAGTAAACTCACTCCACATGAGCGCCTGGACCTGTCTCTGCACTGGCCACCCCGGGGGCTGCGCTCCCCGCAGTCCCGCCACTGCACAACTTGTAACACACCCGGAAACACCGAAATAAAGTTCAAAGAAATAGTTTTTTTCTCACTAAAAAGTAGTATGAAAGATATTTAATGACTATACACTGTATGTGCTAGGTGCTCTTATTAATTTTAATTTTATTTAATCTTTATAATCCAATGAAAATGGAATTATTATTACATTTTGAAACATAAGAGAACAAAGGCTATAAAGTATTAGATAACTGGCCCAAGGCTAGATGGTTAACAAGCAGTAAAGTCAGAACAGAAAACCCAAATCTGTCTGCCTCTGAGGTCGATCCTTTTGCCACAAACCGCCTGCTGTTCCTTTGGTTCCTGTCAGAAGTGGCCTCTGCTTTCTATGGTCAAAATAGGTCAATTCTTGCCACCCTCTCACCCCACTTAGTAACCTTAAATAACCAGATGGAACCTAGCGTTCATTCTCCCAAAACTTTGTCAGAAAGGATGTAAAGAGCAAGTAAAGTAACAAGCACTTTTCTATCTTCAGCTCCTCTCGCTCATCATCTGTCTCACTTGTTAGCAGACCACTGTGACAACGCCCCTGCCAGTTGCCAACAATGACGTTAATATTACTTACATAGTATTATATATAGTAAAGTAAGATAGCACAATATGCTTATAACTAGAACTTAATTATATATAATTGTACAAGTCTTTGTTTAAAACTCATTTTTTACGTACTTTCTGAATTATGTTGGTAGTTTTCACTGTTATTAAATGGTAATTAAAAACAAAAATATTGATATTGCACTCTATAATTTAGTATTACATTCATAATGTTATTTTGTTTGAATTCTCACTGAGTTAAAAAAATCTAGGTTAAATAACTTTGAAAATTCCTTCTATCCAACATCCCCCAAACAATTTTAAATTAAGGAATTCAGCTTTCATCTTCTGAATTCTTACCCACTGCTCCACATAATTGTAAAGGAAACTGTAAACAATTCTGATAGCTGTTAACATGCTAGGATTTTTTTTTAATTTAGTTATTTATTGATATCTATATTTTCATTTTCAATTTTAATAGCGGTACAAAGATATTTGTTAACATTTAACAGTATTTTGAAACTAAATGTTAATTTTTAATTCCATTATTATAAGGACTGCCTGTGTATCTCTGCAGTATTATGTGGCATAGTAAATGTTTAAGTTATTTAAAAAAGAAATTTTGGATATAAATGATGTATTTAAAGTATGGCCATAAAACATTTTTTCACTAGTAGCAATGATTTTATATCAAGAATTTCAAGAAGTATGACTGACGCACATGCACATGCTTCAGAGGGTACCAAGAAAAACAGCCCAGGGAACAGGAGAAGCATTTACATATCACATAATCTGACAGGGAACTTGCATCCAGAACATACACAGAATTCTTATAACTCAACAATTAAAAAAAAAATAATCCAATTTAAAAATGGTCAAAGGTTCTGAGTAGCCATTTCTCCAGAAATGGTCCACAAGTTACTGATAAGTCATTTAAACCATGGTTTTAAATCCAAGCCCTACCACTTCCTGCTGAGTGACTTATCTCTAAACGGCTTATAAGGTATGAAAAGATGCTCCGCATCCTTAGTCATCGGGGAAATGCAAATACATTCTACAACATGGGCCAATGTTGAAAACATTACGCTAAGTGAAAGAAGCCAGTCACAAATGACCTCATATTGATTCCACGTATATGCAATGTCCAGAACAGGCAAATCCGTAGAAGCAGAAAGCAGCTTAGTGACTGCTAGAGGCGGGGGAAGGGGAGATGGAGAGTGACTACTTAAGGGGTCTAGAATTCCTTTCTGGAATGTTCTAAAATTGATTGTGGTGATATTCGTAACTCTTGAATATGCTAAAATCCACTGAATTGTACAATTTAGCCTTAGATGGGCTCATTGTAGTGTGTATGAAATATATCTCAACAAAACCGTTTAAGGAAAGGTGCTGTTTTGGTTTTCGTCAAAACCAGACCTATGAGTTTATATCTTTGCAAACAGTAGAAACTTAGCATAGTACGTATTTGCCTCTCCTTATTTAGGCATTAAATTAGGTTACGTCAAAACATGTTGGTTTAGTCACTAAAACATCTATCATTCACATTCTACGTTTTGGGTTTTTTCAGTGATATCCTTTAATATACTTATTACTCAAGTTTAGATCTCACATAATTTGCATTTATACTAAAAATATTATTCAACAAAAAAGTATTTTTTGAAGAAAAGGTTATGAGAAATTTACATTAAGTAACTCTAGGGTAATGAAAATTATTGTCCTTCACAGCTCCATTTCATTTTGTTTAAAAAAAAAACAGAAAGGGGTCAGAGAAACATCAGCGGTCAGCATTCTATCAAGTCATGAAATGTTTTACCACTGAAGTTTCTAGCATTATTTTAGCCTCTAATGTGGGAGCTTTTTGTTTATTTACTTTGTTTTTTACCTGATATCCCTGATTTAATACTCATTATAAAACATTTTTTCCTACATATTGGCAATTTGGGTTTTTTAAAAATATTCATTTAAAGTAGGAAGCAACATTCAAATAACTAGATCAGATTTTAGCAATTTAACATAGGCACATAAAAAAGCATATTAAGACAAATTACATTCTTACAGAATCAATTTCAATTTACTAAGGATTTCAAGTAATTTTCAAATAATTTTTATTTCTAAGACTAAAGTACACAAATAAATTATAAGGAAGAAAAGAAAAGATAAAGATAATGGAGGAAAAAATCTGGCTAACATTTTTTTATGTCAAAAACTTAAGAGTTATTTAGTATATAAAAAGAAGAGGTCAAAAAGAAAGAAGTAGAGAAGAAAAGCCAGGAAAAGCCACGCTAATGGCATTTGTAGATAACTCACTGATTTATTACAGCAAGTATACCAAAGGTCATGGGTAGAAAAAACTTGTAATAAATTTGTGTTTAATACTGTTCTTAAATATTTCACTCATGTCATGTAACCTAAAATATATGTGAAAGGAACGATATGAATAAACTTACATTCTTCTTCTTTAGGGTCAAGCTGGGTAACACTAACAGATAAACGGTCCACACGTTCTTGTAATGAGTTAACTCTGAAGGAAAAACTATGTGCTTCATTGAATAATTCTCCAAAAATATCTTCAGCATATTTACCTACGCAAAAATGAAACATATACCATAAAATTTAATGTGATAAGAGATAAATATCAATTAAATATTTAAAGTATTGTCCTGATAAATTCAGTGTTTTCTGAAACTAGTTTAAACTTTTAACCCTAAAGTAACCCAACTGTGACAGAGTCGGAAAACGACTCAATCCCTGGGAAATCTGGTTTCATGTAATTTACGTCTGAAATGGAAATGCTCTACCTGCTTTATCCATATCCACCTATCTGCTGAGGGTCAGAGAAGATTATGATATAAAAGTACATATATAAAATAGAAAAAAGAGAAAGTACATACAAGTAATGTCTTTTAACCCCAATTCAGCATTCATAAATAGACTCTACACCAGAACTAAATTTCAGGTAAAGCGGCAGGATCCAAAATTCTTCATAAGCCTAGTAGGTGACCTGTCTCAAGTATGCCCAACATATAGATTATGAAAATTTATGAGATAATTTTTATTCTCTCTTGTTTCAATTTCTTAAAAAATCATCACAAATCTAAAATCACTGCATTTCTCTAGTTAGGTAAATTTCCATTACTGAAAAGAGTAAGACAAAAACAATCTATTCTAAAAGGAATTTTAGATGACCTACAATGAAAAAATATTCAAGTATATTTAGAACATATACACTAATGCATAATTAATTACAACATAAAAATGAGTCGATTACTATCTGTACTTTTAAATAGAATAAAATTGATGGTCTTCCTAAATCAAGACATTTTAGAGCCAAGCAAACTGTCTAGGTTAAATCTAGCTCAATAGTAAGCTCTATGAAGACAGTTCCTATGACAGAAAAGTACTAAATACTTATTAAATGAATTCATTAATCTCACCAGTCTATATTTGAATAACGCTGCATTTTTTCAAAGTATATCAATACATCATCAGTTAAACGAAAAAATATTTACTGAGGGCTCACCCTGTGCCAGGTAGGTGTATGACCTACTGAATACACCGACAAGTAAAACATTAAATTCCTGTCCTAGAAGATTTTATAATCTTTAAGAAAAAAATCAGAACTTTAATTTCTCTATATTTTTTTAAAGGACAGTTTTGTGTATATTCATTTACTCACAGTTCTTTAAACCAAAATGACTGAAAATGTCTTATGTGCCAAACACTATACTAGACCTGGGAAACATAAAATGATTGGAAGAAGGTCTCTGCCATTGATAAATTTTCAGCAAACATTTAAACACATGAAAAACACCTTAGCTCAGTTGGTTAGAGCATTGTCCCAATACTTCAGGGTTACAGGTTCAATCCCTGGCTAGGGCACATACAAAAATCAACCAATGAATACATAAATAAGTGGAACAACAAATTGATGTTTCTCTTTCTCTCCCCCTTCCTCTTCCCTTCTCTTTCTCCAAATAAATAAAGTTTAAAAGATAAAAAAATAGCCCTGATGACTGGTGTGGCTCAGTGGTTGAGTGCCAGCCTGCAAATCAAAGGGTAGCCAGTTCGATTCCCAGTCTCGAGTGCATGCCTGGGTTGCAGGCCAGATTGCCTAGTAAGGGGCACGTGAGAGGCAACCACACACTTTCTCTCCCTCTCTTTCTCCATCCCTTCCCCTCTCTAAAAAAATAGATAAGTAAAATCTTTTAAAAAATAAAAAATAAGCATGAAAAGCATTTTAATAACTAAGTCCAACTCTTGCTCTATTTGCTTTGAGATCTTGGTATTAATTTCTTCACTTATAAAACAAGGATAAAAATATCTGCTTTAAAGAGATGTTATAAGTGCCCTGGCCGGGTGGCTCCCTTAGCTGGAACATCGTCCCACACACCAGAAGGATGTGGGTTCAATCCCTGGGTTTGGCATGTACAGGAGGCAATAACTGCTGTTTCCCTCTCTCCTCTCTCCCTCCATCTCTAAAATCAATAAAAACATATCTTTGGGTGAGGATTAAAAAAAAGTTATAAGAATAGGAGACACAGTGAACAAAGGGCCTGACAGAGCACCTAATAGGGTAGGAGCTCAACAATATGCAGCTCTTACTATAATCTGAAGAGCCCAAAGTAGCCGGTATAAAGTTATTCCTTTATTCATTGAATGTTAGGGACACAAATGTGAGGGACAGTGATGGAAGACACAACTCCATCCCTAAAGAGCTTAGTTTAATACAGGGATCGTTAACATATAGTCTGAGTCTGTATACCACCTGAAATTATATGCAGATTTTTAAACGCATTTGCATTTTTCTGGAAAGAGGGCCCATAGCTGGCCAACAGATTTTTTACAAGAGTCTATGCTACTCCCGCCACAAGTTTCGGTGTCACGTACCTCAATGAATAAGATAAACACCCCATCAGTTCCCTTTTCATATCCTTTCTTACTTTCCAAATCTACCTCTTCCTTCTCTCCCAGAGAGAAGTGAAAGGAAGACTGTTTGCAAGGTACAACTGATTGTGTATGTATCTGAATTTCAACCAACCTGACATTTCCTGTACTGTTTTTCCACTCAAGAACCTACAAATTCTCATTTTCTATGATACTAAAAATCTAAGACCTCTCGTCTAACATTCCAAAATGTCTTCCCAAATCAGGTTCTACCATACTTCTCCAATCATTAGTACCTTCAATCCCCCTTATATATTTATTTATTCACGTCATTCAGCAAGCCTCCTGCCATGACTTGACTTTATGCTTCTCTCTCTTTTCGCAGTTCCTGTAATCTAAAACTCATGACTTTAATTATATACATGTGCACACCGTTCAGAATGGATTCAGTATTCACGACACTGACTCTCCAACTAAGCTGGGGTATGTTCTTTTGGAACAAGAACCATGTCTTGCTATCTGCCCCTTGTCTATGTATGTATCCAATCAGTTCCACCGAGCCAATCTATCTGCCCTCCTCCACATCTACCTTGCTATCTATAATCTGTCCAGTTTTCTAAATTTTCTAGGTGTGAGATCAAGAAGTAGGCTCTATCAGCTCATCTTGGCAGTATGAACTGACAATATTCAACAAGAAACAGGCTGTGGGTGGAAAGAATGGTAAAAGACCCTGCAGGTAGTTAAGAGTCCCACTAGTTAAGATGAAAATAAAATGGGAAAGAAGTTTGTTGTAACAGAAGAAATTTACATGAAGTAAATTCTCCGTTTCCAGTAATTATGTATTATAAAACAGAAATGCGTTCTATCGTGGAAAAACAGCCAGCTGCACACTTTTGTGAGGAAGAGGTCAGGACGATGCTCCGCTCCAGGCCAGGCTAGGCCCTGCGGTTTGCCTCCCCTGCTGTGCTTCCTAGCACTTTTGGTGCTAACGACTGTACCAAAGTGAGAAAGCTCAATTACCTAGAACCATTCTGAATAGCCAAGTTTTCAAAGTAATTCAGAGATTATTTAATACATTAATTACTTTTCCTATTTTGGATGGAAACTGATACAAAATCTATTCGAAGTTTCCCTAAGTAGAATACAAAATTAAACATAATTTAACCATGTCTTGAGGACTTACAGTCATGAATTGATTATAAAAATCAATTAATGTCTCAGGCTAGAAAACAGTCTTGAAATGTATATTTGCTTTTACATTAAATGGCCTCTTTCCAGTTTTTATGATGCTGCTTCTCTCATACAACTTCCTTTGCTGGAAATTACCTCTTTTGGCTGGCTTCAGTAGTGCTTGCTTCTATTGAAATATATTATCTCCCCTACGTCCTCGTTAATGCTCTGAAGCATAAATATTTGAAAACCAGATCATCAAATCTGGATGACTTACCAAAGTAAAAGTAAAACAAACTCTGAGAAAGGGACCTATTGGTTATTTTATGTGCACTGTCTTTAGTGCATGGGCTTGCTTGTTCTGGCCATTTAGCGGACTTCTAAATTTAATTCCAGGTTCTCCAGTACATCAAGTGGGAAAGCTACCAGGGAACTTAATTCCAGGGCAGTAAACTATTGTTACACCTTGCTATTGTAAAATATTGTATCGATTTTCTCTGTTTTTGAATTTCTACACTGCTTATAAAATGCCTTTATAGTATCTCATTCCAAATCTGAAACCCGAAACCTAATTTAGTTATGTTTTTCCAATGTATTTTTATTTTAAGGGTTTGGCTACAACATGACCACGTGCGTGCCAAGAGGTGTTGTTGCTTATATAAACTATGTAAGATTTGAAAATTCCTTAAGTTTTTACTTTTAGGGTAAGTAAGAAACAGGTTAGTACTGCAAATTAACAACCTTAATCATTATATTAGTTCTAAATTCTATACTGGGAATAAATGTAAAACAGGACGCCAGTATGAAACTTGAAATCATTTTAATTTTAAGAAATACTTTAACCAAGTTTATTAATGTCATTTCTATGCTCTTAAAATGGATTTTAATATTAACATGCAGATGTCCCCATGTACATGTATTACATATAAGTTCTATATATGAAGTTATGTTATGTTAGATTCAATTAGTGCTGGACCACGAAAAATACTGTTAGCAAATACCTTTAAACAATCTAGTTAATCATATGTTAATACAATACCTGGGACTCTTCTTTTGACTTTTTTGTATATTAACTTTCCCAAGGAAGAAACAAGTGAACAATAATGCTAGTGATTCACTGCCAATAACTAACCTGAAAAAATAACCACCAAAAGGGACAAGGAATATACTTAAATTCAAATAAACAGATTTTTAATTTATTCTTACAACTGATTTCATAGGCAACATAGAAATTTAATGCTCCAATAGCATTCAAATGTAACTTTCTGTGTTGCTCTAGCTACATATGTCTATGTCCAAATGATCTCACTTGAACCAAATCAGATTAACAGCCTCTCTTTATCTTGTGCTAAGTACTCAATCATAAAAAGAAAGAAAAAAAAAGTTAAAAGGTAAAGAAAAGGATTGTCCTTACAATCCTGCCTGTAAGGACACTCCATGAGGGAGGGTATGAGAAGGTAAGTCTAAGACCATTTAGATAACATTTCTAAGCCAAGAACACCTTGTTTTACCTTTAAAATTAAATATAAATGTCTTAGTAAACAGCTAACTCTTCAATTCAAAAGATAGACTGGATTTTTTTTTTTAATTTTCTAACATTAAATAATCCCCCATTATTCTAAATTTAATGCCTGAACCCAGTTGCTCCAGTCTGTAATCTTATAATGGGAACACACTGCCTCCCCCCTCCTCCCCTACAAGCCCCTTCCACTGCCTTTTATTATCTGGCAGCCCGGGAGCCTCCTGTCTGTCAGAGGCCGGGCTCACTTGCTATTTTCACACTGTGCTGCGTATCAGACTCCTGACCGATACTCTAACGTCTCGGAGACAACGCATTTGAGTAACCCAATCTGTTGAATCTTGACTACCCCATACCTTTCACTTATAGTTATTTGATAATATAAAAATATTTCCCTAGGCTAATAAAATATATGTAAAGAAAGAGACCCTGGTGTCCCCAAACATAAATAGTTAAAGCCTCTGAAAAGGTAAACAGCATTAACAGGCAAGCAGAAATATAATTCTGGCTCTACCTTTCATAGATTAAATCATATTTTTAAAACAATCTCAGTAATTCTTATCCATCAGGTGATTACGTTCCTAAAGATTCTGTCCTTATTTCCCTTTCCGAGAGGAAACACACAGGAGACAAAATGATTCTAAAACATTAATTTCACTTAAAATGACTACATTTTTCAGGATAACTTTGTATTCTCACCAAATATCTTCCCCTCTCTCCCCAAGTAATCACAAGAACATCTTCTTAATTAATACTCTAAAGCATAATGTTCTGATTTGGAAGTAATATTTTTAGTTGGTAAAAAGTACTTACTTAGGCTACTTAGTTGTCTAATTATATTTGCCAAGGAAATATTGGTCACACATTCCAGTTCATTCTTAATGCCTCTGGGCAGCGCCGTGTGGCACAGGTGCCTGGGGTCGATGTTTCTTTTCACTAACGGCATCTTGGGCTCAACCTCTGTGCCAGTTCACCTGTGGAAAAACCAAACAATAAATTAACATTATTCAATTTAACTAACACAGAGTAAGACCTTATCTTTCACATTTAATATCTGTTAGTATAAGACAATGAAAATGGGATCACCTAACTAAATGAATTAAAATTGATTTGTTAACCTTCTTTTATCTTCAAAGAAAGTCAACATTATATAAAACATTTTTAAAAATCCCTTACTTTCAATATCAGTTGCTTCACAGGGATTTCATAATCACCATCACTATTATTCTCCTAAAACCACTGTTTTTACTTACTACAACTAGGGGTTTGGTAATAATGAACTGGTCTGAAAGGTCCTCTCTAAAAAAGTGCCTGAAAGGATCAAAGCAGCTGAAAAAGTAGTATCAAATTTACATTTTCACATATGGAAGAAAAGGGGTCCACTGTAAACCTGACAAGCTCAGGGGAGGCCTGCGTGGCGGGTCTTACAAACTCAGAGACCTCGAGTAACTGCATGGGATGGTCTGAAACTAAAACTTCCCGACTAAACGTGAGTCGTGGCAGGCAGCCTTGTAGTAGGTCAGTATCTTCCTTGGCAAAAGCCAACCTTTACCTTAACAGAGACTTTTTGCATCTACAATAACATACCTTTGAAATGTCAGAGTAGATCCCTTGTCAAGACCCCTAGGGGCACCATTTCCCACCAGAGCAGAGGAGTCCTCATTATTACCGTGTTGCCCAAATACCACCCCTATGTGCTGTAAATATTAACTATTCACTAATCTATACCTGTCAACGTAAACGAAGTGTGTGTCTCCATTTTACCCTTTACCCAATCTCAGAGGCTTCCCCGCTTTGTCTTTGCCTTCGCCTGCCTCCCTAATCTACCACCAATGGATTTCATGTAGCCATCCCCCACCGGCTTCATGCCGCCTCCTTTGATTGTAACATACAAAATACGCTGCAAAACTGCCATTCTCTGGAGCATTTTCTCAATCCACTGAGATGTTGCTTCCCAGCAACTGTCTCAAATAAACTCATAAAAATTCTCTACAGGTTTGGACGTTTCTTATGTCGATACATATAAAATGTATCAGGTGTTCAATAGCTCAGAGATCAAATAGTCCAAGTGGCCCCACATCCTCAAACTCATCAAAACCAACCACATCTTTATTTAATTGATTATTTAAAAGAGTTCAACCTTCTTTGAATTAGTCAGTCCTTCCTTCCCAGGCTTCCCACACAAATGTCAACTGCCAAACAGTCCCTCAACAACATGGTTCCAGTCTCGCTCACCACAGTACATAACTGTAACTGCATAAATACAAACTTTTTTTGTTAGGACTTCAGTCCACACATCACTATGTTAACTGATGCACATAATCATCAGTGACCAATCACGTTGCTTCCTTTCAAAGTAGGTAGGTGATTGGTTACTCCTCATCTGCTCCTCAATTTGCCTATAGACAGCAAAGCATGTAGCTGGGTAAACGTCTTGCCTCCCAAAGATAAGCCCATGTGAAATTTTACAAAATGGGTAATGAAGGAGGAAAATGGCCAACAAAGGTAGAAGTGCAGCAAAGAAACAAAAAATGATAGTGCTAAAAAATAATGCAATTCAAACTGAATGTAATTGGAGTAGTAAAAGAAATAGCTGATTATAGGAATGTTGTCACTGCCACTGTTTGAGACTCTAGACAGGCAAAGAAATCGGTGAAGTGGAACTTATCGCCATAATCGAGGAAAGTGGTCGTGACAAAAAGATGTCCCAGAGGAAGTGACGCCAGCAAAAATCTTCACACTAAAAGGAACTCAGAGATATCTTACCACATTGAAAGTGCAAAGAATAAAACGTTGAAAGCTAATCTAAATTTAATAGAAAGGAGTAAGACAACGTGCCAAGACGCAGAACAGATGCTCACTCTGCTAGCTGTTCTGTTACACGAGGCAAAAAAAGCACTGTCCAGACTATGCTTGATCGGTTTCTCACAAAGAAATAAAATGCTTTAATTCTGTTTCTAATGTTTTATATTACATTATACTAAATTAATACATTTTTCTATTTTTTCATTTCTCTATACATTTATAACCAACTTAAGAGAGTTCTTAATGTTTTGACAACTTTTTAAAAATATCATAGAACTGTAATTTTCCCCATTGATTACTAAGACAGTTTTTGCATGGTTTTAGTTTGTATGGTCTTTTTGGTCCCACTCTATCACGCAGAGTGAGGACTGCCTATTATTTACCTGCTGGTAACAATGGTTACTGAAGAAAAGAATTATTTACTGAGCTTTAAGGACTACCATATGAAAAATTTTAGATTAATTGCACTTAAGAATGTTGCTACTTATCAACATTCTTTAAAAACAAACTTTTGCATGAAATGTGTCTCCTCTAACCTGTTTGTTCATCATTCTCTCTACACTTTAAACCTTTTTAAAATTGTACAATATGAAACACAAAAACAGTATGACATTGTAAAGTTCAAAGACTTAAGCAAACACGTGACCCCATGTGAGAAGACAGTGCCTGGACCCCATAACCCTCCTGCTTTGGTCCCCTCCCCAATCACCCTTGCTTCCCCCTTCCCCAAATAACTATTACTCTGACTTTTATAAGCATTTCCTTGTTTTTCTTTATTCTTTTACCACTTAAGTGGGTAACTCTAAACACTATAGTTTTGTTTTGATTGCTTTTTGAAGTTTATATAAATAAAATCAAACAACATGCATTATTTTATGTCTTGACCTTTTTTCAAATCAACACTGTATTTTTACCATTCATTCACGTTGTTTTGTGTAGACACAGGATGTGCACTTTTCGTGTTGTATTACAGTCCACTGTACAACTACACCACAATTTATTTACTCATTCTACCGCTGGTACAAGTGAGTTGTTTCCAGTTTGAGGCTATTGCGTCAAACTGTTACAAAAGCGACTGTATCGGTGGACACTCCTTTCAGCTGTGAGAGAAGCTGCGGCTGCTTCACATCCTCACAGCACTTGACTGATGCTGTCCACTTTAAAGTTCTAGCTATTCTTGTACGTTGTGATAAATTATTGTAGCTCTAATTTGTATTTTCCCAATTACGAATAAACTTAAGTGCCTTTTCATGTTTATTGATCTTACTGGATTTTGCTCTTGCCTACTTTCTATTTATCATTTGCTGTTAGAGCTGACTTGTAGAAACACCAGACAGAAGCCATTCGAAAGTTATTTTTGATGCAAATATCTTCTCTCATGTCACTTGCTATTTCACTCTCCCGATGTCTTTCAGTACACAGGGTTTTTACACTCAGTATGGTGGAATTTAACAATCCTTTTTTAAAATGTGAAAGCACAGGTTTTGAAATCATTTTCTACAATAAGATTGTAAATAAGGTCTTCTATATTATATCTTAGCTTTATTGTTTGCCTTATACTTTTAACCTATAATTGATGTGGAATTAATTTGTATGAATGGTGTGAGGCAGCAGTCAACTTTGTTATACATTATCTTAGCACCATTTAATGAAAAACTATTCCTACCCCGCTGTGGCACTTGTTCCCCACTTGTCTTACAGTGGCACTGTTGTCATAAATTTTTGTATTCTTTTACATCTATTTTGGGGCTCTACAGTATTCCATTGGTCTGTCTACCTTGAACTAATGACACACTATCTTAATGATGCTTTATAGTAAGTCTTGGTATCCAGTGGGGCAAGCTCTCCTACCTTCTTCTTCAAAAATGCCACTTATTCTTGGTCCTTTCTATTTCCATGTAAATATTTTTTTTGACTTTGAATTTTAGAATCAGATTATCAAGTTATACACACACACACCCTTACTGGAAATTTTATTGGAACTGTATTAAATCTCTAGATCATATTAGGGAGTACTGAATCTACACGACACTTCCTATTTATGAACATATTGCACCTCCCCAATTACTTCAGGTTTTTAAAAATAAATACCTGTCTCTTAATAATGTTTTATAGTTTTAAGAAGTCTTCTACATCCTTTGTTAGATATATTGGTATATATGTGATTATTTTTTGACAATGCTGGAAATGCATATACTGTACTTTGTATCTCTTTATCATAGATGCAAAGAATGAATTGACTTTTGAACACTGACCCTATATCCAGATATTTTCCTAATCTTTACTAACTTATCTATAATTATTTTGGATTTTTAAAATGTACATAACCTGTATTTGAATAATAATTTCTTCCTTTCCAATCTTTTTTTTTAATCACTACCCGAACCTTTAACAATGTGAAATAGAGGTAACAATAATAAGCACTCTTGTCTTTTTCCTGAACCAAATGAAAAGTCTTCAACATTTCACAACATGTCTGCTACTGGGATTTTATTCTTATTGTTGCTTTATTTTGTAGATGCCTTTTAAAAAAATGTTTATTTATTTTTAGAGAGGGGGGAGGGAGAAGGAGGAGGAGAGAAACACTAATGTGTGGTTGCCTCTCACAAGCCCCACCACCAGGGACCTGGCCCGCAACCCAGGCATGTGCCCTGACTGGGAATTGAACCAGTGACCCTTTGGTTTGCAGGCCCCCGCTCAGTCCACTGAGCCATACCAGCCAGGGCTTGTGTAGTAATTTTTAAATAATTGTTCATTGTTACCCATAGGTATTGTCCACTTTATGCAACCTTAAGTGCCTCAGGACCTATAGATTTAAAATGGCCACAAATTCTTTGCAACTCTTTAATACCTTATCTCTATACTCCTTGAATATGGGTTGATTTTGTGGTTTGTTTTGGTAATATTATCTGATGGAAGTGACACTGTATCACTTCCAAGTCTAGGCCTCAAAAACAACTTCAGTTCCTTCAACTGCTCTCTTAGGACCCTTCCACAGACTAGCTCAGATGGCATCCTGGAGATACAGTGTCCAGTCAACATCCAGAACAAACTGCCAGACACATGAATGAGTTCCTCTTGGATTATTCAGCACCAGCCAAGACAGCTGGAGCCACGTGAGTAGCCTTGAGAAGATAAGCAGATGTTGGGCTCGGCTGATCCCAGCCCAAAATGCTGGCCTACAGAATCATAAACAAGTAAAATGGTAGTTTTCCACCACTCAGATTTGGCGTGGTTTATTATCCTGTGAGAGAGAAGATACAGCACAAACCCCCCCCTTCTAAAGAAATGAAATTATTTTTGCATAAAGTAAAACTAAGGAGTTGTATTATTTTTTACCTTCAATTAAATCAAACCTGCCAATCTGTTATAACTGATGGTTTGGTATTTGATCGAAAAGCAGCCACATGAGACATAAAACAAAACAAAACAAAAACCCCAAACCCCCTATCACCTATAAAATGACGCAGCACAAAATCCTGCCCCAATGGACAACTCCATGGAAGATAGTGACAAACTGAAATCCTTTACTAGGTGAAATGAGTGCAATACAGACACTGAAATCCTGGTCACTAAACCTGCTACTGCATCATGAACAACCTGATGTAAATCTGATAGTCCTTATCCAGAAGCACTAGGACCCGGGGGGCCGTACGTCCACCTGGCCTCCTTCCCTACTCCGGAGGACTACTCTGGAGTGAACCTCCACTGCCGAAGGAAATCTGGGCATTTCTTATCTTTACAATCTGAATGGTTTGTAAACATTTACAGACCATTTCTAAATAATCTCATTTGAGAAGGAACATGGCATAGTGGACAGAGCACAGCCTTTGGGTCAGGGAGACCTAAGTTCAATAATGCTGTGTGTGCTCATTAAGAGTTATTTTAAGGGTTAGAAATAGCATTCACACATAGCAAGTAATAAATTCTTAATTAATAAAAGATATATTAAGAAACTTGATGTTAACAGTTGGCTTTTCTTATGTAACAAACGGCCTTAAAAATTAGTAGCTTAAAATAACCAATTCTGAGTCAGCAACTAGGGTAGGCTCAGCTGGGCAGTTCTACTGGTCGCGGCCAGCCTCACCCATGTGCCCATGGACAGCTGCCAGGAAGACAGGACTGGCTGGTCTAAGATGGCTCAGCTGGGGTGGCTTCTCTCTTTCCTAAATGATCTTCCATCATCTACCTGGCTAGCCTAGACTAGATTACATGTGGGATCATGTAAGGTTAGTTAAGACCCAGTACGGAAACTCACAAAACATTACTTCCACCAAGTTTATTGCCTAAAGCACATTACAAGGCAAGCTAGTCTTAAAGGATAGAGGAACAGCATCAAGGAGGTGTTTACTGTGGTCATTTTTTGCAAATCACCACAGATGTACATATTTGATATTGTGTTAAGGTCTTTTAGGAAAATGTAACTCTCACTAAGTGCTAGGTACTTTGCTAAATGCTATATACGTGTAGATGTGTACGTTTTTGTGTATTTAATCATTACATGAAATCATTACAAAAAGTACTTAGAAAACTAGGCTATTCCTATTTTACATGTGGGGAAATTAAAGTTCAGGGAGCTAGTAACTAGTCCAAAATACTATTATATAAATAGCAGAGTCAAAATTGACAATCAGGTTTTCTAGGTCTGGTCCTATCTAGCTCAATGTTTTTTCCACTGCACCATCCTAAGCTATTAAGAATATGGATCGCAAGATCCTAGTGGTCCTATAACGTAGTGGTTCCATAACGTAGCCTCTAAATAATGTCACATAACAAAACATTTTATCTCATAATCTGAGATTTAAGTTTTACAATCTGTATTAGCCTAACTTTAAAGAAGCAGTTTACATGGCACAGGAGTTATCCTATTTCAGTTTGTTTCTGGGAAACTTCATTTTTCTTTCAAAGAGAAGAATTCAGGCCCTGGAGAATACCTAAGGCTCCACCCCTTACTACATATGTAACAGGTGCCCGAGACAAAGAAATATGGCCC